>NW_028327735.1:0-600000 GCF_031878675.1 Megascapheus bottae
TTGTTAATCCACTCATCAACTGAAGGGCATCTGGACTGGTTCCATATCTTTGCTATGGTAAATAGTGCTGCAATGAATATTGTTGTGCTAGTGAATTTAGTATGTCCTTGTTTCTAGACAAGAGGGTAAATGCTGAGTAGTGGAATTTCTGGTTCATAGGGGAGCTCTATGTTTAGTCTTTTGAAGAATGCCATACTGTTTTTTCCATAGTGGTTGAAGGAGTTTGCACTCCCACCAACAGTGTAGTAGTTATCCCTTCTGGCCACATGCCCTCCAGCATCTGTTGTTATTAGATTTCTTGATCCTGGCCATTCTAACTGGAGTGAGGTAGAATCTTAGAGTTGTTTTGATTTGCATTTCTTTTATGGCCAGACATGTTGAGCATTTCTTCATGTGTCTGTACGCCATGTAGGGTATTTATCTAGACATTTTCCTTATCTTTACAAAACATCTAGAAGATTGGTTCTAACTGCAGAGATTAGGTATTTTGTTTTAACTTTTGATTCGGCCCAAATCGTGACTATTTAACTTAGATTTAGAAGCCAAATGTAATGTTTTACATCATTGCCTTTTTCAAATTAAAAAATAAAAAAAAAAACCTGTGCTGGAGATGTGGTAGAGATTGAACCTAGGGCCTTTCATAAGTGAGTACATACTGTACCTTGGAGAAACATTTCTATCCTTATATTATTTTCTTTCTGGTATGTAAGTCCAGCTGATAATGCTGAATGGATCAGAAACAAGTAGCAATTCAACTGCAATTTGCATTTCATCCTGGAATTCAGAGGGGAATGGAGATCCCTGGCTGAAGTTTTTCTCCTTTTCTTTTTCTTTTTTTCCATAATTCTTTTTTTTAGATTTTTTTATTGTAATTAGTAAAAGGGTTACATGATATTTGGCAGATAGAAGGTGCATTAATTCGCATACATTGATGCCCTTTCACACGTCTTGGTACCTGTTTCCCTCCCCCCACACCCCCCTCCCGTCTTGGTTTTCCCCCCCTCCCTTTCAAATTTCAAATATCCAAATACAAATAAATTCAATATATCAGATAACAAAGTGAGATACTATACCAATATGAGATAACCAAGGGACAGTAAAGGAGATGAGAGACAACATAGTACATTAAGGACAACAATCATTCATTATATGGCTTTTGTTTCACTATCCTGGAGGTCCTTTCAATTAGCTTCACATTATATGTCCTTATGTATCAAGATTTTGCTCAATTGCAAATCTCTGCTAGTAGAGCCCAAGGTTTCTACTGATTATGACGAATGAGGGAAACCACTGAGCCTACTTTCCTTTGAGTTTGGCTTACTTCACTTAATATGATTTTTCCTAAGTCTTTCCATTTCCCAACAAATGGGGCGATGTCATTCTTTCTGACAGCAGCATAGAATTCCATTGTGTACAAATACCACAACTTGTTGATCCACTCATCAACTGAGGGACATCTGGGTTGGTTCCATATATTTTCTATGGTGAATAGTGCTGCAATGAACATTGTTGTGCTAGTGGAATTAGTATGTCCTTGTTTCTGGGTGGTTGGGTAAATGCCAAGTAGTGGAATTGCTGGGTCATAGGGGAGTTCTATGTTTAGGCTTTTGAGGCACTGCCACACTGCTTTCCATAGTGGTTGAACGAGTTTGCACTCCCACCAACAGTGTAGTAGTGATCCCTCCTGGCCACATCCCCTCCAGCATCTGTTGTCATTCATTTTCCTGATCCTGGCCATACTAGCTGGAGTGAGGTGGAATCTTAGAGTTGTTTTGATTTGCATTTCTTTTATGACCAGAGATGTTGAGCATTTCTTCATGTGTCTATAGGCCATTTTTGTTTCTTCTTCAGAGAAGACTCTCTTTAAGTCTTTGGCCCATTTTTAATGGGATGGTTGTTACTTTGGAGGTTAGTTTTGGAGTGATTCAATTTTTTGAGTTCTTGATATATTTTAGATATGAGGCCTTTTTCCGTTGTTTGGTTGGTGAAGATCTTCTCCCATTCTGTAGGCTTTCTGCTTAGTTTACTAGCTATGTCCTTTGCCATACAAAAGCTCTGCAGTTTAATGCAGTCCCACTTATCCAGGCCTTCCCTGATTTGTTGTGATTCTTGGTCCTTATTAAGAAAGTTTCGACCTGTGCCAAGGAGGCCTAGTGTATCTCCTATTCCTTCCTGTAGAGTTTTCAGTGTGTCAGCTTTTACCTCCAGGTCTTTGATCCATTTGGAGTTAATTCTAGTGCAAGGTGACAAAGAAGTATCCAGCTTTAGTTTTCTGCAGGTGCTTAACCAGTTCTGCCCGCATAACTTGTTGAAGAGGCTGTCTTTCTTCCATTCTATTTTTTTGGCTCCCTTGTCAAAGATTAGGTGGCCATAGGTCTGTGGTTTAGTATGTGGGTCCTCAGTTCTATTCCATTGGTCTCAGGCCTGTTCTTGTGCCCGTACCAAGCTGTTTTGAGAATTATAGCTCTGTAATAGAGTCTAAAGTTTGGAATTGAAATTGCTCCAGCGCTGTTCTTTCTGCTAAGAAGTGTTTTTGCTATACGGGGTCTTTTATTATTTCATATGAAATTTTGGATTGCCTTTTCTCTGTAGTGTTGGTTTTGTTTCGAAATATTGTTGCAGCTTTTCCCTGGAATGGAATGTTTTTATTGTTCCCTCAGTTATGAATGAGAGCTTAGCTGGCTACAGTATTCTTGGTTGGTAGTTATTTGATTTAAGGGCATGACATATATGCTTCCAGTCAGTTCGTGCTTGCATGGTCTCTGCTGAGAAATCTGGGGTTATTCTGATTGGTTTGCCTTTATAGGTTACTGATCCCTTTTCCCTGGCTGCCTTTAGGAACTTTTCTTTCGTTTCTATTGATCCAGTTCAGATCACAATGTGGCGGAGGGATGTTCTTTTCTGGTCAGGTCTCTTTGGGGTTCTAAAAGCTTCTCGAATCTGGATGGGCCTGCCCTTCTGGATATTTGGGAAATTCTCTGAGATGATTCCCTGAAGTATATTTCCAATACCATTGACCTCTTTCTCCACGCCCTCCTCAATACCAACCTGCCTTCAATTAGGCTTCCTAATTGTATCCTGGACCTCCTGAAGTGCTCTCTCATATTTCCTAGTTTTGGATTGACTCATTTTCTGTTCTTTTTCTATAATAACTAAATTATCTTCAGCCCCGGAAATTCTCTCCTCTGCATTGTCTAACCTGCTATCAAAACTATCTAGTTATTTTTCATCGCCCTTGCTTCTAATTGCTCACTTTTGATGCCTTTCATCTCTTGTTTTAGATCATGTATGGATTTCTTTATCTCCTTGATTTCCTTTTGAGTGGTTAGATCAGTAGCTTTATTTTCTTTGGACATTTGCTGGAGTTTTGTCACGTTTTCATTTGTAGATTCCATGAATTCATCCATCTTTCTTTGAAAAACCTTTATTATGGCCTCCTTTATTGCTTCTTTTTTTTCACTTATCACCTTGTTTGTGCTTTCCTCTTGTTCAGCTATGGCTTCCTCCATTATCTCTTTCTTTCTATTTTCACATTTTCCATTAATGATGTTTATCAATTGCATTTGTGTAGCACTTGGAAGACTCTCCTCTAAGTTTGCCAGTGACTGTTCCATTGTCTGTTTACATTGGGTGGGGGATGTTGTTTCTTGACTTGACACTTTTCTTGAGTTTCTTGTTCTGCCCATTTGAAAATGGGAGCAAGATTACTACTAAATACAATTATAGTTATTCAGATATAACCAACGTAGACCTCTGTAGCTGGCAGACACTAGATGTTCACAAGTTTTGATTGATATTATCACTCTTTCTTTTTGTGCACTTACAGACCAGTCTAATACAACCACTGATAAGCGATTTATACCCAAAACAATAAGCCTCTCAATCCAATCTCTATTGTCTTTAAGTCCCTCTGAGCATACAGAATAATTAACCACCTACATATACAATATTGCTCAACAGCCATCAAGTGTAGATCTGTGCAGTATAAGGGTTGAAAGAAGAGCAGAGGTCCAGAGATAGAAAAAAAGAATGAATGAGGTCAGGGGAGGTACAAGAGGATTAACGTAGGAGTGTAAGAATATTGTAGTCCTGAAGAAAAGGTATAGCATAAGGATAACTGACCTAAGTTGGTAAGTAGGTAGCATATTTGAGTACAAAGTTTGGAAAGTATTAGAATAAAACTTATGTGTTGCTGCACGACTAGCTCTTAGCCCAACCAGTGGCCTCACAGTGGACCATGGGATGGATCTGTTTTTCTTGTCTACGTTGAGGGAAAGGGGTATTTCACAAGATGCAGAAGCGAAGATTTCAGAAGCAAATGCTGTGAGTGAATTAGCTCTTAAAAAGCATTTTTATTTTCTTTTATCTTTCTGCCAGTCTTGGCCTTGAATTCAGGGCCTGAGCACTGTCCTCGGGTTTTCTCAAGTCTAGCCCTCTGCCACTTGAGCCACAGTGCCACATCTAGATTTTCTATCTATGTGATACTGAGCAATCAAACCCAGATCTTCATGGATGCTAGGCAAGCACTCTACCACTATGCCAAACTCTCAACCCTGACACAGTAATAATAAAGTCATCATCATCATATCAAAATATCCTTTCTCCTACAAAGAATGAACACTTATCTATGTGTGTGATGCTTTTTTTTAAATTTCACTAATTCTTCTGTGTTTTTCCCTCTTGCATTTTTACACATGACAGCAAGCTAATCATCAGGAAAAAATTGATTAGGATACAGAAACCTAATAATATCCTAGTAGATTGACGTCAAAAATATGTGCAAGATGCCCTGTGTGTTTGACCTAGTGGTAGAGTCCTTGGCTACCACGCAAAAAGACTCAGGTTTGATTCCTCATTACCACATACATAGCAAACGCTGCAAGTGGTGTTGTGGCTCGGTGGGACAGCTAAAGCCTAAAGAAAGCCCAAGAACAAGGTTCACACTGTGAGGTCAAGTCCCAAGACTAGCAAAAACAAAAAAAAAATTCGACAAGGGGCAAAATGCAGGCAAAGAAGGCACTGTGAAGCAAATGTTTTGTAAAGGATGAGGGCAATATCGACCCTTAAGTTTGGATCTTACCTAAGAAAGGCTCCTTGAGCCTGAGACCAGACTGGTAGTTGGGCCTAGTGGAAGACATTGGGATTGGACAACTAGGGTGTGCTGTTTACTACATCCACATGTATATTGTGATATTGGAGGAGAGATTCAGCCTCCAGTATGTCTTTGGTGAGGTCTTCTGTGAGCAAGGATCTTTGGTCATTGGGCCCTGAAAGGTGACCCTGCCTCCCACACAATGGAACAGAATATGGAACCCTGGTAACCAAGCCACTGTAACTAACAACCAACTCAAGCCAGGTCACTTGGCCTGTGGCTCAGGAGGAAGAAAGATGTTGCTGTGCTGTTTCCAAAGGTCAGGAAAAGCGAGTCTCAGGCATGGAAGTCGTGGATGTCTTACTCGAAGATGTACATGCTAGATCATTGCCAAGCCACAAAACCAGTATAACAGGCTTTCTCTAAAAAGAAGGCCAGGAAAATCCAGGTCAACCAGATGAGGTATATTTCTAAGAAGAAATGTATTTGACCCCATCATCCTCCCCACACACTACAACTTTCTTTTTTTTTAATTATTTTTATTGTAATCAGTAAAAGATTTTCATGATATATGCCAGATAGAAGGTGCTTTAATTCACATACATTGATACCCTTTCACATGTCTTGGTACCCATTTCCCTCCAACCCCACAACCCCCACCTGTCTTGGTTTTCCCCCCTTCCCTATCAAATTTCAAATATCCAAATACAAATAAATTCAATATATCAGATAACAAAGTGAGATACTATACCCATATGGGATAACCAAGGGACAGCAAAGGAGATGAGAGACAACATAGTACATTAAGGACAACAATCATTCATTATATGGCTTTTGTTTCAATATCCTGGAGGTCCTTTCAATTAGCTTCACATTATATGGCCTTATATATGGCCTTTTGCTCTATTGAAAATCTCTGCTAGTAGAGCCCAAGGTTTCTACTGATTATGACGAATGAGGAAAACCACTGAGCCTAAGTTCCTTTGAGTCTGGCTTACTTCACTCAATATGATTTGTTCTAAGTCTTTCCATTTCCTAACAAATGGGGCGATGTCATTCTTTCTGAGAGCAGCATAGAATTCCATTGTGTACAAATACCACAACTGGTTGATCCAGTCATTAACTGAGGGACATCTGGGTTGGTACCATATCTTTGCTAGGATGAATAGTGCTGCAATGAATATTGTTGTGCTAGTGGGTTTAGTATGCCCTTGTTTCTGGATTGTTGGATAAATGCCAAGTAGTGGAATTGCTGGGTCATAGGGGAGTTCTATATTTAGCCTTTTGGGGCACTGCCACACTGCTTTCCATTGTGGTTGAACGAGTTTGCACTCCCACCAACAGTGTAGGTGTGATCCCCCCTGGTCACTTCCCCACCAGTATCTCTTATTAGATTTTTTGATAATGGCCGTTCTGACTGGAGTCAGGTGGAATCTCAAAGTTGTTTTGATTTTCATTTCCCTTATTGCTAGAGATATGGAGCATTTCTTCATGTATCTAAAGCCCATTTTAATTTTTTCTTCAGAGAATACTCTTTTAAGTCTTTAGCCCACCTTTTAATAGGATGGTTGTTTCTTTGAAGATTTGTTTGGGAGAGATTCATTTTTTTCAGCTATAGATATATTTTAGATAACTACATATATTTTTGTAGAAAAAAGAATGGAAGCCATCATGCTGGCTCACAACTTAATTTCAGCTACTTAGGAGGCTCAGGGCTTAGGATTACAGGTCAAGCCAACCAGGGCCCTACAGTGTGTGAGATCAAACTCTGTGAACATACAAGGACTGTAAGAGGAATCTCACTGCCTGGGAATGTAGCCTAATGGTAGAGTGCTCACCTAGAATGCATGAAGACCTAGGTTCTATTCACCGGTACCGCATACTCAGAAAAAAGCTAGAAGTGGCGCTGTGTCTCAAGAGGCAGAGCACTCACCTTGGGCAAGCCAGTCCAATGAAAATGTCTAGGCCCTGAGTCCAAGCCCTAGGACTGGCAGAAAGAAAAAAAAAGAGCAATCTTACTTAAGTAACAAGGAATGTACCCTATATTTATACAGACTGAAAAATTCATTAAGAAATTAGAAAATATGTATAAAGTGCATATTTTCTTTTGTGTGTTGGCACTGGGTCTTCAACTGAGTGCTTCAGCTCTATCCCTGACCTTTTCTGCTCAAGGCTAGCACTCTACCAATGCAGCCCCAAATCAACTATCTTCAATTGATATATAAGCGGTGAATATGTCAGGGTGCTTCATGAAAAACATTTTTATAAATTGAAACGTTCAACACAGTCTTATTTTAGTATGAATTTTGAGATGGGAAGAGACAGAAAAAGTGAAATGTTTCCTGATCCCAATAGAGAAGAGAATCAGCAGAACCACTGTGGTCTGCAGGCTTCTTTGTGAGTTTTGTTTGCTTGTTTGATTGTTCTCAATTGTGGGGCTTGAACTCTGGGCCTGGGCACTGTCCCTGAGCTCTTCAGCTCAAGGCTAGTGCTTTAATCTGTGAGCCACAGTGCCACTTCTGGTTTTTCTGGCAGTTAACTGGGTGCTTTGGCTGGCTTTAAACTTTGATTCTCAGATCTTAGCCTCCTGAGTAGCTAAGATTATAGGTGTGAGGTACCATCACCAGGCTGCTGCTCTGTTACTATGCAGGTTCTGGATCAAGAACTTCAAGCTCTTACTTCAATTTTTTCTTCTCTTGCCTGATACTCTGCCATTTGAACGAAGCCCCAGTTCCTGGTCTTTGTTGGTTAATGAGAGATATTCTGATTTTCTAATATTCAGAGCAATGATTATAAAACCCAGCATTTTACTTACTTGAATAAATTAAGAGACAGGACCTAGTGAGATGGAAAACAAAATTTTTTTCAAGTTGCTATCCTGTTCTAATGCATAAGTCTGGCTATTTTGCTTACACACAAATATGTATTTTACCAGTTTCTACTCTATTTTTGCTTAGCTTAAAACCACCACTGCCATTTCATAGATTTTGTTGTTGTTGTTTGCGGTGCTTGAACTCTGTGCCTGGGCTGTTCCTCAGATCTTCAGTTCAATGCCAGTGCTCTACTCCTTTTGATTTGGCCAGTCCTGGACTTGAACTCGGGGACTGAGCACTGTCCTTATATTTTCTCAAGGCTAGGGCTCTACCACTTCAGCCTCAGCACCACTTTCAGCATTTTTCTATGTATGTGGTATTGAGGAATTGAACCCAGGTCTTCGTGCATGCTAGGCAAGCACTCTACCACTAGGCCAAACTCCCAGCCCAAAATTATTCATCATTACTATTAGCTATCTTCTTTTTTTATTATTGATTCATCATGGTGCTTGGACTTTGGGCCTGGACACTGTCCCTGAGCTCTTCAGCTCAAGGCTAGCGCTCTCCCTCTACAGCTCCATTTTTGGTTTCTGATAGTTAATTGGTGATGTAAGCCTCACAAACATATGTGTCCAGGCTGGCTTTGGGCTTTGAACCAAGATCCTCCAATCTCAGCCTCCACAGTAGCTAGAATTACACGCTTCAGCCAGCAGTGCCTGACTGTTTGATGTCTCTGTCTCTCTCTCTGTCTCTGTCTGTCTGCCTGTCTGTCTCTCTCTCTCTGTCTCTCTCTCTGTCTCTGTCTCTCTGTCTCTCTCTGTCTCTGTCTCTGTGTCTCTCTGTGTGTCTCTCTCTCTGTCTCTCTCTCTGTCTCTCTCTCTCTCTCTCTCTCTCTCTCTCTCTCTCTCTCTCTCTCTCTCTCTCTCTCTCTCTCTCTCTGTCTCTCTTTTGGTTGTAAGACTTTAATTGTGCACCTGGGCAGTGTCCCTGGGCTCTTCAGCTCAAGGCTACAACCTTAAACACCTTGAGCCAGTGTGTCACTTCTGGTTTTCTGGTGCTTAATTGGAAGTAACAGTTTCATGGACTTTAGTGTCTGGCCTGGCTTTGAACTGTGATCCTCAGAACCCAACCTTTTGAGATCATTTCCAGCTTTTTTTTTTGGTGTAAGTGGTACAGAGTAATTGAACACAGGGCTTTGTGCATACTAGGCAAGCAAACTACCACTAGTGTGCACTCCAGCCTTAGATAAGGGCTTTCTTTTTCTTTTTCTTTTTTTCACTCATGGGGCTTGAACTCTGGGCCTGGATGTTTACCTTAAGCTCTTCAGCTCAAGGCAAGGTCTCTACCACTTGAGGAACATTGTCATTTTGAATTTTCTGGATTATTTGGAAATAAGATTCTCACAGATTTTTATGCCTGGGCCGTCTTTGAACCTCGATCCTCCAGGGTAGCTAGGATTACCAGGGTGAGCCACCAGTCACGGGCATTAGATTATTATTTTTTGCATGTCCTATGGCTTCAACTCAGGGCCAGAGCACTGTCCTAGGGCATGCTCAAGGATAGCACTTTCCTTCAGCCAGCCAACTCCCGGTCCAAATAGGCCTCTCTTGAAGCTAGAATTACAGAGATCTGCCATAATACTGGCATGTCGTTATCTAAGTATATAATTTTTCTTCTATTTGTGATGGCTTTTCCTTAGTGGACATATTTCCTACATATTTTATGGAAAACTTCCTTCCCACTAGGGCCATAAGTTAAGCCTAGTGGAAGAGTTCTTGCCGAGCATGAATGAAGACCCAAGTTCAATTCCTCAGCACAACATAGATAAAAAAGATACAAGTGGTGCTGTGGCACATGTGATAGAACTTGCGCCTTAAGAATAAACAAAAACAAAAACAAGGATCGTGCTCAGGTCCTGAGTCTAAGCACAGTACTGGCAAAAAAAAATTCTGCCCAAACTAGACATTTAAACTTATTGTACTTTTCAAAAAATTTGTTGTCAAGGTGATATACAAAGAGATTGCTGTTACATATGTAATGAGTACATTTCTTGTAAACACTGTTACCCCTCCCCTCTTTTCTCTTTCCCTTCCCCCGAAGTCATAAATTTCATTTACAACAAATATATATGTATTTTCATTCCTGAAAAAAATAGTTTAAAATGTGTTCAAATAAATGATGTAGGTTGATATATTTATCAAAATGGATTACTTGAACTCTAAGATAAACATTCTAGGTAATTTTTCTCATAAAATTGTAGTAATGCTATAAAACTAATAAAAAAGGAATTTTAGTTATTAATTTCTTATGTTTTACCTTTAACATTATTACACTAAGCATACTGTTTATGGTATTAATACAGACACCATGAAATATGATTATGTAAAAAAATTAAATGATTCAAAATTATAAGGTTGGGGGCCAGTAGTTTGGCTTGGTGGCACACACCCTGGATTGGCAAAAAAGAAGTAGGGTTAGATAAAACAGATTTATTTCCAAATGTGTGGAAAATGGTATGATTTCTTGTTTGGCTAGTCCTGGGGCTTGAACTGAGGGACCAGGAACTGTCCTTGACCACATTTGTTCAAGGGTGGCACTGTGACACCTGAGCCAGAGTGCCCCATCTGCTTTTTCTGTGTATGCAGTGCCGAGGAATTGAATCAAGGTCTTCTTGTATACTAGGCGAGCACTCTACAACTAGGCCACATTCAAAGCCAAAATAGATTTTTGATGCTGTTGTGGAGTTTTAATTTTCTTAAATATTTGTACAAAGCACAATGGATATATAAACAGACTTGAACTCACAGAACAGAGGCCCACATAATATTACAGTTACTCTGGCACTTCTCCCGATTGACAAAACACATTTCCAGGCATCTGCTCTGTCCTTAAGCTTTGGTAGCTGACTTGTCTTTCCATGGAGGCGTGGCCTGGATTCCTGGTGATTCCATGCATTTCATAGTTCCCTGTATATCCAGTAAGGTTGTCTTCTATGGGACCAGACCTGCCTGGTTTTTGGCCCACCCAGAACCTAGGCGTCTGAGGTCTCACATTCTAAGTGGACAATAAAACACAGTATAATAAGGACTGAAGAACTGCACACCATAATATTAACAATGAGAGTTTAATAGTTAGCAAAGTAAATACAATGAATACTTGACAAGAATCATGAGAGCAAGATAAAGAGATGTCTTTTTAGGAAGGGGACAGGGAAGCTCTAAATCCAGACTGGCCTCCAAGTTGCCTTCAGACAGTAATTCTACTTCAGAGTCCTCAGAAGGGTCTCCTTCCTCATGAGAAACAGAATGTCCTTCCTGAGTTAAGAGGGGGATGGATTCTGGTTTGTCGAATGGAGATTGAGTCTCTTTTAGTGAGATGGATGGGTCTGGATATTCTGTGAGGATGGATTCATTTTCCTCCAATGAATCCAGTATTGAGAGTACACTTGCTGCTTCCCATGGGGACATTTTCCATGAGCCCAGCGTGTGCCCCTTCAGCTTGCACAATAAGTGGAGTGTTACTCTGACTCAGATGGACTGACTCTGGGTGGAGTGTGAAAGGAAACGGAAGGAAATCTGGCTGCTCTTTTTCTTCCTCCATAGTATCTGCAGGTTCAACTGTGTCACACATGGGGTTCAGAGCAAAAGGTATATCCACAGGACTCTAAACCTGTTTGGTAATTTCTACAGAAGGCCCATGCTTTCTGGAGTGCAGTGATGATTCTCAGTCTCCATCAGTCAACAGCTGCATTGGTGGGTTTTTCATCCGGAGTTCAGGATAAGCTCTTCCACGATGACCCAAACCTAAGAATGGAAATAGGTACAGAGTGGACAGAGTGGACTCTGCAAGTTGAAGTGTCACTCAACTTCCATGAGGATCTAATGGAGGAACCTGTAGAACTGCAGTTTGGACTGAACACTGAGGAGGTGTAGGGTCTTTCTAATGAGTGCTTATTCCCGAGTCCTTTCAGAGGACAGACATTACCTGGCTGACACCACCTATAAAGGGCATTTTGCCAAGCTCTGTAGAAGTAAGGGCCAACCAATATCTAGACCACATGGGCTTCTTACTCACAGGCTCTGAGGCACCCACACCAGGACTTCTACTTTTTCTTGGTCTTACTGGTCGCACATTCCTCCAGCTGGTCAAAAAGTATGTGTTTAGAAGAGCAGGTCCAAAGCCGGCATGTGGAGCCTCGTATAGAGCTTGAGTTGTGTCAGGGTGTGGCAGTTCTTGAACTCGTAGAAATCACTGGGGTAGAAGTCCATTCACATCGTATAAATGAAACACATGATGCTGTGGGCACATTCGGTACAAGGAAAGTGAGAGCCTTCTCTCTCCATCCTGAGCCTTCTACCAAAGCCCCTTTCTTGCAGGACTCTAATGCTGTGGCTGTCCTGCAGAGATGTGCACTTATGTGCTGGGAGGGGGGTAAGAGACACTCGAGAACAGGATGACTTTTACACCCCACTTCCAGAAGCTTCTGAGAGAGGCCTCTATGCATCTGTCCAAAGTAAACGCACCTTAAATTAACTAAGTAAATGCTCTAAATAAATCAATAAGTGAATGCTCCAAATAAAGAACTAAATGCTCATTCCTCTAATCTTAGCCACCCAGCAGGCTGAGCTCTGAAGATCACAGTGGAAAGCCAGTCTAGTCAGTAAAAGTCTAAAGGCACTTGTCTTCAATTAGGCAGCAAAAAGCCAGAACTTGACCTATGACTCAAATGGTACAGTGCTAATTTTTGAACACCAAAGGGATGGCATTTAGACCTGGGTTCAGGTTCAAGTGGCAGCACTGGACCACACACCAAAATGTAAATGCTTTCAGGTTCTAACAGGCAAAGCTATCACAATCCCTCCCTGATGGCTCAAAAGTGATTCAGCCCCCAGCTTTTCCTCTGACTCCAGTATTTCACAGGCCTCCGACATTAGTACTGACACCTCATTTCTTACTGGGAAATGGGATTTCCTAGGATGTCACCTAGGTGAGGGCTGCAGTTGGGAGCCACTTACTCATGCCTGAAATCCAACTTCTCAGTAAGCACACTGTTGAGACTCCAGTAGCTTGTGAGGGAAATGAAATGGCATGGTGGCCCAGTCATAATAAAGTAGTTTGTGCACTTGTATCATGCTTAGCTCCCCTGTGAACACCGCAGTGAACCAAACAGGCTCAGAGAGGAGCCAAGTATTCCAAGACTTGGCCAGGAAAGTTGAGCAAACCTGGGTTTGGAGGGGGAACACTCACTTTTTCAAGAGAATTTCCAGCAACTACTACATTGTCCTCCACTATTTGAAATTGTTCAGGAAGTTTCCCACATAAAAGAGATCACCTTTCTGTTAGGCAGGGATCAGCTTTGTCAGCAGCATCTCCAACAGGCCTTCCTCCAGGATCCATAGGTTACAAGGCTCATTCAGAGTCTGAGCTGACTTACCATCACACTATGTTGGCAAAACAGTGGATATTTCAAACGTAGGAATGGGACCACACTTCACACTGAGGAATTGGAATAGAGTAGATTGGAAATGACACACTCTAATCTCAGTATAGTCACTTGAAAGCACACAAGAAGGTTGTAGTCTGTGGGCAGGATGATGGGTTCAAATAGGTTTCCTCTCAATATACCTCATCTGAGTTGTCCTGGAGTTTCCTGGCTTTCTTCCTAGAGAAATGCCTGATATACTGGAATTTTGTCTTGGCACTGATCCAGCATCTACTTCTTCAAGTGAGACATCCATATCTCTCATGCCTGAGATCCGAGCCTCAGGACCTTTGGCAACAGCACAGCAACATCTTTCTGGTTCCTGAGCCACAGGCCAAGGGAGCTGGCTTGAGCTGGTTGTCACATACAGTGGCTTGGTTACCAGGGTTCCATATTCTGTACCATTGTGAGGGAGATAGGGTCACCTTTCAAGGCCCAATGACCAAAGCTCCTTGCTCACAGAAGACCTCCCCAAAGACATACTGGAGGCTGAATCTCCCTTCCCACCTCACATATGGATGTAGTAAACAGCACACCTTTTTGTTCAAATCCCAAGTCATTAACTAGGCGTAAGTGCTAGCCTGGTCTCAGGCTCAAGGAGCCTTTCTTAGGTAAGATCCAAACTTAACTGTCACTATACCCCTTACCCTTCACAAGACATTTTGCTTCACAGTGCCTTCTCAGCTTGCATTTTGCCTCTTGCACATTTTATTTTGCTAGTCCTGGGACTTGACCTCAGAGCCTGACCATTGTTCTTAGGCTTTCTTTAGGCTATAGCTGTCCCACCAAGCCACAGCACCACTTCCAGAGTTTTCTATGTATATGGTACTGCAGAATCAAACCGGAGTCTTTTTGTGTGGTAGCCAAGCACTCTACAAATAGATGAAACACCCAGGCCATCTTGCACATATTTTTCACTTCAATCTACTAGGACGTTGTTAGGTTTCTGTATCCTAATCTATTTTTCTTCCTGATGAATATCTGTCCTGTCATCTGTAAAAATGCAAGTGGGAAAATCACAGAAGTATTGGTGACATAAAAAAAAGTCTTACAGACATAGATAAGTGTTCATTCTTTGTAGGAGAAAGGATATTTTGATATGATGATGATGACTATAAATACTTTATCGGGGTTTAGAGTTTGGCCCAGTGGTAGAGTGCTTGCCTAGCATCCATGAAGATCTAGGTTTGAGTCCTTAATATCACACAGATATAAAAATCCATATGGCAATGTGGCTCAAGTGGCAGAGGGCTAGACTTGGGAAAAGCCAAGAGCAGTGCTCAGGCCCTGAGTTCAAGCCCCAGGAATGGCAGAGAAAACAAAAGAAAAGAAAAGAAAAAAATGTGCTTTTTAAGTTATTCACTCACAGCATTTGCCTCTGAATTCTTCGCTTCTGCATCTTGTGACTTATCCCTTTCCCTCAATGTAGACAAGAAAAACAGATTTTATTACTTGCTATCCTGTTGTCCAATCTTTGGATATTAATTCAAAATACAATATTGCCTGAGATATTGTGTGTGTGCATGTGTGTGTGTATCTGCCAATGTGTGCATGCACACATGTGTACAGGGTTTAGGGCTTACTCA
Source organism: Megascapheus bottae (assembly GCF_031878675.1). Taxonomy (NCBI): domain Eukaryota; kingdom Metazoa; phylum Chordata; class Mammalia; order Rodentia; family Geomyidae; genus Megascapheus; species Megascapheus bottae. The sequence continues at coordinate 14,974 of NW_028327735.1, forward strand.
TAGGGCCTGTGTGATAACCCTCAGCATCTTTTCCTCAGAGGTATTGGTCTTTCACTTCTAGCTTATTATAGCTAATTGGAGTTGAGAGATTCACTCAATTTCTTGCCCTGTGCATTGGAACCCAGTGCTGGGTTCTCATATTGTTAATTGTAGCTATAGAGAAGGCGGAGTTCTGGGGATCCTCGTTAGAATCCAGCCCCTGAAAGAAAGTCACTGATACAAATCTTTATCTTCAGTTAAGCACGAATAAATAAGGCAAAAGTGGAACTGTGGCTCAGTTCCTCTTGTACCAGCCATGAGAAAATTAGTAATTGGCAGCACCTGGTCCCTGAGAGAAATCCTTAGCACTGGTCCAAAAAAGAAAGAAAATAATGAAAAAAATTAAAACTTGCTGAGGAATCCATAAGGATAAACGTGCCTGTGAATAATCTTGTCATTTCAGATTCCCTCAAGAGCTTATGTCTCTCTATATTTTATCAAGTTTTTTTTAAAGATATTTACATATTTTCTACCATTCCTAAACAGAGATAGCCATCCACAAAAGACAAACACAAACTCTCACACAGTATACCACCCACCCATAAGTGTCTGGCTATGTATATATGTATAGTCATATGTATTGATCTGTCTCTCTATGCTAATATATAAATGCATAAACATATGTATTTAGACAAACAGGAAACATACATATATAGGTCTCAGGCATTTCCAGATTTTGTGCAAGTCTTCTGAGTGCAACTTACCATTGTATTGTTTGTCAAGATAGAGTCCCTCTAACTTTTGGCCAGCTTCTTGTCCTTTGATACTTTTTTCTGCGGGTCCTGGGTTTTGAACGCTAGGCCTGGATGCTGTCACTGAGCTTGAGCTTCTTGCATTCAGTAGTTTATTGCAGATCAGAGTCTCATGGAGTTTCTGTCCTGGGCTGGCTTTGAATTGTGATCCTCAGATCTCAAACTCCTGAGTAGCTAGGATGACAGTCTTGAGCTACCAGTACCTGGTTCCTTTGCCTCTTTTCCCATTTTTTTGGCCCCACCACACCCATGGTATCTACCTTCCTATGTTCTCTCCACCTGCCCCCAGACAGGGGTCTGACAGATGCTTTCCACGCACTTATTCATGTCCTCCTCTGTATTGGCTGACAGCTAAGACATGCACTCACTTGTCTGGATGCCAAACACAAAGCCATGTGATTGTTTCTCAGTCTGGAACATCATATCAGGTTTATAGCACCACAGAGGGTCAGGTTGATGCTCCTCCAGGGCTCTTAAATTGTTCTCATATTAATCCACAACACATTTGTCATCACTTGTCCAGCTAATTCATGGACTAAACCAGCATTCCCTACAAACTTAGATCCCAATACCATGAGGACACTCAAGGGTGCATTAGGAGTGTGACCTGCAGGGGGATGTGAGCCTGTCTAACTTGGAGGGGATTTCTCCACCACAGGAAATGGAATACAAATTTAGAATCTGCTTTCATGAGGTGACAATCTCTGGCAGATGTTCTTATCAAATGTGGCACTGCTTACTTCCAGCTTAAAACATGGGTTGATGACCCAGCATAACAGAGAATGTATTCACCCAGGCCCAACACATAGGCTGGGACCCTGAACTTTCAGGTAGCATTTGGCTTTGAAGGTCATGAGATCTTAGTCTACAAATGATGAGCCCCCTCCCGTGAGGCATAGCAAATGGAGCCAAAGTGCAACCCAGTTAAGCACCAGATCAACCTTCCCTTCTTCAGTAGGGTATGGTTTGAAAACTGTGCATAGCTTCTGTTTGAAGCCAGTCCAGAAAGGAAAGTCCATGAAACTCTCATTTCCAGTTAACTGCCAGGAAAAAGCCAAAGATAGAGATGAAGCTCAAGAGAGGTAGAGAGCCATCTGAAAAGAATGGTTACACCCTGCAACATCCTCATTATCTGATCTTGAAACCAACTCTGCGTGCATCCCAGCATGCAGCCAGCATCTGGGGGTGACAGTGACCCCTGCGCCCATTGGCAATCTGCACTGTCTCTGACATCTGTAATGTGAACCTCATCTGTTGGGTTTATGAAGCGGTGTCAACCCTGCAGAAGGAATCAACTGTGCCCTAACTCCCACTGTCCCCTGGGGCCCCTAGCATTCCCCCATCTGCACCCCTCCTGTGGCTTCTGATCCTAGGGAGCCCTCCTGCCCTGTCCAACACTCACATGAAGTGCATATTTCTTCTCCTGGGGCAACTTCTCCACAGAGAGTACATGACATGCCCACTCTCCAGGCACGGGAAGATCCTGCCAAACTAGCAAATCAGTGATAAGGACATAAAGTGATGAATAGAATTTTAGATCCTGATGGTAGACAGTCTGCAAAATCCAAGGGAGAATGGAATTGGAGGGGACCAGGGATCAGGATGTGGGCATGGATCTTCCCTGCCAAGGGGATGGGGGATGTCACAGGCTGGGTGATGCACAGGATGATCCATGGGCCCTGTGCAGCTACTGGGTCACCCCTTCTGCATCTCAGCCTTTGGCTTTGAGCTCTGTGATCGTCAAGATGTGCACAGTCTGTATCTGGCTGGGGGGGGGGGGGGCAGGGGGGGGGGGAGGGGGGGGGGGGGAGAAGAAGAAGCCCTGGGAAGACAATTGTAGACCCTTTGTGAGTGTAGGAAGGGGTAGGCTGGACACCCAGTCCAAGAGGAGCTAAAACTGCAGTCGAGGGGTGTGCAAGGAGTGGGTGTGAGGGTTGTGGGCAGTCACAGTCACGGCAGAGGTGGCTCTGTCTGTGGGGTGAGTGCCTCCCTGCAGGCACAGCACTGGAGATATCAGAGATCCACATGAAAAGGAAAACCTGGAAATGGCACTATGGTTCAAATGGTAGAGCATCAACCTTGAGCAAAAGAGCTCAGGGACAGTACCCAGGACCTGAGTTCAAGCCTCATGACTGTAAAAGATAAAGAACCAGGACTATGAGAGGGAACCTGGTACTCTCTGTGTCTAATCAGACACAAGAAGAGGCCGGGATAGGCTGTGGAAAAACACAGAGAACATCTTCCCCCAGCTCATCCTGACCTGCATGCAGGGACAGCCATGTAAATAGGGCTACGGTGAGATCATCTTCACCCCTGTGCTGCCATCTGAATTGTAGGCCTCTGTCCTGGCATGGGGTGTCCTGATGGCTGAGCAGGTGCCCTAACCCTAGATGGAGAGCAGCCACTGACTGTGGTAGCTAAGGAGAGATCTGTTCCATAGCTATCAGGCCACCCAGCATGGGAGCCAGAACCACCCCTCACCCAGGTAGAGGCCAATGGTTCTCCAGGTGCTACTAACATTGCCCCACCCCTAGCTCTGGGTACACGTGACATTCCCTCCACAAGGAGCAGGACAAAGTGAGGGATCAGGAAGCTGCCTATGGGCTTCAGATGATGGCCAGGCTGGCACTACAGATGGCCTCACTCTGTCACCACCTTCCCCTGCCTCCATCTTTCCTCCATCATGCCTCTCTACCTCCCACCCATTAACCTTGGAAACCAATGAACTGGGCTCTCATCATTCCTCTCATCTCTTCACCCACCTTGCCATGCGTCCATCCCTCTGTCACTTCCACCCCACACACATCCCACCACCAGCCACCCTGTAGCTTATGAGGATCCCACAGGAATCTCTTGGTGAAGGGCTTGTGACCACAAAACAGTTACTATCACCCGCTCCGGCCTGATCCACCGCAGAATAAGAACAGCCAAGCAGGCACACACTGCAGCAGAGTTGCTCTGCTGCCACCCTGATTTCTTCATGGCCAGGACTTGGCTCTCCTCAGCCTCTCAGCTCAGTAACCAGAACATTGTGCTTTCACAGAGCCATGGCTTCCAGTCTCCATGGACACAATGACATCAAGGTGATGCCAACTTCCCAATCTCTATATACTTCTAACTGTGGGATGGGAGCTGAGGTTCTCTTCTGTGACTCCATCCGCTAAGAGGCTCATGCAGATTTCTATCCTTTGCTCATCATGGTGACTCTTTGGTTAACAAGTCACTGCTGGTCTTCCAGATCACCACATATAGAAACCATACTCCAACACTTTTCTTAGAAGGACTGATGACTTTTAAATATTCTCTAGTTTTAAATTTCTAGTTCCTTCTCTCTTTCATTTATATATTTCCCTTCCTCACATACTTCCCTTTTTTTACCTTCCTTCTTTCATTCCTGGCCTTGAACTCAAGACCTGGAGCTTTTTCTTAGCATTTCTTTGCTCAAGGTAGCACTCTAGCTCTTGAGCCACAGCTCTAGTTCAATCTTTGTTCTTGCTCTAAACTGGGAGTAAGAGTCTCATGCATTTTTCCCTTTGCTGGGTTGGTTTTAATCCATAATACTAAGATCAGGATCCTGAATATGCCTCGGAATACAGGTATTATCTAATCAAAACAAATTACTGCTTTCTTTTTTAGACATAATTAGTTCTTTCAGGTGAGCCACCAGCCACTCATGCAAGAGCATTGCAGGATCCCAGCATTCATCTTGTCTCCAGTCTTATTCCATCCATCTCACAATGGCCATCTAAAACACCCTGCTGCGTGCCTGAAGTCGCAAGGTACGTTCTCAATGCCACGAAAAGCCCCCTTAAGCTCTGCCTCAGATATGCCCAGCCCCCATCCCACTTCCACATGAGCATTTGTTTAGGAGAAATTTCCTGAGTACATCATCATCTTTTCCTCACCATTCGAATTTCATCTTTGGAGTCATTTCTCCCAGACAAAGAGGAACATGATCCATGGTTTGATAGCAGCTCCAGCTTCATAGTCCCAGCCACCAACACCCCCCCATTACCCTGCCAGACACCTGAATTCAAGAACAATGTTTTCACTACCCCTGACTCTTATCAAATGTTTTAACTTATACAGTGCATTAAACTAATTTTACTAAATGGAATAAACACATGGCATCAAGCTTTAGAATTTTTGCACCTGAACACACCAGCATTTCTGTAGCCAACAAAAATCTTAGCTTTGAGATTTCAGCATTCCTGGTATCCAAGTTTGGATGTGCTATCACTGCCCTTAATGGGGCACTTCAATCACACAATCCCACAACAATCAATAACTGATGTGCCAACTCCATGCTGGCTTGACCTATGCCATCTTCAAACCTGGAACAAGTGGGGCTCCTCTCTCCATGACACCTTTTGTGTACTACCCCAGGAGGACCTTTACCTTGAGACAAAATTATGAAGACTATCTCTACCAGCAAAGATTCCAGTGAGATGTGCCTACATGGATAGAGCTAAAATCTCACTAAAGTGAGGTTGTTGGCAGTGCTGGAGCCTGAACTCAGGGCCTGGGCACTAAGCATTTGTACTCAAGACTAGCCCTTTACCACTTGAGCCCAAACTCCATTCCCAGCTGTTTTTATTTTTGGTAGTAAGTATCTATCAGACTTTCCTGTTCTAGGTGACTTGGAACTTCCATACTCAGATCTCAGCCTCCCGACCAGCCTGGATTAAAAGTGTGGATCAGCCATGCCCCACACCTGAGGACGTCTGCCAGCACATTTTTTCCCAAAAATTGGAAGAGGAAGATGAGGGAGGGTTGGGCTCTTCCTGCCCTGCATATGAAGGAGAGCATCAGCTCCTGAACTTCATTCCCTGTTGTAGGCTGCTGGAGGAAAAGGAAGCAAATAGGCACAGGCTGGCAGCAGATGCCACAGAACAACTTGTGACCAAGACTCCCAGAGCAGACCTCAGAATCGATGACAGAGTTGGATCTACCCAGTAACAGAGGCAGTGGTGACACCTGAATCTGCGCGTTTGAGCCTTTGCTGCTAGTAAACAGGGCCACCTATGTCTCAATGAGAAAGGTGAGATTTTGGTGGAGAAGGTGAGATTAAACATTATGTATCATGCAAGAAGACAGACTATAAGGGGTCTTTTATTATTCCAAGTGAAATTTTGGATTTCCTCTTCTGTTTCTTTAAAGAATGACATTGGGATATTGATGAATATTGCACTGAATTTGTAGATAGTCCTTATCAAGATTGCCATTTTTACAATATTACTTGTTCCAAACGAGGAGCATAGGTTTTTGCATTTCCTCAGTTCTGCGTTAATTTCCTTCTCCACGGTTTATAGTTCCATCAAAAACGTGCTTTACATTCTAAGTTAATTCCTAGGTATTTTATTTTCTTTGATAGCAAAATGAGTTGCTATCCTGATTCTTGCCTCATTCCTCTCATTTGTTGGCATATAGGAAGGCAGTTGACATTGAGGCTTAATTTTGTACCCTGCTACCTTACCAAAGTTTTATATCAGCTGAAGCAGCTTCGGAGTAGAGTCTATAGGGTTCTTTAAATACAGAATCATGTCATCTGTAAGGAGAGAAAGTTTCAGTTCCTCTTTCCCTTTTCCTCCTCACTACAGTTAGAATGGCCAAGATCCAGAAATCTAATAACGTATGCTGGAGGGGATGTGGCCAGGAGGGATCACTACTACACTGCTGGTGGGATTGCAAACTCGTTCAACCACTATGGAAAGCACTATGGCAGTATCCCAAAAAGACTAAACATAGAGCTCCCCTGTGATCCAGCAATTTCACTACTTACCAATCGTCCAGATAGGACATACTAAATTCACTAGAACAATAACATTTATCACAGCACTATTTACTATAGCAAAGGTATGGAACCAACCCAGATGCCTGTCAGTTGATGAGTAGATCAAATATGGTATTTTTACACAATGGAATTCTGTGCTTCTGTCAGAAAGAATGACATAGACGAATTTCTAAGGAAATAGAAAGACTGTGAAGTTTAGAAATTAGTTTCTGTCTCCTTCTCTCTCTCCTTCTCTATCTCTGTAAAATTTAGAAGTTCCTGTTTCCCACTCTTTCTGTCTCTTCTCTCTCTCTCTCTCTCTCTCTCTTTCTTTCTCTCTCTCTCTCTCTCTCTCTCTCTCTGTCTGTCTGTCTGTCTGTCTGTCTGTCTCTCTCTCTCTCTCTCTCTCTCTCTCTCTCTCTCTCTCTCTCTCTCTCTCTCTCTCTCTCTGTCTCTCTCTCTGTCTCTCTCTCTCTCTCTCCAATCCTTAGGCTTGAACTCAGGGCCTGAGCTACTTTTGCTCAAGGTTAGCACTCTACCATTTGAACCACAGTGCTGCTTCTGGCTTGCTCTTTTCACGTAATATTGGGGAATCTAACCCAGGCCTTCATCCTTGATAGGTTAGCACTCTACCACTAAGCCACACAGGCAGCTTTTAGAGGTTTCTGACAAAGGTTTTCCTACATGCTATTATTTCTTCTGTGAGTGCTCTTAATGCTTGCTGAAGGTTGACTTTGTTTAGAAGACTTACCCTAATGCTCCCATATACAGAGATTCTATATATAGCTAAATGTTTTTCATTACTCAGAATTTCTCTATTGTGTATGTTCTGAAATGTACTGAAGACTGACTTCTGATTAAAAGTCATTGCACATTTGTTCTATTCATTAGTTTTCTTTTCTTCTATGGGAATCAGTTTTGTGATGAACACAGAAGTATGCCTTCCAGGTCAAACACTTTCCACATTTGTAATATTCATAAGGTTTTTCTCTCCTATTTGCATTTTATACTTAGTCATGCGTTCATGATGGATTTTTCATATACTTATATTCATACGATTTTTATCCTGTGTCTGTGTGGTATCATGCAAACTCAACTATGAGTTCTTCAAAAAAATTTCCCTTTCATTTTATTCATAGGATTCTATCCTGTGGGTGTTTAGTGATAAATCTTGACTTGTGCCTTCTGGGGAAAAGACTGAACATTTGCTACATTCATTAAGGGTTTGATCTTGTGTTGGTTCTGTGACACAAGCTGAGTTTTCTTCCACAGACTAAAAAGTCTTTCCTATTTATTACATTACTAAGGCTTCTCATATGTGTGAACTCTCTTACACTTCCTGAAGGGTGAATACTGCACGAAAGTCTTTCAACTTTGGTTACATTCCTAAGGTGTCTAATATGTGTTAATTCTGTTATGCCTCCTGTAATGTGACTTCCATCTGAAGGTCTTACCACATTTGATGCACTCATACAGTTTCTCTCCTCTGTGTGTTCTCTGATGCAATTTGAGGGAAGACTTCCATTTGAAAGACATTCCACATCGGTTACATTCATAAGGTTTTTCTCCTGTTTGAATTGTCTTATGCATGTTGAGGTTTGGCTTCTGTGTGAAGGACTTTCCACATATGTTACACTCATAAAGTGTTTCTCCTGAGTATATTCTCTGATGAACGTGGAGTTTTACCTTCCATTTGAAAGACTTTCCGCATTCACTACATGCATAAGTTTTCTGTATGTGTGTTCTATTATGCCCATCAAGATATGACTTCCACTTGAAGGTCTTTCCACATTTGTTGCACACATAAGGTTTCTCTCCTGTGTGCGTTCTTTGATGCAATTTGAGGGAAGATTTCTGTCTGAAAGACTTTACACATTGGTTACATTCATAAGGTTTCACTCCTGTGTGTATTCTCTGATGAACACGAAGTTTTCCCTTCCCTTGGAAAGACTTTCCACATTCATTACACTTATAAGATTTCTCTCCTGTGTGTGTTATTTGATGAACTCGAAGGTGTATCTTCTGGGTGAAAGACTTTTCACATTTGTTACATTCATAAGGTTTCTCTTCTGTGTGTCTTCTCTGGTGCAAAGTGAGGTATGATTTCAGTCGAAAAGTCTTCCCACATTTATCCCATTTATAAGGTTTCTCTTCTGTGTGAGATCTCTGATGTGTGCTGAGAGCTGAATTCTAGGCAGAAATTTTATTAATTTCCTCATATTCATAAGGTTTGTCTTCTCTTTGAGATCGAGGTTGGAGTGTCAGGTCTGACTTCTCAGAAATTAATTTTCACACTTGTACGCATCACATATCTCAGGATACTTGCTCTGAGGTATTGTAAGGCATATTTCATTACTGAAGATTTCTCACATTCACTACATGTATGAGGAGTCTCTCCTGTGTACATTTTCGGATGTGTAGTGATGGTCGGTGATAAGTACAATATTTTTCATCACACAGTACATTTAGCAGTTTTTCTCCCTCCCTGAAGAATTTCTTGGGCAGGGAGAACAGAATTATGATACTGCAGATCTTTTGGACTGTCACAATCATGAATAAAATGCTCTGAATATCCGATGGATTTTTTAAGAACAGGAGACATACGAGATCTATATGCAGCATGCATCTCATCAGGCTTAGGAGACAGAAGCATGTTCTGACACTTAATGAACTCCTCAGTCCTCACCCCTAAGTTGTTACCGTTATTACTAATCAGCTCTGGATTATGTGTAGAGCTCAAATTTAAAGTTGTTGCTAATCTCACGTTTTCCTCCACTTCGATACTACTTGCAACTGCTACTTCACAAAGACATTCATGTGGACTTTCCTGGCAGGTCTTGAACACATTTTCCATTACCTGGACATCTAAAATGAGTCATAGAAAAAAAGACACAAACATACATGAGATACAAATATTCCTTACTGTAAAGGTAATGACTTTACTTTCCCATCCTAAGTGTTAGATATTTTAAAATATAAAAGTGGAAATTGATTTATGAGAAATATATGCTTTTCTCCCTAACATATTAAGAAAATGATATTTTACAATGACCAATAATGTTTTTCTGTGTTTTATTCTCTTTTTATATCACAGGAAATATTTATTGAAATTACCCAACTATGTATTGCTACAGTTTTAAGCTGAGTACTACATATAATATACCTGCAGCTGTTTTTTTTTCAAATACTGTTTTGTTTATACATTGAGGAATAGCTGCCTTTCTTTTATTTTTGAGAAATAATCTAAATATTGTGCTGTTTTGCATCTTTTTAAAACTTTCTTTTCTTTTCTTTTCTTTTTTTTTTGTAGTTCATAGGCCTCGGCTCTGTCCCTGAACACTTCAGCAGAAGACTATAACCCCTAACCTTGAGCTACAGCCCCACTTGCTTTTTTCGAGAGTTAACTAGAGATAAGAGGCTCAGGTCCTGAGTAGCAGATAGGATTACCTTACCCAGTTTCAATGCTGTTTGCTTTTTAACCATTAAGTGAGGAACACGAATTTTTTCTAGATTCAGCGGCCACAAGTTTGGTTTATATGTCTGTTTGCCTTTGATCCAAGCAAGAACGATTCTTGAGAATAAGGACTTACACCTACATCCCTTCAGTTACAACTTCTCACTAAAGTCTCAATTTAGGTATTTGTGGGAATTTTGAAATTTGTTTCTTTCCATTTGAAGTCTTATAAAAATTCCTTTTCTAACACTCCTGTCCCTCAGAACCATGGAAGACCAGAAAATCTCCAGCTCATTGTCTAGTTAATTTTCTTATGTTGATTGAAACTTTGTTGTTGTTTTTTTCCTTCCATTCCTGGGTTTGAACTTAGGACCTAACTACTGTCCTTGGGTTTTCTCAAGACTAGAACCCTACCAATGAAGTCATTACTTCTGGCTTTTTCTATGTATGTGGTAATAAGGAATCAAACCTGTGTGTTTGTGCTTGCTAGGCAAGCACTCTATCACTAGGCTCAATTTCTGGTGGAAAGGTCTGGTTCTGAATACCAGTCTCTTCCTACCAGCAAAAAGATATTATCCTTATCAGAGAATAATGCCCTGACTTATTCCTTGTTTGCTCAATCATTTATAGTCTTAGTTTTAAAGAAATGAAATATCATTCTTTCTTTCTTTCTTTTTTCTTTCTTTCTTTCTTTCTTTCTTACTTTCTTTCTTTCTTTCTTTCTTTCTTTCTTTCTTTCTTTCTTTCTTTCTTCCTTTCCTTCCTTCCCTATTTCTTCCCACTTTCTTCTTTCTTTCTTTCTTTCTTTCTTTCTTTCTTTCTTTCTTTCTTCTGTCTTTCTTTCTTTCTTTCTTTCTTGTTTTGCAGTCATGGGACTTGAATTCTAGACCTGGCTGTTCTTCCTGAGCTCTTCAGCTCAATACTACTGCCCTATGTCTTTAGCCTCAACCCCACTTCTCATTTTCTATTGGTTCATTGGAGAGAAGAGTCTAAGGTGTTTTGTGATAGGTCAGTCTTTGAACCTTGATCCTCAGATCTCAGCCTCCTAAGTAGCTAGGATTACAGGCATGAGCCACGGGCTCATGGCTTTCTCATTTTATTTTGTTTCACAGTGATTTCTACAGAGAAATCTAACTTTAACTCTACTGCCACATAGAATTCATTATATCACCCTATGATTCTTGGTGCCGGGGTTTTGGGCGAGCATGCACAAAGACCTGGTTCAGTTCCTTGGTACTACATACAAAGAAAAAGCCAGAAGTGGTTCTATGACTCAAGAAATAGAGATCTAGCCTTGAGAAAACCCAAGGACCATGCTCAGGCCCTGAGACCAAGCATAGGATTGGGAAAAGAAAATGATTCTTGATTCATTCACAAAGAATTCCATAGGTTCCACACAGGATTTAGGGTAACTAAGAATATTATTGCTCAGTACATCACAACATGAACTTACCAATGGGGCTCAGGCTCCAACATCAATATGAAGATGCATTCACTCACCTGTGATATTCTTGTCAGAGGAATTTCCTATCCAGAGTTCTGCACAGTGCTCTAGCTTGTCAATTAATACAGGTTTGGGAACACAGGGCCCTGTAAATTAGAAACAGTAGAGAATTATTGCTTATACTGTGTCATCATTGCTTTAAGTTCGCAGACATCCTACTCACAAGTTACCTATTAAATCTTTTTTCTCATTTCTCACTGGCTCCATGGTTGACTTTTCCCCAGCTCTGGATTCATTTTGTATGGCCTAAACTTAGCTGTCTTGCTCAAGGCTAGAAAAATACCAGTTTGAGTCCCAGCTCCACTTACATGCATAGGTCTTCATGCATGCTAGGCAAGCACTCAACCACAAAGTCAAACTCTTGACACTCCACTAACATTTTTGAGGGGTTACTTGGAGTTATAGAGTTTCATGGCAATTTTTATGCCATTGCTGCCTTCAAATTAGAATTCTTAGATTTCTTCCTCCTGAATATTTTAAGATTACAGGCATGAAACATTGCACCTAGTGCCAGGTTTCCATTATAAACTCACTGTTTAGTGATTTGTAGATCCTATTTCCAATAATGATATATATTCTATTCTGGATTGTTTATCCACTTACAATTACTGTGTAAGTTTGGAATGTCGTCTCCATTAGAGGAAACATAATTTAGAACTGTTGTCAAAGTATCCTGAAGGTATCCTGAAGAATGAGTACAAAATTACCTTAGGTTTTCTTTAGAAAGTAATGATACTTCTCAGGGCCTGGAATCTTTCATTTAAATAGTATTGAAAGTTTGATAAACATTCACGTATCTGCAAAATAACAAGGCACTTGGCCTTGCAAGTGAATTTGACTTTTGCTCACCTAAGGACACCAGGTTGCTGTAGGTCTCCAGCATTACATCTCTGTACAGGGTCCTCTGAGCATTGTCCAGATGCTGCCACTCCTCCCAGCTGAAATCCACAGCTACATCATCAAATGACACCAGCTTCTGGAATGGCACATTTTCATCAAGTAATTAACACCGAGTTATAAACACACCATGTCTGGAATTTTATTCTTTTTTTTGTTGGACTTTTATTCCTTTACTTAAATGTTTAGACTTACATGAAATATTGACCTGAAAAGCTTAGTGATGGTGCCTAGGCCCAGAGTTCAATTCCCAAGACCCACAAAAAAATAGAAAGGCAAGCCAGGTGTTGGTGGCTCACGCCTGTCATCCTAGCTACTCAGGAGACTGAGATCTGAGGACCATGGTTCAAAGCCAGCCTGGCACAAAATTCCATGAGATTCCTTTCCAATTACCCACCGTAAAATGTTTAATGGCTTGCGGCATATCATGGTAGAGCAATTGTGGTATCGACAAAAATAAGTCGGGGGAGTAGATTTAGGTTATAAGTGGAATTATTCCATTGAAAAAGAACTACATTGTATGATGACATATGCTGGTACTGTGAGAATATTGCAAAATCTTAGGGTATCAAGTAATAATACTGTGAAGTACACCCAGAATGTTAATATTCTATGTCTGGCATAATAGTCACTTGGGGAAGAAAGTTTTTTTTTCTTTTTTTGGCTGGGGGATATGTAAGGCTTGAACTCTGGGCCTGGGCATTGTTCCTGAGCTCTTCAACTCAAGGCTATCACCCTACCTATGAAGCCACAGTGCCATTTCCCATATTCTAGTGGTTAACTGTAGATGAGAGTCTCATAGACTTTCTAATGCCCAGGCTGGCTTTGAACCAAATCTTTAGATATCAGCCTGATATCTGAGTAGCTAGGATTACAGGTAGAAGTCACTGCACCTGGCAAGAAATTTATTTCTTGCTGTTTTATACTACAAATTTACTGTATGTCTTACTTTTTCAAAAGGACTGAGGATGACCTTTGTTCTGTATATAATGGAAAGAGGGGTAGGGAGCTGTGAGCAGAAGAACTGAGGGGCAATACTCAGGGTAGGACAATAGCCTTAAACTAAAGAGCTCACGGCCCAAGGTCCAAGCCCCATGACTTTCCCCACTACCCCACAAAAAAAGGGAAAAAAATTGGAGATTGGAGAGGATTTTCTAAAAAGAATATATAGAAATAGTAGTTCAAATGTAGAAAGAAGTTCAATATTAACAGTCATGAGAAAAATTAAAATTACAATGAAATCATTACTTTAAATATGTTAATATAAATATAGTTTTAAACAAATTATCACAATATGGGTATCCTGCTTCTGTATCTTTTCACTGACTCCTGTTCAAATGAGTCACATATTCTGAATCATTTCTCCCAGTCGATATATGCCACACATGTTAGCTTGTACTGAACTTCTAGGGAAATCAAAAGAAAATGTGTGTGAGATTTTGTCAACAGTGATATTTTAAATATAAATCCCTACTCATTACATTATTTAATATCAATGCCGGAATCTAACTTACACTGGCAGAATCTTCAATCTTTTGAGAATCTTCAAAAGGGTGTGTAAATATTTAGGATAGTTATGTCTTCCTGGAGGAAAGATCCCTTTAGTAGTATGTAGTAACCTTCTTTGTCTTTTCTTACTAATTTTAGTTTGAAGTCTATTGTATCTGATATGAGGATGGCAACTCCAGCCTGTTTATGGGGGCAGTTAGCTTGATAGAGTTTATTCCAACCTCTCACTTTCAAAAGATGATTGTTTTGGGTAAGATGTGTCTCTTGAAGACAGCAAAACGATGGCTCTTGCTTTTTGATCAAACTAGACAGCCTATGCCGTTTAATTGGACAGTTACATCCATTGATATTGAGAGTTAGGATTGAGAGATATTTATTAGTTCCTAACATTTTTAAAAGCTTTTAGTAGGGCTTGTGTCTTGACAGTTCTTCTGGTCCTTAGATGGTATGCTGTTTAGGTGCCATTTCTTTCCCTATGTTGCATTTATTTTGGTTTTCTAGGTATAGAGCATCTTTGAGAATTCTCTGTAGTGTTGGTTTTGTTTTGACATATTGTTGCAGCTTTTCCCTGGAATGGAATGTTTTTATTGTTCCCTCAGTTATGAATGAGAGCTTAGCTGGCTACAGTATTCTTGGTTGGTAGTTATTTGATTTAAGGGCATGACATATATGCTTCCAGTCACTTCGTGCTTGCATGGCCTCTGCTGAGAAATCTGGGGTTATTCTGATTGGTTTGCCTTTATAGGTTAGTGATCCCTTTCCCCTGGCTGCCTTTAGGATCTTTCTTTCGTTTCTATCGATCCAGTTCGGATCACAATGTGGCTGTGGGATGTTCTTTTCTGGTCAGGTCTGTTTGGGGTTCTAAAAGCTTCTCGTATCTGGATGGGCCTGCCCTTCTGGATATTTGGGAAATTCTCTGAGATGATTCCCTGAAGTATATTTCCAATACCATTGACCTCTTTCTCCACGCCCTCCTCAATACCAACTAGCCTTAAATTAGGATTCCTAATTGTATCTTGGACCTCCTGAAGCGCTCTGTCCTATTTCCTAGATTTGGATTGACTCATTTTCTGTTCTTTCTCTATAATACCTAAATTATCTTCAGCCCCGGAAATTCTCTCCTCTGCATTGTCTAACCTGCTATCAAAGCTATCTACTTTATTTTTCATCGCCCTTGCTTCTAATTGCTCACTTTTGATGCCTTTCATCTCTTGTTTTAGATCATGTATGGATTTCTTTATCTTCTTGATTTCCTTTTGAGTGGTTAGCTCAGTAGCTTTATTTTCTTTGGACATTTGCTGGAGTTTGGTCACGTTTTTATTTGTGGATTCTATGAATTCACCCAACTTTCTTTGAAAAACCTTTATTATGGCCTCCTTATGCCTTCTTCTTTTTCACTTATCACCTTGTTTATGGTTTCCTCTTGTTCAGCTATGGCTTCCTTCATTATCTTTTTCTTTATATTTTCACATTTTCCATTAATGATGTTTATCAATTGCATTTGTGTAGCACTTGGAAGACTCTCCTCTAGGTTTGCCAGTGACTGTTCCATTGTCTGTTTACATTGGGTGGGGGATGTTGTTTCTTGATTTGACATTTTTCTTGAGTTTCTTGTTCTGCCCATTTGAAAATGGGAGCAAGATTACTACTAAATACAATTATAGTTTTTCAGATATAACCAACCTAGACCTCTGTAGCTGGCAGACACTAGATGTTCACAAGTTTTGATTGGTATTATCACTTTTTCTTTTTGTGCACTTACAGACCAGTCTAATACAACCACTGATAAGCGATTTATACCCAAAACAATAAGCCTCTCAATCCAATCTCGATTGTCTTTAAGTCCCTCTGAGCCTAGAGAATAATTAACCACCTACATATACAATATTGCTCAGCAGCCATCATGTGTAGATCCGTGCAGTATATGGGTTGAAAGACGAGCAGAGGTCCAGAGATAGAAAAAAAGAATGAGAGAGGTCAGGGGAGGTACTAGAGGATTAACATAGGAGTTGAAGAATATTGTAGTAATGAAGAAAAGGTATAGCATAAGGATAACTGACCTAAGTTGGTAAGTAGGTAGCATATTTGAGTACAAAATTTGGAAAGTATTACAATAAAACTTATGTGTTGCTGCACGACTAGCTCTTAGCCCAACCAGTGGCCTCACAGTGGACCATGGGATGGATCTGTTTTTCTTGTCTACGTTGAGGGAAAGTGGTATTTCACAAGATGCCGAAGCAAATTTTTCAGAAGCCAATGCTGTGAGTGAATTAGCTCGTAAAAAGCATTTTTATTTTCTTTTATCTTTCTGCCAGTCTTGGGGCTTGAATTCAGGGCCTGAGCACTGTCCTAGGGTTTTCTCAAGTCTAGCCCTCTGCCACTTGAGCCACAGTGCCACATCTAGATTTTCTATCTATGTGATACTGAGCAATCAAACCCAGATCTTCATGGATGCTAGGCAAGCACTCTACCACTATGCCAAACTCTCAACCCTGACATAGTAGTTATAAAGTCATCATCATCATCATATCAAAATATCCTTTCTCCTACAAAGAATGAACACTTATCTATGTGTGTCATGCTTTTTTTTAATTTCACTAATTCTTCTGTGTTTTTCCCTCTTGCATTTTTTACACATGACAACAAAGCTAATCATCAGGAAAAAATTGATTAGGATACAGAAACCTAATAATATCCTAGTACATTGAAGTCAAAAATATGGGCAAGATGCCCTGTGTGTTTGACCAAGTGGCAGAGGCCTTGGCTACCACGCAAAAAGACTCAGGTTTGATTCCTCATTACCACATACATAGAAAACGCTGCAAGTGGTGCTGTGGCTCGGTGGGACAGCTAAAGCCTAAAGAAAGCCCAAGAACAATGTTCACACTCTGAGGTCAAGTCCCAAGACTAGCAAAAACAAAAAAAAAATTCGACAAGGGGCAAAATGCAGGCAGAGAAGGAACTGTGAAGCAAATGTTTTGTAAAGGATGAGGGCAATATTGACCCTTAAGTTTGGATCTTACCTAAGAAAGGCTCCTTGAGCCTGAGACCAGACTGGTAGTTGGGCCTAGTGGAAGACATTGGGATTGGACAAATAAGGTGTGCTGTTTACTACATCCACATGTATATTGTGAGATTGGAGGAGAGATTCAGCCTCCAGTATGTCTTTGGTGAGGTCTTCTGTGAGCAAGGATCTTTGGTCATTGGGCCCTGAAAGGTGACCCTGCCTACCCTCACAATGGAACAGAATATGGAAACCTGGTAAACAAGCCACTGTAACTAACCACCAACTCAAGCCAGCTCACTTGGCCTGTGGCTCAGGAGGAAGAAAGATGTTGCTGTGCTGTTGCCAAACGTCAGGAAACTCGAGTCTCAGGCATGGAAGTTGTGGTTGTCTTACTCGAAGATGTACATGCTAGATCATTACCAAGGCACAAATCCAGTATAACAGGCCTTTCTCTCAGAAGAAGGCCAGGAAAATCCAGGGCAACCAGATGAGGTATATTTCTAAGAAGAAATGCATTTGACCCCATCATCCTCCCCACACACTACAACTTTCTTTTTTTTAAATTCGTTTTATTGTAATTAGTAAAAGGGTTACATGATATTGGCCAGATAGAAGGTGCATTAATTCACATACATTGATACCCTTTCATATGTCTTGGTACCCATTTCCCTCCAACCCCACACCCCCCAACCGTCTTGGTTTTCCCCCGTTCCCTATCAAATTTCAAATATCCAAATACAAATAAATTCAATATATCAGATAACAAAGTGAGATACTATACCAATATGGGATAACCAAGGGACAGCAAAGGAGATGAGAGACAACATAGTACATTAAGGACAACAATCATTCATTATGTGGCTTTTGTTTCAATATCCTGGAGGTTATTTCAATTAGCTTCACATTATATGGCCTTATATATGGCCTTTTGCTCTATTGCATATCTCTGCTAGTAGAGCCCAAGGTTTCTGCTGATTATGACGAATGAGGGAAACCACTGAGCCAAGTTCCTTTGAGTCTGGCTTACTTCACTTAATATGATTTGTTCTAAGTCTTTACATTTCCTAACAAATGGGGCGATGTCATTCTTTCTGACAGCAGCATAGAATTCCATTGTGTACAAATACCACAACTTGTAGATCCACTCATCAACTGAAGGACATCTGAGTCGGTTCCCTATCTTTGCTATGGTGAATAGTGCTGCAATGAACATTGATGTGGTAGTGGGTTTAGCATGCCCTTGTTTCTGGATTGTTGGGTAAATGCCAAGTGGTGGACTTGCTGGGTGATAGGGGAGTTCTATGTTTAGCCTTTTGAGGCACTGCCACACTGCTTTCCATAGTAGTTGAACGAGTTTTCACTCCCACCAACAGTGTAGTAGTGATCCCTCCTGGCCACATCCCCTCCAGCATCAGTTGTCATTCGTTTTCCTGATCCTGGCCATTCTAACTGGAGTAAGGTGGAATCTTAGAGTTGTTTTGATTTGCATTTCTTTTATGACCAGAGATGTGGAGCATTTCTTCATGTGTCTATAGGCCATTTTTGTTTCTTCTTTAGAGAAGACTCTCTTTAAGACTTTGGCCCATTTTTTAATGGGATTGGTGTTACTTTGGAGGTTAGTTTTGGAGTGATTCAATTTTTTGAGTTGTTGATATATTTTAGATATGAGGACTTTGTCTGTTTTTTGGTTGGTTAAGATCTTCTCCCACTCTGTAGGCTTCCTGATTAGTTTACTAGCTATATCCGTTGCCATACAAAAGCTCTGCAGTTTAATGCAGTCCCACTTATCCAGCCTTTCTCTGCTTTGTTGTGATTCTTGGTCCTTATTAAGAAAGTTTCGACCTGTGCCAAGGAGGCCTATTGTATCTCCTATTCCTTCCTGTAAACTTTTCAGTGTGTCAGTTTTACCTCCAGGTCTTTGATCCATTTGGAGTTAATTCTAGTGCAAGGTGACGAAGAAGGATCCAACTTATTTTTCTGCAGGTGCTTAACCAGTTCTGCCTGCACAACTTTTTGAAGAGGCTATCTTTCTTCCATTCTATTTTTTTGGCTCCTTTGTCAAAGATTAGGTGGCCATAGGTCTGTGGCTTAATATCTGGGTCCGCAGTTCTATTCCATTGGACTTCAGGCCCGTTCTTGTGCCAGTACCAAGCTGTTTTGAGAATTATAGCTCTGTAATAGAGTGTAAAGTTTGGAATTGAATTTCCTCCAGCGCTGTACTGTCAGCTAAGAAGTGTTTTTGCTATACGGGGTCTTTTATTATTCCATATGAAATTTTGAATTGCCTCTTCTATTTCTTTAAAGAATGACATTGGGATGTTGATGGGTATTGCATTGAATTTGTAGATAGCCCTTGGCAAGATTGTCATTTTCACAATGCTGATTCTTCCAATCCAGGAGCATGGGAGGTTTTTCCATTTCCTTAGTTCTGCTTTAATTTCCTTTTTTAGGGTTTTAAAGTTTTCATCTAAACGGTCCTTTACATTCTTAGTTAAGCTAATTCCTAGGTACTTTATTTTCTTTGAGGCTATTGTGAAAGGAGTTTCTTTCCTGATTATTGCCTCGTTCCTCTCACTGTGGGCGTAAAGGAAGGCAGTTCATTTGTGAGGGTTGATTTTATGGCCTGCTACCCTTCCAAAGCTTTGAATCAGCTCAAGGAGCTTGCGAGTAGAGTCTATAGGATCCTTTAAATACAGAATCATGTCATCTGCAAAGAGGGATAGTTTTATTTCCTCTTTCCCTACTTGGATCCCCTTTATGCTTGCTTCTTGCCTTATTGCACTGCCTAGGAATTCTACTACTATGTTAAAAAGGAGTGGAGAGAGTGGGCATCCTTGTCTCGTTCCTGATTTTAGAGGGAATGGCTTTAGATTTTCACCATTAAGTATAATACTGGCAGTGGGTTTCTCATACACAGCCTTTATTACATTGAGAAATGTTCCATGGATTCCTAGTTTCTCCACATCTTTTAACATAAAGGGGTTTTGGATCTTGTCAAATGCCTTTTCCGCATCTATTGAGACAATCATGTGATTTTTGTCCTTGCTCCTGTTGATGTGTTGAATTATATTAATTAATTTGTGTATGTTGAACCAGCTTTGCCTCCCTGTGATGAATCCAGTTTGATCATAGTGTATAATTTTTTTGATGAGTTGTTGTAGACGGTTGGCCATTATTTTGTTGAGAAGTTTTGCATCGATGTTCATCAAAGAAATGGGTCTATAGTTCTCTTTCTTTGATGAATCTCTGTCTGGTTTGGGGATGAGGGATATACTGGCTTCACAGAATGAGTTTGGTAAAGAACCTTCATTTTCAATTTCGTTGAAGAGCTTGAGGAGTATTGGTGTGAGCTCTGCTTTGAAGACCTTATAGAATTCAGCTGTGAATCCATCTGGCCCTGGGCTCTTTTTAAGTGGAAGTTGTCTAATTTCCATTTCTATTTCAGAGCTTGAAATAGGCCTGTTGAGTTGGGTTAGCTCTTCTTGGTTCAGTGTGGGTATGTTAATATTGTCTAGGAATTCATCCATTTCTTCTAGATTCTCAAATTTGTTGGCGTAAAGGTTTGAGAAGTATTCCCTCATGATATTGTGGATCTTGGTAATTTCTGTCGTGATATTACCATTTTCATCTGCGATTTTGTTTATTTCGATATGCTCTCTTCTTTTTTTGGTAAGATATGCTAAGGGCTTGTCAATTTTGTTAATTCTTTCAAAGAACCAACTATTTGTTTTGTTGATTCTTTCTGTAGGTTTTTTTTATTCCAAATCATTTAATTCTGCTATGATTTTAATAATTTCCTTTCTCCTACTGGGTTTAGGGTTAGTTTGTTGCTCTTTTTCCAGGAGGTTAACGTGAGACATTAACTAGTTGGTTTGCCATTTTTCCAACTTGCTGTAGTAGGCACTCAGCGCTATAAATTTTCCTCTGAGTACTGCCTTTGTTGTGTCCCTAAGGAGTTGATATTTGTGTGCTCCTTATTGTTAAATTTCATAAGCAGTTGGATATCTGTTCTGATCTCTACGATTACCCATTGTTTTTGATTCAACAATGTGTTGTTCAGTCTCCATGAGTTACACGGTTTTCGTTGGTGGAGATGTGTGTTCAGTTCCAATTTGATAACTTTATGTTCTGAGAGTGTGCATGGAATAATTTCAGTGTTTCTAAATCTGTCCAGGTTTGTTTTATGGCCTAAGATGTGGTCTATTTTGGAAAATGTTCCATGTGCTGCTGAGAAACACGTATATTATGTTGTTACTGGGTGGAATATTCTGCAGATGTATGTTAGATCTAGTTGGTCTATATAGTTGTTCAGTTCTAAGGTTTCTCTGTTGAGTTTTTGCCTTGTTGATCTGTCCATAGGTGAGAGTGGTGTGTTAAACTCACCAACAATCACTGTATTTCGATCTATGTATGGTTTCAGTGTAAGTAAAGTTTGCTTGATGAAATTTGGAGATCCGGGATTGGATGTGTAAATATTTAGGATCATTATGTCTTCCTGGAGGAAAGATTCCTTTAGTAGTATGTAGTAACCTTCTTTGTCTTTTCTTACTAATTTTAGTTTGAAGTCTATTGTATCTGAAATGAGGATGGCAACTCCAGCCTGTTTATGGGGGCAGTGAGCTTGATAGAGTTTATTCCAACCTCTCACTTTCAAAAGATGATTTTTTTGGGTAAGATGTGTCTCTTGAAGACAGCAGAACGATGGCTCTTGCTTTTGGATCCAACTAGACAGCCTATGCCGTTTAATTGGAGAGTTAAGTCCATTGATATTGAGAGTAAGGATTGAGAGATATTTATTAGTTCCTACCATTTTTAAAAGCTTTTAGTAGGGCCTGTGTCTTGACAGTTCTTGTGGTCCTTAGATGGTATGCTGTTTAGGTGCCATTTCTTTCCCTATATTGCATTTATTTTGGTTTTCTATGTATAGAGCATCTTTGAGAATTCTCTGTAGTGTTGGTTTTGTTTCGACATATTGTTGCAGCTTTTCCCTGGAATGGAATGTTTTTATTGTTCCCTCAGTTATGAATGAGAGCTTAGCTGGCTACAGTATTCTTGGTTGGTAGTTATTTGATTTAAGGGCATGACATATATGCTTCCAGTCACTTCGTGCTTGCATGGTCTCTGCTGAGAAATCTGGCGTTATTCTGATTGGTTTGCCTTTATAGGTTACTGATCCCTTTTCCCTGACTGCCATTAGGATCTTTTCTTTCGTTTCTATTGATCCAGTTCGGATAACAATGTGGCGGTGGGATGTTCTTTTCTGGTCAGGTCTGTTTGGGGTTCTAAAAGCTTCTCGTATCTGGATGGGCCTGCCCTTCTGGATATTTGGGAAATTCTCTGAGATGATTCCCTGAAGTATATTTCCAATACCATTGACCTCTTTCTCCACGCCCTCCTCAATATCAACTAGCCTTAAATTAGGCTTCCTAATTGTATCTTGGACGTCCTGAAGCGCTCTCTCCTATTTCCTGGATTTGGATTGACTCATTTTATGTTCTTTCTCTATAATACCTAAATTATCTTCAGCCCCGGAAATTCTTTCCTCTGCATTGTCTAACCTGCTATCAAAACTATCTACTTTATTTTTCATCTCCCTAGCTTCTAATTGCTCACTTTTGATGCCTTTCATCTCTTGTTTTAGATCATGTATGGATTTCTTAATCTCCTTGATTTCCTTTTGAGTGGTTAGCTCAGTAGCTTTATTTTCTTTGGACATTTGCTGGAGTTTGGTCACGTTTTTATTTGTGGATTCTATGAATCCATCCTTTATTCTTTGAAAAACCTTTATTATGGCCTCCTTTATGGCTTCTTCTTTTTCACTTATCACGTTATTTATGCTTTCCTCTTGTTCAGCTATGGCTTTCTCCATTATCTCTTTCTTTATATTTTCACATTTTTCATTACTGATGTTTATCAATTGCATTCGTGTAGCACTTGGAAGACTCTTCTCTAGGTTTGCTAGTGACTGTTCCATTGTCTGTTTACATTGGGTGGGGGATGTTGTTTCTTGATTTGACATTTTTCTTGAGTTTCTTGTTCTGCCCATTTGAAAATGGGAGCAAGATTACTACTAAATACGATTATAGTTTTTCAGATATAACCAACCTAGACCTCTGTAGCTGGCAGACACTAGATGTTCACAAGTTTTGATTGGTATTATCACTCTTTCTTTTTGTGCACTTACAGACCAGTCTAATACAACCACTGATAAGGGGTTTATACCCAAAACAATAAGCCTCTCAACCCAACCTCTATTGTCTTTAAGTCCCTCTGAGCCTAGAGAATAATTAACCACCTACATATACAATATTGCTCAGCAGCCATCATGTGTAGATCCATGTGTAGAGCCATCATGTAGTATAAGGGTTGTAAGATGAGCAGAGGTCCAGAGATAGAAAAAAAGAATGAGAGAAGTCAGGGGATGTAGAAGAGGATTAACGTAGGAGTGTAAGAATATTGTAGTCATGAATAAAAGGTATAGCATAAGGATAACTGACCTAAGTTGGTAAGTAGGTAGCATATTTGAGTACAAAGTTTAGAAAGTATTAGAATAAAACTTAATGTGTTGCTGCACGACTAGCTCTTAGCCCAACCAGTGGCCTCACAGTGGAGCATGGGATGGATCTGTTTTTCTTGTCTACGTTGAGGGAAAGGGGTATTTCACAAGATGCAGAAACGAAGATTTCAGAAGCAAATGCTGTGAGTGAATTAGCTCGTAAAAAGCATTTTTATTTTCTTTTATCTTTCTGCCAGTCTTGGGGCTGGAATTCAGGGCCTGAGCACTGTCCTTGGGTTTTCTCAAGTCTAGCCCTCTGCCACTTGAGCCACAGTGCCACATCTAGATTTTCTATCTATGTGATACTGAGCAATCAAACCCAGATCTTCATGGATGCTAGGCAAGCACTCTACCACTATGCCAAACTCTCAACCCTGGCATAGTCATTATAAAGTCATCATCATCATATCAAAATATCCTTTCTCCTACAAAGAATGAACACTTATCTATGTGTGTAATGCTTTTTTTTAAATTTCACTAATTCTTCTGTGTTTTTCCCTCTTGCATTTTTTACACATGACAGCAAAGCTAATCATCAGGAAAAAATTGATTAGGATACAGAAACCTAATAATATCCTAGTAGATTGACGTCAAAAATATGTGCAAGATGCCCTGTGTGTTTGACCTAGTGGTAGAGTCCTTGGCTACCACGCAAAAAGACTCAGGTTTGATTCCTCATTACCACATATAGAGAAAACGCTTCAAGTGGTGCTGTGGCTCGGTGGGACAGCTAAAGCCTAAAGAAAGCCCAAGAACAATGTTCACACTCTGAGATCAAGTCCCCAGACTAGCAAAAAGAAGAAAAATCGACAAGGGGAAAAATGCAGGCAGAGAAGGCACTGTGAAGCAAATATTTTGTAAAGAATGAGGGCAATATTGACCCTTAAGTTTGGATCTTATTGAAGAAAGGCTCCTTGAGCCTGAGACCAGACTGGTAGTTGGGCCTAGTTTAAGACATTGGGATTGGACAAATAAGGTGTGCTGTTTACTACATCCACATGTATATTGTGAGATTGGAGGAGATTCAGCCTCCAGTATGTCTTTGGTGAGGTCTTCTGTGAGCAAGGATCTTTGGTCATTGGGCCCTGAAAGGTGACCCTGCCTCCCTCACAATGGAACAGAATATGGAACCCTGGTAACCAAGCCACTGTAACTAACAACCAACTCAAGCCAGCTCACTTTGCCTGTGGCTCAGGAGGAAGAAAGATGTTGCTGGGCTGTTGCCAAAGGTCAGGAAACTCGAGTCTCAGGCATGGAAGTTGGGGATGTCTTACTCGAAGATGTACATGCTAGATCATTGCCAAGCCACAAATCCAGTATAACAGGCCTTTCTCTAAGAAGAAGGCCAAGGAAATCCAGGGCAACCAGATGAGGTATATTTCTAACAAGAAATGTATTTGACCCCATCATCCTCCCCCACACGACAACTTTCTTTTTTTAAATTTTTTTTTATTGTAATTAGTAAAAGGGTTACATGATATTGGCCAGATAGAAGGTGCATTAATTCACATACATTGATACCCTTTCACATGTCTTGGTACCCATTTCCCTCCAACCCCACACCCCCCCACCCGCCTTGGTTTTCCCCCCTTCCCTATCAAATTTCAAATATCCAAATACAAACAAATTCAATATATCAGATAACAAAGTGAGATACTATACCAATATGTGATAACCAAGGGACAGCAAAGGAGATGAGACACAACATAGTACATTAAGGACAACAATCATTCATTATGTGGCTTTTGTTTCAATATCCTGGAGGTCCTTTCAGTTAGCTTCACATTATATAGCCTTATATATGGCCTTTTGCTCTATTGCAAATCTCTGCCAGTGGAGCCCAAGGTTTCTACTGATTATGACGAATGAGGGAAACCACTGAGCCAAGTTCCTTTGAGTCTGGCTTACTTCACTTAATATGATTTGTTCTAAGTCTTTCCATTTCGTAAAAAATGGGGCGATGTCATTCTTTCTGACAGCAGCATAGAATTCCATTGTGTACAAATACCACAACTTGTTGATCCACTCATCAACTGAGGGACGTCTGGGTTGGTTCCATATCTTTGCTATGGTGAATAGTGCTGCAATGAACATTGTTGTGCTAGTGGGTTTAGTATGCCCTTGTTTCTGGATTGCTTGTGTAAATGCCAAGTAGTGGACTTGCTGGGTGATAGGGGAGTTCTATGTTTAGCCTTTTGAGGCACTGCCACACTGCTTTCCATAGTAGTTGAACGCGTTTGCACTCCCCACCAACAGTGTAGTAGTGATCCCTCCTGGCCATATCCCCTCCAGCATCTGTTGTCATTCGTTTTCCTGATCCTGGCCATTCTAACTGGAGTGAGGTGGAATCTTAGAGTTCTTTTGATTTGCATTTCTTTTATGAGCAGAGATGTGGAGCATTTCTTCATGTGTCTATAGGCCATTTTTGTTTCTTCTTCAGAGAAGACTCTCTTTAAGTCTTGGGCCCATTTTTTAATGGGATGGGTGTTACTTTGGAGGTTAGTTTTGGAGTGATTCAATTTTTTGAGTTGTTGATATATTTTAGATATGAGGCCTTTGTCCGTTGTTTGGTTGGTGAAGATCTTCTCCCACTCTGTAGGCTTCCTGATTAGTTTACTAGCTATATCCGTTGCCATACAAAAGCTCTGCAGCTTAATGCAGTCCCACTTATCCAGCCTTTCTCTGATTTGTTGTGATTCTTGGTCCTTATTAAGAAAGTTTCGACCTGTGCCAAGGAGGCCTAGTGTATCTCCTATACCTTCCTGTAAACTTTTCAGTGTGTCAGTTTTACCTCCAGGTCTTTGATCCATTTGGAGTTAATTCTAGTGCAAGGTGACAAAGAAGGATCCAACTTTAGTTTTCTGCAGGTGCTTAACCAGTTCTGCCAGCACAATTGTTGAAGAGGCTATCTTTCTTCCATTCTATTTTTTTGGCTCCCTTGTCAAAGATTAGGTGGCCGTAGGTCTGTGGTTTAATATCTGGGTCCGCAGTTCTATTCCATTGGACTTCAGGCCTGTTCTTGTGCCTGTACCAAGCTGTTTTGAGAATTATAGCTCTGTAATAGAGTGTAAAGTTTGGAATTGAATTTCCTCCAGCGCTGTTCTTTCTGCTAAGAAGTGTTTTTGCTACACGGGGTCTTTTATTATTCCATATGAAATTTTGAATTGCCTCTTCTATTTCTTTAAAGAATGATATTGGGATGTTGATGGGTATTGCATTGAATTTGTAGATAGCCCTTGGCAAGATTGTCATTTTCACAATGTTGATTCTTCCAATCCAGGAGCATGGGAGGTTTTTCCATTTCCTTAGTTCTCCTTTAATTTCCTTTTTTAGGGTTTTGAAGTTTTCGTCAAAAAGTTCCTTTACATTCTTAGTTAAGCTAATTCCTAGGTACTTTATTTTCTTTGAGGCTATTGTGAAAGGAGTTTCTTTCCTGATTATTGCCTCGTTCCTCTCACTGTGGGCGTAAAGGAAGGCAGTTCATTTGTGAGGGTTGATTTTATGGCCTGCTACCCTTCCAAAGCTTTGAATCAGCTCAAGGAGCTTGCGAGTAGAGTCTATAGGATCCTTTAAATACAGAATCATGTCATCTGCAAAGAGGGATAGTTTTATTTCCTCTTTCCCTACTTGGATCCCCTTTATGCTTGCTTCTTGCCTTATTGCACTGCCTAGGAATTCTAGTACTATGTTAAAAAGGAGTGGAGAGAGTGGGCATCCTTGTCTCGTTCCTGATTTTAGAGGGAATGGCTTTAGATTTTCACCATTAAGTATAATACTGGCAGTGGGTTTCTCATACACAGCCTTTATTACATTGAGAAATGTTCCATGGATTCCTAGTTTCTCCACATCTTTTAACATAAAGGGGTTTTGGATCTTGTCAAATGCCTTTTCCGCATCTATTGAGACAATCATGTGATTTTTGTCCTTGCTCCTGTTGATGTGTTGAATTATATTAATTAATTTGTGTATGTTGAACCAGCTTTGCCTCCCTGTGATGAATCCAGTTTGATCATAGTGTATAATTTTTTTGATGAGTTGTTGTAGACGGTTGCTCAACAGCCATCAAGTGTAGATCCGTGCAGTATAAGGGTTGAAAGACGAGCAGAGGTCCAGAGATAGAAAAAAAGAATGAGAGAGTTCAGGGGAGGTACAACAGGATTAACGTAGGAGTGTAAGAATATTGTAGTAATGAAGAAAAGGTATAGCATAAGGATAACTGACCTAAGTTGGTAAGTAGGTAGCATATTTGAGTATTCTTGGTTGGTAGTTATTTGATTTAAGGGCATGATATATATGCTTCCAGTATTTTGTTGAGTAGTTTTGCATCGATGTTCATCAAAGAAATGGGTCTATAGTTCTCTTTCTTTGATGAATCTCTGTCTGGTTTGGGGTGAGGGATATACTAGATTCACAGAATGAGTGTGGTAAAGAACTTTCATTTTCAATTTCGTTGAAGAGCTTGAGGAGTATTGTGTGAGCTCTGCTTTGAAGACCTTATAGAATTCAGCTGTGAATCCATCTGGCCCTGGGCTCTTTTTAAGTGTAAGTTGTCTAATTTCCATTTCTATTTCAGAGCTTGAAATAGGCCTGTTGAGTTAGGTTAGCTTTTCTTGGTTCAGTGTGGGTATGTTAATATTGTCTAGGAATTCATCCATTTCTTCTATATTCTCAAATTTGTTGGCGTAAAGGTTTGAGAAGTATTCTCTCATGATATTCTGGATCTTGGTAATTTCTGTCGTGATATTACCATTTTCATCTGCGATTTTGTTTATTTCGATATGCTCTCTTGTTTTTTTGGTAAGATTTGCTAAGGGCTTGTCAATTTTGTTAATTCTTTCAAAGAACCAACTCCTTGTTTTGCTGATTCTTTCTATAGGTTTTTTTTTATTCCAAATCATTTAATTCTGCTATGATTTTAATAATTTGCTTTCTCCTAATGGGTTTAGGGTTGGTTTGTTGCTCTTTTTCCAGGAGGTTAACGTGAGACATTAACTAGTTGGTTTGCCATTTTTCCAACTTGCTGTAGTAGGCACTCAGCGCTATAAATTTTCCTCTGAGTACTGCCTTTGTTGTGTCCCTAAGGAGTTGATATTTGTGTGCTCCTTATTGTTAAATTTCATAAACAGTTGGATATCTGTTCTGATCTCTTCGATTACCCATTGTTTTTGATTCAACAATGTGTTGTTCAGTCTCCATGAGTTACAGGGTTTTCGTTGGTGGAGATGTATGTTCTGCTCCAATTTGATGCCTTTATTGTCTGAGAGTGTGCATGGAATAATTTCAGTGTTTCTGAATCTGTCCAGGTTTGTTTTATGGCCTAAGATGTGGTCTATTTTGGAAAATGTTCCATGTGCTGCTGAGAAAAACGTATATTGTGTTGTTACTGTGTGGAATATTCTGCAGATGTCTGTTAGATCTAGTTGGTCTATATAGTTGTTCAGTTCTAAGGTTTCTCTGTTGAGTTTTTCCTTGTTGATCTGTCCATAGGTGAGAGTGGTGTGTTAAACTCACCAACAATCACTGTATTTCGATCTATGTATGGTTTCAGTGTAAGTAAAGTTTGCTTGATGAAGTTTGGAGCTCCGGGATTGGGTGTGTAAATATTTAGGATCGTTATGTCTTCCTGGAGGAAAGATCCCTTTAGTAGTATGTAGTCACCTCCTTTGTCTTCTCTTACTAATTTTAGTTTGAAGTGTATTGTATCTGATATGAGGATGGCAACTCTAGCCTGTTTATGGGGGCAGTTAGCTTGATAGAGTTTATTCCAACCTCTCACTTTCAAAAGATGATTGTTTTTGGGTAAGATGTCTCTCTTGAAGTCAGCAGAACGATGGCTCTTGCTTTTTGATCCAACTAGACAGCCTATGCCGTTTAATTGGAGAGTTAAGTCCATTGATATTGAGAGTTAGGATTGAGAGATATTTATTAGTTCCTACCATTTTTAAAAGCTTTTAGTAGGGCCTGTGTCTTGACAGTTCTTGTGGTCCTTAGATGGTATGCTGTTTAGGTGCCATTTCTTTCCCTATATTGCATTTATTTTGGTTTTCTATGTATAGAATGTCTTTGAGAATTCTCTGTAGTGTTGGTTTTGTTTCGACATATTGTTGCAGCTTTTCCCTGGAATGGAATGTTTTTATTGTTCCCTCAGTTATGAATGAGAGCTTAGCTGGCTACAATATTCTTGGTTATTAGTTATTTGATTTAAGGGCATGACATATATGCTCCCAGTCACTTCGTGTTTGCATGGTCTCTGCTGAGAAATCTAGGGTTATTCTGATTGGTTTGCCTTTATAGGTTACTGATCCCTTTTCCCTGGCTGCCTTTAGGATCTTTCCTTTCGTTTCTATTGATCCAGTTCGGATCACAATGTGGCGGTGGGATGTTCTTTTCTGGTCAGGTCTGTTTGGGGTTCTAAAAGCTTCTCGTATCTGGATGGGCCTGCCCTTCTGGATATTTGGGAAATTTTCTGAGATGATTCCCTGAAGTGTATTTCCAATACCATTGACCTCTTTCTCCACGCCCTCCTCAATACCAACTAGCCTTAAATTAGGCTTCCTAATTGTATCTTGGACCTCCTGAAGCGATCTGTCATATTTCCTAGATTTGGATTGACTCATTTTCTGTTCTTTCTGTATAATACGTAAATTACCTTCAGCCCCGGAAATCCTCTCCTCTGCATTGTCTAACCTGCTATCAAAGCTATCTATTTTATTTTTCATCTCCCTTGCTTCTAATTGCTCCCTTTTGATGCCTTGCATCTCTTTTTTAGATCATGTATGGATTTGTTTATCTCCTTGATTTCCTTTTGAGTGGTTAGCTCAGTAGCTTTATTTTCTTTGGACATTTGCTGGAGTTTGGTCACGTTTTTACTTGTGAATTGTATGAATTCATCCATCTTTCTTTGAAAAATCTTTGTTATGGCCTCCTTTATGGCTTCTTCTCTTTCATTATCACCTTGTTTTTGCTTTCCTCTTGTTCAGCTATGGCTTCCTCCATTATCTCTTTCTTTATATTTTCAAATTTTCCATTAATGATGTTTATCAATTGCATTTGTGTAGCACTTGGAAGACTCTCCTCTAGGTGTGCCAGTGACTGTTGCATTGTCTGTTTACATTGGGTGGGGGATGTTGTTTCTTGATTTGACATTTTTCTTGAGTTTTTGTTCTGCCCATTTGAAAATGGAAGCAAGATTACTACTAAATACGATTATAGTTTTTCAAATATAACCAACCTAGACCTCTGTAGCTGGCAGACACTAGATGTTCACAAGTTTTGATTGGTATTATCACTCATTCTTTTTGTGCACTTACAGACCAGTCTAATACAACCACTGATAAGCGATTTATACCCAAAACAATAAGCCCCTCAATCCAATCTCTATTGTCTTTGAGTCCCTCTGAGCCTAGAGAATAATTAACCACCTACATATACAATATTGCTCAACAGCCATCAAGTGTAGATCCGTGCAGTATAAGGGTGAAAGATGAGCAGAGGTCCAGAGATAGAAAAAAAGAATGAGAGAGGTCAGGGGAGGTACAAGAGGATTAACGTAGGAGTGTAAGAATATTGTAGTAATGAAGAAAAGGTATAGCATAAGGATAACTGACCTAAGTTGGTAAGCAGGTAGCATATTTTAGTACAAAGTATGGAAAGTATTAGAATAAAACTTATGTGTTGCTGCACGACTAGCTCTTAGCCCAACCAGGGGCTGCACATTGGACCATGGGATGAATCTGTTTTTCTTGTCTATGTTGAGGGAAAGGGGTATTTCACAAGATGCAGAAACGAAGATTTCAGAAGCCAATGCTGTGAGTGAATTAGCTCGTAAACAGCATTTTTATTTTCTTTTATCTTTCTGCCAGTCTTGGGGCTGGGATTCAGGGCCTGAGCACTGTCCTCGGGTTTTCTCAAGTCTAGCCCTCTGCCACTTGAGCCACAGTGCCACATCTAGATTTTCTATCTATGTGATACTAAGCAATCAAACCCAGATCTTCATGGATGCTAGGCAAGCACTCTACCACTATGCCAAACTCTCAACCCTGACATAGTAATTATAAAGTCATCATCATCATATCAAAATATCCTTTCTCCTACAAAAAATGAACACTTATCTATGTGTGTAATGCTTTTTTTTTAAATTTCACTAATTCTTCTGTGTTTTTCCCTCTTGCATTTTTTACACATGACAGCAAAGCTAATCATCAGGAAAAAATTGATTAGGATACACAAACCTAATAATATCCTAGTAGATTGACGTCAAAAATATGTGCAAGATGCCCTGTGTGTTTGACCTAGTGGTAGAGTCCTTGGCTACCACGCAAAAAGACTCAGGTTTGATTCCTCATTACCACATACATAGAAAAGTAAACTGTTCAGTTTGTCAGTTTTACATCCTGGTCTTTGATCAATTTGGAGTTAATTCTAGTGCAAGGTGACAAAGAAGGATCCAACTTTAGTTTTCTTCAGGTGCTTAACCAGTTGTGCCAGCACAACTTGTTGAAGAGGCTATCTTTCTTCCATTCTATTTTTTTGGCTCCCTTGTCAAATATTAGGTGGCCATAGGTCTGTGGTTTAATATCTGGGTCCGCAGTTCTATTCCATTGGACCTCAGACCTGTTCTTATGCCAGTACCAAGCTGTTTTGAGAATTATAGCTCTGTAATAGAGTCTATAGTTTGGAATTGAAATTCCTCCAGCGCTGTTCTTTCTGGTAAGAAGTGTTTTTGCTATACGGGGTTTTTTATTATTCCATATGAAATTTTGAATTGCCTCTTCTATTTCTTTAAAGAATGACATTGGGATGTTGATGGGTATTGCATTGAGTTTGTAGATAGCCCTTGGCAAGATTCTCATTTTCACAATTTTGATTCTTCCAATCCAGGAGCATGGGAGGTTTTTCCATTTCCTTAGTTCTGCTTTAATTTCCTTTTTTAGGGTATTAAAATTTTCATCTAAACGGTCCTTTACATTCTTAGTTAAGCTAATTCCTAGGTACTTTATTTTCTTTGAGACTATTTTGAAAGGAGTTTCTTTCCTGATTATTGCCTTGTTCGTCTCACTGTTGGCGTAAAGGAAGGCAGTTGATTTGTGAGGGTTGATTTTATGCCCTGCTACCCTTCCAAAGCTTTGAATCAGCTCAAGGAGCTTGGGAGTAGAGTCTATAGGATTCTTTAAATACAGAATCATGTCATCTGCAAAGAGGGATAGTTTTATTTCCTCTTTCCCTACTTGGATCCCCTTTATGCTTGCTTCTTGCCTTATTGCACTGCCTAGGAATTCTAGTACTATGTTAAAAAGGAGTGGAGAGAGTGGGATCCTGTATGCTACCCCTTAGCACTTTTATGCAAAGCTTAGGCCTGTGGCATTTTAAGCACAATTCAGCGCTCTGTTTTTTGCTGGTTAATTAGAGGTAAAAATCTTATGGAATTTATTGCATGGCTGATTTTGAACTGGAATCCTCAGGTATCAGCTTATCTTGAGTATCTAGGAGTACAGTACTTTTACAACCTGTATGCTCATACACATCGCTTCTGATCCAAACACTCATTGTTCAATTTAACTAACAATATGTGAGGAAAGATGATTGACTGTAATTTACTAGATGGGCTTCTAGTGAGTATATATTTCCACTTCCACTCTAAATCCAGGGAAATGTTTCTGGTACATGTTTCAACTATCTCCCAAAGAGGAAAATATGTGTGAGTACGTTTGGTAGTATTTCAGATAGGAAATGGACTTTGGTGTTTGGAACCTGTTGTGCAGAGTGTATCAGCTGGGCTGTGATAACAGAGATGATGTTTCAGACAGGAATATTTTCATCCCAGACAGACTTAATCCACATCCTTGGATTTCAGGCCTTGAGTAGATAGAATTACAAGTGTGAGCTTCCACCACCACCTGGTTCATTTTGGAAACCTTAATTGCTTCTCATTTGTTCCTTTCCTTTCTTGGAAGATTGAGCTAAGCTGGCTGATTGTGCATCGCAATGAAGTTATTGGCCTCAGGAATTGCAAATATTTGTTTCATCAGCACGGAATGAATGAAGTTGATCTAAACCCAATAGTATTTTCCTTCTGATAAATAGGGAACTTACTTATATCATTTTTCCTTGCCTTTGATTTCCCAAAGAAAGCAACATGTTTCTTAAATACTATACTTCATGAGAATATTATAATTAGAAGCTATCTTCTGCACACTTCAGAATAGTCCTTGCATTTATAAACTTATATCACTCAAAAGTTTTCTTCAGATTTTCAGTAGTAGAGTGCTATGCTAACTGGAATGTTTTTTTTTGCTTCAGGCTAGTGTTCTACCACTTGATCCACAGCTCCACTTCCAGATTTTTGGTAATGAACTGTAAATCAGAATATCATGCAATTTGTTTGGGCTGGATTCAAACCTGATTCTGTGTAGATAGGATTCCAAGGGTGAGCGCACAGAGCCTGGCTAGTATCATTCATCATTCAAGTCATGGGACTGCAATTCTGCACCTGGGTCTTGTCACTGAGCTTTTCAGCTCAAGACTACTGCCCTATCCCTTGAGCCATAGGGCCACTTCTGGGTTTCTGGTGGTTAATTGGAGATTAGATTCACATGGACTTCAGTGCCCAGGCTGACTTTGAACTGCTATCCTTGGATCCCAGCCTCTCGAGTAGCTACATTTACAAGTGTGAGAAACCATACCCGGCTAAATTATTTTTTAAGTTAATTTTTTTGTTAAGTCAATATATAGTTGGCATATGGTTACATAAGTAATGAACACATTTCTTAAGAAAATTGTTATCCCCTCCCTCATTTTTCTCTGTTTTCCTACAGTCAGCCCCCTCTCCACCCAGATTGTTCAGTTCATTTCCGTTTAGTGTCTTCCAAGTATCACTGTTCAATTGGTTCACCCTTTTTCGTTTGTTTTTATTTTTTTTTACCATTTTATTATACCCTCCCCATTCCCCAAATCACATAAACCTATGTACAAGACACAGGGTACCCGAATTCAACACAGTGACTACAGAGAATAAAACTAAAGGGAAAAAGAAGAAAAGAGGTAAAAAGCAAAGAAAATGAAAGAACATCATACAGTACCTTAGAAGCAACAACACTGAAAAAAAAAACATAAAACCTTGGGCTGAAAATGTAGCTTGCCTAGCATGTATGAAACCCTGGATTCCATTCCTCAGCACCACATAAACAAAAACTGGAAGTGCCACTGTGACTCAGCTGGTAGATTTCTAACGTTCAGCACAGAGAGTCTCCAAGTGACAAAAATCTGTCACATTTAAGTCAGGCTACAAAACTTTGCTAGGAACCAGTTACGTGATTTGGAAGAAAGTCCAATTTTCAAAAAATCACTAGCCAGGCGCTGGAGGGTCATAATTGTCATTCTACTAGCCAGGGAGAAGGTGATTCAAAGCCTTTGCAAGCAAAAAAACGAAAATAAAAAAACTGTAAGATTCTTCTCTCCACTTATCCACCCAAAAACTAAGTGGAGTTGTGGCTAAAACTGTTACAGCATTAGCCTTAAGGAAAAAGAACTAAGGACCTTGCCCAGGTCCAAAGTTCAAGCTCCCCACCAAGAAAGAAAAAAAAAGGAGTCCAGATACCTTAGTTTCAAAAGTATATCTGGATATCTTAGTAGATTTTTCTGATCTTTCCTCATTCATCTCATGGAACCACATAATCTTGATCCTGATCTGACTAAGAACCTGCATTGTGCTTAATAAATTCATTCCACATATTCCAGTAGAATCTGGACAGCTAACAGCCACTTACCAATGCTTTATTCTACGTTTAGGCCAGTATGTCTTCATACCATCTACACAGTCAGCTATATCATCTTTCCAGAAGTATCATTGAGTGTAGAACACTCAGAACTAAAATAATTCCATAAAGATGTAATAAAACTCCTTGATTCGTTAAGAAAACTTCTGTACCACTTAGAGAAGTACATTAGTGGTATTTACCTCTGGCCTCTTTTTTTTTTTAAAAATTTATTAACATTGAATTTTACATCATATTTCAAATTTTTTTGTTTAACCAACAAGTATTCAAGAAGGGAATCGCTATACAATCACTGGCACATAAATTTTAGAATATAGTAAAAATTAAGCTGAGTCTTTGTATGTCATAGATACAGATTAATCTATAATAAAACACATGTCTATAGAGTGTATAGTCTATCCTAGATTTTTATGTCTATGTAGTTATGTTTATATCTCCAAAATTATGTCCAGAACTTTGGGTATCAACTATTCAATCATCGCTCTACTACTGTTTGAAACTAATATCCATATATTAAGGATACCATGTACCTTTTGTTCCTTGGTCTTGACTTATCTCACTCAACAGGATTCACTCTAATTTCATCCACTACCCCAAAAATGCCATTATTATTTTTTTCTGTGCAGATCTTCTTTTTATGTATTTATTTTTATTGTAATTTATAGAAGGGTTACATTATATTCACCACATAGAAGGTGCAATACTTCTCTAACTTTGATACCCATGTAATGATATGGTCCCCATTTCCCTTCCCCTACCCCCACTCATGATCATTTCCCCCTTCCCTATCAAATTTCAAATAACCAATTAGGCACATATGAAATATATCAGAAAACAAGGTGAAATATTGTAACAATATGACATAACCAAGGGATAGCAAAAGAGATAAGAGATCACATAGTTCATTAAGGACAACAATCACTCATTATATGAGTTTTGTTTCTTTATCTTTAAGGTCCTTACATTTAGTGTCATACTATTTGTCACGATGTCTCTAGATTCTGTTCTATTGTAAATCTCTGGTAGCAGAGCCCAAGGTTTCTACTGAATTTGACAAATGAGGGAGACTCTTCGGCCTATGTTCCTTTGAGTTTGGCTTACTTCACTTACTATGATTTTTTTCCTTTTCCTCCAGTTCCCCGAGAATGCCATTATTTTTTCTTGTCGGTTGGCTATGTATCATTCCATTGTGTGTGTGTGTGTGTGTGTGTGTGTGTGTGTGTGTGTGTGTGCGCCTGTATCACATTTTTTGTAGTAGGGCATCTGGTGTTTCTGTCATCCAGCCTCATTTTCTACAGATATTTTTATAGTCTCTTTTGTATTTTCACGGTAATGTATAGAGGGGTTACGATTACATTTACAGGTAGTGGACTGCATTACTTCTCACACATTTATTCCACTCCACATGTTTTTGTCCCCAGTTCCCTCTCCCCTCCCCTTCCCAATCATCTTGTTTCCCACCTTCCCTTTCCTATTTGACATAAGCAAATAAACGTATATACAATATGCCAAGGAAAAAATCAGATACAGTAACGATCTGACATTAACCAAAGGGCAAAATAAGAGATGAGAAATAACATAGTAGATTAAGGACAAAAATCACACAAGATTAAGAGCAACGATGACACAAGATATAGCTCTTGTTCCCATATCCTAGAGATCCTTACATTTAGTCTCATCCTATATGACCTTATATACCTAGGTTTTTGAGTTATTGTAATCCTCTAGATGTGAACTAATTATTACAAATGAGGGAAACCATTGAGCTTATGTTTCTTTGGGTCTGGCTTGCTTCACTTAATATGAATTTTTCCAAGTCTTTCCATTTCCTTACAAATGGGGCGATGTCATTCCTTCTGATGGCAGCATAGCATTCCATTGTGTATAAGTACCACATCTTCTTGATTCAGTCATCTACTGAGTGGCATCTGGGTTGGTTTCATATCTTTGCTATGGTAAATAGTGCTGCAATGAGCATCATTGTGCTAGTGGCTTTAGTATGCCCTTTTTTCTGGACAATTGGGTACATGCCAAGTAGTGGATTTGCTGGATCATAGGGGAGCTCTATGTTCAGTCTTTTGAGGAACCACCACACTGCTTTCCCGAGTGGTTGAATGAGTTTACACTCACACCAACAGTGTAGGTGTGATCCCCCCTGGTCACTTCCCCACCAGTATCTCTTATTGGATTTTTTGATAATGGCCATTCTGACTGGAGTCAGGTGGAATCTCAAAGTTGTTTTGATTTTCATTTCCCTTATTGCTAGAGATATGGAACATTTCTTCATGTGTCTAAAGCCCATTTTAATTTTTTCTTCAGAGAATACTCTTTTAAGTCTTTAGCCCACCTTTTAATAGGATGGTTGTTTCTTTGAAGATTTGTTTGGGAGAGATTCATTTTTTTCAGCTATAGATATATTTTAGATAACTACATATATTTTTGTAGAAAAAAGAATGGAAGCCATCATGCTGGCTCACAACTTAATTTCAGCTACTTAGGAGGCTCAGGGCTTAGGATCACAGGTCAAAGCCAACCAGGGCCCTACAGTGTGTGAGATCAAACTCTGTGAACATACAATGACTGTAAGAGGAATCTCACTGCCTGGGAATGTAGCCTAATGGTAGAGTGCTCACCTAGAATGCATGAAGACCTGGGTTCTATTCACCCGTACCGCATACTCAGAAAAAAGCTAGAAGTGGCGCTGTGTCTCAAGAGGCAGAGCACTCACCTTGGGCAAGCCAGTCCAATGAAAATGTCTAGGCCCTGAGTCCAAGCCCTAAGACTGGCAAAAAGAAAAAAAAGAGCAATCTTACTTAAGTAACAAGGAATGTACCCTATATTTATACAGACTGAAAAATTCATTAAGAAATTAGAAAATATGTATAAAGTGCATAATTTCTTTTGTGTGTTGGCACTGGGTCTTCAACTGAGTGCTTCAGCTCTATCCTTGACCTTTTCTGCTCAAGGCTAGCACTCTACCGATGCAGCCCCAAATCAACTATCTTCAATTGAGATATAAGCGATGAATATTTCAGGGTGCTTCATGAAAAATATTTTTATACATTGAAACGTTCAACACAGTCTTATTTTAGTATGAATGTTGAGATGGGAAGAGATAGAAAAAGTGAAATGTTTCCTGATCCCCATAGAGAAGAGACTCAGCAGAACCACTGTGGTCTGCAGGCTTCTTTGTGAGTTTTGTTTGCTTGTTTGATTTTTGTCAATTGTGGGGCTTGAACTCTGGCCTGGGCACTGTCCCTGAGCTCTTCAGCTCAAGGTTAGTGCTTTAATCTGTGAGCCACAGTGCCACTTCTGGTTTTTCTGGCAGTTAACTGGGTGCTTTGGCTGGCTTTAAACTTTGATTCTCAGATCTTAGCCTCCTGAGTAGCTAAGATTATAGGTGTGAGATACCATCACCAGGCTGCTGCTCTGTTACTATGCAGGTTCTGGATCAAGAACTTCAAGTTCTTACTTCAATTTTTTCTTCTCTTGCCTGATACTCTGCCATTTGATCGAAGCCCCAGTTCCTGGTCTTTGTTGGTTAATGAGAGATACTATGATTTTCTAATATTCAGAGCAATGATTATAAAACCCAGCATTTTACTTACTTGAATAAATTAAGAGACAGGACCTAGTGAGATGGAAAACAAAATTTTTTTCAAGTTGCTATCCTGTTCTAATGCATAAGTCTGGCTATTTTGCTTACACACAAATATGTATTTTACCAGTTTCTTCTCTATTTTTGCTTAGCTTAAAACCACCACTGCCATTTCATAGATTTTGTTGTTGTTGTTTGCGGTGCTTGAACTCTGTGCCTGGGCTGTTCCTCAGATCTTCAGTTCAATGCCAGTGCTCTACTCCTTTTGATTTGGCCAGTCCTGGGCTTGAACTCAGGGACTGAGCACTGTCCTTATATTTTCTCAAGGCTAGGGCTCTACCACTTCAGCCTCAGCACCACTTCCAGCATTTTTCTATGTATGTGGTATTGAGGAATTGAACCCAGGTCTTCGTGCATGCTAGGCAAGCACTCTACCACTAGGCCAAACTCCCAGCCCAAAATTATTCACCATTACTATTAGCTATCTTCTTTTTTTATTATTGATTCATCATGGTGCTTGGACTTTGGGCCTGGAAACTGTCCCTGAGCTCTTCAGCTCAAGGCTAGCGCTCTTCCTCTACAGCTCCATTTTTGGTTTCTGATAGTTAATTGGTGATGTAAGCCTCACAAACATATGTGTCTAGGCTGGCTTTGGGCTTTGAACTAAGATCCTCCAATCTCAGCCTCCACAGTAGCTTGAATTACACGCTTCAGCCAGCAGTGCCTGACTGTTTGATGTCTCTGTCTCTGTCTCTCTGTCTCTGTCTGTCTGCCTGTCTGTCTCTCTCTCTCTGTCTCTCTCTTTCTCTGTCTCTGTCTCTCTGTCTCTCTCTGTCTCTGTCTCTGTGTCTCTCTATGTCTCTCTCTCTGTCTCTCTCTCTGTCTCTCTCTGTCTCTCTCTCTCTGTCTCTGTCTCTGTCTCTGTCTCTGTCTCTCTCTGTCTCTCTCTCTCTCTCTCTCTCTCTCTCTCTCTCACTCTTTTGGTTGTAAGACTTTAATTGTGCACCTGGGCAGTGTCCCTGGGCTCTTCAGCTCAAGGCTACAACCTTAAACACCTTGAGCCAGAGTGTCACTTCTGGTTTTCTGGTGCTTAAGTGGAAGTAACAGTTTCATGGACTTTAGTGTCTGGCCTGGCTTTGAACTGTGATCCTCAGAACCCAACCTTCTGAGATCATTTCCAGCTTTTTTTTTTGGTGTAAGTGATACAGAGTAATTGAACACAGGGCTTTGTGCATACTAGGAAGCAAACTACCACTAGTGCGCACTCCAGCCTTAGATAAGGGCTTTCTTTTTCTTTTTCTTTTTTTCACTCATGGGGCTTGAACTCTGGGCCTGGATGTTTACCTTAAGCCCTTCAGCTCAAGGCAAGAGCTCTACCACTTGAGGCACATTGTCATTTTGAATTTTCTGGATTATTTGGAAATAAGATTCTCAGATTTTTATGCCTGGTCCGTCTTTGAACCTCGATCCTCCAGGGTAGCTAGGATTACCAGGGTGAGCCACCAGTCAAGGGCGTTAGATTATTATGTTTTGCATGTCCTATGGCTTCAACTCATGGCCAGAGCACTGTCCTTTAGGGCTT
The DNA here is from genome assembly GCF_031878675.1 of Megascapheus bottae. Lineage (NCBI taxonomy): Eukaryota > Metazoa > Chordata > Mammalia > Rodentia > Geomyidae > Megascapheus > Megascapheus bottae. Next base: position 55,419 of record NW_028327735.1, read on the forward strand.
GCTCAAGGATAGCACTTTACTTCAGCCAGCCAACTCCCGGTCCAAATAGGCCACTCTTGAAGCTAGAATTACAGAGATCTGCCATAATACTGGCATGTCGTTATCTAAATATATAATTTTTCATCTATTTTTGATGGCTTTTCCTTAGTGGACATATTTCCTACATATTTTATGGAAAACTTCCTTCCCACTGGGGCCATAAGTTAAGCCTACTGGAAGAGTTCTTGCCGAGCATGAATGAAGACCCAAGTTCAATTCCTCAGCACAACATAGATAAAAAAGATACAAGTGGTGCTGTGGCACATGTGATAGAACTTGCGCCTTAAGAATAAACAAAAACAAAAACAAGGATCGTGCTCAGGTCCTGAGTCTAAGCACAGTACTGGCAAAAAAAATTCTGCCCAAAGTAGACATTTAAACTTATTGTACTTTTCAAAAAATTTGTTGTCAAGGTGATATACAAAGGGATTGCTGTTACATATGTAATGAGTACATTTCTTGTAAACACTGTTACCCCTCCCCCCTTTTCTCTTTCCCTTCCCCCCAAGTCATAAATTTCATTTACAACAAATATATGTGTATTTTCATTCCTGAAAAAAATAGTTTAAAATGTGTTCAAATAAATGATGTAGGTTGATATATTTATCAAAATGGATTACTTGAACTGTAAAATAAACATTCTAGGTAATTTTTCTCATAAAATTGTAGTAATGCTATAAAACTAATAAAAAAGGAATTTTAGTTATTAATTTCTTATGTTTTACCTTTAACATTATTACACTAAGCATACTGTTTATGGTATTAATACAGACAGCATGAAATATGATTATGAAAAAAAATTAAATGATTCAAAATAGTAAGGCTGGGGGCCAGTAGTTTGGCTTGGTGGCACACACCCTGGACTGGCAAAAAAGAAGTAGGGTTAGATAAAACAGATTTATTTCCAAATGTGTGGAAAATGGTATGATTTCTTGTTTGGCTAGTTCTGGGGCTTGAACTGAGGGACCAGGAACTGTCCTTGGCCACATTTGTTCAAGGGTGGCACTGTGACACCTGAGCCACAGTGCCCCATCTGCTTTTTCTGTGTATGCAGTGCCGAGGAATTGAATCAAGGTCTTCTTGTATACTAGGTAAGCACTCTACAACTAGGCCACATTCAAAGCCAAAGTAGATTTTTGATGCTCTTGTGGAGTTTTAATTTTCTTAAATATTTGTACAAAGCACAATGGATATATAAACAGACTTGAACTCACAGAACAGGGTCCCACATAATATTACAGTTACTCTGGCACTTCTCCCGATTGACAAAACACATTTCCAGGCATCTGCTCTGTCCTTAAGCTTTGGTAGCTGACTTGTCTTTCCATGGAGGCCTGGCCTGGATTCCTGGTGATTCCATGCATTTCATAGTTCCCTGTATATCCAGTAAGGTTGTCTTCTATGGGACCAGACCTCTCTGGTTTTTGGCCCACCCAGGACCTAGGTGTCTGAGGTCTCACATTCTAAGTGGACAATAAAACACAGTATAATAAGGACTGAAGAACTGCACACCATGATATTAACAATGAGAGTTTAATAGTTAGCAAAGTAAATACAATGAATACTTGACAAGAATCATGAGAGCAAGATAAAGAGATGTCTTTTTAGGAAGGGGACAGGGAAGCTCTAAATCCAGACTGGCCTCCAAGTTGCCTTCAGACAGTAATTCTACTTCAGAGTCCTCAGAAGGGTCTCCTTCCTCATGAGAAACAGAATGTCCTTCCTGAGTTAAGAGGGGGATGGATTCTGGTTTGTCGAATGGAGATTGAGTCTCTTTTAGTGAGATGGATGGGTCTGGATATTCTGTGAGGATGGATTCATTTTCCTCCAATGGATCCAGTATTGAGCGTACACTTGCTGCTTACCATGGGGACATTTTCCATGAGCCCAGCGTGTGCCCCTTCAGCTTACACAATAAGTGGAGTGTTACTCTGACTCAGATGGACTGACTCTGGGTGGAGTGTGAAAGGAAACGGAAGGAAATCTGGCTGCTCTTTTTCTTCCTCCATAGTATCTGCAGGTTCAACTGTGTCACACATGGGGTTCAGAGCAAAAGGTATATCCACAGGACTCTAAACCTGTTTGGTAATTTCTACAGAAGGCCCATGCTTTCTGGAGTGCAGTGATGATTCTCTGTCTCCATCAGTCACCAGCTCCATTGGTGGGTTTTTCATCCGGAGTTCAGGATAAGCTCTTCCACGATGACCCAAACCTAAGAATGGAAATAGGTACAGAGTGGACAGAGTGGACTCTGCAAGTTGAAGTGTCACTCAACTTCCATGAGGATCTAATGGAGGAACCTGTAGAACTGGAGTTTGGACTGAACACTGAGGAGGTGTAGGGTCTTTCTAATGAGTGCTTATTCCCGAGTCCTTTCAGAGGACAGACATTACCTGGCTGACACCACCCATAAAGGGCATTTTGCCAAGCTCTGTAGAAGTAAGGGCCAACCAATATCTAGACCACATGGGCTTCCTACTCACAGGCTCTGAGGCACCCACACCAGGACTTCTACTTTTTGTTGGTCTTACTGGTCTCACATTCCTCCAGCTGGTCAAAAAGTATGTGTTTAGAAGAGCAGGTCCAAAGCCGGCATGTGGAGCCTCGTATAGAGCTTGAGTTGTGTCAGGGTGTGGCAGTTCTTGAACTCGTAGATATCACTGGGGTAGAAGTCCATTCACATCGTATAGATGAAACACATGATGCTGTGGGCACATTCGGTACAAGGAAAGTGAGAGCCTTCTCTCTCCATCCTGAGCCTTCTACCAAAGCCCCTTTCTTGCAGGACTCTAATGCTGTGGCTGGCCTGCAGAGATGTGCACTTATGTGCTGGGAGGGGGGTAAGAGACACTCGAGAACAGGATGACTTTTACACCCCACTTCCAGAAGCTTCTGAGAGAGGCCTCTATGCATCTGTCCAAAGTAAACGCACCTTAAATTAACTAAGTAAATGCTCTAAATAAATCAATAAGTGAATGCTCCAAATAAAGAACTAAATGCTCATTCCTCTAATCTTAGCCACCCAGCAGGCTGAGCTCTGAAGATCACAGTGGAAAGCCAGTCTAGTCAGTAAAAGTCTAAAGGCACTTGTCTTCAATTAGGCAGCAAAAAGCCAGAAATTGACCTATGACTCAAATGGTACAGTGCTAATTTTTGAATACCAAAGGGATGGCATTTAGACCTGGGTTCAGGTTCAAGTGGCAGCACTGGACCACACACCAAAATGCAAATGCTTTCAGGTTCTAACAGGCAAATCTATCACAATCCCTCCCTGATGGCTCAAAAGTGATTCAGCCCCCAGCTTTTCCTCTGACTCCAGTATTTCACAGGCTTCCGCCATTAGTACTAACACCTCATTTCTTACTGGGAAATGGGATTTCCTAGGATGTCACCTAGGTGAGGGCTGCAGTTGGGAGCCACTTACTCATGCCTGAAATCCAACTTCTCAGTAAGCACACTGTTGAGACTCCAGTAGCTTGTGAGGGAAATGAAATGGCATGGTGTCCCAGTCATAATAAAGTAGTTTGTGCACTTGTATCATGCTTAGCTCCCCTGTGAATACCGCAGTGAACCAAACAGGCTCAGAGAGGAGCCAAGTATTCCAAGACTTGGCCAGGAAGGGTGATCAAACCTGGGTTTGGAGGGGGAACACTCACTTTTTCAAGAGAATTTCCAGCAACTACTACATTGTCCTCCACTATTTGAAATTGTGCAGGAAGTTTCCCACATAAAAGAGATCACCTTTCTGGTAGGCAGGGATCAGCTTTGTCAGCAGCATCTCCAACAGGCCTTCCTCCAGGATCCATAGGTTACAAGGTTCATTCAGAGTCTGAGCTGACTTACCATCACACTATGTTGGCAAAACAGTGGATATTTCAAACGTAGGAATGGGACCACACTTCACACTGAGGAATTGGAATAGAGTAGATTGGAAATGACACACTCTAATCTCAGTATAGTCACTTGAAAGCACACAAAAAGGTTGTAGTCTGTGGGCAGGATGATGGGTTCCAATAGGTTTCCTCTCAATATACCTCATCTGAGTTGCCCTGGAGTTTCCTGGCTTTCTTCCTAGAGAAATGCCTGATATACTGGAATTTTGGCTTGGCACTGATCCAGCATCTACTTCTTCAAGTGAGACATCCATATCTCTCATGCCTGAGATCAGAGCCTCCTGAACTTTGGCAACAGCACAGCAACATCTTTCTGGTTCCTGAGCCACAGGCCAAGGGAGCTGGCTTGAGCTGGTTGTCACATACAGTGGCTTGGTTACCAGGGTTCCATATTCTGTTCCATTGTGAGGGAGGTAGGGTCACCTTTCAAGGCCCAATGACCAAAGCTCCTTGCTCACAGAAGACCTCCCCAAAGACATACTGGAGGCTGAATCTCCCTTCCCACCTCACATATGGATGTAGTAAACAGCACACCTTTTTTTTCAAATCCCAAGTCATTAACTAGGCATAAGTGCTAGCCTGGTTTCAGGCTCAAGGAGCCTTTCTTAGGTAAGATCCAAACTTAACTGTCACTATTCCCCTTACCCTTCACAAGACATTTTGCTTCACAGTGCCTTCTCAGCTTGCATTTTGCCTCTTGCACATTTTATTTTGCTAGTCCTGGGACTTGACCTCAGAGCCTGACCATTGTTCTTAGGCTTTCTTTAGGCTATAGCTGTCCCACCAAGCCACAGCACCACTTCCAGCGTTTTCTATGTATATGGTACTGCAGAATCAAACCGGAGTCTTTTTGTGTGGTAGCCAAGCACTCTACAAATAGATGAAACACCCAGGCCATCTTGCACATATTTTTCACTTCAATCTACTAGGACGTTGTTAGGTTTCTGTATCCTAATCTATTTTTCTTCCTGATGAATATCTGTGCTGTCATCTGTAAAAATGCAAGTGGGAAAATCACAGAAGCATTGGTGACATGAAAAAAGCCTTACAGACATAGAGAAGTGTTCATTCTTTGTAGGAGAATGTATATTTTGATATGATGATGATGACTATTTATAAATACTTTATCGGGGTTTAGAGTTTGGCCCAGTGGTAGAGTGCTTGCCTAGCATCCATGAAGATCTAGGTTTGAGTCCTTATTATCACACAGATATAAAAATCCATATGGCAATGTGGCTCAAGTGGCAGAGGGCTAGACTTGGGAAAAGCTAAGAGCAGTGCTCAGGCCCTGAGTTCAAGCCCCAGGAATGACAGAGAAAAGAAAAGAAAAGAAAAGAAAAGAAATGTGCTTTTTACAAGTTATTCACTCACAGCATTTGCCTCTGAATTCTTCGCTTCTGCATCTTGTGACTTATCCCTTTCCCTCAATGTAGACAAGAAAAACAGATTTTATTACTTGCTATCCTGTTGTCCAATCTTTGGATATTAATTCAAAATACAATATTGCCTGAGATATTGTGTGTGTGCATGTGTGTGTGTGTATCTGCCAATGTGTGCATGCACACATGTGTACAGGGTTTAGGGCTTACTCATAGGGCCTGTGTGATAACCCTCAGCATCTTTTCCTCAAAGGTATTGGTCTTTCACTTCTAGCTTATTATAGCTAATTGGAGTTGAGAGATTCACTCACTTTCTTGCCCTGTGCATTGGAACCCAGTGCTGGGTTCTCATATTGTTAATTGTAGCTATAGAGAAGGCTGAGGTCTGGGGAAACATACATAGATAGGTCTCAGGCATTTCCAGATTTTGTGCAAGTCTTCTGAGTGCAACTTACCATTGTATTGTTTGTCAAGATAGTGTCCCTCCTACTTTTGGCCAGCTTCTTGTCCTTTGATACTTTTTTCTGCCGGTCCTGGTTTTTGAACACTAGGCCTGGATGTTGTCACTGAGCTTGAGCTTCTTGCATTCAGTAGTTTATTGCAGATAAGAGTCTCATGGAGTTTCTGTCCTGGGCTGGCTTTGAATTGTGATCCTCAGAACTCAAACTCCTCAGTAGCTAGAATGACAGTCTTGAGCTACCAGTACCTGGTTCCTTTGCCTCTTTTACCATTTTTTTGGCCCCACGACAGCCATGGTATCTACCTTCCTATGTTCTCTCCACCTGCCCCCAGACAGGGGTCTGACAGATGCTTTCCACCCACTTATTCATGTCCTCCTCTGTATTGGCTGACAGCTAAGACATGCACTCACTTGTCTGGATGCCAAACACAAAGCCATGTGATTGTTTCTCAGTCTGGAACATCCTATCAGATTTATAGCACCACAGAGGGTCAGGTTGATGCTCCTCCAGGGCTTCTTAAATTGTTCTCATATTAATCCACAACACGTTTGTCATCACTTGTCCAGCTAATTCATGGACTAAACCAGCATTCCCTACAAACTTAGATCCCAATACCATGAGGACACTCAAGGGTGCATTAGGAGTGTGACCTGCAGGTGGATGTGAGCCTGTCTAACTTGGAGGGCATTTCTCCACCACAGGAAATGGAATACAAATTTAGAATCTGCTTTCATGAGGTGACAATCTCTGGCAGATGTTCTTATCAAATGTGGCACTGCCTACTTCTAGCTTAAAACATGGGTTGATGACCCAGCATAACAGAGAATGTATTCACCCAGGCCCAACACATAGGCTGGGACCCTGAACTTTCAGGTAGCATTTGGCTTTGAAGGTCATGAGATCTTAGTCTACAAATGATGAGCCCCCTCCCGTGAGGCATAGCAAACGAAGCCAAAATGCAACCCAGTTAAGCACCAGATCAAGCTTCCCTTCTTCAGTAGGGTATGGTTTGAAAACTGTGCATAGCTTCTGTTTGAAGCCAGTCCAGAAAGGAAAATCCATGAAACTCTCATTTCCAGTTAACTACCAAGAAAAATCCAAAGATAGAGATGAAGCTCAAGAGAGGTAGAGATCCATCTGAAAAGAATCGTTACACCCTGCAACATCCTCATTATCTGATCTTGAAACCATCTCTGCGTGCATCCCAGCATGCAGCCAGCATCTGGGGGTGACAGTGACCCCTGCGCCCATTGGCAATCTGCACTATCTCTGACATCTGTAATGTGAACCTCATTCTGTTGGGTTTGTGAAGTGGTGTCAACCCTGCAGAAGGAATCAACTGTGCCCTAACTCCCACTGTCCCCTGGGGCCCCTAGCATTCCCCCATCTGCACCCCTCCTGTGGCTTCTGATCCTAGGGAGCCCTCCTGCCCTGTCCAACACTCACATGAAGTGCATATTTCTTCTCCTGGGGCAACTTCTCCACAGAGAGTACATGACATGCCCACTCTCCAGGCACGGGGAGATCCTGCCAAAGTAGCAAATCAGTGATAAGGACATAAAGTGATGAATAGAATTTTAGATCCTGATGGTAGACAGTCTGCAAAATCCAAGGGAGAATGGAATTGGAGGGGACCAGGGATCAGGATGTGGGCATGGAGCTTCCCTGCCAAGGGGGTGGGGGAAGTCACAGGCTGGGGGATGCACAGGATGATCCATGGGCCCTGTGCAGCTACTGGGTCACCCCCTTCTGCATCTCAGCCTTTGGCTTTGAGCTCTGTGATGGTCAAGATGTGCACAGTCTGTACTCTGGCTGGCAGAAGAAAGTACCCTGGGAAGACAATTGTAGACCCTTTGTGAGTGTAGGAAGGGGTAGGCTGGACACCCAGTCCAAGAGGAGCTAAAACTGGAGTCGAGGGGTGTGCAAGGAGTGGGTGTGAGGGTTGTGGGCAGTCACAGTCACGGCAGAGGTGGCTCTGTCTGTGGGGTGAGTGCCTCCCTGCAGGCACAGCACTGGAGATATCAGAGATCCACATGAAAAGGAAAAGCTGGAAATGGCACTATGGTTCAAATGGTAGAGCATCAACCTTGAGCAAAAGAGCTCAGGGACAGTACCCAGGACCTGAGTTCAAGCCTCATGACTGTAAAAGAAAAAGAACCAGGACTTGAGAGGGAAGCTGGTACTCTCTGGGTCTAATCAGACACAAGAAGAGGCCGGGATAGGCTGTGGAAAAACACAGAGAACATCTTCCCCCAGCTCATCCTGACCTGCATGCAGGGACAGCCATGTAAGTAGGGCTATGGTGAGATCATCTTCACCCCTGTGCTGCCATCTGAATTGTAGGCCTCTGTCCTGGCATGGGGTGTCCTGATGGCTGAGCAGGTGCCCTAACCCTAGATGGAGAGCAGCCACTGACTGTGGTAGTTAAGGAGAGATCTGTTCCATAGCTATCAGGCCACCCAGCATGGGAGCCAGAACCACCCCTCACCCAGGTAGAGGCCAATGGTTCTCCAGGTGCTACTAACATTGCCCCACCCCTAGCTCTGGGTACACATGACATTCCCTCCACAAGGAGCAGGACAAAGTGAGGGATCAGGAAGCTGCCTATGGGCTTCAGAGGATGGCCAGGCTGGCACTACAGATGGCCTCACTCTGTCACCACCTTCCCCTGCCTCCATCTTTCCTCCATCATGCCACTCTACCTCCCACCCATTAACCTTGGAAACCAATGATCTGGGCTCTCATCATTCCTCTCATTTCTTCACCCACCTTGCCATGCGTCCATCCCTCTGTCACTTCCACCCCACACACATCCCACCACCAGCCACCCTGTAGCTTATGAGGATCCCACAGGAATCTCTTGGTGAAGGGCTTGTGACCACAAAACAGTTACTATCACCCGCTCCAGCCTGATCCACCACAGAATAAGAACAGCCAAGCAGGCACACACTGCAGCAGAGTTGCTCTGCTGCCACCCTGATTTCTTCATGGCCAGGACTTGGCTCTCCTCAGCCTCTCAGCTCAGTAACCAGAACATTGTGCTTTCACAGAGCCATGGCTTCCAGTCTCCATGGACACAATGACATCAAGGTGATGCCAACTTCCCCATCTCTATATACTTCTAACTATGGGATGGGAGCTGAGGTTCTCTTCTGTGACTCCATCCGCTAAGAGGCTCATGCAGATTTCTATCCTTTGCTCATCATGGTGACTCTTTGGTTAACAAGTCACTGCTGGGCTTCCAGTTCACCACATATACAACCCATACTCCAACACTTTTCTTAGAAGGACTGATGACTTTTAAATATTCTCTAGTTTTAAATTTCTAGTTCCTTCTCTCTTTCATTTATATATTTCCCTTCCTCACATACTTCCCTTTTTTTACCTTCCTTCTTTCATTCCTGGCCTTGAACTCAAGACCTGGAGCTTTTTCTTAGCATTTCTTTGCTCAAGGTAGCACTCTAGCTCTTGAGCCACAGCTCTAGTTCAATCTTTGTTCTTGCTCTAAACTGGGAGTAAGAGTCTCATGCATTTTTCCCTTTGCTGGGTTGGTTTTAATCCATAATACTAAGATCAGGATCCTGAATATGCCTCGGAATACAGGTATTATCTAATCAAAACAAATTACTGCTTTCTTTTTTAGACATAATTAGTTCTTTCAGGTGAGCTACCAGCCACTCATGCAAGAGCATTGCAGGATCCCAGCATTCATCTTGTCTCCAGTCTTATTTCATCCATCTCACAATGGCCATCTAAAACACTCTGCTGCATGCCTGAAGTCGCAAGGAACGTTCTCAACGCCATGAGAAGCCCCCTTAAGCTCTGCCTCAGATATGCCCAGCCCCCATCCCACTTCCACATGAGCATTTGTTTAGGAGAAATTTCCTGAGTACATCATCATCTTTTCCTCACCATTCAAATTTCATCTTTGGAGTCATTGCTCCTAGACAAAGAGGAACATGATCCATGGTTTGACAGCAGCTCCAGCTTCATAGTCCCAGCCACCAACACCCTCCCTTTACCCTGCCAGACACCTGAATTCAAGAACAATGTTTTCACTACCCCTGACTCTTATCAAATGTTTTAACTTATACAGTGCATTAAACTAATTTTACTAAATGGAATAAACACATGGCATCAAGCTTCAGAATCTTTGCACCTGAACTTTTAGTGAATAACAGACACACCAGCATTTCTGTAGCCAACAAAAATCTTAGCTTTGAGATTTCAGCATTCCTGGTATCCAAGTTTGGATGTGCTAACACTGCCCTTAATGGGGCACTTCAATCCCACAATCCCACAACAATCAATGTCATTTGACATTCACTTGTAGGTGGTGCTAGGAAAAAGACTGATGTGCCAACTCCATGCTGGCTTGACCTATGCCATCTTCAAACCTGGAGCAAGTGGGGCTCCTCTCTCCATGACACCTTTTGTGTACTACCCCAGGAGGACCTTTACCTTGAGACAAAATTATGAAGACTATCTCTACCCGCAAAGGTTCCAGTGAGATGTGCCTACATGGATAAAGCTAAAATCTCACTAAAGTGAGGTTGTTGGCATTGCTGGAGCCTGACCTCAGTGCCTGGGCACTAAGCATTTGTACTCAAGACTAGCCCTTTACCACTTGAGCCCAAACTCCATTCCCAGCTGTTTTTATTTTTGGTAGTAAGAATCTATCAGACTTTCCTGTTCTAGGTGACTTGGAACTTCCATACTCAGATCTCAGCCTCCTGACCAGCCTGGATTAAATGTGTGGATCAGCCATGCCCCACACCTGAGGACTTCTGCCAGCACATTTTTTCCCAAAAATTGGAAGAGGAAGATGAGGGAGGGTTGGGCTCATCCTGCCGTGCATATGAAGGAGAGCATCAGCGCCTGAACTTCATTCCCTGTTGTAGGCTGCTGGAGGAAAAGGAAGCAAATAGGCACAGGCTGGCAGCAGATGCCACAGAACAACTTGTGACCAAGACTCCCAGAGCAGACCTCAGAATCGATGACAGAGTTGGATCTGCCCAGTAACAGAGGCAGTGGTGACACCTGAAACTGCGCGTTTGAGCCTTTGCTGCTAGTAAACAGGGCCACCTATGTCTCCATGAGAAAGGTGAGATTTTGGTGGAGAAGGTGAGATTAAACATTATGTATCATGCAAGAAGACAGACTATAAGGGATCTTTTATTATTCCAAGTGAAATTTTGGATTTCCTCTTCTGTTTCTTTAAAGAATGACATTGGGATATTGATGAATATTGCACTGAATTTGTAGATAGTCCTTATCAAGATTGCCATTTTTACAATATTACTTCTTCCAAAGCAGGAGCATAGGTTTTTGCATTTCCTCAGTTCTGCGTTAATTTCCTTCTCCAGGGTTTATAGTTCCATCAAAAAGGTGCTTTACATTCTAAGTTAATTCCTAGGTATTTTATTTTCTTTGATAGCAAAATGAGTTGCTATCCTGATTCTTGCCTCATTCCTCTCATTTGTTGGCATATAGGAAGGCAGTTGTCATTGAGGGTTAATTTTATACCCTGCTACCTTACCAAAGTTTTATATCAGCTGAAGCAGCTTCGGAGTAGAGTCTATAGGGTTCTTTAAATACAGAATCATGTCATCTGTAAGGAGAGAAAGTTTCACTTCCTCTTTCCCTTTTCCTCCTCACTACAGTTAGAATGGCCAAGATCCAGAAATCTAATAACGTATGCTGGAGGGGATGTGGCCAGGAGGGATCACTACTACACTGCTGGTGGGATTGCAAACTCGTTCAACCACTATGGAAAGCACTATGGCAGTATCCCAAAAAGACTAAACATAGAGCTCCCCTGTGATCCAGCAATTTCACTACTTGCCAATCGTCCAGATAGAACATACTGAATTCACTAGAACAATATCCTTTATCACAGCCCTATTTACTACAGCAAAGGTATGGAACCAACCCAGATGCCCGTCAGTTGATGAGTAGATCAAATATGGTATTTCACAATGGAATTCTGTGCTTCTGTCAGAAAGAATGACATAGACGAATTTCTAAGGAAATAGAAAGACTGTAAAGTTTAGAAATTAGTTTCTGTCTCCTTCTCTCTCTCCTTCTCTATCTCTGTAAAATTTAGAAGTTCCTGTTTCCCTCTCTTTCTCTCTCTTTTCTCTCTCTCTCTCTCTCTCTCTCTCTCTCTCTCTCTCTCTCTCTCTCTCTCTCTCTCTCTCTCTCTCTCTCTCTCTCCAATCCTTAGGCTTGAACTCAGGGCCTGAGCTACTTTTGCTCAAGGTTAGCACTCTACCATTTGAACCACAGTGCTGCTTCTGGCTTGCTCTTTTCACATAGTATTGGGGAATCTAACCCAGGCCTTCATCCTTGATAGGTTAGCACTCTACCACTAAGCCACACAGGCAGCTTTTAGAGGTTTCTGACAAAGGTTTTCCTACATGCTATTATTTCTTCTGTGAGTGCTCTTAATGCTTGCTGAAGGTTGAGTTGTTTAGAAGACTTACCCTAATGCTCCCATATACAGAGATTCTATATATAGCTAAATGTTTTTCATTACTCAGAATTTCTCTATTGTGTATGTTCTGAAATGTACTGAAGACTGACTTCTGATTAAAAGTCATTGCACATTTGTTCTATTCATTAGTTTTCTTTTCTTCTATGGGAATCAGGTTTGTGATGAACACAGAAGTATGCCTTCCAGGTCAAACACTTTCCACATTTGTAATATTCATAATGTTTTTCTCTCCTATGTGCATTTTATACTTAGTCATGCGTTCATGATGGATTTTTCATATTCTTATATTCATACGATTTTTATCCTGTGTCTGTGTGGTATCATGCAAACTCAACTATGAGTTCTTCAAAAAAATTTCCCTTTCATTTTATTCATAGGATTCTATCCTGTGGGTGTTTAGTGATAAATCTTGACTTGTGCCTTCTGGGGAAAAGACTGAACATTTGCTACATTCATTAAGGGTTTTATCTTGTGTTGGTTCTGTGACACAAGCTGAGTTTTCTTCCACAGACTAAAAGGTCTTTCCTATTTATTACATTGCTAAGGCTTCTCATATGTGTGAACTCTCTTACACTTCCTGAAGGGTGAATACTGCACGAAAGAATTTCAACTTTGGTTACATTCCTAAGGTTTCTAATATGTGTGAATTCTGTTATGCCTCCTGTAATGTGACTTCCATCTGAAGGTCTTACCACATTTGATGCACTCGTACAGTTTCTCTCCTGTGTGTGTTCTCTGATGCAATTTGAGGGAAGACTTCCATTTGAAAGACATTCCACATCGGTTACATTCATAAGGTTTTTCTCCTGTTTGAATTGTCTTATGCATGTTGAGGTTTGGCTTCTGTGTGAAGGACTTTCCACATATGTTACACTCATAAAGTGTTTCTCCTGAGTATATTCTCTGATGAACATGGAGTTTTACCTTCCATTTGAAAGACTTTCCGCATTCACTACATGCATAAGTTTTCTCTCCTGTGTGTGTTCTATTATGCCCATCAAGATATGACTTCCACTTGAAGGTCTATCCACATTTGTTGCACACATAAGGTTTCTCTCCTGTGTGTGTTCTTTGATGCAATTTGAGGGAAGATTTCTGTCTGAAAGACTTTACACATTGGTTACATTCATAAGGTTTCACTCCTGTGTGTATTCTCTGATGAACACGAAGTTTTCCCTTCCCTTGGAAAGACTTTCCACATTCATTACACTTATAAGATTTCTCTCCTGTGTGTCTTATTTGATGAACTCGAAGGTGTATCTTCTGGGTGAAAGACTTTTCACATTTGTTACATTCATAAGGTTTCTCTTCTGTGTGTCTTCTCTGGTGCAAAGTGAGGTATGATTTCAGTCTAAAAGTCTTCCCACATTTATCCCATTCATAAGATTTCTCTTCTGAGTGAGATCTCTGATGTGTGCTGAGAGCTGAATTCTGGGCAGAAATTTTATTAATTTCCTCATATTCATAAGGTTTGTCTTCCCTTGGAGATCGAGGTTGGAGCGTCACGTCTGACTTCTCAGAAATTAATTTTCACACTTGATGTACGCATCACATATCTCAGGATATTTGCTCTGAGGTATTGTAAGGCGTATTTCATTACTGAAGATTTCTCACATTCACTACATGTATGAGGAGTCTCTCCTGTGTACATTTTCGGATGTGTAGTGATGGTCGGTGTTAAGTACAATATTTTTCATCACACAGTACATTTAGCAGTTTTCCTCCCTCCCTGAAGAATTTCATGGGCAGGGAGAACAGAATTATGATACTGCAGATCTTTTGGACTGTCACAATCATGAATAAAATGCTCTGAATATCCGATGGATTTTTTAAGAACAGGAGACATACGAGATCTATATGCAGCATGCATCTCATCAGGCTTAGGAGACAGAAGCATGTTCTGACACTTAATGAACTCCTCAGTCCTCACCCCTAAGTTGTTACCGTTATTACTAATCAGCTCTGGATTATGTATAGAGCTCAAATTTAAAGTTGTTGCTAATCTCACGTTTTCCTCCACTTCGATACTACTTGCAACTGCTACTTCACAAAGACATTCATGTGGACTTTCCTGGCAGGTCTTGAACACATTTTCCATTACCTGGACATCTAAAATGAGTCATAGAAAAAAAGACACAAACATACATGAGATACAAATATTCCTTACTGTAAAGGTAATGACTTTACTTTCCCATGCTAAGTGTTAGATATTTTAAAATATAAAAGTGGAAATTGATTAGTGAGAAATATATGCTTTTCTCCCTAACATATTAAGAAAATGATATTTTATAATGACCAATAATGTTTTTCTGTGTTTTATTCTTTTTTTATATCACAGGAAATATTTATTGAAATTACCCAACTATGTATTGCTACAGTTTTAAGCTGAGTACTACATATAATATACCTGCAGCTGTTTTTTTTAAATACTGTTTTCTGTATACATTGAGGAATAGCTGCCTTTCTTTTATTTTTGAGAAATAATCTAAATATTGTGCAGTTTTGCATCTTTTTAAAACTTTCTTTTCTTTTCTTTTCTTTTCTTTTTGTAGTTCATAGGCCTCGGCTCTGTCCCTGAACACTTCAGCAGAAGACTATAACCCCTAACCTTGAGCTACAGCCCCACTTCCTGTTTTCTAGAGTTAACTACAGATAAGAGGCTCAGGTCCTGAGTAGCAGATAGGATTACCTTACCCAGTTTCAATGCTGTTTGCTTTTTAACCATTAAGTGAGGAACACGAATTTTTTCTAGATTCAGTGGCCACAAGTTGGGTTTATATGTCTGTTTGCCTTTGATCCAAGCAAGAAAGATTCTTGAGAGTAAGGACTTACACCTACATCCCTTCAGTTACAACTTCTCACTAAAGTCTCAATTTAGGTATTTGTGGGAATTTTGAAATTTGTTTCTTTCCATTTCAATTCCTTTTCTAACACTCCTGTCCCTCAGAACCATGGAAGACCAGAAAATCTCCAGCTCATTGTTTAGTTAACTTTCTTATGTTGATTGAAACTTTGTTGTTGTTTTTTTCCTTCCATTCTTTGGTTTGAACTTAGGACCTAACCACTGTCCTTGGGTTTTCTCAAGACTAGAACCCTACCAATGAAGTCATTACTTCTGGCTTTTTCTATGTATGTGGTAATAAGGAATCAAACCTGTGTCTTTGTGCATGCTAGGCAAGCACTCTATCACTAGGCTCAATTTCTGGTGGAAAGGTCTGGTTCTGAATACCAGTCTCTTCCTACCAGCAAAAAGATATTATCCTTATCAGAGAATAATGCCCTGACTTATTCCTTGTTTGCTCAATCATTTATAGTCTTAGTTTTAAAGAAATGAAATATCATTCTTTCTTTCTTTCTTTCTTTTTTCTTTCTTTCTTTCTTTCTTTCTTTCTTTCTTTCTTTCTTTCTTTCTTTCTTGTTTGCAGTCATGGGACTTGAATTCTAGACCTGGCTGTTCTTCCTGAGCTCTTCAGCTCAAGGCTACTGCCCTATGTCTTTAGCCTCAACCCCACTTCTCATTTTCTATTGGTTCATTGGAGAGAAGAGTCTAAGGTGTTTTTGTGAAAGGTCAGTCTTTGAACCTTGATCCTCAGATCTCAGCCTCCTAAGTAGCTAGGATTACAGGCATGAGCCACGGGCTCATGGCTTTCTCATTTTATTTTGTTTCACAGTGATTTCTACAGAGAAATCTAACTTTAACTCTACTGCCACATAGAATTCATTATATCACCCTATGATTCTTGGTGCCGGGGGTTTGGGCTAGCATGCACAAAGACCTGGTTCAGTTCCTCGGTACTACATACAAAGAAAAAGCCAGAAGTGGTGCTATGCCTCTAGAAATAGAGATCTAGCCTTGAGAAAACCCAAGGACCATGCTCAGGCCCTGAGAACAAGCATAGGATTGGGAAAAGAAAATGATTCTTGATTCATTCACAAAGAATTCCATAGGTTCCACACAGGATTTAGGGTAACTAAGAATATTATTGCTCAGTACATCACAACATGAACTTACCAATGGGGCTCAGGCTCCAACATCAATATGAAGATGCATTCACTCACCTGTGATATTCTTGTCAGAGGAATTTCCTATCCAGAGTTCTGCACAGTGCTCTAGCTTGTCAATTAATACAGGTTTGGGAACACAGGGCCCTGTAAATTAGAAACAGTAGAGAATTATTGCTTATGCTGTGTCATCATTGCTTTAAGTTCGCAGACATCCTACTCACAAGTTATCTATTAAATCTTTTTTCTCATTTCTCACTGGCTCCATGTTTGACTTTAACCAGCTCTGGATTCATTTTGTATGGCATAAACTTAGCTGTCTTGCTCAAGGCTAGAAAAATACCAGTTTGAGTCCCAGCTTCACTTACATGCATAGGTCTTCATGCATGCTAGGCAAGCACTCAACCACAAAGTCAAACTCTTGACACTCCACTAACATTTTTGAGGGGTTACTTGGAGTTATAGAGTTTCATGGCAATTTTTATGCCATTGCTGGCTTCAAATTAGAATTCTTAGATTTCTTCCTCCTGAATATTTTAAGATTACAGGCATGAAACATTGCACCTAGTGCCAGGTTTCCATTATAAACTCATTGTTTAGTGATTTGTAGATCCTATTTCCAATAATGATATATATTCTATTCTGGATTGTTTATCCACTTACAATTACTGTGTAAGTTTGGAATGTCGTCTCCATTAGAGGAAACATAATTTAGAACTGTTGTCAAAGTATCCTGAAGGTATCCTGAAGAATGAGTACAAAATTACCTTAGGTTTTCTTTAGAAAGTAATGATACTTCTCAGGGCCTGGAATCTTTCATTTAAATAGTATTGAAAATTTGATAAACATTCACGTATCTGCAAAATAACAACACACTTGGCCTTGCAAGTGAATTTGACTTTTGCTCACCTAAGGACACCAGGTTGCTGTAGGTCTCCAGCATTACATCTCTGTACAGGGTCCTCTGAGCATTGTCCAGATGCTGCCACTCCTCCCAGCTGAAATCCACAGCTACATCATCAAATGACACCAGCTTCTGGAATGGCACATTTTCATCAAGTAATTACCACCGAGTTATAAACACACCATGTCTGGAATTTTATTCTTTTTTTGTTGGACTTTTATTCCTTTACTTAAATGTTTAGACTTACATGAAATATTGACCTGAAAAGCTTAGGGATGGTGCCTAGGCCCAGAGTTCAAGTCCCAAGACCCACAAAAAAATAAAAACGCAAGCCAGGTTTTGGTGGCTCACGCCTGTCATCCTAGCTACTCAGGAGACTGGGATCTGAGGACCATGGTTCAAAGCCAGCCTGGCACAAAATTCCATGAGACTCCTTTCCAATTACCCAACATAAAATGTTTAATGGCTTGCGGCATATCATGGTAGAGCAATTGTTGTATCGACAAAAATAAGTCGGGGGAGTAGATTTAGGTTATAAATGGAATTATTCCATTGAAAAAAAACTACATTGTATGATGACATATGCTGGTACTGTGAGAATATTGCAAAATCTTAGGGTATCAAGTAATAGTACTGTGAAGTACACCCAGAATGTTAATGTTCTATGTCTGGCATAATAGTCACTTGGGGAAGAAAGTTTTTTTTTCTTTTTTTGGCTGGGGGATATGTAAGGCTTGAACTCTGGGCCTGGGCATTGTTCCTGAGCTCTTCAACTCAAGGCTATCACCCTACCTATGAAGCCACAGTGCCATTTCCCATATTCTAGTGGTTAACTGTAGATGAGAGTCTCATAGACTTTCTAATGCCCAGGCTGGCTTTGAACCAAATCTTTAGATATCAGCCTGATATCTGAGTAGCTAGGATTACAGGTAGAAGTCACTGCACCTGGCAAGAAATTTATTTCTTGCTGTTTTATACTACAAATTTACTGTATGTCTTACTTTTTCAAAAGGACTGAGGATGACCTTTGTTCTGCATATAATGGGAAGAGGGGTAGGGAGCTGTGAGCAGAAGAACTGAGGGGCAATACTCAGGGTAGGACAATAGCCTTAAATTAAAGAGCTCACGGCCCGAGGTCCAAGCCCCATGACTTTCCCCACTACCCCACAAAAAAAGGGAAAAAAATTGGAGATTGGAGAGGATTTTCTAAAAAGAATATATAGAAATAGTAGTTCAAAATGTAGAAAGAAGTTCAATATTAACAGTCATGAGAAAAATTAATATTACAATGAAATCATTACTTTAAATATGTTAATATAAATATAGTTTTAAACAAAAAGATCCACATACACACACACAAACACACACACACACGCATACAAAAAAACAACTTTCAAAGTCTAACTATTACTTGGAAGGTAGTGAGAAGAAGTAGAACTTTGGAGTTGTTCTGCAAGGAATATTAAACAATCAAAAATTGCGTGGAGAGTGCTAAAAAAGTACTAAATATAGAATTACATAGAAATATGGTCCAACACTTCTATTTCTAGATTTGTACCTAACGGAAGAGAAAACAGAGACTAGAACAAATATGTGGAGAATCCATTCACAACTATTAATAATAATCAAAAGATAGAAATATGCAAAACAATGCATTGAAAAGGAAGAACATTTTACTATATTTTACAGATGAATCTTGATTACAGTAAACTAAAAATACAGCAGTCATAAAGGAAGAGCTAGGGTATGTTTTCCCTTCCAGAGCTTCCAAGGATCAACAAACCCTTAGAGCCAAAAAGCACGATGGTTCCAGAGAATGGAGTAGAGAGGAACAGGAGCTGAATGTTTAATGATTATACATGGAAGATGAAAATTGCTCTAGATGGGTAGAATGAAGAGAGAACTGTACCCTAAACAATGGTTATGTAGCCACACAGGATGGGACACACCTATACTCCCTGATCTTGGGAAACTCAAGAAGGATTTCTAGCCATCCTAGATGCATGGAAAGATCTATCATAAAAAGTAATGTGGAGGGGCTGGGAGTTTGGCATAGTTGTAGAGTGCTTGTATGAAGACGAAGGTTCAATTCCGCAGTACCACATACACAGAAAAAACCAGAAGTAGTGCTGTGGCTCAAGTAGATCACTAGGCTTGAGGAAAGCTGAAGGACAGTGCTCAGACCGAGTTCCAGCAAAAGGGCTTGTTTAAAAAAAAACAGAATGCTGAGCACGATGGGGTGGTGGCTCACTTCTATAATCCTAGCTACTCAGGAGGCTGAGATCTGAGGATCAAGGTTTAAAGCCATCCTGGCACAAAAAGACGTGAGACTCTTATCTCCAATTTACCTTTAGAAAATGGGAAGTGGGGCTTGGCTCCAGGGTAAGGTGGTAGCCTGGAGCTGAAGAGCTCAGGGATAGTGCCCAGGCTGAGTTCACGATCTATGACCCACAAAAAAAAAAAAAACAAAAACAAAAAATAATATGGAAAAATTTGGATTCTGTGAATTTTATCAGGCATATAAATGTCTTTTTTTGCTGTTGAAATAACAAATTGTTTGGAAACATTTTAAAAGTTTTTACCTAGAAATGTACACTACAAATGGAATTAATAACAAACACAAAATATGCAAAAGATACAAATTATCACAATATGGGTATCCTGCTTCTGTATCTTTTCACTGACTCCTGTTCAAATGAGTCACATATTCTGAATCATTTCTCCCAGTCGATATATGCCACACATGTTAGCTTGTACTGAACTTCTTGGGAAATCAAAAGCAAATACTAAGCAAATGTGTGTTAGATTTTGTCAACAGTGATATTTCAAATATAAATCCCTACTCGTTGCATTATTTAATATCAATGCCGGAATCTAACTTACACTGGCAGAATCTTCAATCTTTTGAGAATCTTCAAAGGGGTGTGTAAATATTTAGGATCGTTATGTCTTCCTGGAGGAAAGATCCCTTTAGTAGTATGTAGCAAACTTCTTTGTCTTTTCTTACTAATTGTAGTTTGAAGTCTATTGTATCTGATATGAGGATGGCAACTCCAGCCTGTTTATGGGGGCAGTTAGCTTGATAGAGTTTATTCCAACCCCTCACTTTCAAAAGATGATTGTTTTTGGGTAAGATGTGTCTCTTGAAGACAGCAGAACGATGGCTCTTGCTTTTTGATCCAACTAGACAGCCTATGCCGTTTAATTGTAGAGTTAAGTCAATTGATATTGAGAGTTAGGATTGAGAGATATTTATTAGTTCCTACCATGTTTAAAAGCTTTTAGTAGGGCCTGTGTCTTGACAGTTCTTGTGGTCCTTAGATGGTATGCTGTTTAGGTGCCATTTCTTTCCCTATATTGCATTTATTTTGGTTTTCTATGTATAGAGCATCTTTGAGAATTCTCTGTAGTGTTGGTTTTGTTTCGACATATTGTTGCAGCTTTTCCCTGGAATGGAATGTTTTTATTGTTCCCTCAGTTATGAATGAGAGCTTAGCTGGCTACAATATTCTTGGTTGGTAGTTATTTGATTTAAGGGCATGACATATATGCTTCCAGTCACTTCGTGCTTGCATGGTCTCTGCTGAGAAATCTGGGGTTATTCTGATTGGTTTGCCTTTATAGGTTACTGATCACTTTACCCTGGCTGCCGTTAGGATCTTTCCTTTCATTTGTATTGATCCAGTTCGGATCACAATGTGGCGGTGGGATGTTCTTTTCTGGTCAGGTCTGTTTGGGGTTCTAAAAGCTTCTCGTATCTGGATGGGCCTGCCCTTCGGGATATTTGGGAAATTCTCTGAGATGATTCCCTGAAGTATATTTCCACTACCATTGACCTCTTTCTCCACACCCTCCTCAATACCAACTAGCCTTAAATTAGGCTTCCTAATTGTATCTTGGACCTCCTGAAGCGCTCTCTCAATTTTCCTAGATTTGGATTGACTCATTTTCTGTTCTTTCTCTATAATAACGAAATTATCTTCAGCCCCGGAAATTCTCTCCTCTGCATTGTCTAACCTGCTATCAAAGCTATCTCCTTTATTTTTCATCGCCCTTGCTTCTAATTGCTCATTTTTGATGCCTTGCATCTCTTGTTTGAGATCATGAATGGATTTCTTTATCTCCTTGATTTCCTTTTGAGTGTTTAGCTCAGTAGCTTTATTTTCTTTGGACATTTGCTGGAGTTTGGTCAGGTTTTTATTTGTGGATTCTATGAATTCATCCATCTTTCTTTGAAAAACCTTTATTATGGCCTCCTTTATGGCTTCTTCTTTTTCACTTATCACCTTGTTTATGCTTTCCTCTTGTTCAGCTATGGCTTCCTCCATTATCTCTTTCTTTATATTTTCACATTTTCCATTAGTGATGTTTATCAATTGCATTTGTGTAGCACTTGGAAGACTCTCCTCTAGGTGTGCCAGTGACTGTTCCCTTGTCTGTTTACATTGGGTGGGGGATGTTGTTTCTTGATTTGACATTTTTCTTGAGTTTCTTGTTCTGCGCATTTGAAAATGGGAGCAAGATTACTACTAAATATGATTATAGTTTTTCAGATATAACCAACCTAGACCTCTGTACCTGGCAGACACTAGATGTTCACAAGTTTTGATTGGTGTTATCACTCTTTCTTTTTGTGCACTTACAGACCAGTCTAATACAACCATTGATAAGCGATTTATACCCAAAACAATAAGCCTCTCAATCCAATCTCTATTGTCTTTAAGTCCCTCTGAGCGTAGAGAATAATTAACCACCTACATATACAATATTGCTCAACAGCCATCAAGTGTAGATCTGTGCAGTATAAGGGTTGAAAGACGAGCAGAGGTCCAGAGATAGAAAAAAAGAATGAGAGAGGTCAGGGGAGGTACAAGAGGATTAACGTAGGAGTGTAAGAATATTGTAGTCCTGAAGAAAAGGTATAGCATAAGGATAACTGACCTAAGTTGGTAAGTAGGTAGCATATTTGAGTACAAAGTTTGGAAAGTATTAGAATAAAACTTATGTGTTGCTGCACGACTAGCTCTTAGCCCAACCAGTGGCCTCACAGTGGACCATGGGATGGATCTGTATTTCTTGTCTACGTTGAGGGAAAGGGGTATTTCACAAGAAGTAGAAGCGAAGATTTCAGAAGCAAATGCTGTGAGTGAATTAGCTCTTAAAAAGCATTTTTATTTTCTTTTATCTTTCTGTCAGTCTTGGGGCTTGAATTCAGGGCCTGACCATTGTCCTCGGGTTTTCTCAAGTCTAGCCCTCTGCCACTTGAGCCACAGTACACATCTAGATTTTCTATCTATGTGATACTGAGCAATCAAACCCAGATCTTCATGGATGCTAGGAAAGCACTCTACCACTATGCCAAACTCTCGACCCTGACATAGTAATTATAAAGTCATCATCATCCTATCAAAATATCCTTTCTCCTACAAAGAATGAACACTTATCTATGTGTGTAATGCTTTTTTTTTCAAATTTCACTAATTCTTCTGTGTTTTTCCCTCTTGCATTTTTTACACAAGACGGCAAACCTAATCATCAGGAAAAATTTGATTAGGATACAGAAACCTTATAATATCCTAGTAGATTGACGTCAAAAATATGTGCAAGATGCCCTGTGTGTTTGGCCTAGTGGTAGAGTCCTTGGCTACCATGCAAAAAGACTCAGGTATGATTACTCATTACCACACACATAGAAAACGCTGCAAGTGGTGCTGTGGTTCGGTGGGACAGCTAAAGCCTAAAGAAAGCCCAAGAACAATGTTCACACTCTGATGTCAAGTCCCAAGACTAGCAAAAACAAAAAAAAATTCAACAAGGGGCAAAATGCAGGCAGAGAAGGCACTGTGAAGCAAATGTTTTGTAAAGGATGAGGGCAATATTGACCCTTAAGTTTGGATCTTACATAAGAAAGGCTCCTTGAGCCTGAGACCAGACTGGTAGTTGGGCCTAGTGGAAGACATTGGGATTGGACAAATAAGATGTGCTGTTTACTACATCCACATGTATATTGTGAGATTGGAGGAGAGACTCAGCCTCCAGTATGTCTTTGGTGAGGTCTTCTGTGAGCAAGGATCTTTGGTCATTGGGCCCTGTAAGGTGACCCTGCCTCCCTCACAATGGAACAGAATATGGAACCCTGGTAACCAAGCCACTGTAACTAACAACCAGCTCAAGCCAGCTCACTTGGCCTGTGGCTCAGGAGGAAGAAAGGTATTGCTGTGCTATTGCCAAAGGTCAGGAAAGTCGAGTCTCAGGCATGGAAGTTGTGGATGTCTTACTCGAAGATGTACATGGTAGATCTTTGCAAGAAACAAATCCAGTATAACAGGCCTTTCTCTAAGAAGAAGGCCAGGAAAATCCAGGGCAACCAGATGAGGTAAATTTCTAAGAAGAAATGTATTTGACCCCATCATCCTCCACACACACTACAACTTTCTTTTTTTAATCATGTTTTTATTGTAATTAGTAAAAGGGTTAAATGATATTTGCCAGGTAGAAGGTGCATTAATTCACATACATTGATACCCTTTCATATGTCTTGGTACCCATTTCCCTCCAACCCCACACCCCCCAACCGTCTTGGTTTTCCCCCCTTCCCTATCAAATTTCAAATTTCCAAATACAAATAAATTCAATATATCAGATAACAAAGTGAGATACTATACCAATATGGGATAACCAAGGGACAGCAAAGGAGATGAGAGACAACATAGTACATTAAGGACAACAATCATTCATTATATGGCTTTTGTTTCAATATCCTGGGGGTCCTTTCAGTTAGCTTCACATTACATGGTCTTATATATGGCCTTTTGCTCTATTGCAAATCTCTGCTAGTAGAGCCCAAGGTTTCTACTGATTATGACGAATGAGGGAAACCACTGAGCCTAAGTTCCTTTGAGTCTGGCTTACTTCACTTAATATGATTTGTTCTAAGTCTTTCCATATCTTAACAAATGGGGCGTTGTCATTCTTTCTGACATCAGCATAGAATTCCATTGTGTACAAATACCACAACTTGTTGATCCACTCATCAACTGAGGGACATCTAGGTTGGTTCCATATCTTTGCTATGGTGAATAGTGCTGCAATGAACATGGTTGTGCTAGTGGGTTTAGTATGCCCTTATTTCTGGATTGTTGGCTAAATGCCAAGTAGTGGAATTGCTGGGTCATAGGGGAGTTCTATGTTTAGCCTTTTGAGGCACTGCCACACTGCTTTCCATAGTGGTTGAACAAGTTTGCACTCCCACCGACAGTGTAGTAGTCATCCCTCCTGGCCACATCCCCTCCAGCATCTGTTGTCATTCGTTTTCCTGATCCTGGCCATTCTAACTGGAATGAGGTGGAATCTTAGAGTTCTTTTGATATGCAATTCTTTTATGACCAGAGATGTGTAGCATTTCTTCATGTGTCTATAGGCCATTTTTGTTTCTACTTCAGAGAAGACTCTCTTTAAGTCTTTGGCCCATTTTTTAATGGGATGGGTGTTCCTTTGGAGGTTAGTTTTGGAGTGATTCAATTTTTTGAGTTGTTGATATATTTTAGATATGAGGCCTTTTCCGTCGTTTGGTTGGTGAAGATCTTCTCCCACTCTGTAGGCTTCCTGATTAGTTTACTAGGTATATCCGTTGCCATACAAAAGCTCTGCAATTTAATGCAGTCCCACTTATCCAGCCTTTCTCTGATTTGTTGTGATTCTTGGTCCTTATTAAGAAAGTTTCGAACTGTGCCAAGGAGGCCTAGTGTATCTCCAATTCCTTCCTGTAAACTTTTCAGTGTGTCAGTTTTACCTGCAGGTCTTTGATCCATTTCGAGTTAATTCTAGTGCAAGGTGACAAAGAAGGATCCAAATTTAGTTTTCTGCTGATGCTTAACCAGGTCTGCCAGCACAACTTGTTGAAGAGTCTATCTTTCTTCCATTCTATTTTTTTGACACCCTTGTCAAACATTAGGTGGCCATAGGTCTGTGGTTTAATATCTGGGTCAGCAGTTCTATTCCATTGGACTTCAGGCCTGTTCTTGTGCCAGTACCAAGCTGTTTTGAGAATTATACCTCTGTAATAGAGTCTAAAGTTTGGAATTGAAATTCCTCCAGTGCTGTTCTTTCTGCTAAGAAGTGTTTTTGCTATACGGGGTCTTTTATTATTCCATATGAAATTTTGAATTGCCTCTTCTATTTCTTTAAAGAATGACATTGGGATGTTGATGGGTATTGCATTGAATTTGTAGATAGCCCTTGGCAAGATTGTCATTTTCACAATGTTGATTCTTCCAATCCAGGAGCATGGGAGGTTTTTCCATTTCCTTAGTTCTGCTTTAATTTCCTTTTTTAGGGTTTTAAAGTTTTCATCTAAACGGTCCTTTACATTCTTAGTGAAGCTAATTTCTAGGTACTTTATTTTCTTTGAGGCTATTGTTTCTTTCCTGATTGTTGCCTCGTTCCTTTCACGGTTGGCGTAAAGGAAGGCAGTTGATTTCTGAGGGTTGATTTATGGCCTGCTACCCTTCCAAAGCTTTGAATCAGCTCAAGGAGCTTGGGAGTAGAGTCTATAGGATTCTTTAAATACAGAATCATGTCATCTGCAAAGAGGGATAGTTTTATTTCCTCTTTCCCTACTTGGATCCCCTTTATGCTTGCTTCTTGCCTTATTGCACTGCCTAGGAAATTTAGTACTATGTTAGAAAGGAGTGGAGAGAGTGGGCATCCTTGTCTCGTTCCTGATTTTAGAGGGAAGGCTTTAGATTTTCACCATTAAGTATAATACTAGCAGTGGTTTTCTCATACACAGCCTTTATTACATTGAGAAATGTAGGCATCTTGCCTTATTGCACTGCCTAGGAATTCTAGTATTATGTTAAAAAGGATTGGAGAGTGTGGGATCCTGTATGCTACCCCTTAGCACTTTTATGCAAAGCTTAGGCCTGTGGCATTTTAAGCACAAAACAACGCTCCGTTTTTTGCTGGTTAATTAGAGGTAAAAACCTTATGGAATTCATTGCATGGCTGATTTTGAACTGGAATCCTCAGGTCTCAGCTTATCTGGAGTAGCTAGGATTACAGTACTTTTACAACCTGTATGCTCATACACATCGCTTCTGATCCAAACACTCATTGTTCAATTTAACTAACAATATGTGAGGAAAGATGATTGACTGTAATTTACTAGATGGGCTTCTAGTGAGTATATATTTCCACTTCCACTCTAAATCCAGGGAAATGTTTCTGGTACATGTTTCAACTATCTCCCAAAGAGGAAAATATGTGTGAGTACGTTTGGTAGTATTTCAGATAGGAAATGGACTTTGGTGTTTGGAACCTGTTGTGCAGAGTGTATCAGCTGGGCTGTGATAACAGAGATGATGTTTCAGACAGGAATATTTTCATCCCAGACAGACTTAATCCACATCCTTGGATTTCAGGCCTTGAGTAGATAGAATTACAAGTGTGAGCTTCCACCACCCCCTGGTTCATTTTGGAAACCTTAATTGCTTCTCATTTGTTCCTTTCCTTTTTTGGAAGATTGAGCTAAGCTGGCTGATTGTGCATCACAATGAAGTGATTGGCCTCAGGAATTGCAAATATTTGTTTCATCAGCACGGAATGAATGAAGTTGATCTAAACCCAAGACTATTTTCCTTCTGATAAATAGGGAACTTACTTATATCATTTTTCCTTGCCTTTGCTTTCCCAAAGCAAGCAACGTGTTTCTTAAATACTATACTTCATGAGAATATTGTAATTAGAAGCTATCTTCTGCACACTTCAGAATAGTCCTTGCATTTATAAACTTATATTACAATATTAGGTAGAAGAATGGTGACTGTTACTTTCATAACTACTACATATGTTTTACTCTTTAAGGCTCATTAACTCAAGAAGGGATTAAATACATTTAGATAATAGTAGAACATAGCTGCTGCTGATTTGATGTGTGTGCAGATGATACACAGATATATTAGGATTACTCAAAAGTTTTCTTCAAATTTTCAGTAGTAGACTGCTATGCTAACTGGAAGGTGATAGTAATGATGCTGAAATTCTATGAATCAGCTATAAAGCAGAATTTCAGGGGAGAGTGTTTGCTAGGGACTTAATTTCTGAGACGCATATCAAGAATATTGAACTATAACACCAAATGATGGAGGACTCAGCGTCACATTTTGTTTGTTTTATGCAAGTCCTGGGACTTGAACCCAGGGCCTGGGAACTGTCCTTAAATGTTTTTTCTTTTGCTTCAGGCTACTGTACTACCACTTGATCCACAGCTCCACTTCCAGATTTTTGGTAATGAACTGTAAATCAGAATATCATGCAATTTGTTTGGGCTGGATTCAAACCTGATTCTGTGTAGATAGGATTCCAAGTGTGAGCGCACAGAGCCTGGCTAGTAGCATTCATCATTCAAGTCATGGGACTGCAATTCTGCACCTGGGTCTTGTCACTGAGCTTTTCAACTCAAGACTACTGCCCTATCCCTTGAGCCATAGGGCCACTTCTGGGTTTCTGGTGGTTAATAGGAGATTAGAGTCACATGGACTTCAGTGCCCAGGCTGACTTTGAACTGCTATCCTTGGATCCCAGCCTCTTGAGTAGCTACATTTACAAGTGTGAGAAACCATACCCGGCTAAATTATTTTTTAAGTTAATTTTTTTTATTAAGTCAATATATAGTAGGCATACGGTTACATAAGTAATGAACACATTTCTTAAGAAAATTGTTATCCCCTCCCTCATTTTTCTCTGTTTTCCTACCCTCAGCCCCCTCTCCACCCAGATTGTTCAGTTCATTTCCGTTTAGTGTCTTCCAAGTATCACTGTTCAATTGGTTCACCCTTTTTCCTTTGTTTTTTTTTTTACCATTTTATTATACCCTCTCCATTCCCCAAATCACATAAACCTATGTACAAGACACAGGGTACCCGAATTCAACACAGTGACTACAGAGAATAAAACTAAAGGGAAAAAGAAGAAAAGAGGTAAAAAGCAAAGAAAATGAAAGAACATCATACAGTACCTTAGAAGCAACAACACTGAAAAAACAAAACATAAAACCTTGGGCTGAAAATGTAGCTTGCCTAGCATGTATGAAACCCTGGATTCCATTCCTCAGCACCTCATAAACAAAAGCTGGAAGTGCCACTGTGACTCAGCTGGTAGATTTCTAACGTTCAGCACAGAGTGTCTCCAAGTGACAAAAATCTGTCACATTTAAGTCAGGCTTCAGAAATTTGCTAGGAACCAGTTACGTGATTTGGAAGAAAGTCCAATTTTCAAAAAATCACTAGCCAGGCGCTGGAGGGTCATAATTGTCATTCTACTAGCCAGGGAGAAGGTGATTCAAAGCCTTTGCAAGCAAAAAAACGAAAACAAAAAAAAAACTGTAAGATTCTTCTCTCCACTTATCCACCCAAAAACTAAGTGGAGTTGTGGCTAAAACTGTTACAGCATTAGCCTTAAGGAAAAAGAACTAAGAGACCTTGCCCAGGTCCAAAGTTCAAGCTCCCCACCAAGAAAGAAAAAAAAGGAGTACAGATACCTTAGTTTCAAAAGTATATCTGGATATCTTAGTAGATTTTTCTGATCTTTAGTCATTCATCTCATGGAACCGCATAATCTTGATCCTGATCTGACTAAGAGCCTGCATTGTGCTTAATAAATTCATTCCACATATTCCAGTAGAATCTGGACAGCTAACAGCCACTTACCAATGCTTTATTCTACGTTTAGGCCAGTATGTCTTCATACCATCTACACAGTCAGCTATATCATCTTTCCAGAAGTATCATTGAGTGTAGAACACTCAGAACTAAAATAATTCCATAAAGATGTAATAAAACTCCTTGATTCGTTGAGAAAATTTCTGTACCACTTAGAGCAAGTACATTAGTGGTATTTACATCTGGCCTCTTTTTTAAAAAAATTTATTAACATTGAATTTTACAGCATATTTCAAATGTTTTTGTTTAACAAACAAGTATTCAAGAAGGGAATCGCTATAGAATCACTGGCACATAAATTTTAGAATATAGTAAAAATTAAGCTGAGTCTTTGTATGTCATAGATACAGATTAATCTATAATAAAACACATGTCTATAGAGTGTATAGTCTATCCTAGATTTTTATGTCTATGTAGTTATGTTTATATCTCCAAAATTATGTCCAGAACTTTGGGTATCAACTATTCAATCATCGCTCTACTACTGTTTGAAACTAATATCCATATATTAAGGATACCATGTACCTTTTGTTCCTTGGTCTTGACTTATCTCACTCAACAGGATTCACTCTAATTTCATCCACTACCACAAAAATGCCATTATTATTTTTTTCTGTGCAGATCTTCTTTTTATGTATTTATTTTTATTGTAATTTATAGAAGGGTTACATTATATTCACCAGATAAAAGGTGCATTACTTCTCAAACTTTGATACCCCATGTAATGATATGGTCCCCATTTCCCTTCCCCTACCCCACTCATGTTCATTTCCCCCCTTCCCTATCCAATTTCAAATAACCAATTAGGCACATATGAAATATATCAGAAAACAAGGTGAAATATTGTAACAATATGATATAACCAAGTGATAGCAAAAGAGATAAAGAGATCACATAGTTCATTAAGGACAACAATCACTCATTATATGAGTTTTGTTTCTTCATCTTGGAGGTCCTTATATTTAGTGTCATATTATTTGTCACGATGTCTCTAGATTTTGTTCTATTGTAAATCTCTGATAGCAGAGCCCAAGGTTTCTGCTGATTTTGACGAATGAGGGAGACTCTTGGGCCTATGTTCCTTTGAGTTTGGCTTACTTCACTTAATATGATTTTTTTCCTTTTCCTCCAGTTCCCGAGAATGCCATTATTTTATCTTGTCGGTTGGCTATGTATCATTCCATTGTGTGTGTGTGTGTGTGTGTGTGTGTGTGTGTGCGCGTGTATCACATTTTTTTTAGTAGGGCATCTGGTTGTTTCCATCATCCAGCCTCATTTTCTACAGATATTTTTATAGTCTCTTTTTTATTTTCAGGGTAATGTATAGAGGGGTTACGATTACATTTACATGTAGTGGACTGCATTACTTCTCACACATTTATTCCACTCCACATGTTTTTGTCCCCAGTTCCCTCTCCCCTCCCCTTCCCAATCATCTTGTTTTCCCCCTTCCCTTTCCTATTTGACATAAACAAATAAACATATATACAATATGCCTGGGAAAAAATCAGATACAGTAACAATCTGACATTAACCAAAGGGCAAAATAAGAGATGAGAAATAACATAGTAGATTAAGGACAAAAATCACACAAGATTAAGAGCAACGATGACACAAGATATAGCTCTTGTTCCCATATCCTAGAGATCCTTACATTTAGTCTCATCCTATATGACCTTATATACCTAGGTTTTTGAGTAATCCTCTGCTAGGAGAGTCCTAGATGTGAACTAATTATTACAAATGAGGGAAACCATTGAGCTTATGTTTCTTTGGGTCTGGCTTGCTTCACTTAATATGAACTTTTCCAAGTCTTTCCATTTCCTTACAAATGGGGCGATGTCATTCCTTCTGATGGCAGCATAGCATTCCATTGTGTATAAGTACCACATCTTCTTGATTCAGTCATCTACTGAGTGGCATCTGGGTTGGTTTCATATCTTTGCTATGGTAAATAGTGCTGCAATGAGCATCATTGTGCTAGTGGCTTCAGTATGCCCTTTTTTCTGGACAATTGGGTAGACGCCAAGTAGTGGATTTGCTGGATCATAGGGGAGCTCTATGTTCAGTCTTTTGAGGAACCACCACACTGCTTTCCCTAGTGGTTGAACGAGTTTACACTCACACCAACAGTGTAGGTGTGATCCCCCCTGGTCACTTCCCCACCAGTATCTCTTATTGGATTTTTTGATAATGGCCATTCTGACTGGAGTCAGGTGGAATCTCAAAGTTGTTTTGATTTTCATTTCCCTTATTGCTAGAGATATGGAGCATTTCTTCATGTGTCTAAAGCCCATTTTAATTTTTTCTTCAGAGAATACTCTTTTAAGTCTTTAGCCCACCTTTTAATAGGATGGTTGTTTCTTTGAAGATTTGTTTGGGAGAGATTCATTATTTTCAGCTACAGATATATTTTAGATAACTACATATGTTTTTGTAGAAAAAAGAATGGAAGCCATCATGCTGGCTCACAACTTAATTTCAGCTACTTAGGAGGCTCAGGGCTTAGGATCACAGGTCAAAGCCAACCAGGGCCCTACAGTGTGTGAGATCAAACTCTGTGAACATACAATGACTGTAAGAGGAATCTCACTGCCTGGGAATGTAGCCTAATGGTAGAGTGCTCACCTATAATGCATGAAGACCTGGGTTCTATTCACCGGTACCGCATACTCTAAAAAAAGCTAGAAGTGGCGCTGTGTCTCAAGAGGCAGAGCACTCACCTTGGGCAAGCGATTCCAATGAAAATGTCTAGGCCCTGAGTCCAAGCCCTACGACTGGCAAAAAGAAAAAAAGAGCAATCTTACTTAAGTAACAAGGAATGTACCCTATATTTATTTATTTATTTATTTATTTTTTTGTTTAAACACTAAAATGTATTTATATGAGATGAATCATTCAATCCTAAAAACAAAAAATTCATTTTAGTTTACTTTTCATACATTTTTCATTGACAAAATTGTGGTATACATGTGTGTGAATATTTACATAGGCATATATGTACATTATATATACATATATATACAGCTCTAGGCAATCAGAGCCTGAGCACTGTCCTTGGGCTTTCTCAAGGCTTGTGCTATAGCACGAGTGACAGAACCATTTTCTGCTTTCCTTTTTTTGCATTTTTTATTGTAATTAGCAAAAGGGTTACATGATATTTGCCAGACAGAAGGTGCATTAATTCACATAGATTGATAGCCTTTCACATGTCTTGGTAAACGTTTCCCTCCCCACCCACACCCCCCACCCGTCTTGATTTTCCCCCTTCCCTATCAAATTTCAAATATCCAAATACAAATAAATTCAATATATCAGATAACAAAGTGAGATACTATACCAATATGAGATAACCAAGGGACAGCAAAGGAGATGAGAGACAACATAGTACATTAAGTACAACAATCATTCATTATATGGCTTTTGTTTCACTATCCTGGAGGTCCTTTCAATTAGTTTCACATTATATGTCCTTATGTATCAAGATTTTGCTCTATTGCAAGTCTCTGCTAGTAGAGCCCAAGGTTTCTACTGATTATGACGAATGAGGGAAACCATTGTGCCTAAGTTCCTTTGAGTCTGGCTTACTTCACTTAATATGATTTTTTCTAAGTCTTTCCATTTCCTAACAAATGGGGCGATGTCATTCTTTCTGACAGCAGCATAGAATTCCATTGTGTACAAATACCACAACTTGTTGATCCACTCATCAACTGAGGGACATCTAGGTTGGTTCCATATCTTTGCTATGGTGAATAGTGCTGCAATGAACATGGTTGTGCTAGTGGGTTTAGTATGTACTTGCTTCTGGGTGTTGGGCAAATGCCAAGTAGTGGAATTGCTGGGTCATAGGGGAGTTCTATGTTTAGCCTTTTGAGGCACTGCAACATTGCTTTCCACAGTGGTTGAACGAGTTTGCACTCCCACCAACAGTGTAGTAGTGATCCCTCCTGGCCACATCCCCTCCAGCATCTGTTGTCATTCGTTTTCCTGATCCTGGCCATTCTAGCTGAAGCAATACAAAATTTCATATGGAATAATAAAAGACCGCGTATAGCAAAAACACTTCTTAGCAGAATGAACAGCGCTGGAGGAATTTCAATTCCAAACTTTAGACTCTATTACAGAGCTATAATCCTCAAAACAGCTTGGCACAAGAACAGGCCTGAAGACCAATGGAATAAAACTGAGGACCCAGATGTTAAACCACAGACCTATGGCCACCTAATCTTTGACAAGGGAGCCAAAAAAATAGAATGGAAGAAAGACAGCCTCTTCAACAAGTTGTGCTGGCAGAACTGGTTAAGCACCTGCAGAAAACTAAAGCTAGATCCTTCTTTGTCACCTTGCACTAGAATTAACTCCAAATGAATCAAAGACCTGGAGGTAAAAGCTGACACATTGAAAACTCTACAGGAAGGAATAGGCCTCCTTGGCACAGGTCGAAACTTTCTTAATAAGGACCAAGAATCACAACAAATAGGAGAAAGGCTGGATAAGTGGGACTGCAGTAAACTGCAGAGCTTTTGTATGGCAAAGGACATAGCTAGTAAACTAAACAGGAAGCCTACAGAGTGGGAGAAGATCTTCAACCAAACAACGGACAAAGGCCTCCTATCTAAAATATATCAACAACTCACAAAATTTAATCACTTCAAAACTATCCTCCAAAGTAACAACCATCCCATTAAAAAATGGGGCAAAGACTTAAAGAGAGTCTTCTCTGAAGAAGAAACAAAAATGGCCTATAGACACATGAAGAAATGCTTGACATCTCTGGTCATAAAAGAAATGCAAATCAAAACAACTCTAAGATCGTACCCTATATTTATACAGACTGAAAAATTCATTAAGAAATTAGAAAATATGTATAAAGTGCATAATTTCTTTTGTGTGTTGGCACTGGATCTTCAACTGAGTGCTTCAGCTCTATCCCTGACCTTTTCTGCTCAAGGCTAGCACTACCAATGCAGCCCCAAATCAACTATCTTCAATTGAGATATAAGCGGTGAATATGTCAGGGTGCTTCATGAAAAACATTTTTATAAATTGAAACTTTCAGCGCAGTCTTATTTTAGTATGAATGTTGAGATGGGAAGAGACAGAAAAAGTGAAATGTTTCCTGATCCCCATAGAGAAGAGACTCAGCAGAACCACTGTGGTCTGCAGGCTTCTTTGTGAGTTTTGTTTGCTTGTTTGATTTTTGTCAATTGTGGGGCTTGAACTCTGGGCCTGGGCACTGTCCCTGAGCTCTTCAGCTCAAGGCTAGTGCTTTAATCTGTGAGCCACAGTGCCACTTCTGGTTTTTCTGGCAGTTAACTGGGTGCTTTGGCTGGCTTTAAACTTTGATTCTCAGATCTTAGCCTCCTGAGTAGCTAAGATTATAGGTGTGAGGTACCATCACCAGGCTGCTGCTCTGTTACTATGCAGGTTCTGGAACAAGAACTTCAATTCTTACGTCAATTTTTTCTTCTCTTGCCTGATACTCTGCCATTTGAACGAAGCCCCAGTTCCTGGTCTTTGTTGGTTAATGAGAGATATTCTGATTTTCTAATATTCAGAGCAATGATTATAAAACCCAGCATTTTACTTACTTGAATAAATTAAAAGACAGGACCTAGTGAGATGGAAAACAAAATTTTTTTTCAAGTTGCTATCCTGTTCTAATGCATAAGTCTGGCTATTTTGCTTACACACAAATATGTATTTTACCAGTTTCTACTCTATTTTTGCTTAGCTTAAAACCACCACTGCCATTTCATAGATTTTGTTGTTGTTGTTTGCGGTGCTTGAACTCTGTGCCTGGGCTGTTCCTCAGATCTTCAGTTCAATGCCAGTGCTCTACTACTATTGATTTGGCCAGTCCTGGACTTGAACTCAGGGACTGAGCACTGTCCTTATATTTTCTCAAGGCTAGGGCTCAACCACTTCAGCCTCAGCACCACTTCCAGCATTTTTCTATGTATGTGGTATTGAGGAATTGAACCCAGGTCTTCCTGCATGCTAGGCAAGCACTCTACCACTAGGTCAAACTCCCAGCCCAAAATTATTCCTCATTACTATTAGCTATCTTGTTTTTTTTATTATTGATTCGTCATGGTGCTTGGACTTTGGGCCTGGACACTGTCCCTGAGCTCTTCAGCTCAAGGCTATCGCTCTTCCTCTACAGCTTCATTTTTGGTTTCTGGTAGGTAATTGGTGATGTAAGTCTCACAAACATATGTGTCCAGGCTGGCTTTGGGCTTTGAACCAAGGTCCTCCAATCTCAGCCTCCATAGTAGCTAGAATTACACGATTCAGCCAGCAGTACCTGACTGTTTGATGTCTCTGTCTCTGTCTCTCTGTCTCTGTCTGTCTCTGTCTGTCTGCCTGTCTGTCTGTCTCTCTCTCTCTGTCTCTCTCTCTGTCTCTCTGTCTCTCTGTGTCTCTGTCTCTCTCTGTCTCTCTCTCTCAGTCTCTCTCTCTCTCTCTGTCTCTCTCTCTCTCTCTCCCTCTCTCTCTCTCTCTCTCTCTCTCTCTCTCTCTCTCTCTCTCTCTCTCTCTCTCTCTCTCTCTCTTTTGGTTGTAAGACTTTAATTGTGCACCTGCGCAGTGTCCCTGGTCTCTTCAGCTCAAGGCTACAACCTTAAACACCTTGAGCCACATTGTCACTTCTGGTTTTCTGGTGATTAAGTGGAAGTAACAGTTTCATGGACTTTAGTGTCTGGCCTGGCTTTGAACTGTGATCCTCAGAACCCAACCTTCTGAGATCATTTCCAGCTTTTTTTTGGTGTAAGTGGTACAGAGTAATTGAACACAGGGCTTTCTGCATACTAGGCAAGCAAACTACCACTAGTGTGCACTCCAGCCTTAGATAAGGGCTTTCTTTTTCTTTTTCTTTTTTTCACTCATGGGGCTTGAACTCTGGGCCTGGATGTTTACCTTAAGCTCTTCAGCTCAAGACAAGAGCTCTACCACTTGAGGCACTTTGTCATTTTGAATTTTCTGGATTATTTGGAAATAAGATTCTCACAGATTTTTATGCCTGGGCCGTCTTTGAACCTCGATCCTCCAGGGTAACTAGGGTTACCAGGGTGAGCCACCAGTCACGGGCATTAAATTATTATTTTTTGCATGTCCTATGGCTTCAACTCATGGCCAGAGCACTGTCCTAGGGCTTGCTCAAGGATAGCAGTTTACTTCAGCCAGCCAACTCCTGGTCCAAATAGGCCACTCTTGAAGCTAGAATTACAGAGATCTGCCATAATACTGGCATGTCGTTATCTAAGTATATAATTTTTCTTCTATTTTTGATGGCTTTTCCTTAGTGGACTTATTTCCTACATATTTTATGGAAAACTTCCTTCCCACTGGGGCCATAAGTTAAGCCTAGTGGAAGAGTTCTTGCCGAGCATGAATGAAGACCCAAGTTCAATTCCTCAGCACAACATAGATAAAAAAAGATAAAAGTGGTGCTGTGGCACATGTGATAGAATTTGCGCCTTAAGAATAAACAAAAACAAAAACAAGGATCGTGCTCAGGTCCTGAGTCTAAGCACAGTACTGGCAAAAAAAAATTCTGCCCAAAGTAGACATTTAAACTTATTGTACTCTTCAAAAAAATTGTTGTCAAGGTGATATAAAAAAGAGATTGCTGTTACATATGTAATGAGTACATTTCTTGTAAACACTGTTACCCCCCTCCCCCCTTTTCTCTTTCCCTTCCCCCCAAGTCAAAAATTTCATTTACAACAAATATGTATGTATTTTCATTCCTGAAAAAATAGTTTAAAATGTGTTCAAATAAATGATGTAGGTTGATATATTTATCAAAATGGATTACTTGAACTCTAAAATAAACATTCAAGGTAATTTTTCTTATAAAATTGTAGTAATGCTATAAAACTAATAAAAAGGAATTTTAGTTATTAATTTCTTATGTTTAGCAAAGTAAATACAATGAATACTTGACAAGAATCATGAGAGCAGATAAAGAGATGTCTTTTAAGAAGGGGACAGGGAAGCTCTAAATCCAGACTGGCCTCCAAGTTGCCTTCAGACAGTAATTCTACTTCAGAGTCCTCAGAAGGGTCTCCTTCCTCATGAGAAACAGAATGTCCTTCCTGAGTTAAGAGGGGGATGGATTCTGGTTTGTCGAATGGAGATTGAGTCTCTTTTAGTGAGATGGATGGGTCTGGATATTCTGTGCGGATGGATTCATTTTCCTCCAATGAATCCAGTATTGAGAGTACACTTGCTGCTTCCCATGGGGACATTTTCCATGAGCCCAGCGTGTGCCCCTTCAGCTTGCACAATAAGTGGAGTGTTACTCTGACTCAGATGGACTGACTCTGGGTGGAGTGTGAAAGGAAACGGAAGGAAATCTGGCTGCTCTTTTTCTTCCTCCATAGTATCTGCAGGTTCAACTGTGTCACACATGGGGTTCAGAGCAAAATGTATATCCACAGGACTCTAAACCTGTTTGGTAATTTCTACAGAAGGCCCATGCTTTCTGGAGTGCAGTGATGATTCTCAGTCTCCATCAGTCACCAGCTCCATTGGTGGGTTTTTCATCCGGAGTTCAGGATAAGCTCTTCCACGATGACCCAAACCTAAGAATGGAAATAGGTACAGAGTGGACAGAGTGGACTCTGCAAGTTGAAGTGTCACTCAACTTCCATGAGGCTCTAATGGAGGAACCTGTAGAACTGGAGTTTGGACTGAACACTGAGGAGGTGTAGGGTCTTTCTAATGAGTGCTTATTCCCGAGTCCTTTCAGAGGACAGACATTACCAGGCTGACACCACCCATAAAGGGCATTTTGCCAAGCTCTGTAGAAGTAAGGGCCAACCAATATCTAGACCACATGGGCTTCCTACTCACAGGCTCTGAGGCACCCACACCAGGACTTCTACTTATTCTTGGTCTTACTGGTCGCACATTCCTCCAGCTGGTCAAAAAGTATGTGTTTAGTAGAGCAGGTCCAAAGCCGGCATGTGGAGCCTCATATAGAGCTTGAGATGTGTCAGGGTGTGGCAGTTCTTGAACTCATAGAAATCACTGGGGTAGAAGTCCATTCACATCGTATAGATGAAACACATGATGCTGTGGGCACATTCGGTACAAGGAAAGTGAGAGCCTTCTCTCTCCATCCTGAGCCTTCTACCAAAGCCCCTTTCTTGCAGGACTGTAATGTTGTGGCTGGACTGCAGGGATGTGCACTTATGTGCTGGGAGGGGGGTAAGAGACACTCGAGAACAGGATGACTTTTACACCCCACTTCCAGAAGCTTCTGAGAGAGGCCTCTATGCATCTGTCCAAAGTAAACGCACCTTAAATTAACTAAGTAAATGCTCTAAATAAATCAATAAGTGAATGCTCTAAATAAAGAACTAAATGCTCATTCCTCTAATCTTAGCCACCCAGCAGGCTGAGCTCTGAAGATCACAGTGGAAAGCCAGTCTAGTCAGTAAAAGTCTAAAGGCACTTGTCTTCAATTAGGCAGCAAAAAGCCAGAACTTGACCTATGACTCAAATGGTACAGTGCTAATTTTTGAACACCAAAGGGATGGCATTTAGACCTGGGTTCATGTTCAAGTGGCAGCACTGGACCACACACCAAAATGTAAATGCTTTCAGGTTCTAACAGGCAAATCTATCACAATCCCTCCCTGATGGCTCAAAAGTGATTCAGCCCCCAGCTTTTCCTCTGACTCCAGTATTTCACAGGCCTCCGCCATTAGTACTGACACCTCATTTCTTACTGGGAAATGGGATTTCCTAGGATGTCACCTAGGTGAAGGCTGCAGTTGGGAGCCACTTACTCATGCCTGAAATCCAACTTCTCAGTAAGCACACTGTTGAGACTCCAGTAGCTTGTGAGGGAAATGAAATGGCATGGTGTCCCAGTCATAATAAAGTAGTTTGTGCACTTGTATCATGCTTAGCTCCCCTGTGAACACCGCAGTGAACCAAACAGCCTCAGAGAGGAGCCAAATATTCCAAGACTTGGCCAGGAGGGGTGATCAAACCTGGGTTTGGAGGGGGAACACTCACTTTTTCAAGAGAATTTCCAGCAACTACTACATAGTCCTCCACTATTTGAAATTGTGCAGGAAGTTTCCCACATAAAAGAGATCACCTTTCTGGTAGGCAGGGATCAGCATTGTCAGCAGCATCTCCAACAGGCCTTCCTCCAGGATCCATAGGTTACAAGGCTCATTCAGAGTCTGAGCTGACTTACCATCACACTATGTTGGCAAAACAGTGGATATTTCAAATGTAGGAATGGGACCACACTTCACACTGAGGAATTGGAATAGAGTAGATTGGAAATGACACACTCTAATCTCAGTATAGTCACTTGAAAGCACACAAGAAGGTTGTAGTGTGTGGGCAGGATGATGGGTTCAAATAGGTTTCCTCTCAATATACCTCATCTGAGTTGCCCTGGAGTTTCCTGGCTTTCTTCCTAGAGAAATGCCTGATATACTGGAATTTTGGCTTGGCACTGATCCAGCATCTACTTCTTCAAGTGAGACATCCATATCTCTCATGCCTGAGATGTGAGCCTCCTGACCTTTGGCAACAGCACAGCAAAATCTTTCTGGTTCCTGAGCCACAGGCCAAGGGAGCTGGCTTGAGCTGGTTGTCACATACAGTGGCTTGGTTACCAGGGTTCCATATTCTGTTCCATTGTGAGGGAGGTAGGGTCACCTTTCAAGGCCCAATGACCAAAGCTCCTCGCTCACAGAAGACCTCCCCAAAGACATACTGGAGGCTGAATCTCCCTTCCCACCTCACATATGGATGTAGTAAACAGCACACATTTTTGTTCAAATCCCAAGTCATTAACTAGGCTTAAGTGCTAGCCTGGTCTCAGGCTCAAGGAGCCTTTCTTATGTAAGATCCAAACTTAACTGTCACTATTCCCCTTACCCTTCACAAGACATTTTGCTTCACAGTGCCTTCTCAGCTTGCATTTTGCCTCTTGCACAGTTTTTTGCTAGTCCTGGGACTTGACCTCAGAACCTGACCATTGTTCTTAGGCTTTCTTTAGGCTATAGCTGTCCCACCAAGCCACAGCACCACTTCCAGCGTTTTCTATGTATATGGTACTGCAGAATCAAACCGGAGTCTTTTTATGTGGTAGCCAAGCACTCTACAAATAGATGAAACACCCAGGCCATCTGGTACATATTTTTCACTTCAATCTACTAGGAATATCTGTGCTGTCATCTGTAAAAATGCAAGTGGGAAAATCACAGAAGCATTGGTGACATAAAAAAAGTCTTACAGACATAGAGAAGTGTTCATTCTTTGTAGGAGAAGGATATTTTGATATGATTATGATGACTATTGATAAATACGTTATCAGGGTTTAAAGTTTGGCCCAGTGGTAGAGTGCTTGCCTAGCATCCATGAAGGTCTTGTTTTGAGTCCTTAATATCACACAGATATAAAAATCCATATGGCAATGTGGCTCAAGTGGCAGAGGGCTAGACTTGGGAAAAGCCAAGAGCAATGCTCAGGCCCTGAGTTCAAGCCCCAGGAATGGCAGAAAAAACAAAAGAAAAGAAAAGAAAAGAAATGTGCTTTTTACAAGTTATTTACTCACAGCATTTGCCTCTGAATTCTTCGCTTCTGCATCTTGTGATTTATCCCTTTCCCTCAATGTAGACAAGAAAAACAGATTTTATTACTTGCTATCCTGTTGTCCAATCTTTGGATATTAATTCAAAATACAATATTGCCTGAGATATTGTGTGTGTGCATGTGTGTGTGTATCTGCCAATGTGTGCATGCACACATGTGTACAGGGTTTAGGGCTTACTCATAGGGCCTGTGTGATAACCCTCAGCATCTTTTCCTCAAATTTATTGGTCTTTCACTTCTAGCTTATTATAGCTAATTGGAGTTGAGAGATACACTCAATTTCTTGCCCTGTGTATTGGAACCCAGTGCTGGGTTCTCATATTGTTAATTGTAGCTATAGAGAAGGCTGAGGTCTGGGGATCCTCGTTAGAATCCAGCCCCTGAGAGAAAGTCACTGATAGAAATCTTTATCTTCATTTAAGCACGAATAAATAAGGCAAAAGTGGAACTGTGGCTCAGTTCCTCTTGTACCAGCCATGAGAAAATTAGTAATTGGCAGCACCTGGTCCCTGAGAGAAATCCTTAGCACTGGTTCAAAAAAAGAAAGAAAATAATGAAAAAACTTAAAACTTGCTGAGGAATCCATAAGGATAAACGTGCCTGTGAATAATCTTGTCATTTCAGATTCCCTCAAGAGCTTATGTCTCTCTATATTTTATCAAGTTTTTTTAAAGATATTTACATATTTTCTATCTTTCTTAAACAGAGATAGGCATCCACAAAACACAAACACAAACTCTCACACAGTATACCACCCACCCATAAGTGTCTGGCTATGTATATATGTATAGTCATATGTATTGATCTGTCTCTCTATACTAATATATAAATGCATAAACATATGTATTTAGACAAACAGGAAACATACATAGAGAGGTGTCAGGCATTTCCAGATTTTGTGCAAGTCTTCTGAGTGCAACTTACCATTGTATTGTTTGTCAAGATAGAGTCCCTCCTACTTTTGGCCAGCTTCTTGTCCTTTGATACGTTTTTGCCAATCCTGGGTTTTGAACGCTAGGCCTGGATGCTGTCACTTAGCTTGAGCTTCTTGCATTCAGTAGTTTATTGCAGATAAGAGTCTCATGGAGTTTCTGTCCTGGGCTGGATTTGAATTGTGATCCTCTGATCTCAAACTCCTGAGTAGCTAGGATGACAGTCTTGAGCTACCAGTACCTGGTTCCTTTGCCTCTTTTACCCTTTTTTTGGCCCCACCACAGCCATGGTATCTACCTTCCTATGTTCTCTCCACCTGCCCCCAGACAGGGGTCTGACAGATGCTTTCCACCCACTTATTCATGTCCTCTCTGTATTGGCTGACAGCTAAGACATGCACTCACTTGTCTGGATGCCAAACACAAAGCCATGTGATTGTTTCTCAGTGTGGAACATCCTATCAGATTTATAGCACCACAGAGGATCAGGTTGATGCTCCTCCAGGGCTTCTTAAATTGTTCTCATATTAATCCACAACACGTTTGTCATCACTTGTCCAGCTAATTCATGGACTACAAACTTAGATCCCAATACCATGAGGACACTCAAGGGTGCATTAGGAGTGTGACCTGCAGGTGGATGTGAGCCTGTCTATCTTGGAGGGGATTTCTCCACCACAAATTAAGAATCTGCTTTCATGAGGTGACAATCTCTGGCAGATGTTCTTATCAAATGTGGCACTGCCTACTTCCAGCTTAAAACATGGGTTGATGACCCAGCATAACAGAGAATGTATTCACCCAGGCCCAACACATAGGCTGGGACCCTGAACTTTCAGGTAGCATTTGGCTTTGAAGGTCATGAGATCTTAGTCTACAAATGATGAGCCCCCTCCCGTGAGGCATAGCAAACGGAGCCAAAGTGCAACCCAGTTAAGCACCAGATCAAGCTTCCCTTCTTCAGTAGGGTATGGTTTGAAAACTGTGCATAGCTTCTGTTTGAAGCCAGTCCAGAAAGGAAAGTCCATGAAACTCTCATTTCCAGTTAACTGCCAAGAAAAAGCCAAAGATAGAGATGAAGCTCAAGGGAGGAAGAGAGCCATCTGAAAAGAATGGTTACACCCTGCAACATCCTCATTATCTGATCTTGAAACCATCTCTGCGTGCATCCCAGCATGCAGCCAGCATCTGGGGGTGACAGTGACCCCTGCGCCCATTG
Source organism: Megascapheus bottae (assembly GCF_031878675.1). Lineage (NCBI taxonomy): Eukaryota > Metazoa > Chordata > Mammalia > Rodentia > Geomyidae > Megascapheus > Megascapheus bottae. Next base: position 98,098 of record NW_028327735.1, read on the forward strand.
GCAATCTGCACTGTCTCTGACGTCTGTAATGTGAACCTCATTCTGTTGGGTTTGTGAAGCGGTGTCAACCCTGCAGAAGGAACCAACTGTGCCCTAACTCCCACTGTCCCCTGGGGCCCCTAGCATTCGCCCATCTGCACCCCTCCTGTGGCTTCTGATCCTAGGGAGCCCTCCTGCCCTGTCCAACACTCACATGAAGTGCATATTTCTTCTCCTGGGGCAACTTCTCCACAGAGAGTACATGACATGCCCACTCTCCAGGCACAGGGAGATCCTGCCAAAGTAGCAAATCAGTGATAAGGACACAAAGTGATGAATAGAATTTTAGATCCTGATGGTAGACAGTCTGCAAAATCCAAGGGAGAATGGAATTGGAGGGGACCAGGGATCAGGATGTGGGCATGGAGCTTCCCTGCCAAGGGGGTGGGGGAAGTCACAGGCTGGGGGATGCACTGGATGATCCATGGGCCCTGTGCAGCTACTGGGTCACCCCCTTCTGCATCTCAGCCTTTGGCTTTGAGCTCTGTGATAGTCAAGATGTGCACAGTCTGTACTCTGGCTGGCAGAAGAAAGGACCTTAGGAAGACAATTGTAGACACTTTGTGAGTGTAGGAAGGGGTAGGCTGGACACCCAGTCCAAGAGGAGCTAAAACTGGAGTCGAGGGGTGTGCAAGGAGTGGGTGTGAGGGTTGTGGGCAGTCACAGTCACGGCAGAGGTGGCTCTGTCTGTGGGGTGAGTGCCTCCCTGCAGGCACAGCACTGGAGATATCAGAGATCCACATGAAAAGGAAAAGCTGGAAATGGCACAATGGTTCAAATGGTAGAGCATCAACCTTGAGCAAAAGAGCTCAGGGACAGTACCCAGGACCTGAGTTCAAGCCCCATGACTGTAAAAGAAAAAGAACCAGGACTTGAGAGGGAAGCTGGTACTCTCTTGGTCTAATCAGACACAAGAAGAGGCCGGGATAGGCTGTGGAAAAACACAGAGAACATCTTCCCCCAGCTCATCCTGACCTGCATGCAGGGACAGCCATGTAACTAGGGCTATGGTGAGATCATCTTCACCCCTGTGCTGCCATCTGAATTGTAGGCCTCTGTCCTGGCATGGGGTGTCCTGATGACTGAGCAGGTGCTCTAACCCTAGATGGAGACAAGCCACTGACTGTGGTAGCTAAGGAGAGATCTGTTCCACAGCTATCAGGCCACCCAGCATGGGAGCCATAACCACCCCTCACCCAGGTAGATGCCAATGGTTCTCCAGGTGCTACTAACATTGCCCCACCCCTAGCTCTGGGTACACGTGACATTCCCTCCACAAGGAGCAGGACAAAGTGAGGGATCAGGAAGCTGCCTATGGGCTTCAGATGATGGCCAGGCTGGCACTACAGATGGCCTCACTCTGTCACCACCTTCCCCTGCCTCCAACTTTCCTCCATCATGCCTCTCTACCTCCCACCCATTAACCTTGGAAACCAATGAACTGGGCTCTCATCATTCCTCTCATCTCTTCACCCACCTTGCCATGCGTCCATTCCTCTGTCACTTCCACCCCACACACATCCCACCACCAGCCACCTGTAGCTTATGAGGATACCAGAGGAAGCTCTTGGTGAAGGGCTTGTGACCACAAAACAGTTACTATCACCCGCTCCGGCCTGATCCACCACAGAATAAGAACAGCCAAGCAGGCACCCACTGCAGCAGAGTTGCTCTGCTGCCACCCTGATTTCGTCATGGCCAGGGCTTGGCTCTCCTCAGCCTCTCAGCTCAGTAACCAGAACATTGTTCTTTCACAGAGCCATGGCTTCCAGTCTCCATGGACACAATGACATCAAGGTGATGCCAACTTCCCCATCTCTATATACTTCTAACTATGGGATGGGAGCTGAGGTTCTCTTCAGGGACTCCATCCGCTAAGAGGCTCATGCAGATTTCTATCCTTTGCTCATCATGGTGACTCTTTGGTTAACAAGTCACTGCTGGGCTTCCAGTTCACCACATATAGAACCCATACTCCCACACTTTTATTAGAAGGACTGATGACTTTTAAATATTCTCTAGTTTAAAATTTCTAGTTCCTTCTCTCTTTCATTTATGTATTTCCCTTCCTCACATACCTCCCTTTTTTTACCTTCCTTCTTTCATTCCTGGCCTTGAACTCAAAACCTGGAGCTTTTTCTTAGCTTTTCTTTGCTCAAGGTAGCACTCTAGCTCTTGAGCCACAGCTCTACTTCAATCTTTGTTCTTGCTCTAAACTGGGAGTAAGAGTCTCATGCATTTTCACTTTGCTGGGTTGGTTTTAAACCACAATACTAAGATCAGGTTCCTGAATATGTCTCGGATTACAGGTATTATCTAATCAAAACAAATTCCTGATTTCTTTTTTAGACATAATTAGTTCTTCCAGGTGAGCCAATAGCCACTCATGCAAGAGCATTGCAGGATCCCAGCATTCATCTTGTTTCCAGTCTTATTCCATCCATCTCACAATGGCCATCTAAAACACCCTGCTGCATGCCTGAAGTCGCAAGGAACGTTCTCAACGCCATGAGAAGCCCCCTTAAGCTCTGCCTCAGATATGCCCAGCCTCCATCCCACTTCCACATGAGCATTTATTTAGGAGAAATTTCCTGAGTACATCATCATCTTTTCCTCACCATTCGAATTTCATCTTTGGAGTCATTTCTGCCAGACGAAGAGGAACATGATCCATGGTTTGATAGCAGCTCCAGCTTCATAGTCCCAGCCACCAACACCCCCCCATTACCCTGCCAGACACCTGAATTCAAGAACCATGTTTTCACTACCCCTGACTCTTATCAAATGTTTTAACTTATACAGTGCATTAAACTAATTTTACTAAATGGAATAAACACATGGCATCAAGCTTCAGAATCTTTGCACCTGAACTTTTAGTGAATAACAGACAAACCAGCATTTCTGTAGCCAACAGAAATCTTAGCTTTGAGATTTCAGCATTCCTGGTATCCAAGTTTGGATGTGCTAACACTGCCCTTAATGGGGCACTTCAATCACACAAACCCACAACAATCAATGTCATTTGACATTCACTGGTAGGTGGTGCTAGGAAAAAGACTGATGTGCCAACTCCATGCTGGCTTGACCTATGCCATCTTCAAACCTGGAGCAAGTGGGGCTCCTCTCTCCATGACACCTTTTGTGTACTACCCCAAGAGGGCCTTTACCTTGAGACAAAATTATGAAGACTATCTCTACCAGCAAAGATTCCAGTGAGATGTGCCTACATGGATAAAGCTAAAATCTCACTAAAGTGAGGTTGTTGGCAGTGCTCGAGCCTGAACTCAGGGCCTAGGCACTAAGCATTTGTACTCAAGACTAGCCCTTTACCACTGGAGCCCAAACTCCATTTCCAGCTGTTTTTATTTTTGGTAGTAAGAATCTATCAGACTTTCCTGTTCTAGGTGACTTGGAACTTCCATACTCAGATCTCAGCCTCCTGACCAGCCTGGATTAAAAGTGTGGATCAGCAATGCCCCACACCTGAGGACTTCTGCCAGCACATTTTTTTCCAAAAATTGGAAGAGGAAGATGAGGGAGGGTTGGGCTCATCCTGCCGTGCATATGAAGGAGAGCATCAGCGCCTGAACTTCATTCCCTGTTGTAGGCTGCTGGAGGAAAAGGAAGCAAATAGGCACAGGCTGGCAGCAGATGCCACAGAACAACTTGTGACCAAGACTCCCAGTGCAGACCTCAGAGTCGATGACAGAGTTGGATCTACCCAGTAACAGAGGCAGTGGTGACACCTGAAACTGTGCGTTTGAGCCTTTGCTTCTAGTAAACAGGGCCACCTATGTCTCAATGAGAAAGCTGAGATTTTGGTGGAGAAGGTGAGATTAAACATTATGTATCATGCAAGAAGACAGATTATAAGGGGTCTTTTATTATTCCAAGTGAAATTTTGGATTTCCTCTTCTGTTTCTTTAAAGAATGACATTGGGATATTGATGAATATTGCACTGAATTTGTAGATAGTCCTTATCAAGATTGCCATTTTTACAATATTTCTTCTTCCAAAGCAGGAGCATAGGTTTTTGTATTTAATCGGTTCTGCGTTAATTTCCTTCTCCAGGGTTTATAGTTCCATCAAAAAGGTGCTTTACATTCTAAGTTAATTCCTAAGTATTTTATTTTCTTTGATAGCAAAATGAGTTGCTATCCTGATTTTTGCCTCATTCCTCTCATTTGTTGGCATATAGGAAGGCAGTTGACATTGAGGGTTAATTTTATACCCTGCTACCTTACCAAAGTTTTATATCAGCTCAAGCAGCTTCGGAGTAGAGTCTATAGGGTTCTTTAAATACAGAATCATGTCATCTGTAAGGAGAGAAAGTTTCACTTCCTCTTTCCCTTTTCCTCCTCACTCGAGTTAGAATGGCAAAGATCCAGAAATCTAATAACGTATGCTGGAGGGGATGTGGCCAGGAGGGATCACTACTACACTGCTGGTGGGATTGCAAACTCGTTCAACCACTATGGAAAGCACTATGGCAGTATCCCAAAAAGACTAAACATAGAGCTCCCCTGTGATCCAGCAATTTCACTACTTGCCAATCGTCCAGATAGGACATACTAAATTCACTAGAACAATACCATTTATCACAGCACTATTTACTATAGCAAAGGTATGGAACCAACCCAGATGCCCATCAGTTGATGAGTAGATCAAATATGGTATTTTTCCACAATGGAATTCTGTTCTTCTGTCAGAAAGAATGACATAGACGAATTTGTAAGGAAATAGAAAGACTGTGAAGTTTAGAAATTAGTTTCTGTCTCCTTCTCTCTCCCTCTCTACCTCTGTAAAATTTAGAAGTTCCTGTTTCTCTCTCTCTTTTCTTTCTCTCTCTCTTTCTCTCTCTCTTTCCCTCTCTCTCTCTCTCTCTCTCTCTCTCTCTCTCTCTCTCTCTCTCTCTCTCTCTCTCTCTCTCTCTCTCTCTCTCTCTCTTTCTCTCTCTCTCCAATCCTTAGGCTTGAACTCAGGGCCTGCGCTACTTTTGCTCAAGGTTCGCCCTCTACCATTTGAACCACAGTGCTGCTTCTGGCTTGCTCTTTTCACGTAGTATTGAGGAATCTAACCCAGGCCTTCATCCTTGATAGGTTAGCACTTTACCACTAAGCCACACAGTCAGCTTTTAGAAGTTTCTGACAAAGGTTTTCCTACATGCTATTATTTCTTCTGTGAGTGCTCTTAATGCTTGCTGAAGGTTGACTTTGTTTAGAAGACTTACCCTAATGCTCCCATATACAGAGATTCTATATATAGCTAAATGTTTTTCATTACTCAGAATTTCTCTATTGTGTATGTTCTCAAATGTACTGAAGACTGACTTCTGATTAAAAGTCATTGCACATTTGTTCTATTCATTAGTTTTCTTTTCTTCTATGGGAATCAGGTTTGTGATGAACACAGAAGTATGCCTTCCAGGTCAAACAATTTCCACCTTTGTAATATTCCTAAGTTTTTTCTCTCCTATGTGCATTTTATACTTAGTCGTGCGTTCATGATGGATTTTTAATATTCTTATATTCATACGATTTTTATCCTGTGTCTGTGTGGTATCATGCAAACTCAACTATGAGTTCTTCAAAAAAATTTCCCTTTCATTTTATTCATAGGATTTTATCCTGTGGGTGTTTAGTGATAAATCTTGACTTGTGCCTTCGGGGGAAAAGACTGAACATTGGCTACATTCATTAAGGGTTTGATCTTGTGTTGGTTCTGTGACACAAGCTGAGTTTTCTTCCACAGACTAAAAAGTCTTCCTATTTATTACATTGCTAAGGCTTCTCATATGTGTGAACTCTCTTACGCTTCCTGAAGGTGAATACTGCACGAAAGATTTTCAACTTTGGTTATATTCCTAAGGTTTCTAATATGCGTGAGTTCTGTTATGCCTCCTGTAATGTGAATTCCATCTGAACGTGTTACCACATTTGATGCTCTCGTACAGTTTCTCTCCTGTGTGTGTTCTCTGATGCAATTTGAGGGAAGACTTCCATTTGAAAGACATTCCACATCGGTTACATTCATAAGGTTTTTCTCCTGTTTGAATTGTCTTATGCATGTTGAGGTTTGGCTTCTGTGTGAAGGACTTTCCACATATGTTACACTCATAAAGTGTTTCTCCTGAGTATATTCTCTGATGAACATGGAGTTTTACCTTCCATTTGAAAGACTTTCCGCATTCACTACATGCATAAGTTTTCTCTCCTGTGTGTGTTCTATTATGCCCATCAAGATATGACTTCCACTTGAAGGTCTTTCCACATTTGTTGCACACATAAGGTTTCTCTCCTGTGTGTGTTCTTTGATGCAATTTGAGGGAAGATTTCTGTCTGAAAGACTTTACACATTGGTTACATTCATAAGGTTTCACTCCTGTGTGTATTCTCTGATGAACACGAAGTTTTCCCTTCCCTTGGAAAGACTTTCCACATTCATTACACTTATAAGATTTCTCTCCTGTGTGTGTTATTTGATGAACTTGAAAGTGTATCTTCTGGGTGAAAGACTTTTCACATTTGTTACATTCATAAGGTTTCTCTTCTGTGTGTCTTCTCTGGTGCAAAGTGAGGTATGATTTCAGTCTAAAAGTCTTCCCACATTTATCCCATTTGTAAGATTTCTCTTCTGTGTGAGATCTCTGATGTGTGCTGAGAGCTGAATTCTGGGCAGAAATTTTATTACGTTCCTCATATTCATAAGGTTTGTCTTCTCTTGGAGATCGAGGTTGGAGCGTCAGGTCTGACTTCTCAGAAATTAATTTTCACACTTGATGTACGCATCACATATCTCAGGATATTTGCTCTGAGGTATTGTAAGGCGTATTTCAATAGTGAAAGATTTCTCACATTCACTACATGTATGAGGAGTCCCTCCTGTGTACATTTTCGGATGTGTAGTGATGGTCAGTGTTAAGTACAATATTTTTCATCACACAGTACATTTAGCAGTTTTCCTCCCTCCCTGAAGAATTTCTTGGGCAGGGAGAACAGAATTATGATACTGCAGATCTTTTGGACTGTCACAATCATGAATAAAATGCTCTGAATATCCGATGGATTTTTTAAGAACAGGAGACATACGAGATCTATATGCAGCATGCATCTCATCAGGCTTAGGAGACAGAAGCATGTTCTGACACTTAATGAACTCCTCAGTCCTCACCCCTAAGTTGTTACCGTTATTACTAATCAGCTCTGGATTATGTGTAGAGCTCAAATTTAAAGTTGTTGCTAATCTCACGTTTTCCTCCACTTCGATACTACTTGCAACTGCTACTTCACAAAGACATTCATGTGGACTTTCCTGGCAGGTCTTGAACACATTTTCCATTACCTGGACATCTAAAATGAGTCATAGAAAAGAAGACACAAACATACATGAGATACAAATATTCCTTACTGTAAAGGTAATGACTTTACTTTCCCATCCTAAGTGTTAGATATTTTAAAATATAAAAGTGGAAATTGATTTATGAGAAATATATGCTTTTCTCCCTAACATATTAAGAAAATGATATTTTACAATGATCAATAATGTTTTTCTGTGTTTTATTCTCTTTTTATATCACAGGAAATATTTATTGAAATTACCCAACTATGTATTGCTACAGTTTTAAGCTGAGTACTACCTATAATATACCTGCAGGTGTTTTTTTTTCAAATACTGTTTTGTTTATACATTGAGGAATAGCTGCCTTTCTTTTATTTTTGAGAAATAATCTAAATATTGTGCTGTTTTGCATCTTTTTAAAACTTTCTTTTCTTTTCTTTTTTTTTGTAGGTCATAGGCCTCGGCCCTGTCCCTGAACACTTCAGCAGAAGACTATAACTCCTATCCTTGAGTTACAGCCCCACTTCCTGTTTTCTAGAGTTAACTACAGATAAGTGTCTCAGGTCCTGAGTAGCAAATAGGATTACCTTACCCAGTTTCAATGCTGTTTGCTTATAAACCATTAAGTGAGGAACACGAATTTTTTCTAGATTCAGCGGCCACAAGTTTGGTTTATATGTCTGTTTGCCTTTGATCCAAGCAAGAACGATTCTTGAGAGTAAGGACTTACACCTATATCCCTTCAGTTAAAACTTCTCACTAAAGTCTCAAATTAGTTATTTGTGGGAATTTTGAAATTTGTTACTTTCCATTTGAAGTCTTATAAATATTCCTTTTCTAACACTCCTGTCCCTCAGAACCATGGAAGACCAGAAAATCTCCAGCTCATTGTCTAGTTAATTTTCTTATGTTGATTGAAACTTTGTTGTTGTTTTTTTCCTTCCATTCCTGGGTTTGAACTTAGGACCTAACTACTGTCCTTGGGTTTTCTCAAGACTAGAACCCTACCAATGAAGTCATTACTTCTGGCTTTTTCTATGTATGTGGTAATAAGGAATCAAACCTGTGTCTTTGTGCATGCTAGGCAAACACTCTACCACTAGGCTCAATTTCTGGTGGAAAGGTATGGTTCTGAATACCAGTCTCTTCCTACCAGCAAAAAGATATTATCCTTATCAGAGAATAATGCCCTGACTTATTCCTTGTTTGCTCAATCATTTATAGTCTTAGTTTTAAAGAAATGAAATATCATTCTTTCTTTCTTTCTTTCTTTCTTTCTTTCTTTCTTTCTTTCTTTCTTTCTTCTTTTCCTTACTTCCCTCTTTCTTCCCTCTTTCTTCTTTCTCTCTCTCTTTCTTTCTTTCTTTCTTTCTTTCTTTCTTTCTTTCTTTCTTTCTTTCTTTGTTTCTTTCTTGTTTTGCAGTCATCGGACTTGAATTCTAGACCTGGCTGTTCTTCCTGAGCTCTTCAGCTCAAGGCTACTTCCCTATGTCTTTAGCCTCCACCCCAGTTCTCATTTTCTATTGGTTCATTGGAGCGAAGAGTCTAAGGTATTTTGTGACAGGTCAGTCTTTGATCCTTGATCCTCAGATCTCAGCCTCCTAAGTATCTAGGATTACAGGCATGAGCCACGGGCTCATGGCTTTCTCATTTTATTTTGTTTCACAGTGATTTCTACAGAGAAATCTAACTTTAACTTTATTGCCACATAGAATTCATTATATCACCCTATGATTCTTGGTGCCGGGGGTTTGGGCTAGCATGCACAAAGACCTGGTTCAGTTCCTTGGTACTACATACAAAGAAAAAGCCAGAAGTGGTGCTATGACTCAAGAAGTAGAGAGCTAGCCTTGAGAAAACCCAAGGACCATGCTCAGGCCCTGAGACAAACCATAGGATTGGAAAAAGAAAATGAATCTTGATTCATTCACAAAGAATTCCATAGGTTCCACACAGGATTTAGGGTAACTAAGAATATTATTGCTCAGTACATCACAACATGAACTTACCAATGGGGCTCAGGCTCCAACATCAATATGAAGATGCATTCACTCACCTGTGATATTCTTGTCAGAGGAATTTCCTATCCAGAGTATTGCACAGTGCTCTAGCTTGTCAATTAATACAGGTTTGGGAACACAGGGCCCTGTAAATTAGAAACAGTAGAGAATTATTGCTTATGCTGTGTCATCATTGCTTTAAGTTCGCAGACATCCTACTCACAAGTTATCTATCAAATCTTTTTTCTCATTTCTCACTGGCTCCATGGTTGACTTTTCCCCAGCTCTGGATTCATTTTGTATGGCCTAAACTTAGCTGTCTTGCTCAAGGCTAGAAAAATACCAGTTTGAGTCCCAGATCCACTTACATGCGTAGGTCTTCATGCATGCTAGGCAAGCACTCAACCACAAAATCAAACTATTGACACTCCACTAACATTTTTGAGGGGTTACTTGGAGTTATAGAGTTTCATGGCAATTTTTATGCCCTTGCTGGCTTTAAATTAGAATTCTTAGATTTCTTCCTCCTGAATATTTTAAGATTACAGGCATGAAACATTGCACCTAATGCCAGGTTTCCATTATAAACTCACTGTTTAGTGATTTGTAGATCCTATTTCCAATAATGATATATATTCTATTCTGGATTGTTTATCCACTTACAATTACTGTGTAAGTTTGGAATGTCGTCTCCATTAGAGGAAACATAATTTAGAACTGTTGTCAAAGTATCCTGAAGGTATCCTGAAGAATGAGTACAAAATTACCTTAGGTTTTCTTTAGAAAGTAATGATACTACTCAGGGCCTGGAATCTTTCATTTAAATAGTATTGAAAGTTTGATAAACATTCACATATCTGCAAAATTACAAGGCACTTGGCCTTGCAAGTGAATTTGACTTTTGCTCACCTAAGGACACCAGGTTGCTGTAGGTCTCCAGCATTACATCCCTGTACAGGGTCCTCTGAGCATTGTCCAGATGCTGCCACTCCTCCCAGCTGAAATCCACAGCTACATCATCAAATGACACCAGCTTCTGGAATGGCACATTTTCATCAAGTAATTAGCACCGAGTTATAAACACACCATGTCTGGAATTTTATTCTTTTTTTGTTGGAATTTTATTCCTTTACTTAAATGTTTAGACTTACATGAAATATTGACCTGAAAAGCTTAGGGATGGTGCCTAGGCCCAGAGTTCAAGTCCCAAGACCCACAATAAAATATAAAGGCAAGCCTGGTTTGGTGGCTCACGCCTGTCATCCTAGCTACTCAGGAGACTGGGATCTGAGGACCATGGTTCAAAGCCAGCCTGGCACAAAATTCCATGAGACTCCTTTCCAATTACCCAACATAAAATGTTTAATGGCTTCTGGCATATCATGGTAGAGCAATTGTGGTATCGACAAAAATAAGTTGGGGGAGTAGATTTAGGTTATAAATGGAATTATTCCATGGAAAAAGAACTACATTATATGATGACATATGCTGGTACTGTGTGAATATTGCAAAATCTTAGGGTATCAAGTAATAATAATGTGAAGTACACCCAGAATGTTAATGTTCTATGTCTGGCATTATGGTCACTTGGGGAAGAAAGTTTTTTTCTTTTTTTTGGCTGGGGGATTTGTAAAGCTTGTACTCTGGGCTTGGGTACTGTTCCTGAGCTCCTCAACTCAAGGCTATCACCCTACCTATGAAGCCACAGTGCCATTTCCCATATTCTAGTGGTTAACTGTAGATGAGAGTCTCATAGACTTTCTAATGCCCAAGCTGGCTTTGAACCAAATCTTTAGATATCAGCATGATATCTGAGTAGCTAGGATTACAGGTAGAAGTTACGGCACCTGGAAAGAAATTTATTTCTTGCTGTTTTATACTACAAATTTACTGTATGTTTTACTTTTTCAAAAAGACTGAGGATGACCTTTGTTCTGTATATAATGGGAAGAGGGGTAGGGAGCTGTGAGCAGAAGAACTGAGGGGCAATACTCAGGGTAGGACAATAGCCTTAAACTAAAGAGCTCACGGCCCAAGGTCAAAGCCCCATGACTTTCCCCATTACCCCACAAAAAAAGGGAAAAAAATTGGAGATTGGAGAGGATTTTCTAAAAAGAATATATAGAAATAGTAGTTCAAAATGTAGAAAGAAGTTCAATATTAACAGTCATGAGAAAAATTAAAATTGCAATGAAATCATTACTTTAAATATGTCAATATAAATATAGTTTTAAACAAAAAGATCCACATACACACACACAAACACACACAAACACACACACACACGCATACAAAAAAACAACTTTCAAAGTCTAACTATTACTGGGAAGGTAGTGAGAAGAAGTAGAACTTTGGAATAGTTCTGCAAGGAATATAAAACAATCAAAAATTGCGTGGAGAGTGCTAAAAAGTACTAAATATAAAATTACATAGAAATATGGTCCAACACTTCTATTTCTAGATTTGTACCTAACGGAAGAGAAAGCAGAGACTAGAACAAATATGTGGAGAATCCATTCACAACTATTAATAATAATCAAAAGATAGAAATATGCAAAACAATGCATTGAAAAGGAAGAACATTTTACTATATTTTACAGATGAATCTTGATTACAGTAAACTAAAATACAGCAGTCATAAAGGAAGAGCTAGGGTATGTTTTCCCTTCCAGAGCTTCCAAGGATCAACAAACCCTTAGAGCCAAAAAGCACGATTTTTCCAGAGAATGGAGTAGAGAGGAACGGGAGCTGAATGTTTAATGATTATACATGGAAGATGAAAATTGCTCTAGATGGGTAGAATGAAGAGAGAACTGTACCCTAAACAATGGTTATGTAGCCACACAGGATGGGACACACCTATACTCCCTGATCTTGGGAAACTCAAGAAGGATTTCTAGCCATCCTAGATGCATGGAAAGATCCATCATAAAAAGTAATGTGGAGGGGCTGGGAGTTTGGCATAGTTGTAGAGTGCTTGTATGAAGACGAAGGTTCAATTCCGCAGTACCACATACACAGAAAAAACCAGAAGTAGTGCTGTGGCTCAAGTAGAAGATCACTAGGCTTGAGGAAAGCTGAAGGACACTGCTCAGACCGAGTTCCAGCCAAAGGGCTTGTTTAAAAGTAAAACAGAAAGATGAGCATGATGGGGTGGTGGCTCACTTCTATAATCCTAGCTACTCAGGAGGCTGAGATCTGAGGATCAAGGTTTAAAGCCATCCTGGCACAAAAAGACCTGAGACTCTTATCTCCAATTTACCTTTAGAAAATGGTAAGTGGGGCTTGGCTCCAGGGTAAGGTGGTAGCCTGGAGCTGAAGAGCTCAGGGATAGTGCCCAGGCTGAGTTCAAGATCTATGACCCACCAAAAAAAACACAAAAAACAAAAAATAATATGGAAAAATTTGGATTCTGTGAATTTTATCAGGCATATAAATGTCTTTTTTTGCTGTTGAAATAACAAATTGTTTGGAAACATTTTAAAAGTTTTTACCTAGAAATGTACACTACAAATGGAATTAATAACAAACACAAAATATGCAAAAGATACAAATTATCACAATATGGGTATCCTGCTTCTGTATCTTTTCACTGACTCCTGTTCCAATGAGTCACATATTCTGAATCATTTCTCCCAGTCGATATATGCCACACATGTTAGCTTGTACTGAACTTCTTGGGAAATCAAAAGCAAATACTAAGCAAATGTGTGTTAGATTTTGTCAACAGTGATATTTCAAATATAAATCCCTACTCATTTCATTATTTAATATCAATGACGGAATCTAACTTACACTGGCAGAATCTTCAATCTTTTGAGAATCTTCAAAAAGGTGTGTAAATATTTAGGATCGTTATGTCTTCCTGAAGGAAAGATACCTTTAGTAGTATGTAGTCACCTTCTTTGTCTTTTCTTACTAATTTTAGTTTGAAGTCTATTGTATCTGATATGAGGATGGCAACTCCAGCCTGTTTATGGGGGCAGTTAGCTTGATAGAGTTTATTCCAACCTCTCACTTTCAAAAGATGATTGTTTTTGGGTAAGATGTGTCTCTTGAAGACAGCAGAAGGATGGCTCTTGTTTATGATCCAACTAGACAGCCTATGCCGTTTAATTGGAGAGTTAAGTCCATTGATATTGAGAGTTAGGATTGAGAGATATTTATTAGTTCCTACCATTTTTAAAAGCTTTTAGTAGGGCCTGTGTCTTGACAGTTCTTGTGGTCCTTAGATGGTATGCTATTTAGGTGCCATTTCTTTCCCTATATTGCATTTATTTTGGTTTTCTATGTATAGAGCATCTTTGAGAATTCTCTGTAGTGTTGGTTTTGTTTCGACATATTGTTGCAGCTTTTCCCTGGAATGGAATGTTTTTATTGTTCCCTCAGTTATGAATGAGAGCTTAGCTGGCTACAATATTCTTGGTTGGTAGTTATTTGATTTAAGGGCATGACATATATGCTTCCAGTCACTTCGTGCTTGCATGGTCTCTGCTGAGAAATCTGGGGTTATTCTGATTAGTTTACCTTTATAGGTTACTGATCCCTTTTCCCTAGCTGCCTTTAGGATCTTTCCTTTCGTTTCTATTGATCCAGTTCAGATCACAATGTGGCGGTGGGATGTTCTTTCCAGTCAGGTCTGTTTGGGGTTCTAAAAGCTTCTCGTATGTGGATGGGCCTGCCCTTCTGGATATTTGGGAAATTCTCTGAGATGATTCCCTGAAGTATATTTCCAATACCATTGACCTCTTTCTCCACGCCCTACTCAATACCAACTAGCCTTAAATTAGGCTTCGTAATTGTATCTTGGACCTCCTGAAGCGCTCTCTCAATGTTCCTAGATTTGGGTTGACTTATTTTCTGTTCTTTCTCTATAATAACTAAACTATCTTCAGCCCCAGAAATTCTCTCCTCTGCATTGTCTCACCTGCTATCAAAGCTATCTACTTTATTTTTCATCTCCCTTGCTTCTAATTGCTCACTTTTGATGCCTTGCATCTCTTGTTTTAGATCGTGTATGGATTTCTTTATCTCCTTGATTTCCTTTTGAGTGGTTAGCTCAGTAGCTTTATTTTCTTTGGACATTTGCTGGAGTTTGGTCACGTTTTTATTTGTGGATTCTATGAATTCATCCATCTTTCTTTGAAAAACCTCTATTATGGCCTCCTTTATGGCTTCTTCTTTTTCATTATCAGCTTGTTTATGCTTACCTCTTGTTCAGCTATGGCTTCCTCCATTATCTCTTTATATTTTCACATTTTCCATTAATGATGTTTATCAATTGCATTTGTGTAGCACTTGGAAGACTCTCCTCTAGGTGTGCCAGTGACTGTTCCATTGTCTGTTTACATTGGGTGGGGGATGTTGTTTCTTGATTTGACATTTTTCTTGAGTTTCTTGTTCTGCCCATTTGAAAATGGGAGCAAGATTACTACTAAATACGATTATAGTTTTTCAGATATAACCAACCTAGACCTCTGTAGCTGGCAGACACTAGATGTTCACAAGTTTTGATTGGTATTATCACTATTTCTTTTTGTGCACTTACAGACCAGTCTGATACAAACACTGTTAAGCGATTTATACCCAAAACAATAAGCCTCTCAATCCAATCTCTATTGTCTTTAAGTTCCTCTGAGCCTAGAGAATAATTAACCACCTACATATACAATATTGCTCAACAGCCATCAAGGGTAGATCCGTGCAGTATCAGGGTTGAAAGACGAGCAGAGGTCCAGAGATAGAAAAATAGAATGAGAGAGGTCAGGGGAGGTACAAGAGGATTAACGTAGGAGTGTAAGAATATTGTAGTAAGAAGAAAAGGTATAGCATAAGGATAACTGACCTAAGTTGGTAAGTAGGTAGCATATTTGAGTACAGACTTTGGAAATTATTAGAATAAAACTTATGTGTTGCTGCACGACAAGCTCTTAGCCCAACCAGTGGCCGCACAGTGGACCATGGGATGGATCTGTATTTCTTGTCTACGATGAGGGAAAGGGGTATTTCACAAGATGCAGAAGCGAAGATTTCAGAAGCCAATGCTGTGAGTGAATTACCTCGTAAAAAGCATTTTCATTTTCTTTTGTCTTTCTGCCAGTCTTGGGGCTGGAATTCATGGCCTGAGCACTGTCCTCGGGTTTTCTCAAGTCCAGCACTCTGCCACTTGAGCCACAGTGCCACATCTAGATTTTCTATCTATGTGATACTGAGCAATCAAACCCAGATCTTCATGGATGCTAGGCAAGCACTCTACCACTATGCCAAACTCTCAACCCTGACATAGTAATTATAAAGTCATCATCATCATATCAAAATATCCTTTCTCCTACAAAGAATGAACACTTATCTATGTGTGTAATGCTTTTTTTTTAATTTCACTAATTCTTTTGTGTTTTTCCCTCTTGCATTTTTTACACATGACAGCAAAGCTAATCATAAGGAAAAAATTGATTAGGATAGAGAAACCTAATAATATCCTAGTAGATTGATGTCAAAAATATGTTCCAGATGCCCTGTGTGTTTGACCTAGTGGTAGAGTCCTTGGCTACCACGCAAAAAGGCTCAGGTTTTATTCCTCATTACCACATACATAGAAAACGCTGCAAGTGGTGCTGTGGCTCGGTCGGACAGCTAAAGCCTAAAGAAAGCCCAAGAACAATGTTCACACTCTGAGGTCAAGTCCCAAGACTAGCAAAAACAAAAAAAATTCGATAAGGGGCATAATGCAGGCAGAGAAAGCACTGTGAAGCAAATGGTTTGCAAAGGATGAGGGCAATATTGACCCTTAAGTTTGGATCTTACCTAAGAAAGGCTCCTTGAGCCTGAGACCAGACTGGTAGTTGGGCCTAGTGGAAAACATAGGGATTGGACAAATAAGGTGTGCTGTTTACTACATCCACATGTATATTGTGAGATTGGAGGAGAGATTCAGCCTCCAGTATGTCTTTGGTGAGGTCTTCTGTGAGCAAGGATCTTTGATCTTCGGTCCTGAAAGGTGACCCTGCCTCCCTCACAATAGAACAGAATATGGAACCCTGGTAACCAAGCCACTGTAACTAACAACCAACACAAGCCAGCTCACTTGGCCTGTGGCTCAGGAGGAAGAAAGATGTTGCTGTGCTGTTGCCAAAGGTCAGGAAACTCGAGTCTCAGGCATGGAAGTTGTGGATGTCTTACTGGAAGGTGTACATGCTAGATCATTGCCAAGCCACAAATCCAGAATAACAGGCCTTTCTCTAAGAAGAAGGCCAGGAAAATCCAGGGCAACCAGATGAGGTATATTTCTAAGAAGAAATTTATTTGACCCCATCATCCTCCCCACACACTACAAGTTTTTTTTTAATTTTTTCATTGTAATTAGTAAAAGGGATACATGATATTTGCCAGATAGAAGGTGCATTAATTCACATACATTGATACCCTTTCACATGTCTTGGTACCCATTTCCCTCCAACCCCACACCCCCCACCCGTCTTGGTTTTCCCCCCTTCCCTATCAAATTTCAAATATCCAAATAAAAATAAATTCAATATATCAGATAACAAAGGGAGAGAACAAAGTGAGATACTATACCAATATGGGATAAGCAAGGGACAGCAAAGGAGTTGAGAGACAACATAGTACATTAAGGACAACAATCATTCATTATGTGGTTTTTGTTTCAGTATCCTGGAGGTCATTTCAATTAGCTTCACATTATATGGCCTTATATATGGCCTTTTGCTCTATTGCAAATCTCTGCTAGTAGAGCCCAAGGTTTCTACTGATTATGACGAATGGTGGAAACCACTGAGCCTAACTTCCTTTGAGTCTGGCTTACTTCATTTAATATGATTTGTTCTAAGTCTTTCCATTTCCTAACCAGGGGCGCTGTCATACTTTCTGACAGCAGCATAGAATTCCATTGTGTACAAATACCACAACTTGTTGATCCACTCATCAACTGAGGGACATCTGGGTTGGTTCCATATCTTTGCTATCGTGAATAGTGCTGCAATGAACATTGTAGTGCTAGTGGGTTTAGTAGGCCCTTGTTTCTGGATTGTTGGGTAAATGCCAAGTAGTGGAATTGCTGGGTCATAGGGGAGTTTATGTTTAGACTTTTGAGGCACTGCCACACTGCTTTCCATAGTGGTTGAACGAGTTTGCACTCCCACCAACAGTGTAGTAGTGATCCCTCCTGGCCACATCCCCTCCAGCATCTGTTGTCATTCGTTTTCCTGATCCTGGCCATTCTAACTGGAGTGAGGTGGAATCTTAGAGTTCTTTTGATTTGCATTTCTTTTATGACCAGAGATGTTGCGCATTTCTTCATGTGTCTATAGGCCATTTTTGTTTCTTCTTTAGAGAAGACTCTCTTTAAGTCTTTGGCCCATTTTTTAATGGGATGAGTGTTACTTTGGAAGTTATTTTTGGAGTGATTCAATTTTTTGAGTTCTTGATATATTTTAGATATGAGGCCTTTGTCCGTTGTTTTGTTGGTGAAGATCTTCTCCGACTCTGTAGGCTTCCTGATTAGTTTACTAGCTATATCCGTTGCCATACAAAAGCTCTGCAATTTAATGCAGTCCCACTTATCCAGCCTTTCTCTGATTTGTTGTGATTCTTGGTCCTTATTAAGAAAGTTTTGACCTGTGTCAAGGAGGCCTAGTGTATCTCCTATTGCTTCCTGTAAACTTTTCAGTGTGTCAGCTTTTACCTCCAGGTCTTTGATCCATTTGGAGTTAATTCTAGTGCAAGGTGACAAAGAAGGATCCAACTTTAGTGTTCTGCAGGTGCTTAACCAGTTCTGCCAGCACAACCTGTTGAAGAGGCTATCTTTCTTCCATTCATTTTTTTTGGCTCCCTTGTCAAAGATTAGGTGGCCATAGGCCTGTGGTTTAATATCTGGGTCCGCAGTTCTATTCCATTGGACTTCAGGCCTTTTCTTGTGCCAGTACCAAGCTGTTTTGAGAATTATAGCTCTGTAATAGAGTCTAAAGTTTGGAATTGAAATTCCTCCAGCGCTGTTCTTTCTGCTAAAAAGTGTTTTTCCTATACGGGGTCTTTTATTATTCCATATGAAATTTTGAATTGCCTCTTCTATTTCTTTAAAGAATGACATTGGGATGTTGATGGGTATTGCATTGAATTTGTAGATAGCCCTTGGCAAGATTGTCAATTTCACAATGTTGATTCTTGCAATCCAGGAGCATGGGAGGTTTTTCCATTTCCTTAGTTCTGCTTTAATTTCCTTTTTTAGGGTTTTAAAGTTTTCATCTAAACGGTCCTTTACATTCTTACTTAAGCTAATTCCTAGGTACTTTATTTTCTTTGAGGCTATTGTGAAAGGAGTTTCTTTCCTGATTATTGCCTCGTTCCTCTCACTGTTGGTGTAAAGGAAGGCAGTTGATTTGTGAGGGTTGATTTTATGGCCTGCTGCCCTTCCAAAGCTTTGAATCAGCTCGAGGAGATTGGGAGTAGACTGTGTAGGATTCTTTAAATACAGAATCATGTCATCTGCAAAGAGGGATAGTTTTATTTCCTCTTTCCCTACTTGGATCCCCTTTATGTTTGCTTCTTGCCTTATTGCACTGCCTACGAATTCTAGTACTATGTTAAAAAGGAGTGGAGAGAGTGGGATCCTGCATGCTACCCCTTACACTTTTATGCAAAGCTAAGCCTGTGGCATTTTAAGCACAATTCAACGCTCTGTTTTTTGCTGGTTAATTAGAGGTAAAAATCTTATGGAATTTATTGCATGGCTGATTTTGAACTGGAATCCTCAGGTCTCAGCTTATCTTGAGTAGCTAGGATTACAGTACTTTTACAACCTGTATGCTCATACACATCGCTTCTGATCCAAACACTCATTGTTCAATTTTACTAACAAGATGTGAGGAAAGATGATTGACTGTAATTTACTAGATGGGCTTCTAGTGAGTATATATTTCCACTTCCACTCTGAAGCCAGGGAAATGTTTCTGGTACATGTTTCAACTATCTCCCAAAGAGGAAATGATAGGAGATGGACTTTGGTGTTTGGAACCTGTTGGGCAGAGTGTATCAGCTGGGCTGTGATAACAAAGATGATGTTTCAGACAGAAATATTTTCATCCTAGACAGACTTAATCCAGATCCTTGGATTTCAGGCCTTGAGTAGATAGAATTACAAGTGTGAGCTGCCACCACCACCTGGTTCATTTTGGAAACCTTAATTGCTTCTCATTTGTTCCTTTCCTTTTTTGGAAGATTGAGCTAAGCTGGCTGATTGTGCATCACAATGAAGTGACTGGCCTCAGGAATTGCAAATATTTTTTTCATCAGCACGGAATGAATGAAGTTGATCTAAACCCAATAGTATTTTCCTTCTGATATATAGGGAACTTACCTATATCATTTTCCTTGCCTTTGCTTTCCCAAACCAAGCAACATGTTTCTTAAAAACTATACTTCATGAGAATAATATAATTAGAAGCTATCTTCTGCACACTTCAGAATAGTCCTTGCATTTATAAACTTATATTACACTATTAGGTAGAAGAATGGTGACTGTTAGTTTCATAACTATTTCATATGTTTTACTCTTTAAGGCTCATTAACTCAAGAAGGGATTAAATACATTTAGATAATAGTAGAACATAGCTGCTGCTGATTTGATGTGTGGGCAGATGATACACAGATTTATTAGGATTACTCAAAAGTTTTCTTCAAATTATCAGTAGTAGACTGCTATGCTAACTGGAAGGTGATAGTAATGATGCTGAAATTCTATGAATCAGCTATGAAGCAGAATTTCAGGGGAGAGTATTTGCTAGGGACTTAATTTCTAAGACGCATATCAAGAATATTGAACTATAACACCAAATGATGGAGGACTCAGCGTCACATTTTGTTTGTTTTATGCAAGTCCTGGGACTTGAACCCAGGGCCTGGGAACTGTCCTTAAATGTTTTTTTTGTTTCAGGCTAGTGTTCTACCACTTGATCCACAGCTCCACTTCCAGATTTTTGGTAATGAACTGTAAATCAGAATATCATGCAATTTGTTTGGGCTGGATTCAAACCTGATTCTGTGTAGATAGGATTCCAAGTGTGAGCTCACAGAGACTGGCTAGTATCATTCATCATTCAAGTCATGGGACTGCAATTCTGCACCTGGGTCTTGTCACTGAGCTTTTCAGCTCAAGACTACTGCCCTATCCCTTGAGCCATAGGGCCACTTCTGGGTTTCTGGTGGTTAATTGGAGATTAGAGTCACATGGACTTCAGTGCCCAGGCTGACTTTGAACTGCTATCCTTGGATCCCAGCCTCTTGAGTAGCTACATTTACAAGTGTGAGCCACCATACCCGGCTAAATTATTTTTTAAGTTAAATTTTTTTGTTAAGTCAATATATAGTTGGAATACGGTTACAAAAGTAATGAACACATTTCTTAAGAAAACTGTTATTCCCCTCCCTCATTTTTCTCTGTTTTCCTACCCTCAGCCCCCTCTCCACCCAGATTGTTCAGTTCATTTCCGTTTAGTGTCTTCCAAGTATCACTGTTCAATTGGTTCACCCTTTTTCCTTTGTTTTTTTTTTACCATTTTATTATACCCTCTCCATTTCCCAAATCACATAAACCTATGTACAAGACACAGGGTACCCGAATTCAACACAGTGACTACAGAGAATAAAACTAAAGGGAAAAAGAAGAAAAGAGGTAAAAAGCAAAGAAAATGAAAGAACATCATACAGTACCTTAGAAGCAACAACACTGAAAAAACAAAACATAAAACCTTGGGCTGAAAATGTTGCTTGCCTAGCATGTATGAAACCCTGGATGCCATTCCTCAGCACCTCATAAACAAAAACTGGAAGTGCCACTGTGACTCAGCTGGTAGAATTCTAACGTTCAGCACAGAGTGTCTCCAAGTGACAAAAATCTGTCACTTTTAAGTCAGTCTTCAAAACTTTGCTAGGAACCAGTTGTGTGATTTGGAAGAAAGTCCAATTTTCAAAAAATCACTAGCCAGGAGCAGGAGGGTCATAATTGTCATTCTACTAGCCAGGGAGAAGGTGATTCAAAGCCTTTGCAAGCAAAAAAACGAAAACAAAAAAAACTGTAAGATTCTTCTCTCCACTTATCCACCCAAAAACTAAGTGGAGTTGTGGCTAAAACTGGTACAGCATTAGCCTTGAGGAAAAAGAACTAAGAGACCTTGCACAGGTCCAAAGTTCAAGCTCCCCACCAAGAAAGAAAAAAAAGGAGTCTAGATACCTTAGTTTCAAAAGTATATCTGGATATCTTAGTAGATTTTTCTGATCTTTCCTCATTCATCTCATGGAACCACATAATTTTGATCCTGATCTGACTAAGAGCCTGCATTGTGCTTAATAAATTCATTCCACATATTCCAGTAAAATCTGGACAGCTAACAGCCACTTACCAATGCTTTATTCTACCTTTAGGCCAGTATGTCTTCATACCATCTACACAGTCAGCTATATCATCTTTCCAGAAGTATCATTGAGTGTAGAACACTCAGAAGTAAAATAATTGCATAAAGATGTAATAAAACCCCTTGATTCATTAAGAAACTTTCTGTACCACTTAGAGTCAGTACATTAGTGGTATTTACCTCTAGCCTCTTTTTTTAAAAAAATTTATTAACATTGAATTTTACATCATATTTCAAATGTCATGTTTAACCAACAAGTATTCAAGAAGGGAATCGCTATACAATCACTGGCACATAAATTTTAGAATATAGTAAAAATTAAGCTGAGTCTTTGTATGTCATAGATACAGATTGATCTATAATAAAACATATGTCTATAGAGTGTATAGTCTATCCTAGATTTTTATGTCTATGTAGTTATGTTTATATCTCCAAAATTATGTCCAGAACTTTGGGTATCAACTATTCAATCATCGCTCTACTACTGTTTGAAACTAATATCCATATATTAAGGATACCATGTACCTTTTGTTCCTTGGTCTTGACTTATCTCACTCAACAGGATTCACTCTAATTTCATCCACTACCCCGAAAATGCCATTATTATTTTTTTCTGTGCAGATCTTCTTTTTATGTATTTATTTTTATTGTAATTTATAGAAGGGTTACATTATATTCACCAGATAGAAGGTGCATTACTTCTCAAACTTTGATACCCCATGTAATGATATGGTCCCCATTTCCCTTCCCCTACCCCACTCATGTTCATTTCCCCCCTTCCCTATCCAATTTCAAATAACCAATTAGGCACATACGAAATATATCAGAAAACAAGGTGAAATGTTGTAACAATATGATATAACCAAGGGATAGCAAAAGAGATAAGAGATCACATAGTTCATTAAGGACAACAATCACTCATTATATGAATTTTGTTTCTTTATCTTGGAGGTCCTTACATTTAGTGTCATACTATTTGTCACGATGTCTCTAGATTTTGTTCTATTGTAAATCTCTGGTAGCAGAGCCAAAGGTTTCTACTGAATTTGACAAATGAGGGAGACTCTTGGGCCTATGTTCCTTTGAGTTTGGCTTACTTCACTTAATATGATTTTTTTCCTTTTCCTCCAGTTCCCCGAGAATGCCATTATTTTATCTTGTCGGTTGGCTATGTATCATTCCATTGTGTGTGTGTGTGTGTGTGTGTGTGTGTGTGTGTGTGTGTGTGTATCACATTTTTTGTAGTAGGGTATCTGGTTGTTTCCATCATCCAGCCTCATTTTCTACAGATATTTTTATAGTCTCTTTTTTATTTTCAGGGTAATGTATAGAGGGGTTACGATTACATTTACAGGTAGTGGACTGCATTACGTCTCACACATTTATTCCACTCCACATGTTTTTGTCCCCAGTTCCCTCTCCCCTCCCCTTCCCGATCATCTTGTTTCCCCCTTCCCTTTCCTATTTGACATAAACAAATAAACATATATACAATATGCCAGGGAAAAAATCAGATACAGTAACAATCTGACTTTAACCAAAGGGGAAAATCAGAGATGAGAAATAACAGAGTAGATTAAGGACAAAAATCACACAAGGTTAAGAGCAACGATGACACAAGATATAGCTCTTGTTTCCATATCCTAGAGATCCTTACATTTAGTCTCATCCTATATGACCTTATATACCTAGGTTTTTGAGTTATTGTAATCCTCTGCTAGGAGAGTCCTAGATGTGAACTAATTATTACAAATGAGGGAAACCATTGAGCTTATGTTTCTTTGGGTCTGGCTTGCTTCACTTAATATGAATTTTTCCAAGTCTTTCCATTTCCTTACAAATGGGGCGATGTCATTCCTTCTGATGGCAGCATAGCATTCCATTGTGTATAAGTACCACATCTTCTTGATTCAGTCATCTACTGAGTGGCATCTGGGTTGGTTTCATATCTTTGCTATGGTAAATAGTGCTGCAATGAGCATCATTGTGCTAATGGCTTTAGTATGCCCTTTTTTCTGGACAATTGGGTAGATGCCAAGTAGTGGATTTGCTGGATCATAGGGGAGCTCTATGTTCAGTCTTTTGAGGAACCACCACACTGCTTTCCCTAGTGGTTGAACGAGTTTACACTCACATCAACAGTGTAGGTGTGATCCCCCCTGGTCACTTCCCCACCAGTATCTCTTGTTAGATTTTTTGATAATGGCCATTCTGACTGGAGGCAGGTGGAATCTCAAAGTTGTTTTGATTTTCTTTTCCCTTATTGCTAGAGATATGGAGCATTTCTTCATGTGTCTAAAGCCCATTTTAATTTTTTCTTCAGAGAATACTCTTTTAAGTCTTTAGCCCCCTTTTAATAGGATGGTTGCTTCTTTGAAGATTTGTTTGGGAGAGATTCATTTTTTTCAGCTATAGATATATTTTAGATAACTACATATATTTTTGTAGAAAAAAGAATGGAAGCCATCATGCTGGCTCACAACTTAATTTCAGCTACTTAGGAGGCTCAGGGCTTAGGATCACAGGTCAAAGCCAACCAGGGCCCTACAGTGTATGAGATCAAACTCTGTGAACATACAAGGACTGTAAGAGGAATCTCACTGCCTGGGAATGTAGCCTAATGGTAGAGTGTTCACCTAGAATGCATGAAGACCTAGGTTCTATTCACCGGTACCGCATACTCAGAAAAAAGCTAGAAGTGGCGCTGTGTCTCAAGAGGCAGAGCACTCACCTTGGGCAAGCGAGTCCAACAAAAATGTCTAGGCCCTGAGTCCAAGCCCTAGGATTGGCAAAAAGAAAAAAAAAGAGCAATCTTACTTAAGTAACAAAGAATGCACCCTATATTTATGCAGACTGAAAATTTCATTAAGAAATTAGAAAATATGTATAAAGTGCATATTTTCTTTTGTGTGTTGGAACTGGGTCTTCAACTGAGTGCTTCAGCTCTATCCCTGACCTTTTCTGCTCAAGGCTAGCACTCTAACGATGCAGCCCCAAATCAACTATCTTCAATTGAGATATAAGCGATGAATATTTCAGGGTGCTTCATGAAAAACATTTTTATAAATTGAAACTTTCAGCGCAGTCTTATTTTAGTATGAATGTTGAGATGGGAAGAGACAGAAAAAGTGAAATGTTTCCTGATCCCCATAGAGAAGAGACTCAGCAGAACCACTGTGGTCTGCAGGCTTCTTTGTGAGTTTTGTTTGCTTGTTTGCTTGTTGTCAATTGTGGGGCTTGAACTGTGGGCCTGGGCACTGTCCCTGAGCTCTTCAGCTCAAGGCTAGTGCTTTAATCTGTGAGCCACAGTGCCACTTCTGGTTTTTCTGGCAGTTAACTGGGTACTTTGGCTGGTTTTAAACTTTGATTCTCAGATCTTAGCCTCCTGAGTAGCTAAGCTTATATGTGTGAGGTACCATCACCAGGCTGCTGCTCTGTTACTATGCAGGTTCTGGATCAAGAACTTCAAGTTCTTACTTCAATTTTTTCTTCTCTTGCCTGATACTCGGCTATTTGAACGAAGCCCCAGTTCCTGGTCTTTGTTGGTTAATGAGAGATATTATGATTTTCTAATATTCAGAGCAATGATTATAAAACCCAGCATTTTACTTACTTGAATAAATTAAGAGACAGGACCTAGTGAGATGGAAAACACAATTTTTTTCAAGTTGCTATCCTGTTCTAATGCATAAGTCTGGCTATTTTGCTTACACACAAATATGTATTTTACCAGTTTCTACTCTATTTTTGCTTAGCTTAAAACGACCACTGCCATTTCATAGATTTTGTTGTTGTTGTTTGCGGTGCTTGAACTCTGTGCCTGGGCTGTTCCTCACATCTTCAGTTCAATGCCAGTGCTCTACTACTTTTGATTTGGCCAGTCCTGGGCTTGAACTCAGGGACTGAGCACTGTCCTTATATTTTCTCAAGGCTAGGGCTCTACCACTTCAGCCTCAGCACCACTTCCAGCATTTTTCTATGTATGTGGTATTGAGGAATTGAACCCAGGTCTTCGTGCATGCTAGGCAAGCACTCTACGACTAGGCCAAACTCCCAGCCCAAAATTATTCATCATTACTATTAGCTATCTTCTTTTTTTTATTATTGATTAGTCATGGTGCTTGGACTTTGGGCCTGGACACTGTCCCTGAGCTCTTCAGCTCAAGGCTAGTGCTCTTCCTCTACAGCTCCATTTTTGGTTTTGAACCAAGATCCTCCAATCTCAGCCTCCATAGTAGCTAGAATTACACACTTCAGCCAGCAGTGCCTGACTGTTTGATGTCTCTGTCTCTGTCTGTCTGTCTCTGTCTGTCTCTGTCTGCCTCTCTCTCTCTCTCTCTCTCTCTCTCTCTCTCTCTCTCTCTCTCTCTCTCTCTCTCTCTCTCTGTCTGTCTCTCTTCTGGTTGTAAGACTTTAATTGTGCACCTGGGCAGTGTCCCTGGGCTCTTCAGCTCAAGGCTACAACCTTAAACACCTTGAGCCACAGTGTCACTTCTGGTTTTCTGGTGCTTAAGTGGAAGTAAGAGTTTCATGGACTTTAGTGTCTGGCCTGGCTTTGAACTGTGATCCTCAGAACCCAACCTTCTGAGATCATTTTCAGTTTTTTTGGTGTAAGTGGTACAGAGTAATTGAACACAGGGCTTTGTGCATACTAGGCAAGCAAACTACCACTAGTGTGCACTCCAGCCTTAGATAAGGGCTTTCTTTTCTTTTTCTTTTTTTCACTCATGGGGCTTGAACTCTGGGCCTGGATGTTTACCTTAAGCTCTTCAGCTCAAGGCAAGAGCTCTACCACTTGAGGCACATTGTCATTTTGAATTTTCTGGATTATTTGGAAATAAGATTCTCACAGATTTTTATGCCTGGGCCATCTTTGAACCTCCATCCTCCAGGGTAGCTAGAATTACCAGGGAGAGCCACCAGTCACGGGCATTAAATTATTATTTTTTGCATATCCTATGGCTTCAACTCATCGCCAGAGCACTGTCCTAGGGCTTGTTCAAGGATAGCACTTTACTTCAGCCAGCCAACTCCCGGTCCAAATAGGCCACTCTTGAAGCTAGAATTACAGAGATCTGCCATAATACTGGCATGTCGTTATCTAAGTATATAATTTTTCTTATATTTTTGATGGCTTTTCCTTAGTGGATATATTTCCTACATATTTTATGGAAAACTTCCTTCCCACTTGGGCCATAAGTTAAGCCTAGTGGAAGATTTCTTGCCGAGCATGAATGAAGACCCAAGTTCAATTCCTCAGCACAACATAGATAAATAAGATAAAAGTGGTACTGTGGCACATGTGATAGAACTTGCGCCTTAAGAATAAACAAAAACAAAAACAAGGATCGTGCTCAGGTCCTGAGTCTAAGCACAGTAGTGGCAAAAAAAAATTCTGCCCAATGTAGACATTAAAACTTATTGTACTTTTCAAAAAATTTGTTGTCAAGGTGATATACAAAGACATTGCTGTTACATATGTAATGAGTACATTTCTTGTAAACACTGTTACCCCCCAGAACAGGGTCCCCCATTATATTACAGTTACTCTGGCACTTCCCCGATTGACAAAACACATTTCCAGGCATCTGCTCTGTCCTTAAGCTTTGGTAGCTGACTTCTCTTTCCATGGAGGCCTGGCCTGGATTCCTGGTGATTCCATGCATTTCATAGTTCCCTGTATATCCAGTAAGGTTGTCTTCTATGGGACCAGACCTGTCTGGTTTTTGGCCCACCCAAGACCTATGTGTCTGAGGTCTCACATTCTAAGTGGAAAATAAAACACAGTATAATAAGGACTGAAGAACTGCACACCATAATGTTAACAATGAGAGTTTAATAGTTAGCAAAGTAAATACAATGAATACTTGACAAGAATCATGAGAGCAAGATAAAGAGATGTCTTTTTAGGAAGGGGACAGGGAAGCTCTAAATCCAGACTGGCCTCCAAGTTGCCTTCAGACAGTAATTCTACTTCAGAGTCCTCAGAAGGGTCTCCTTCCTCATGAGAAACAGAATGTCCTTCCTGAGTTAAGAGGGGGATGGATTCTGGTTTGTCGAATGGAGATTAAGTCTCTTTTAGTGAGATGGATGGGTCTGGATATTCTGTGCGGATGGATTCATTTTCCTCCAATGAATCCAGTATTGAGAGTACACTTGCTGCTTCCCATGGGACATTTTCCATGAGCTCAGCCTGTGCCCCTTCAGCTTGCATAATAAGTGGAGTGTTACTCTGACTCACATGGACTGACTCTGGGTGGAGTGTGAAAGGAAACGGAAGGAAATCTGGCTGCTCTTTTTCTTCCTCCATAGTATCTGCAGGTTCAACTGTGTCACACATGGGGTTCAGAGCAAAAGGTATATCCACAGGACTCTAAACCTGTTTGGTAATTTCTACAGAAGGCCCATGCTTTCTGGAGTGCAGTGATGATTCTCAGTCTCCATCAGTCACCAGCTCCATTGGTGGGTTTTTCATCCGGAGTTCAGGATAAGCTCTTCCACGATGACCCAAACCTAAGAATGGAAATAGGTACAGAGTGGACAAAGTGGACTCTGCAAGTTGAAGTGTCACTCAACTTCCATGAGGATCTAATGGAGGAAACTGTAGAACTGGAGTTTGGACTGAACACTGAGGAGGTGTAGGGTCTTTCTAATGAGTGCTTATTCGTGAGTCCTTTCAGAGGACAGACATTACCTGGCTGACACCACCCATAAAGGGCATTTTGCCAAGCTCTGTAGAAGTAAGGGCCAACCAATATCTAGACCACATGGGCTTCCTACTCACAGGCTCTGAGGCACCCACACCAGGACTTCTACTTTTTCTTGCTCTTACTGGTCGCACATTCCTCCAGCTGGTCAAAAAGTATGTGTTTAGAAGAGCAGGTCCAAAGCCGGCATGTGGAGCCTCATATAGAGCTTGAGTTGTGTCAGGGTGTGGCAGTTCTTGAACTCATAGAAATCACTGGGGTAGAAGTCCATTCACATCGTATAGATGGAACACATGATGCTGTGGGCACATTCGGTACAAGGAAAGTGAGAGCCTTCTCTCTCCATCCTGAGCCTTATACCAAAGCCCCTTTCTTGCAGGACTCTAATGCTGTGGCTGTCCTGCAGAGATGTGCACTTATGTGCTGGGAGGGGGGAAAGAGACACTCAAGAACAGGATGACTTTTACACCCCACTTCCAGAAGCTTCTGAGAGAGGCCTCTATGCATCTGTCCAAAGTAAACGCACCTTAAAATAACTAAGTAAATGCTCTAAATAAATCAATAAGTGAATGCTCTAAATAAAGAACTAAATGTTCATTCCTCTAATCTTAGCCACCCAGCAGGCTGAGCTCTGAAGATCACAGTGGAAAGCCAGTCTAGTTACTAAAAGTCTAAACGCACTTGTCTTCAATTAGGCAGCAAAACGCCAGAACTTGACCTATGACTTAAATGGTACAGTGCTAATATTTGAACACCAAAAGGATGGCATTTATACCTGGGTTCAGATTCAAGTGGCAGCACTGGACCACAAACCAAAATGTAAATGCTTTCAGGTTCTAACAGGCAAAGCTATCACAATCCCTCCCTGATGGCTCAAAAGTGATTCAGCCCCCAGCTTTTCCTCTGACTCCAGTATTTCACAGGCCTCCGCCATTAGTACTGACACCTCATTTCTTACTGGGAAATGGGATTTCCTAGGATGTCACCTAGGTGAGGGCTGCAGTTGGGAGCCACTTACTCATGCCTGAAATCCAACTTCTCAGTAAGCACACTGTTGAGACTCCAGTAGCTTGTGAGGGAAATGAAATGGCATGGTGTCCCAGTCATAATAAAGTAGTTTGTGCACTTGTATCATGCTTAGCTCCCCTGTGAACATCCCAGTGAACCAAACAGGCTCAGAGAGGAGCCAAGTATTCAAATACTTGGCCAGGAGGGTGAGCAAACCTGGGTTTGTAGGGGGAACACTCACTTTTTCAAGAGAATTTCCAGCAACTACTATATTGTCCTCCACTATTTGAAATTGTGCAGGAAGTTTCCCACATAAAAGAGATCACCTTTCTGGTAGGCAGGGATCAGCTTTGTCAGCAGCATCTCCAACAGGCCTTCCTCCAGGATCCATAGGTTACAAGGCTCATTCAGAGTCTGAGCTGACTTACCATCACACTATGTTGGCAAAACAGTGGATATTTCAAACGTAGGAATGGGACCACACTTCACACTGAGGAATTGGAATAGAGTAGATTGGAAATGACACACTCTAATCTCAGTATAGTCACTTGAAAGCACACAAGAAGGTTGTAGTGTGTGGGCAGGATGATGGGTTCAAATAGGTTTCCTCTCAATATACCTCATCTGAGTTGCCCTGGAGTTTCCTGGCTTTCTTCCTAGAGAAATGCCTGATATACTGGAATTTTGTCTTGGCACTGATCCAGCATCTACTTCTTCAAGTGAGACATCCATATCTCTCATGCCTGAGATGCGAGCCTCCTGACCTTTGGCAACAGCACAGTAACATCTTTCTGGTTCCTGAGCCACAGGCCAAGGGAGCTGGCTTGAGCTGGTTGTCACATACAGTGGCTTAGTTACCAGGGTTCCATATTCTGTTCCATTGTGAGGGAGGTAGGGTCACCTTTCAAGGCCCAATGACCAAAGCTCCTTGCTCA
This sequence comes from Megascapheus bottae, assembly GCF_031878675.1. Taxonomy (NCBI): domain Eukaryota; kingdom Metazoa; phylum Chordata; class Mammalia; order Rodentia; family Geomyidae; genus Megascapheus; species Megascapheus bottae. The sequence goes on from NW_028327735.1 coordinate 128,551, forward strand.
CAGAAGACCTCCCCAAAGACATACTGGAGGCTGAATCTCCCTTCCCACCTCACATATGGATGTAGTAAACAGCACACCTTTTTGTTCAAATCCCAAGTCACTAACTAGGCTTAAGTGCTAGCCTGGTCTCAGGCTCAAGGAGCCTTTCTTAGTTAAGATCCAAACTTAACTGTCACTATTCCCCTTACCCTTCACAAGACATTTTGCTTCACAGTGCCTTCTCAGCTTGCATTTTGCCTCTTGCACATTTTTTTGCTAGTCCTGGGACTTGACCTCAGAGCCTGACCATTGTTCTTAGGCTTTCTTTAGGCTATAGCTGTCCCACCAAGCCACAGCACCACTTCCAGAGTTTTCTATGTATATGGTACTGCAGAATCAAACCGGAGTCTTTTTGTGTGGTAGCCAAGCACTCTACAAATAGATGAAACACCCAGGCCATCTTGCACATATTTTTCACTTCAATCTACTAGGACGTTGTTAGGTTTCTGTATCCTAATCTATTTTTCTTCCTGATGAATATCTGTGCTGTCATCTGTAAAAATGCAAGTGGGAAAATCACAGAAGCATTGGTGACATAAAAAAAAGTCTTACAGACATAGATAAGTGTTCATTCTTTGTAGGAGAAAGGATATTTTGATATGATGATGATGACTATTTATAAATACTTTATCGGGGTTTAGAGTTTGGCCCAGTGGTAGAGTGCTTGCCTAGCATCCATGAAGATCTAGGTTTGAGTCCTTAATATCACACAGATATAAAAATCCATATGGCAATGTGGCTCAAGTGGCAGAGGGCTAGACTTGGGAAAAGCCAAGAGCAGTGCTCAGGCCCTGAGTTCAAGCCCCAGGAATGGCAGAGAAAACAAAAGAAAAGAAATGTGCTTTTTACAAGTTATTCACTCACAGCATTTGCCTCTGAATTCTTCGCTTCTGCATCTTGTGACTTATCCCTTTCCCTCAATGTAGACAAGAAAAACAGATTTTATTACTTGCTATCCTGTTGTCCAATCTTTGGATATTAATTCAAAATACAATATTGCCTGAGATATTGTGTGTGTGCATGTCTGTGTGTGTATCTGCCAATGTGTGCATGCACACATGTGTACAGGGTTTAGGGCTTACTCATAGGGCCTGTGTGATAACCCTCAGCATCTTTTCCTCAAAGGTATTGGTCTTTCACTTCTAGCTTATTATAGCTAATTGGAGTTGAGAGATTCACTCAATTTCTTGCCCTGTGCATTGGAACCCAGTGCTGGGTTCTCATATTGTTAATTGTAGAAATAGAGAAGGCTGAGGTCTGGGGATCCTCGTTAGAATCCAGCCCCTGAGTGAAAGTCACTGATAGAAATCTTTATCTTCAGTTAAGCACGAATAAATAAGGCAAAAGTGGAACTGTGGCTCAGTTCCTCTTGTACCAGCCATGAGAAAATTAGTAATTGGCAGCACCTGGTCCCTGAGAGAAATCCTTAGCACTGGTTCAAAAAAAGAAAGAAAATAATGAAAAAAATTAAAACTTGCTGAGGAATCCATAAGGATAAACGTGCCTGTGAATAATCTTGTCATTTCAGATTCCCTCAAGAGCTTATGTCTCTATATTTTATCAAGTTTTTTTAAAGATATTTACATATTTTCTACCTTTCCTAAACAGAGATAGCCACCCACAAAACACAATCACAAACTCTCACACACTATACCACCCACCCATAAGTGTCTGGCTATGTATATATGTATAGTCATATGTAATGATCTGTCTCTCTATACTAATATATAAATGCATAAACATATGTATTTAGACAAACAGGAAACATACATAGATAGGTCTCAGGCATTTCCAGATTTTGTGCAAGTCTTCTGAGTGCAACTTACCATTGTATTGTTTGTCAAGATACAGTCCCTCTAACTTTTGGCCAGCTTCTTGTCCTTTGATACTTTTTTCTGCCAGTCCTATGTTTTTAACTCTAGGCCTGGATGCTGTCACTGAGCTTGAGCTTCTTGCATTCAGTAGTTTATTGCAGATAAGAGTCTCATGGAGTTTCTGTCCTGGGCTGGCTTTGAATTGTGATCCTCAGATCTCAAACTCCTGAGTAGCTAGGATGACAGTCTTGAGCTACCAGTACCTGGTTCCTTTGCCTCTTTTACCATTTTTTTGGCCCCACCACAGCCATGGTATCTACCTTCCTATGTTCTCTCCACCTGCCACCAGACAGGGGTCTGACAGATGCTCTCCACCCACTTATTCATGTCCTCCTCTGTATTGGCTGACAGCTAAGACATGCACTCACTTGTCTGGATGCCAAACACAAAGCCATGTGATTGTTTCTCAGTCTGGAACATCCTATCAGATTTATAGCACCGCAGAGGGTCAGGTTGATGCTCCTCCAGGGCTTCTTAAATTGTTCTCATATTAATCCACAACACGTTTGTCATCACTAGTCCAGCTAATTCATGGACTAAACCAGCATTCCCTACAAACTTAGATCCCAATACCATGAGGACACTCAAGGGTGCATTAGGAGTGTGACCTGCAGGTGGATGTGAGCCTGTCTAACTTGGAGGGGATTTTTCCACCACAGGAAATGGAATACAAATTTAGAATCTGCTTTCATGAGGTGACAATCTCTGGCAGATGTTCTTATCAAATGTGGCACTGCCTACTTCCAGCTTAAAACATGGGTTGATGACCCAGCATAACAGAGAATGTATTCACCCAGGCCCAACACATAGGCTGGGACCCTGAACTTTCAGGTAGCATTTGGCTTTGAAGGTCATGAGATCTTAGTCTACAAATGATGAGCCCCCTCCCTTGAGGCATAGCAAACGGAGCCAAAGTGCAACCCATTTAAGCACCAGATCAAGCTTCCCTTCTTCAGTAGGGTATGGTTTGAAAACTGTGCATAGCTTCTGTTTGAAGCCAGTCCAGAAAGGAAAGTCCATGAAACTCTCATTTCCGGTTAACTGCCAGGAAAAAGCCAAAGATAGAGATGAAGCTCAAGAGAGGTAGAGAGCCATCTGAAAAGAATGGTTACACCCTGCTACATCCTCATTATCTGATCTTGAAAACATCTCTGCGTGCATCCCAGCATGCAGCCAGCATCTGGGGGTGACAGTGACCCCTGCGCCCATTGGCAATATGCACTGTCTCTGATATCTGTAATGTGAACCTCATTCTGTTGGGTTTGTGAAGCGGTGTCAACCCTGCAGAAGGAACCAACTGTGCCCTAACTCCCACTGTCCCCTGGGGCCGCAAGCATTCCCCCATCTGCACCCCTCCTGTGGCTTCTGATCCTAGGGAGCCCTCCTGCCCTGTCCAACACTCACATGAAGTGCATATTTCTTCTCCTGGGGCAACTTCTCCACAGAGAGTACATGACCTGCCCACTCTCCAGGCACGGGGAGATCCTGCCAAAGTAGCAAATCAGTGATAAGGACATAAGTGATGAATAGAATTTTAGATCCTGATGGTAGACAGTCTGCAAAATTCAAGGGAGAATGGAATTGGAGGGGACCAGGGATCAGGATGTGGGCATGGAACTTCCCTGCCAAGGGGGTGGGGGAAGTCACAGGCTGGGGGATGCACAGGATGATCCATGGGCCCTGTGCAGCTACTGGGTCAACCCCTTCTGCATCTCAGCCTTTGGCTTTGAGCTCTGTGATCATCAAGATGTGCACAGTCTGTATCTGGCTGGCAGAAGAAAGGACCCTGGGAAGACAATTGTAGACCCTTTGTGAGTGTAGGAAGGGGTAGGCTGGACACCCAGTCCAAGAGGAGCTAAAACTGGAGTCGAGGGGTGTGCAAGGAGTGGGTGTGAGGGTTGTGGGCAGTCACAGTCACAGAGGTTGCTCTGTCTGTGGGGTGAGTGCCTCCCTGCAGGCACAGCACTGGAGATATCAGAGATCCACATGAAAAGGAAAAGCTGGAAATGGCACTATGGTTCAAATGGTAGAGCATCAACCTTGAGCAAAAGAACTCAGGGACAGTACCCAGGACCTGAGTTCAAGCCTCATGACTGTAAAAGATAAAGAACGAGGACTATGAGAGGGAACCTGGTACTCTCTTGGTCTAATCAGACACAAGAAGAGGCCGGGATAGGTTGTAGAAAAACACAGAGAACATCTTCCCCCAGCTCATCCTGTCCTGCATGCAGGGAGAGCCATGTCACTAGGGCTACAGTATGATCACCTTCACCCCTGTGCTGCCATCTGAATTGTAGGCCTCTGTCCTGGCATGGGGTGTCCTGATGGCTAAGCAGGTGCCCTAACCCTAGATGGAGAGCAGCCACTGACTGTGGTAGCTAAGGAGAGATCTGTTCCATCGCTACCAGGCCACCCAGCATGGGAGCCAGAACCACCCCTCACCCAGGTAGAGGCCAATGGTTCTCCAGGTGCTACTAACATTGCCCCACTCCTAGCTCTGGGTACACGTGACATTCCCTCCACAAGGAGCAGGACAAAGTGAGGGATCAGGAAGCTGCCTATGGGCTTCAGATGATGGCCAGGCTGGCACTACAGATGGCCTCACTCTGTCACCACCTTCCCCTGCCTCCAACTTTCCTCCATCATGCCTCTCTACCTCCCACCCATTAACCTTGGAAACCAATGAACTGGGCTCTCATCATTCCTCTCTCATCTCTTCACACACCTTGCCATGCGTCCATCCCTCTGTCACTTCCACCCCACACACATCCCACCACCAATCACCCTGTAGCCTATGAGGATCCCAGAGGAAGCTCTTGGTGAAGGGCTTGTGACCACAAAACTGTTACTATCACCCGCTCCAGCCTGATCCACCACAGAATAAGAACAGCCAAGCAGGCACACACTGCAGCAGAGTTGGCCTGCTGCCACCCTGATTTCTTCATGGCCAGGACTTGTCTCTCCTCAGCCCCTCAGCTCAGTAACCAGAATATTGTGCTTTCACAGAGCTATGGCTTCCAGTCTCCATGGACACAATGACATCAAGGTGAAGCCAACTTCCCCATCTCTACATACTTCTAACTATGGGATGGGAGCTGAGGTTCTCTTCTGTGACTGCATCCACTAAGAGGCTCATGCAGATTTCTATCCTTTGCTCATCATGGTGACTCTCTGGTTTACAAGTCACTGCTGGGCTTCCAGTTCACCACATATAGAACCCATACTCCAACACTTTTCTTAGAAGGACTGATGACTTTTAAATATTCTCTAGTTTTAAATTTCTAGTTCCTTCTCTCTTTCATTTATATATTTCCCTTCCTAACATACTTCCCTTTTTTTACCTTCCTTCTTTCATTCCTGGCCTTGAACTCAAGACCTGGAGCTTTTACTTAGCTTTTCTTTGCTCAAGGTAGCATTCTAGCTCTTGATCCACAGCTCTACTTCAATCTTTATTCTTGCTCTAAACTGAGAGTAAGAGTCTCATGCATTTTCCCTTTGCTGGGTTGGTTTTAAACCACAATACTAAGATCAGGATCCTGAATATGCCTCGGATTACAAGTATTATCTAATCAAAACAAATTCCTGATTTCTTTTTTAGACATAATTAGTTCGTTCAGGTGAGCCATCAGCCACTCATGCAAGAGCATTGCAGGATCCCAGCATTCATCTTGTCTCCAGTCTTATTCCATCCATCTCACAATGGCCATCTAAAACACCCTGCTGCATGCCTGAAGTCGCAAGGAACGTTCTCAACGCCATGAGAAGCCCCCTTAAGCTCTTCCTCAGATATGCCAAGCCCCCATCCCACTTCCACATGAGCATTTGTTTAGCAGAAATTTCCTGAGTACATCATCATCTTTTCCTCACCATTCAAATTTCATCTTTGGAGTCATTTCTCCCAGAAAAAGAGGAACATGATCCATGGTTTGATAGCAGCTCCAGCTTCATAGTCCCAGCCACCAACAGCCCCCCATTACCCTGCCAAACACCTGAATTCAGGAGCAATGTTTTCACTACCCCTGACTCTTATCAAATGTTTTAACTTATACAGTGCATTAAAATAATTTTACTAAATGGAATAAACACATGGCATCAAGCTTCAGAATCTTTGCACCTGAACTTTTAGTGAATAACAGACACACCAGCATTTCTGTAGCCAACAGAAATCTTAGCTTTGAGATTTCAGCATTCCTGGTATCCAAGTTTGGATGTGCTAACACTGCCCTTAATGGGGCACTTCAATCACACAATCCCACAACAATCAATGTCATTTGACATTCACTGGTAGGTGGTGCTAGGAAAAAGACTGATTTGCCAACTCCATGCTGACTTGACCTATGCCATCTTCAAACCTGGAGCAAGTGGGGCTCCTCTCTCCATGACACCTTTTGTGTACTACCCCAGGAGGACCTTTAACTTGAGACAAAATTATGAAGACTATCTCTACCAGCAAAGATTCCAGTGAGATGTGCCTACATGGATAAAGCTAAAATCTCACTAAAGTGAGGTTGTTGGCAGTGCTGGAGCCTGAACTCAGGGCCTGGGCATTAAGCATTTGTACTCAAGACTAGCCCTTTACCGCTTGAGTCCAAACTCCATTCCCAGCTGTTTTTATTTTTGGTAGTAAGAATCTATCAAACTTTCCTGTTGTAGGTCACTTGGAACTTCCATACTCAGATCTCAGCCTCCTGACCAGCCTGGATTAAAAGTGTGGATCAGCCATGCCCCACACCTGAGGACTTCTGCCAGCACATTTTTCCCAAAAATTGGAAGAGGAAGATGAGGGAGGGTTGGGCTCATCCTGCCCTGCATATGAAGGAGAGCATCAGCGCCTGAACTTCATTCCCTGTTGTAGGCTGCTGGAGGAAAAGGAAGCAAATAGGCACAGGCTGGCAGCAGATGCCACAGAACAACTTGTGACCAAGACTCCCAGAGCAGACCTCAGAATCGATGACAGAGTTGGATCTACCCAGTAACAGAGGCAGTGGTGACACCTGAAACTGCGCGTTTGAGCCTTTGCTGCTAGTAAACAGGGCCACCTATGTCTCAATGAGAAAGGTGAGATTTTGGTGGGGAAGGTGAGATTAAACATTATGTATCATGCAAGAAGACAGACTATAAGGGGTCTTTTATTATTCCAAGTGAAATTTTGGATTTCCTCTTCTGTTTCTTTAAAGAATGACATTGGGATATTGATGAATATTGCACTGAGTTTGTAGATAGTCCTTATGAAGATTGCTATTTTTACAATATTACTTCTTCCAAAGCAGGAGCATAGGTTTTTGTATTTCCTCTGTTCTGCGTTGATTTCCTTCTCCAGGGTTTAGTGTTCCATCAAAAAGGTGCTTTACATTCTAAGTTAATTCCTAGGTATTTTATTTTCTTTGATAGCAAAATGAGTTGCTATCCTGATTCTTGCCTCATTCATCTCATTTGTTGGCATATAGGAAGGCAGTTGACATTGAGGGTTAATTTTATACCCTGCTACCTTACCAAAGTTTTATATCAGCTCAAGCAGCTTCGCGGTAGAGTCTATAGGGTTCTTTAAATACAGAATCATGTCATCTGTAAGGAGAGAAAGTTTCAGTTCCTCTTTCCCTTTTCCTCCTCACTCCAGTTAGAATGGCCAAGATCCAGAAATCTAATAACGTATGCTGGAGAGGATATGGCCAGGAGGGATCACTACTACACTGCTGGTGGGATTGCAAACTCATTCAACCACTATGGAAAGCACTATGGCAGTATCCCAAAAAGACTAAACATAGAGCTCCCCTGTGATCCAGCAATTTCACTACTTGCCAATCGTCTAGATAGGACATACTAAATTCACTGGAACAATAACATTTATCACAGCACTATTTACTATAGCAAAGGTATGGAACCAACCAAGAGGCCCGTCAGTTGATGAGTAGATCAAATACGGTATTTTTACACAATGGAATTCTGTGCTTCTGTCAGAAAGAATGACATAGACGAATTTGTAAGAAAATAGAAAGACTGTAAAGTTTAGAAATTAGTTTCTGTCTCCTTCTCTCTCTCCTTCTCTATCTCTGTAAAATTTAGAAGTTCCTGTTTCTCTCTCTTTCTCTCTCTTTTCTCTCTCTCTCTCTCTCTCTCTCTCTCTCTCTCTCTCTCTCTCTTTCCCTCTCTCTCTCTCTGTCTCTCTCTCTCTCTCTCTCTCTCTCTCTCTCTCTCTTTCTCTTTCTCTTTCTCTCTCTCTCTCTCCAATCCTTAGGCTTGAACTCAGGGCCTGAGCTACTTTTGCTGAAGGTTAGCACTCTAGCATTTGAACCACAGTGCTGCTTCTGGCTTGCTCTTTTCATGTATTCTTGAGGAATCTAACCCAGGCCTTCATCCTTGATAGGTTAGCACTCTACCACTAAGCCACACAGTCAGCTTTTAGAGGTTTCTGACAAAGGTTTTCCTACATGCTATTATTTCTTCTGTGAGTGCTCTTAATGCTTGCTGAAGGTTGACTTTGTTTAGAAGACTTACCCTAATGCTCCCATATACAGAGATTCTATATATAGCTAAATGTTTTTCATTACTCAGAATTTCTCTATTGTGTATGTTCTGAAATGTACTGAAGGCTGACTTCTGATTAAAAGTCATTGCACATTTGTTCTATTCATTAGTTTTCTTTTCTTCTATGGGAATCAGGTTTGTGATGAACACAGAAGTATGCCTTCCAGGTCAACCACTTTCCACATTTGTAATATTCATAAGGTTTTTCTCTCCTATGTGCATTTTATACTTAGTCATGCGTTCATGATGGATTTTTCATCTTCTTATATTCATACGATTTTTATCCTGTGTCTGTGTGGTATCATGCGAACTCAACTATGAGTTCTTCAAAAAAATTTCCCTTTCATTTTATTCATAGGATTCTATCTTGTGGGTGTTTAGTGATACATCTTGACTTGTGCCTTCTGGGTAAAAGACTGAACATTTGCTACATTCATTACGGGTTTGATCTTGCGTTGGTTCTGTGACACAAGCTGAGTTTTCTTCCACAGACTAAAAAGTCTTTCCTATTTATTACATTGCTAAGGCTTCTCATATGTGTGAACTCTCTTACGCTTCCTGAAGGGTGAATACTGCACGAAAGACTTTCAACTTTGGTTATATTCGTAAGGTTTCTAATATGTGTGAATTCTGTTATGCCTCCTGTAATGTGACTTCCATCTGAAGGTCTTACCACATTTGATGCACTCGTACAGTTTCTGTCCTGTGTGTGTTCTCTGATGCAATTTGAGGGAAGACTTCCATTTGAAAGACATTCCACATCGGTTACATTCATAAGGTTTTTCTCCTGTTTGAATTGTCTTATGCATGTTGAGGTTTGGCTTCTGTGTGAAGGACTTTCCACATATGTTACACTCATAAGGTGTTTCTCCTGAGTATATTCTCTGATGAACATGGAGTTTTACCTTCCATTTGAAAGACTTTCCGCATTCACTACATGCATAAGTTTTCTCTCCTGTGTGTGTGTTCTATTATGCGCCTCAAGATATGACTTCCACTTGAAGGTCTTTCCACATTTGTTGCACACATAAGGTTTCTCTCCTGTGTGTGTTCTTTGATGCAATTTGAGGGAAGATTTCTGTCTGAAAGACATTAATCATTGGTTACATTCATAAGGTTTCACTCCTGTGTGTATTCTCTGATGAACACGAAGTTTTCCCTTCCCTTGGAAAGACTTTCCACATTCATTACACTTATAAGATTTCTCTCCTGTGTGTGTTATTTGATGAACTCGAAGGTTTATCTTCTGGGTGAAAGACTTTTCACATTTGTTACATTCATAAGGTTTCTCTTCTGTGTGTCTTCTCTGGTGCAAAGTGAGGTATGATTTCAGTCTAAAAGTCTTCCCACATTTATCCCATTCATAAGATTTCTCTTCTGTGTGAGATCTCTGATGTGTGCTGAGAGCTGAATTCTGGGCAGAAATTTTATTACGTTCCTCATATTCATAAGGTTTGTCTTCTCTTGGAGATCGAGGTTGGAGCGTCAGGTCTGACTTCTCAGAAATTAATTTTCACACTTGATGTACGCATCACATATCTCAGGATATTTGCTCTGAGGTATTGTAAGGCGTATTTCATTACTGAAAGATTTGTCACATTCACTACATGTATGAGGAGTCTCTCCTGTGTACATTTTCGGATGTGTAGTGATGTTCGTGTTAAGTACAATATTTTTCATCACACAGTACATTTAGCAGTTTTCCTCCCTCCCTGAAGAATTTCTTGGGCAGGGAGAACAGTATTATGATACTGCAGATCTTTTGGACTGTCACAATCATGAATAAAATGCTCTGAATATGCGATGGATTTTTTAAAAACAGGAGACATACGAGATCTATATGAAGCATGCATATCATCAGGCTTAGGAGACAGAAGCATGTTCTGACACTTAATGAACTCCTCAGTCCTCACCCCTAAGTTGTTACCGTTATTAGTAATCAGGTCTGGATTATGTGTAGAGCTCAAATTTAAAGTTGTTGCTAATCTCACGTTTTCCTCCACTTCGATACTACTTGCAACTGCTACTTCACAAAGACATTCATGTGGACTTTCCTGGCAGGTCTTGAACACATTTTCCATTAACTGGACATCTAAAATGAGTCATAGAAAAAAAGACACAAACATACATGAGATACAAATATTCCTTACTGTAAAGGTAATGACTTTACTTTCCCATCCTAAGTGTTAGATATTTTAAAATATAAAAGTGGAAATTGATTTGTGAGAAATATATGCTTTTCTCCCTAACATATTAAGAAAATGATATTTTACAATGACCAATAATGTTTTTCTGTGTTTTAGTTCTCTTTTTATATCACAGGAAATATTTATTGAAATTACCCAACTATGTATTGCTACAGTTTTAAGCTGAGTACTACCTATAGTATACCTGCAGCTGTTTTTTTTCAAATACTGTTTTGTTTATACATTGAGGAATAGCTGCCTTTCTTTTATTTTTGAGAAATAATCGAAATATTGTGCTGTTTTGCATCTTTTTAAAACCTTCTTTTCTTTTCTTTTCTTTTTTTTTGTAGGTCATAGGCATTGGCCCTGTCCCTGAACGCTTCAGCAGAAGACTATAACCCCTGTCCTTGAGCTACAGCCCCACTTCTGTTTTCTAGAGTTAACTACAGATAAGAGTCTCAGGTCCTGAGTAGCAGATAGGATTACCTTACCCAGTTTCAATGCTGTGTACTTATTAACCATTAAGTGAGGAACACGAATTTTTTCTAGATTCAGCGGCCACAAGTTTGGTTTATATGTCTGTTTTCCTTTGATCCAAGCAAGAACGATTCTTGAGAGTAAGGACTTACACCTATATCCCTTCAGTTACAACTTCTCATTAAAGTCTCAATTTAGGTATTTGTGGGAATTTTGAAATTTGTTTCTTTCCATTTGAAGTCTTATAAAAATTCCTTTTCTAACACTCCTGTCCCTCAGAACCATGGAAGACCAGAAAATCTCCAGCTCATTGTCTAGTTAATTTTCTTACGTTGATTGAAACATTGTTGTTTTTTTTCCTTCCAATCCTGGGTTTGAACTTAGGACCTAACCACTGTCCTTGGGTTTTCTCAAGACTAGAACCCTACCAATGAAGTCATTACTTCTGGCTTTTTCTATGTATGTGGTAATAAGGAATCAAACCTGTGTCTTTGTGCATGCTAGGCAAGCACTCTACCACTAGGCTCAATTTCTGGTGGAAAGGTCTAGTTCTGAATACCAGTCTCTTCCTAACAGCAAAAAGATATTATCCTTATCAGAGAATAATGCCCTGACTTATTCCTTCTTTGCTCAATCATTTATAGTCTTAGTTTTAAAGAAATGAAATATTATTCTTTCTTTCTTTCTTTCTTTCTTTCTTTCTTTCTTTCTTTCATTCTTTCTTCCTTTCTTTCTTGTTTGCAGTCATGGGACTTGAATTCTAGACCTGGCTGTTCTTCCTGAGCTCTTCAGCTCAAGGCTACTGCCCTATGTCTTTAGCCTCAACCCCACTTCTCATTTTCTATTGGTTCATTGGAGAGAAGAGTCTCAGGTATTTTGTGATAGGTCAGTCTTTGAACCTTGATCCTCAGATCTCAGCCTCCTAAGTAGCTAGGATTACAGGCATGAGCCACGGGCTCATGGCTTTCTCATTTTATTTTGTTTCACAGTGATTTCTACAGAGAAATCTAACTTTAACTCTACTGCCACATAGAATTCATTATATCACCCTATGATTCTTGGTGCCGGGGGTTTGGGCTAGCATGCACAAAGACCTGTTTCAGTTCCTTGGTACTACATACAAAGAAAAAGCCAGAAGTGGTGCTATGACTCAAGAAGTAGAGAGCTAGCCTTGAGAAAACCCAAGGACCATGCTCAGGCCCTGAGACCAAGCATAGGATTGGGAAAAGAAAATGATTCCTGATTCATTCACAAAGAATTCCATAGGTTCCACACAGGATTTAGGGTAACTAAGAATATTATTGCTCAGTACATCACAACATGAACTTACCAATGGGGCTCAGGCTCCAACATCAATATGAAGATGCATTCACTCACCTGTGATATTCTTGTCAGAGGAATTTCCTATCCAGAGTTCTGCACAGTGCTCTAGCTTGTCAATTAATACAGGTTTGGGAACACAGGGCCCTGTAAATTAGAAACAGTAGAGAATTATTGCTTATGCTGTGTCATCATTGCTTTAAGTTCGCAGACATCCTACTCACAAGTTATCTATTAAATCTTTTTTGTCATTTCTCACTGGCTCCATGGTTGACTTTTCCCCAGCTCTGGATTCATTTTGTATGGCATAAACTTAGCTGTCTTACTCGAGGCTAGAAAAATATCAGTTTGAGTCCCAGCTCCACTTACATGCGTAGGTCTTCATGCATGCTAGGCAAGCACTCAACCACAAAGTCAAACTCCACTAACATTTTTGAGGGGTTACTTGGAGTTATAGAGTTTCATGGCAATTTTTATGCCATTGCTGGCTTCAAATTAGAATTCTTAGATTTCTTCCTCATGAATATTTTAAGATTACAGGCATGAAACTTTGCACCTAGTGCCTGGTTTCCATTATAAACTCACTGTTTAGTGATTTGTAGATCCTATTTCCAATAATGATACATATTCTATTCTGGATTGTTTATCCACTTACAATTACTGTGTAAGTTTGGAATGTCGTCTCCATTAGAGGAAACATAATTTAGAACTGTTGTCAAAGTATCCTGAAGGTATCCTGAAGAATGAGTACAAAATTACCTTAGGTTTTCTTTAGAAAGTAATGATACTTCTCAGGGCCTGGAATCTTTCATTTAAATAGTATTGAAAGTTTGATAAACATTCACGTATCTGCAAAATAACAAGGCACTTGGCCTTGCAAGTGAATTTGACTTTGGCTCACCTAAGGACACCAGGTTGCTGTAGGTCTCCAGCATTACATCTCTGCACAGGGTCCTCTGAGCATTGTCCAGATGCTGCCACTCCTCCCAGCTGAAATCCACAGCTACATCATCAAATGACACCAGCTTCTGGAATGGCACATTTTTATCAAGTAATTAGCACTGAGTTATAAACACACCATGTCTGGAATTTTATTCTTTTTTTGTAGGAATTTTATTCCTTTATTAAATGTTTAGACTTACATGAAATATTGACCTGAAAAGCTTAGGGATGGTGCCTAGGCCCAGAGTTCAAGTCCCAAGACCCACAAAAAAATAAAAAGGCAAGCCAGGTGTTGGTGGCTCACGGCTGTCATCCTAGCTACTCAGGAGACTGAGATCTGAGGACCATAGGTCAAAGCCAGCCTGGCACAAAATTCCATGAGACTCCTTTCCAATTACCCACCATAAAAATGTTTAATGGCTTGTGGCATATCATGGTAGAGCAATTGTGGTATCGACAAAAATAAGTCGGGGGAGTAGATTTAGGTTATAAATGGAATTATTCCATTGAAAAGAAACTACATTATATGATGACATATGCTGGTACTGTGAGAATATTGCAAAATCTTAGGGTATCAAGTAATAATACTGTGAAGTACACCCAGAATGTTAATATTCTATATCTGACATAATAATCACTTGGGGAAGAAACTTTTTTTTTGTTTTTTTGGCTGGGGGATTTGTAAGGCTTGAACTCTGGGCCTGGGCACTGTTCCTGAGCTCTTCAACTCAAGGCTATCACTCTACCTATGAAGCCACAGTGCCATTTTCCATATTCTAGTGGTTAAGTGTAGATGAGAGTTTCATAGACTTTCTAATGCCCAGGCTGGCTTTGAACCAAATCTTTAGATATCAGCCTGATATCTGAGTAGCTAGGATTACAGGTAGAAGTCACTGCACCTGGCAAGAAATTTATTTCTTGCTATTTTATACTACAAATTTACTGTATGTTTTACTTTTTCAAAAAGACTGAGGATGACCTTTGTTCTGTATATAATGGGAAGAGGGGTAGGGAGCTGTGAGCACAACAACTGAGGGGCAATACTCAGGGTAGGACAATAGCCTTAAACTAAAGAGCTCACCGCCCAAGGTCCAAGCCCCATGACTTTCCCCACTACCCCACAAAAAAGGGAAAAAAATTGGAGATTGGAGAGGATTTTCTAAAAAGAATATATAGAAATAATAGTTCAAAATGTAGAAAGAAGTTCAATATTAACAGTCATGAGAAAAATTAAAATTACAATGAAATCATTACTTTAAATATGTTAGTATAAGTATAGTTTTAAACAAAAACATCCACATACACACACACAAACACACACACACACACGCATACAAAAAACAACTTTCAAAGTCTAACTATTACTGGGAAGGTAGTGAGAAGAAGTAGAACTTTGGAATAGTTCTGCAAGGAATATAAAACAATCAAAAATTGCGTGGAGAGTGCTAAAAAAGTACTAAATATAGCATTACATAGAAATATGGTCCAACTCTTCCATTTCTAGATTTGTACCTAACGTAAGAGAAAGCAGAGACTAGAACAAATATGTGGAGAATCCATTCACAACTATTAATAATAATCAAAAGATAGAAATATGCAAAACAATGCATTGAAAAGGAGGAACATCTTACTATATTTTACAGATGAATCTTGATTACAGTAAACTAAAAATACAGCAGTCATAAAGGAAGAGCTAGGGTATGTTTTCCCTTCCAGAGCTTCCAAGGATCAACAAACCCTTAGAGCCAAAAAGCACGATGGTTCCAGAGAATGGAGTAGAGAGGAACAGGAGCTGAATGTTTAATGATTATACATGGAAGATGAAAATTGCTCTAGATGGGTAGAATGAAGAGAGAACTGTACCCGAAACAATGGTTATGTAGCCACACAGGATGGGACACACCTATACTCCCTGATCTTGGGAAACTCAAGAACGATTTCTAGCCATCCTAGATGCATGGAAAGATCCATCATAAAAACTAATGTGGAGGGGCTGGGAGTTTGGCATAGTTGTAGAGTGCTTGTATGAAGACGAAGGTTCAATTCCGCAGTACCACATACACAGAAAAAACCAGAAGTTAATGCTGTGGCTCAAGTAGAAGATCACTAGGCTTGAGGAAAGCTGAAGGACAGTGCTCAGACCGAGTTCCAGCCAAAGGGCTTGTTTAAAAAAAACAGAAAGCTGAGCATGATGGGGTGGTGGCTCACTTCTATAATCCTAGCTACTCAGGAGGCTGAGATCTGAGGATCAAGGTTTAAAGCCATCCTGGCACAAAAAGACCTGAGACTCTTATCTCCAATTTACCTTTAGAAAATGGGAAGTGGGGCTTGGCTCCAGGGTAAGGTGGTAGCCTGGAGCTGAAGAGCTCAGGGATAGTGCCCAGGTTGAGTTCAAGATCTATGACCAACCAAAAAAAAAAACCAAACAAACAAAAATAATGTGGAAAAATTTGGATTCTGTGAATTTTATCAGGCATGTAAATGTCTTTTTTTGCTGTTGAAATAACAAATTGTTTGGAAACATTTTAAAAGTTTTTACCTAGAAATGTACACTACAAATGGAATTAATATCAAACACAAAATATGCAAAAGATACAAATTATCACAATATGGGTATCCTGCTTCTGTATCTTTTCACTGACTCCTGTTCAAATGAGTCATATATTCTGAATCATTTCTCCCAGTCGATATATGCCACACATGTTAGCTTGTACTGAACTTCTTGGGAAATCAAAAGGAAATACTAAGCAAATGTGTGTTAGATTTTTTCAACAGTGATATTTCAAATATAAATCCCTACTCATTGCATTATTTAATATCAATGCCGGAATCTAACTTACACTGGCAGAATCTTCAATCTTTTGAGAATCTTCAAAAGGGTGTGTAAATATTTAGGATCGTTATGTCTTCCTGGAGGAAAGATCCCTTTAGTCGTATGTAGTAACCTTCTTTGTCTTTTCTTACTAATTTTAGTTTGAAGTCTATTGTATCTGACATGAGGATGGCAACTCCAGCCTGTTTATGGGGGCAGTTAGCTTGATAGAGTTTATTCCAACCTCTCACTTTCAAAAGATGATTGTTTTTGGGTAAGATGTGTCTCTTTTTTTTAGTTTTAATATATTTTTATTGTAATTAATAGAAGGGTTACATTATATTCACCAGATAGAAGGTGCATTACTTCACAAACATTGATACCCTTTCTCATGTCTTGGTCCCCAGTTCCCTCTCCTCACCCCCAACCCTCATCTTGTTTTACCCGCTTCCCTATCCTATTTCAAATAACCAAATATGCATATATACAATATATCAGACAATCAGGTGAAATACTGTAACAATATGAGTTAACCAAGAGACAGAAAAAGAGATGAGAGATAACATAGTACATTAAGGACAACCATCACTCATTATATGGCTTTTGTTTCTATATCCTGGAGGTTCTTTCATTTAGCATCATATTATATGGCCTTATGTATCTAGGTTTTACTCTATTGTAAATCTCTGTTAGGTGAGCCCAAGGTTTCTACTGATAATGACAAATGAGACAAACCATTGAGCCTGTGTTCCTTTGGGTCTGGCTTGCTGGGTGATAGGTGAGTTCTATGTTTAGCCTTTTGAGGCACTGCCACACTGCTTTCCATAGTGGTTGAACGAGTTTGCACTCCCACCAACAGTGTAGTAGTGATCCCTTCTGGCCACATCCCCTCCAGCATCTGTTGTTATTAGATTTCTTGATCCTGGCCATTCTAACTGGAGTGAGGTGGAATCTCAGAGTTGTTTTGATTTGCATTTCCTTTATGGCCAGACATGTTGAGCATTTCTTCATGTGTCTGTACGCCATGTAGGGTATTTATCTAGACATTTTCCTTATCTTTATAAAACATCTAGAAGATTGGGTCTAACTGCAGAGATTAGGTATTTTGTTTTAACTTTTGATTCGGCCCAAATCTTGACTATTTAACTTAGATTTAGAAGCCAAATATAATGTTTTACATCATTGCCTTTTTCAAATTAAAAAATAAAAAAACAAAAACCTTCTGTGCTGGAGATGTGCTAGAGATTGAACCTAGGGCTTTTCATATGTGAGTACATGCTGTACCTTGGAGAAACATTTCTACCCTTATATTATTTTCTTTCTGATATATAAGTCCAGCTGCTAATGCTGAATGGATGAGAAACAAGTAGCAATTCAACTGGAATTTGCATTTCATCCTGGAATTCAGAGGGGAATGGAAACCCCTGGCTGAAGTTTTTCTCCTTTTCTTTTTCTTTTTTTCCATAATTCTTTTTTTTTAGATTTTTTTTATTGTAATTAGTAAAAGGGTTACATGATATTTGCCAGATAGAAGGTGCATTAATTCACATACATTGAACATTGTTGTGCTAGTGGGTTTAGTATGCCCTTGTTTCTGGATTGTTGGGCAAATGCCAAGTAGGGGAATTGCTGGGTCATACGGGAGTTCTATGTTTAGCCTTTTGAGGCACTGCCACACTGCTTTCCATAGTGGTTGAACGAGTTTGCACTCCCACCGACAGTGTAGTAGTCATCCCTCCTGGCCACATCCCCTCCAGCATCTGTTGTCATTCGTTTTCCTGATCCTGGCCATTCTAACTGGAGTGAGGTGGAATCTTAGAGTTCTTTTGATATGCAAATCTTTTATGACCAGAGATGTTGAGCATTTCTTCATGTGTCTATAGGCCATTTTTGTTTCTTCTTCAGAGAAGACTCTCTTTAACTCTTTGGCCCATTTTTTAATGGGATGGGTGTTCCTTTGGAGGTTAGTTTGGAGTGATTCAATTTTTTGAGTTGTTGATATATTTTAGATATGAGGCCTTTGTCCGTTGTTTGGTTGGTGAAGATCTTCTCCCACTCTGTAGGCTTCCCGATTAGTTTACTAGCTATATCCGTTGCCATACAAAAGCTCTGCAGTTTAATGCAGTCCCACTTATCCAGCCTTTCTCTGATTTGTTGTGATTCTTGGTCCTTATTAAGAAAGTTTCGACCTGTGCCAAGGAGGCCTAGTGTGTCTCCTATTCCTTCCTGTAAACTTTTCAGTGTGTCAGCTTTTACCTCCAGGTCTTGATCCATTTGGAGTTAATTCTAATGCAAGGTGACAAAGAAGGATCCAACTTTAGTTTTCTGCTGGTGCTTAACCAGTTCTGCCAGCACAACTTGTTGAAGAGGCTATCTTTCTTCCATTCTGTTTTTTTGGCTCCCTTGTCAAAGATTATGTGGCCATAGGTCTGTGGTTTAATATCTGGGTCCGCAGTTCTATTCCATTGGACTTCAGGCCTGTTCTTGTGCCAGTACCAAGCTGTTTTGGGAATTATAGCTCTGTAATAGAGTCTAAAGTTTGGAATTGAAATTCCTCCAGCGCTGTTCTTTCTGCTAAGGAGTGTTTTTGCTTACGGGGTCTTTTATTATTCCATATGAAATTTTGAATTGCCTCTTCTATTTCTTTCAAGAATGACTTTGGGATGTTGATGGGTATTGCATTGAATTTGTAGATAGCCCTTGGCAAGATTGTCATTTTCACAATGTTGATTCTTCCAATCCAGGAGCATGGGAGGTTTTTCCATTTCCTTAGTTCCGCTTTAATTTCCTTTTTTAGGGTTTTAAAGTTTTCATCTAAACGGTCCTTTACATTCTTAGTTAAGTTAATTCCTAGGTACTTTATTTTCTTTGAGGCTATTGTGAAAGGAGTTTCTTTCCTGATTATTGCCTCGTTCCTCTCACTATTGGCGTAAAGGAAGGCAGTTGATTTGTGAGGGTTGATTGTATGGCCTGCTACCCTTCCAAAGCTTTGAATCAGCTCATGGAGCTTGGGAGTACTGTCTATAGGGTACTTTAAATACAGAATCATGTCATCTGCAAAGAGGGATAGTTTTATTTCCTCTTTCCCTACTTGGATCCCCTTTATGCTTGCTTCTTGCCTTATTGCACTGCCTAGGAAATTTAGTACTATGTTAGAAAGGAGTGGAGAGAGTGGGTATCCTTGTCTCGTTCCTGATTTTAGAGGGAATGGCTTTAGATTTTCACCATTAAGTATAATACTAGCAGTGGGTTTCTCATACACAGCCTTTATTACATTGAGAAATGTTCCATGGAGTCCTAGTTTCTCCACATCTTTTAACATAAAGGGGTTTTGGATCTTGTCAAATGCCTTTTCCGCATCTATTGAGACAACCATGTGATTTTTGTCCTTGCTCCTGTTGATGTGTTGAAGTATATGAATTGATTTGTGTATGTTGAACCAGCTTTGCCTCCCTGTGATGAATCCAGTTTGATCATAGTGTATAATTTTTTGATGAGTTGTTGTAGACGGTTGACCAGTATTTTGTTGACAAGTTTTGCATCGATGTTCATCAAAGAAATGGGTCTATAGTTTTCTTTCTTTGATGAATCTCTGTCTGGTTTGGGGATGAGGGATATACTGGCTTCACAGAATGAGTTTGGTAAACAACCTTCATTTTCAATTTCGTTGAAGCGCTTGAGGAGTATTGGTGTGAGCTCTGCTTTGAAGACCTTATAGAATTCAGCTGTGAATCCATCTGGCCCTGGGCTCTTTTTAAGTGGAAGTTGTCTAATTTCCATTTCAATTTGAGGCCTGTTGAGTTGGGTTAGCTCTTCTTGGTTCAGTGTGGGTATGTTAATCTTGTCTAGGAATTCATCCATTTTTCTAGATTCTCAAATTTGTTGGCGTAAAGGTTTGAGAAGTATTCCCTCATGATATTCTGGATCTGGGAAATTTCTGTCGTGATATTACTATTTTCATCTGCGATTTTGTTTATTTCGATATGCTCTCTTGTTTTTTTGGTAAGATTTGCTAAGGGCTTGTCAATTTTGTTAATTCTTTCAAAGAACAAACTCCTTGTTTTGTTGATTCTTTCTATACTTTTTTTTATTCCAAATCATTTAATTCTGCTTTGATTTTAATAATTTGCTTTCTCCTAATGGGTTTAGGGTTGGTTTGTTGCTCTTTTTCTAGGAGGTTAAGGTGAGACCTTAACTAATTGGTTTGCCGTTTTTCCAAATTGCTGTTGTAGCCACTCAGCGCTATAAATATTCCTCTGAGTACTGCCCTAAGGAGTTGATATTTGTGTGCTCCTTATTGTTAAATTGCATAAACAGTTGGATATCTGTTCTGATCTCTTCGATTATCCATTGTTTTTAATTCAACAATGTGTTGTTCAGTCTCCAGGAGTTATAAGGTTTTCGTTGGTGGAGATGTGTGTTCAGTTCCAATTTGATACCTTTATGGTCTGAGAGTGTGCATGGAATAATTTCAGGGTTTGTGAATCTGTCCAGGTTTGTTTTACGGCCTAAGATGTGTTCTATTTTGGAAAATGTTCCATGTGCTGCTGAGGAAAACGTATATTGTGTTGTTACTGGGTGGAATATTCTGCAGATGTCTGTTAGGTCTAGTTGGTCTATATAGTTGTTCTCACTGTTGGCATAAAGGAAGGCAGTTGATTTGTGAGGGTTGATTTTATGGCCTGCTACCCTTCCAAAGCTTTGAATCAGCTCAAGGAGCTTGGGAGTAAAGTCTATAGGATTCTTTAAATACAGAATCATGTCATCTGCAAAAAGGGATAGTTTTATTTCCTCTTTCCCTTCTTGGATCCCCTTTATGCTTGCTTCTTGCCTTATTGCACTGCCTAGGAATTCTAGTACTATGTTAAAAAGGAGTGGAGAGAGTGGGCATCCTGAATGCTACCCCTTAGCACTTTTATGCAAACCTCAGGCCTGTGGCATTTTAAGCACAATTCAACGCTCTCTTTTTTGATGTTAATTAGACGTAAAAATCTTATGGAATTTATTGCATGGCTGATTTTGAACTGGAATCCTCAGGTCTCCGCTTATCTTGAGTAGCTAGGATTAAAGTACTTTTACAACCTGTATGCTCATACACATCGCTTCTGATCCAAACACTCATTGTTCAATTTAACTAACAAGATGTGAGGAAAGATGATTGACTGTAATTTACTAGATGGGCTTCTAGTGAGTACATATTTCCACTTCCACTCTGAAGCCAGGGAAATGTTTCTGGTACATGTTTCAACTATCTCCCAAAGAGGAAATAATGTGTGAGTACGTTTGCTAGTATTTCAGATAGGAAATGGACTTTGGTGTTTGGAACCTGTTGGGCAGAGTGTATCAGCTGGTCTGTGATAACAGAGATGAGGTTTCAGACAGGAATATTTTCATCCCAGACAGACTTAATCCAGATCCTTGGATTTCAGGCCTTGAGTAGATAGAATTACAAATGTGAGCTGCCACCACCACCTGGTTCATTTTGGAAAACTTAATTGCTTCTCATTTGTTCCTTTCCTTTTTTGGAAGATTGATCTAAGCTGGCTGATTGTGCATCACAATGAAGTGATTGGCCTCAGGAATTGCAAATATTTGTTTCATCAGCATGGAATGAATGAAGTTGATCTAAACCCAATAGTATTTTCCTTCTGATTAATAGGGAACTTACCTGTATCATTTTTCCTTGCCTTTGCTTTCCCAAAGCAAGCAACAGGTTTCTTAAAAACTATACTTCATGAGAATATTATAATGAGAAGCTATCTTCTGCACACTTCAGAATAGTCCTTTCATTTATAAACTTATATTACAATATTAGGTAGAAGAATGGTGACTGTTAGTTTCATAACTATTTCATATGTTTTACTCTTTAAGGCTCATTAACTCAAGAAGGGATTAAATACATTTAGATAATAGTAGAACATAGCTGCTGCTGATTTGATGTGTGTGCAGATGATACACAGATTTATTAGGATTACTGAAAATTTTCTTCAAATTTTCAGTAGTAGACTGCTATGCTAACTGGAAGGTGATAGTAATGATGCTGAAATTCTATGAATCAGCTATGAAGCAGAATTTCAGGGGAGAGTATTTGCTAGGGACTTAATTTCTAAGACGCATATCAAGAATATTGAACTATAACACCAAATGCTGGAGGACTCAGCGTCACATTTTGTTTGTTTTATGCAAGTCCTGGGACTTGAACCCAGGGCCTGGGAACTGTCCTTAAATGTTTTTTTTTTGCTTCAGGCTAGTGTTCTACCACTTGATCCACAGCTCCACTTCCAGATTTTTGGTAATGAACTGTAAATCAGAATATCATGCAATTTGTTTGGGCTGGATTCAAACCTGATTCTGTGTAGATAGGATTCCAAGTGTGAGCGCACAGAGCCTGGCTAGTATCATTCATCATTCAAGTCATGGGACTGCAATTCTGCACCTGGGTCTTGTCACTGAGCTTTTCAGGTCAAGACTACTGCCCTATCCCTTGAGCCACAGGGCCACTTCTGGGTTTCTGGTGGTTAATTGGAGATAAGAGTCACATGGACTTCAGTGCCCAGGCTGACTTTGAACTGCTATCCTTGGATCCCAGCCTCTTGAGTAGCTACATTTACAAGTGTGAGCCACCATACCGGGCTAAATTATTTTTTTAAGTTAATTTTTTTTGTTAAGTCAATATATAGATGGCATACGGTTACATAAGTAATGAACACATTTCTTAAGAAAATTGTTATCCCCTCCCTCATTTTTCTCTGTTTTCCTACCCTCAGCCCCCTCTCCACCCAGATTGTTCAGTTCATTTCCGTTTAGTGTCTTCCAAGTATCACTGTTCAATTGGTTCACCCTTTTTCTTTGTTTTTTTTTTTACCATTTTATTATACCCTCTCCATTCCCCAAATCACATAAACCTATGTACAAGACACAGGGTACCCGAATTCAACACAGTGACTACAGAGAATAAAACTAAAGGGAAAAAGAAGAAAACAGGTGAAAAGCAAAGAAAATGAAAGAACATCATACCGTACCTTAGAAGCAACAACACTGAAAAAACAAAACATAAAACCTTCGGCTGAAAATGTAGCTTGCCTAGCATGTATGAAACCCTGGATTCCATTCCTCAGCACCACATAAACAAAAACTGGAAGTGCCACTGTGACTCAGCTGGTAGATTTCTAACGTTCAGCACAGAGTGTCTCCAAGTGACAAAAATCTGTCACTTTTAAGTCAGGCTTCAAAACTTTGCTAGGAACCAGTTACGTGATTTGGAAGAAAGTCCAATTTTCAAAAAATCACTAGCCAGGCGCTGGAGGGTCATAATTGTCATTCTACTAGCCAGGGAGTAGGTGATTCAAAGCCTTTGCAAGCAAAAAAACGAAAACAAAAAAAACTGTAAGATTTTTCTCTCCACTTATCCACCCAAAAACTAAGTGGAGTTGTGGCTAAAACTGGTACAGCATTAGCCTTGAGGAAAAAGAAGTAAGAGACCTTGCACAGGTCCAAAGTTCAAGCTCCCCACCAAGAAAGAAAAAAAAGGAGTTCAGATACCTTAGTTTCAAAAGTATATCTGGATATCTTAGTAGATTTTTCTGATCTTTCCTCATTCATCTCATGGAACCACATAATCTTGATCCTGATCTGACTAAGAGCCTGCATTGTGCTTAATAAATTCATTCCACATATTCCAGTAGAATCTGGACAGCTAACAGCCACTTACCAATGCTTTATTCTATGTTTAGGCCAGTATGTCTTCATACCATCTACACAGTCAGCTATATCATCTTTCCAGAAGTATCACTGAGTGTAGAACATTAGATTCATCAGATAGAAGGTGCATTACTTCTCAAACTTTGATATCCCATGTAATGATATGGTCCCCATTTCCCTTCCCCTACCCCCACTCATGTTCATTTCCCCCCTTCCCTATCCAATTTCAAATAACCAATTAGGCACATATGAAATATATCAGAAAAAAAGGTGAAATATTGTAACAATATGATATAACCAAGGGATAGCAAAAGAGATAAGAGATCACATAGTTCATTAAGGACAACAATCACTCATTATTTGAGTTTTGTTTCTTTATCTTGGAGGTCCTTATATTTAGTGTCATACTATTTGTCACGATGTCTCTAGATTTTGTTCTATCGTAAATCTCTGGTAGCAGAGCCCAAGGTTTCTACTGAATTTGACCAATGAGGGATACTCTTGGGCCTATGTTCCTTTCAGTTTGGCTTACTTCACTTAATATGATTTTTTTCCTTTTGATCCGCTTCCCCGAGAATGCCATTATTTTATCTTGTGGGTTGGCTATGTATCATTCCATTGTGTGTGTGTGTGTGTGTGTGTGTGTGTGTGTGTGTGTGTGTGTGTATCACATTTTTTGTAGTAGGGCATCTGGTTGTTTCCATTATCCAGCCTCATTTTCTACAGATATTTTTATAGTCTCTTTTTTATTTTCAGGGTAATGTATAGAGGGGTTACGATTACATTTACAGGTAGTGGACTGCATTACTTCTCACACATTTATTCCACTCCACATGTTTTTGTCCCCAGTTCCCTCTCCCCTCCCCTTCCCAATCATCTTGTTTCCCCCCTTCCCTTTCCTATTTGACATAAACAAATAAACATATATACAATATGCCAGGGAAAAAATCAGATACAGTAACAATCTGACATTAACCAAAGGGCAAAATAAGAGATGAGAAATAACATAGTAGATTAAGGACAAAAATCACACAAGATTAAGAGCAACGATGACACAAGATATAGCTCTTGTTCCCATATCCTAGAGATCCTTTCATTTAGTCTCATCTTATATGACCTTATATACCTAGGTTTTTGAGTTATCGTAATCCTCTGCTAGGAGAGTCCTAGATGTGAACTAATTATTACAAATGAGGGATACCATTGAGCTTATGTTTCTTTGGGTCTGGCTTGCTTCACTTAATATGAATTTTTCCAAGTCTTTCCATTTCCTTACAAATGGGGCGATGTCATTCCTTCTGATGGCAGCATAGCATTCCATTGTGTATAAGTACCACATCTTCTTGATTCAGTCATCTACAGAGTGGCATCTGGGTTGGTTTCATATCTTTGCTATGGTAAATAGTGCTGCAATAAGCATCATTGTGCTAGTGGCTTTAGTATGTCCTTTTTTCTGGACAATTGGGTAGGTGCCAAGTAGTGGATTTTCTGGATCATAGGGAGCTCTATGTTCAGTCTTTTGAGGAACCACCACACTGCTTTCCCTAGTGGTTGAACGAGTTTACACTCACACCAACAGTGTAGGTGTGATCCCCCCTGGTCACTTCCCCACCAGTATCTCCTATTAGATTTTTTGATAATGGCCATTCTGACTGGAGTCAGGTGGAATCTCAAAGTTGTTTTGATTTGCATTTCCCTTATTGCTAGAGATATGGAGCATTTCTTCATGTGTCTAAAGCCCATTTTAATTTTTTCTTCAGAGAATACTCTTTTAAGTCTTTAGCCCACCTTTTAATAGGATGGTTGTTTCTTTGAAGATTTGTTTGGGAGAGATTCATTTTTTTCAGCTATAGATATATTTTAGATAACTACATGCATTTTTGTAGAAAAAAGAATGGAAGCCATCATGCTGGCTCACAACTTAATTTCAGCTACTTAGGAGGCTCAGGACTTAGGATCACAGGTCAAAGCCAACCAGGGCCCTACAGTGTGTGAGATCAAACTCTGTGAACATACAATGACTGTAAGAGGAATCTCACTGCCTGGGAATGTAGCCTAATGGTAGAGTGCTCACCTAGAATGCATGAAGGCCTAGGTTCTATTCACCGGTAACGCATACTCAGAAAAAAGCTAGAAGTGGCGCTGTGTCTCAAGAGGCAGAGCACTCACCTTGGGCAAGGGAGTCCAATGAAAATGTCTAGGCCCTGAGTCCAAGCCGTAGGACTGGCAAAAAGAAAAAAAAGAGCAATCTTACTTAAGTAACAAGGAATGTACCCTATATTTACACAGACTGAAAAATTCATTAAGAAATTAGAAAATATGTATAAAGTGCATATTTTCTTTTGTGTGTTGGCACTGGGTCTTCAACTGAGTGCTTCAGCTCTATCCCTGACCTTTTCTGCTCAAGGCTAGCACTCTCACGATGCAGCCCCAAATCAACTATCTTCAATTGAGATATAAGCGATGAATATTTCAGGGTGCTTCATGAAAAACATTTTTATAAATTGAAACTTTCAACACAGTCTTATTTTAGTATGAATGTTGAGATGGGAAGAGACATAAAAAGTGAAATGTTTCCTGATCCCCATAGAGAAGAGACTCAGCAGAACCACTGTGGTCTGCAGGCTTCTTTGTGAGTTTTGTTTGCTTGTTTGATTTTTGTCAATTGTGGGGCTTGAACTCTGGGCCTGGACACTGTCCCTGAGCTCTTCAGCTCAAAGCTAGTGTTTAATCTGTGATCCACAGTGCCACTTCTGGTTTTTCTGGCAGTTAACTGGGTACTTTGGCTGGCTTTAAACTTTGATTCTCAGATCTTAGCCTCCTGAGTAGCTAAGATTATAGGTGTGAGGTACCATCACCAGGCTGCTGCTCTGTTACTATGCAGGTTCTGGATCAAGAACTTCAAGTTCTTACTTCAATTTTTTCTTCTCTTGCCTTATACTCGGCTATTTGAACGAAGCCCCAGTTCCTGGTCTTTGTTGGTTAATGAGAGATATTATGATTTTCTAATATTCAGAGCAATGATTATAAAACCCAGCATTTTACTTACTTGAATAAATTAAGAGACAGGACCTAGTGAGATGGAAAACAAAATTTTTTTCAAGTTGCTATCCTGTTCTAATGCATAAGTCTGGCTATTTTGCTTACACACAAATATGCATTTTACCAGTTTCTACTCTATTTTTGCTTAGCTTAAAACCACCACTGCCATTTCATAGATTTTGTTGTTGTTGTTTGCGGTCCTAGAACTCTGTGCCTGGGCTGTTCCTCAGATCTTCAGTTCAATGCCAGTGCTCTACTACTTTTGATTTGGCCAGTTCTGGGCTTGAACTCAGGGACTGAGCACTGTCCTTATATTTTCTCAAGGCTAGGGCTCTACCACTTCAGCCTCAGCACCACTTCCAGCATTTTTCTATGTATGTGGTATTGAGGAATTGAACCCAGGTCTTTGTGCATGCTAGGCAAGCACTCTACCACTAGGCCAAACTCCCAGCCCAAAATTATTCATCATTACTATTAGCTATCTTCTTTTTTATTATTGATTCGTCATGGTGCTTGGACTTTGGGCCTGGACACTGTCCCTGAGCTCTTCAGCTCAAGGCTAGCGCTCTTCAGCTTCAGCTCCATTTTTGGTTTCTGATAGTTAATTGGTGATGTAAGTCTCATAAACATATGTGTCCAGGCTGGCTTTCGGCTTTGAACCAAGATCCTCCAATCTCAGCCTCCATAGTAGCTAGAATTACACGCTTCAGCCAGCAGTGCCTGACTGTTTGATGTCTCTGTCTCTGTCTCTCTGTCTCCCTCTGTCTCTCTCTCTCTGTCTCTGTCTCTCTGTCTCTCTCTGTCTCTCTCTGTCTATCTCTCTCTCTCTCTGTCTCTCTCTCTCTCTGTCTCTCTCTCTTGGTTGTAAGACTTTAATTGTGCACCTGGGCAGTGTCCCTGGTCTCTTCAGCTCAAGGCTACAACCTTAAACACCTTGAGCCACAGTGTCACTTCTGGTTTTCTGGTGCTTAAGTGGAATTAACAGTTTCATGGACTTTAGTGTCTGGCCTGCCTTTGAACTGTGATCCTCACAACCCAACCTTCTGAGATCATTTCCATCTTTTTTTTTGGTTTAAGTGGTACAGAGTAATTGAACACAAGGCTTTGTGCATACTAGGCAAGCAAACTACCACTAGTGTGCACTCCAACCTTAGAAAAGGGCTTTCTTTTTCTTTTTCTTTTTTTCACTCATGGGGCTTGAACTCTGGGCCTGGATGTTTACCTTAAGCTCTTCAGCTCAAGGCAAGAGCTCTACCACTTGAGGCACATTGTCATTTTGAATTTTCTGGATTATTTGGAAATAAGATTCTCACAGATTTTTATGCCTGGTCCGTCTTTGAACCTCGATCCTCCAGGGTAGCTAGGATTACCAGGGTGAGCCACCAGTCACGGGCATTAAATTATTATTTTTTGCATATCCTATGGCTTCAACTCATGGCCAGAGCACTGTCCTAGGGCTTGCTCAAGGATAGCACTTTACTTCAGCCAGCCAACTCCCGGTCCAAATAGGCCACTCTTGAAGCTAGAATTACAGAGATCTGCCATAATACTGGCATGTCGTTATCTAAGTATATAATTTTTCTTCTATTTTTGATGGCTTTTCCTTAGTGGACATATTTCCTACATATTTTATGGAAAACTTCCTTCCCACTTGGGCCATAAGTTAAGCCTAGTGGAAGAGTTCTTGCCGAGCATGAATGAAGACCCAAGTTGAATTCCTCAGCACAACATAGATAAAAAAGATACAAGTGGTGCTGTGGCAAATGTCATAGAACTTGCGCCTTAAGAATAAACAAAAACAAAAACAAGGATCGTGCTCAGGTCCTGAGTCTAAGCACAGTACTGGCAAAAAAAAATTCTGCCCAAAGTAGACATTAAAACTTATTGTACTTTTCAAAAACTTTGTTGTCAAGGTGATATACAAAGAGATTGCAGTTACATATGTAATGAGTACATTTCTTGTAAACACTGTTACCCCCTCCCCCCTTTTCTCTTTCCCTTACCCCTAGTCATATATTTCATTTACAACAAATACATATGTATTTTCATTCCTGAAAAAATAGTTTAAAATGTGTTCAAATAAATGATGTAGGTTGATATATTTATCAAAATGGATTACTTGAACTCTAAAATAAATATTCTAGGTAATTTTTATCATAAAAAATGTAGTAATGCTATAAAACTAATAAAACAGGAATTTTAGTTATTAATTTCTTATGTTTTACCTTTAACATTATTACACTAAGCATACTGTTTATGGTATTAATACAGACAGCATGAAATATGATTATGTAAAAAAATTAAATGATTCAAAATAGTAAGGTTGGGGGCCAGTAGTTTGGCTTGGTGGCACACACCCTGGCCTGGCAAAAAAGAAGTAGGGTTAGATAAAACAGATTTATTTCCAAATGTGTGGAAAATGGTATGATTTCTTGTTTGGCTAGTCCTGGAGCTTGAACTGAGGGACCAGGAACTGTCCTTGGCCACATTTGTTCAAGGGTGGCACTCTGACACCTGAGCCACAGTGCCCTATCTGCTTTTTCTGTGTATGCAGTGCCGAGGAATTGAATCAAGGTCTTCTTGTATAGGTGAGCACTCTACAACTAGGCCACATTCAAAGCCAAAGTAGACTTGTGATGCTATTATGGAGTTTTAATTTTCTTAAATATTTGTACAAAGCACAATGGATATATAAACAGACTTGAACTCACAGAACAGAGTCCCACATAATACTACAGTTACTCTGTCACTTCTCCCGATTGACAAAACACATTTCCAGGCATCTGCTCTGACCTTAAGCTTTGGTAGCTGACTTGTCTTTCCATGGAGGCCTGGCCTGGATTCCTGGTGCTTCCATGCATTTCATAGTTCCCTGTATATCCAGTAAGGTTGTCTTCTATGGGACCAGACCTGCTGTTTTTTGGCCCACCCAGGACCTATGTGTCTGAGGTCTCACATTATAAGTGGAAAATAAAACACAGTATAATAAGGACTGAAGAACTGCACACCATAATATTATCAATGAGAGATTA
The DNA here is from genome assembly GCF_031878675.1 of Megascapheus bottae. Lineage (NCBI taxonomy): Eukaryota > Metazoa > Chordata > Mammalia > Rodentia > Geomyidae > Megascapheus > Megascapheus bottae. Next base: position 158,501 of record NW_028327735.1, read on the forward strand.
ATAGTTACCAAACTAAATACAATGAATACTTGACAAGAATCATGAGAGCATGATAAAGAGATGTCTTTTTAGGAAGGGGACAGGGAAGCTCTAAATCCAGACTGGCCTCCAAGTTGCCTTCAGACAGTAATTCTACTTCAGAGTCCTCAGAAGGGTCTCCTTCCTCATGAGAAACAGAATGTCCTTCCTGAGTTAAGAGGGGGATGGATTCTGGTTTGTCGAATGGAGATTGAGTCTCTTTTAGTGAGATGGATGGGTCTGGATATTCTGTGCGGATGGATTCATTTTCCTCCAATGAATCCAGTATTGAGAGTACACTTGCTGCTTCCCATGGGGACATTTTCCATGAGCCCAGCGTGTGCCCCTTCAGCTTGCACAATAAGTGGAGTGTTACTCTGACTCGCATGGATTGACTCTGGGTGGAGTGTGAAAGGAAACGGAAGGAAATCTGGCTGCTCTTTTTCTTCCTCCATAGTATCTGCAGGTTCAAGTGTGTCACACATGGGGTTCAGAGCAAAAGGTATATCCACAGGACTCTAAACCTGTTTGGTAATTTCTGCAGAAGGCCCATGCTTTCTGGAGTGCAGTGATGATTCTCAGTCTCCATCAGTCACCAGCTCCATTGGTGGGTTTTTCATCCGGAGTTCAGGATAAGCTCTTCCACGATGACCCAAAACTAAGAATGGAAATAGGTACAGAGTGGACAGAGTGGACTCTGCAAGTTGAAGTGTCACTCAACTTCCATGAGGATCTAATGGAGGAACCTGTAGAACTGGAGTTTGGACTGAACTCTGAGGAGGTGTAGGGTCTTTCTAATGAGTGCTTATTCCCGAGACCTTTCAGAGGACAGACATTACCTGGCTGACACCACCCATAAAGGGCATTTTGCCAAGCTCTGTAGAAGTAAGGGCCAACCAATATCTAGACCACATGGGCTTCCTACTCACAGGCTCTGAGGCACCCACAACAGGACTTCTACGTTTTCTTGGTATTACTGGTCGCACATTCCTCCAGCTGGTCAAAAAGTATGTGTTTAGAAGAGCAGATCCAAAGCCGGCATGTGGAGCCTCATATAGAGCTTGAGTTGTGTCAGGGTGTGGAAGTTCTTGAACTCGTAGAAATCATTGGGGTAGAAGTCCATTCACATCATATAGATGGAACACATGATGCTGTGGGCACATTCGGTACAAGGAAAGTGAGAGCCTTCTCTCTCCATCCTGAGCCTTCTACCAAAGCCCCTTTCTTGCAAGACTCTAATGCTGTGGCTGTCCTGCAGAGATGTGCCCTTATGTGCTAGGAGGGGTGTAAGAGACACTCGAGAACAGGATGACTTTTACACCCCACTTCCAGAAGCTTCTGAGAGAGGCCTCTATGCATCTGTCCAAAGTAAACGCACCTTAAATTAACTCAGTAAATGCTCTAAATAAATCAATAAGTGAATTCTCTAAATAAAGAACTAAATGCTCATTCCTCTAATCTTAGCCACCCAGCAGGTTGAGCTCTGAAGATCACAGTGGAAAGCCAGTCTAGTCAGTAAAAGTCTAAAGGCACTTGTCTTCAATTAGGCAGCAAAAAGCCAGAACTTGACCTATGACTCAAATGGTACAGTGCTAATTTTTGAACACCAAAGGGATGGCATTTAGACCTGGGTTCAGGTTCAAGTGGCAGCACTGGACCACACACCAAAATGTAAATGCTTTCAGGTTCTAACAGGCAAAGCTATCACAATCCCTCCCTGATGGCTCAAAAGTGATTCAGCCCCCAGCTTTTCCTCTGACTCCAGTATTTCACAGGCCTCCGCCATTAGTACTGACACCTCATTTCTTACTGGGAAATGGGATTTCCTAGGATGTCACCTAGGTGAGGGCTGCAGTTGGGAGCCACTTACTCATGCCTGAAATCCAACTTCTCAGTAAGCACACTGTTGAGACTCCAGTAGCTTGTGAGGTAAATGAAATGGCATGGTGTCCCAGTCATAATAAAGTAGTTTGTGCACTTGTATCATGCTTAGCTCCCCTGTGAACACCCCAGTGAATCAAACAGGCTCAGAGAGGAGCCAAGTATTCCAAGACTTGGCCAGGAAGGGTGATCAAACCTGGGTTTGGAGGGGGAACACTCACTTTTTCAAGAGAATTTCCAGCAACTACTACATTGTCCTCCACTATTTGAAATTGTGCTGGAAGTTTCACACATAAAAGAGATCACCTTTCTGGTAGGCAGGGATCAGCTTTGTCAGCAGCATCTCCAACAGGCCTTCCTCCAGGATCCATAGGTTACAAGGCTCATTCAGAGTCTGAGCTGACTTACCATCACACTATGTTGGCAAAACAGTGGATATTTCAAACGTAGGAATGGGACCACACTTCACACTGAGGAATTGGAATAGCGTAGATTGGAAATGACACACTCTAATCTCAGTATAGTCACTTGAAAGCACACAAGAAGGTTGTAGTGTGTGGGCAGGATGATGGGTTCAAATAGGTTTCCTCTCAATATACCTCATCTGAGTTGCCCTGGAGTTTCCTGGCTTTCTTCCTAGAGAAATGCCTGATATACTGGAATTTTGGCTTGGCACTGATCCAGCATCTACTTCTTCAACTGAGACATCCATATCTCTCATGCCTGAGATGCGAGCCTCCTGACCTTTGGCAACAGCACAGTAACATCTTTCTGGTTCCTGAGCCACAGGCCAAGGGAGCTGGCTTGAGCTGGTTGTCACATACAGTGGCTTAGTTATCAGGGTTCCATATTCTGTTCCATTGTGAGGGAGGTAGGGTCACCTTTCAAGGCCCAATGACCAAAGCTCCTTGCTCACAGAAGACCTCCCCAAAGACATACTGGAGGCTGAATCTCCCTTCCCACCTCACATATGGATGTAGTAAACAGCACACCTTTTTGTTCAAATCCCAAGTCACTAACTAGGCGTAAGTGCGAGCCTGGTCTCAGGCTGAAGGAGCCTTTCTTAGGTAAGATTCAAACTTAACTGTCACTATTCCCCTTACCCTTCACAAGACATTTTGCTTCACAGTGCCTTCTCAGCTTGCATTTTGCCTCTTGCACATTTTTTTGCTAGTCCTGGGACTTGACCTCAGAGCCTGACCATTGTTCTTAGGCTTTCTTTAGGCTATAGCTGTCCCACCAAGCCACAGCACCACTTCCAGAGTTTTCTTTGTATATGATACTGCAGAATCAAACCGGAGTCTTTTTGTGTGGTAGCCAAGCACTCTACAAATAGATGAAACACCCAGGCCATCTTGCACATATTTTTCACTTCAATCTACTAGGACGTTGTTAGGTTTCTGTATCCTAATCTATTTTTCTTCCTGATGAATATCTGTGCTGTCATCTGTAAAAATACAAGTGGGAAAATCACAGAAGCATTGGTGACATAAAAAAAGTCTTACAGACATAGATAAGTGTTCATTCTTTGTAGGAGAAAGGATATTTTGATATGATGATGATGACTATTTATAAATATTTATTGGGGTTTAGAGTTTGGCCCAGTGGTAGAGTGCTTGCCTAGCATCCATGAAGATCTAGGTTTGAGTCCTTAATATCACACAGATATAAAAATCCATATGGCAATGTGGCTCAAGTGGCAGAGGGCCAAACTTGGGAAAAGCCAAGAGCAGTGCTCAGGCCCTGAGTTCAAGCCCCAGGAATGGCAGAAAAAACAAAAGAAAAGAAAAGAAAAGAAAAGAAATGTGCTTTTTACAAGTTATTCACTCACAGCATTTGCCTCTGAATTCTTCACTTCTGCATCTAGTGACTTATCCCTTTCCCTCAATGTAGACAAGAAAAACAGATTTTATTACTTACTATCCTGTTGTCCAATCTTTGGATATTAATTCAAAATACAATATTGCCTGAGTTATTGTGTGTGTGCATGTGTGTGTGTATCTGCCAATGTGTGCATGCACACATGTGTACAGGGTTTAGGGCTTACTCATAGGGCCTGTGTGATAACCCTCAGCATCTTTTCCTCAAAGGTATTGGTCTTTCACTTCTAGCTTATTATAGCTAATTGGAGTTGAGAGATTCACTCAATTTCTTGCCCTGTGCATTGGAACCCAGTGCTGGGTTCTCATATTGTTAATTGTAGCTATAGAGAAGGCTGAGGGCTGGGGATCCTCATTAGAATCCAGCCCCTGAAAGAAAGTCACTGATAGAAATCTTTATCTTCAGTTAAGCACGAATAAATAAGGCAAAACTGGAACTGTGGCTCAGTTCCTCTTGTACTAGCCATGAGAAAATTAGTAATTGGCAGCACCTGGTCCCTGAGAGAAATCCTTAGCACTGGTTCAAAAAAGAAAGAAAATAATGAACAAAATTAAAACTTGCTGAGGAATCCATAAGGATAAACGTGCCTGTGAATAATCTTGTCATTTCAGATTCCCTCAAGAGCTTATGTCTCTCTATATTTTATCAAGTTTATTAAAGATATTTACATATTTTCTATCTTTCTAAAACAGAGATAGCCATCCACAAAAGACAAACACAAACTCTCACACAATATACCACCCACCCATAAGTGTCTGGCTATGTATATATGTATAGTCATATGTATTGATCTGTCTCTCTATACTAATATATAAATGCATAAACATATGTATTTAGACAAACAGGAAACATACATAGATAGGTCTCAGGCATTTCTAGATTTTGTGCAAGTCTTCTGAGTACAACTTACCATTGTATTGTTTGTCAAGATAGAGTCCCTTTAACTTTTGGCCAGCTTCTTGTCCTTTGATACTTTTTTCTGCCGGTCCTGGGTTTTGAACGCTAGGCCTGGATGCTCTCACTGAGCTTGAGCTTCTTGCATTCAGTAGTTTATTGCAGATAAGAGTCTCATGGAGTTTCTGTCCTGGGCTGGCTTTGAATTGTGATCCTCAGATCTCAAACTCCTGAGTAGCTAGGATGACAGTCTTGAGCTACCAGTACCTGGTTCCTTTGCCTCTTTTACCCTTTTTTGGCCCCACCACAGCCATGGTATCTACCTTCCTATGTTCTCTCCACCTGCCCCCAGTCAGGGGTCTGACAGATGCTTTCCATCCACTTATTCACGTCCTCCTCTGTATTGGCTGACAGCTAAGACATGCACTCACTTGTCTGGATGCCAAACACAAAGCCATGTGATTGTTTCTCAGTCTGGAACATCCTATCAGATTTATAGCACCACAGAGGGTCAGGTTGATGCTCCTTCAGGGCTTCTTAAATTGTTCTCATATTAATCCACAACATGTTTTTCATCACTTGTCCAGCTAATTCATGGCCTAAACCAGCATTCCCTACAAACTTAGATCCCAATACCATGAGGACACTCAAGGGTGCATTAGGAGTTTGACCTGCAGGTGGATGTGGGCCTGTCTAACTTGGAGGGGATTTCTCCACCACAGGAAATGGAATACAAATTTAGAATCTGCTTTCATGAGGTGTCAATCTCTGGCAAATGTTCTTATCAAATGTGGCACTGCCTACTTCCAGCTTAAAACATGGGTTGATGACCCAGCATTACAGAGAATGTATTCACCCAGGCCCAACACATAAGCTGGGACCCTGAACTTTCCGGTAGCATTTGGCTTTGAAGGTCATGAGATCTTAGTCTACAAATGATGAGCCCCCTCCCGTGAGGCATAGCAAACGGAGCCAAAGTGCAACCCAGTTAAGCACCAGATCAACCTTCCCTTCTTCAGTAGGGTATGGTTTGAAAACTGGGCATAGCTTCTTTTTGAAGCCAGTCCAGAAAGGAAAGTCCATGAAACTCTCATTTCCAGTTAACTGCCAAGAAAAAGCCAAAGATAGAGATGAAGCTCAAGAGAGGTAGAGAGCCATCTGAAAAGAATGGTTACACCCTGCAACATCCTCATTATCTGATCTTGAAAACATCTCTGCGTGCATCCCAGCATGCAGCCAGCATCTGGGGGTGACAGTGACACCTGCGCCTGCGGCGAGCTCCTCAACCAGCGAGGAAGAACGACCACCACACGAGGATTCTTCTCAAATCATACTTTATCGGAGAGCTTTTGATTGAAGGGGGAGCAGGAAGCGAAAAGGGCTTGGGCAGGGAAATGCAGCTGCTTACATACAATCAAGGAACTCGGGGTTTTTTGCCATTGGTCGCTCCATTGCCAGGGCCGTTTTAAGGCTCGGGATTGGTCAGGCCTCTGACGTCATTCGCGCAGACTCAGAGGAAAGAGCAAACGCTCTGCATACACATACCAGATATGGAGAATTAAGAGGTTGTTTAGTGGCGGCCGCTCCGGCTCCCCACATCTCCCCCTTTCTTGTTTTGTTGCAGCAAGTCAACATACCTGTTGTGAAGAGAGTAGAGGTGCTGTCCTCCAAAGTAAAACTTGAGGTCCCATTCTAGAGGAGTGACCCAGGCGATCAACTCTGGATCCCTCCCTTTCAGGCCCTCTATCCCCTTTGTGGAGATGGGCTAGGGGCGCAGACCCATATGCTGACGCACATGCTCTCCCTAACCTGTTAGGGTCAGGAGTGGTACTTTGTCCAACATTTCACAACTCTTGGCTGCCTGTACTCCTATTCCTCGTGCAATAGACTAAGGTCTCGAGGGTGCAAAGGCAGTACAGGGCACTTTTAGTTGGTTTTTAAAGCTGCAAGCCAAATTTTGGGGAGAGTGTCCTTGCTCCAAGGCAGTGAGTGCATGAGCAATTAGTACTCTATCCCTTCTATTGTGAGATCTCATGCGACAGAGCAACCAGAGGCAAAAAATACAGGGCTCACAACAGGCTGCAACAAACACTCCCAGCCCAGCCCACTCCTTAACAAACGACAGGGAATTTTTTACCCAAATCCAAAACTTGTCCTGCTGTTATTGTGATCCTGATCCTATTAACTAACATAATTTCTGATCTTAATTGAGTGGTTAGATTTTCAAACTGATCAGTCCATTGTCCTAGAAGCATTAGTCACGGGCATTGGTAATGGAAAGGCCTTCATCCGCGCCCACAAAATCCTCTCCTGGGCCATCACTGGATCTGCTAGTATTGCCACCAACATGAGAATAATCTTCATCGTCAGTGCCTTTCTCGGGTTCTCCTTCCACCTTTCGCGTCAATTGCAATGGGACCCAAAGCGGTGTTTCCTGCTCCTGTGGAAAAACACAAACAGTTCCCCTGGATCTCCTTACTACGGGATCCGGTCCGCACCAAGTATTTGTAATAACATCCTTCCATTTAACCATCTCAGTTATAATTTTAGAGTTTTAGGCAGCATGTCTATCTGCTGCTGACTTATCATCACTATTTAAAATTAAAAAATTTAAAGTAAAAAGTGCAAGGGAAAGTCTTTCCCTGGGAGATGCTCCTTCCGCAATTCCCCCTTTCTGTTTTTGAAGTATTTCTTTTAATTTTTTGTTGGTTCTTTCCACAATTCCTTGTCCTTGCGGATTGTATGGTAACCCTGTTGTATGGGCTACTTGCATTTGCGCACAAAAGGCGCGGAAACCATGAGAAGTATAGGCAGGGCCATTATCAGTTTTTAAGCGAAGGGGTTTTCCCCAGGCCGCCCAGGCTTCTAAACAATTTACTTTTACATGGGAAACCTTTTCTCCTGCCAAGGGTGTGGCATGTACTATGCCAGAATAGGTATCCACTGAGACATGTAAATATTTTAATTTTCCAAATTCCGCTAAATGAGTAACATCCATTTGCCATAGGGCATTTGGTTTTAAGCCTCTAGGGTTTATCCCCACATTAGGAGAGGGGAGAAAAATCACACAAGACTGACAGGCTTTAACAATATTTCGTGCCTCATGTCTGGTTATATTAAATTTTATTCTAAGAGTATTAGCAGGTACATGATATAACTGATGAAAAGTTTTTGCTGATTCTACAGAATCAATAGCTGTCAAAACCATGGCCCTAGTTGCCTGATCTACCTGGGCATTAGCCTTAGCCATGGGACCTGGCAACAAGGTATGAGCTCTCATGTGCCCTATATAAAAGGGATTCTTTCTTGCCAAAATAAGGGATTCAATCTGTAATAATATGTTAGAAACCATGCTGGCCTGCCTAATTGAGGCGGCGACTTCAAGAGAATTAACAGCATTAACAACATATTGTGAATCAGAAAAAAGATTAAAGGGCTCTTCAAATCTTTTAAACACCTCTAGAACCACCAGGCACTCCGTGATCTGGGGAACATCCGGTCGAAAATATAACACGACTGGATTTTGACCTTCCACCACAAAGGCACCCTGGCCAGTTTTTGACCCATCAGTATAAATAGTCAAGGCTGTAGCCAAAGGCTTCTTAGAGGTAATAATAGGAAAATAAACCAAATTTCTCTCTACAAAGGCAAACAGGGGATGCTTGGGATAATGGTTATCAATAATATTGGGAAAGGCACATAATAAAATCGCCCATATATCCACAGTGGCAGCCAAAGTTTCCACCTGATTCCTGGTATAGGGAATAATTAATTTATCAGGTATTTTAGCAAAATGCATCAAACAATACTTTAGGCCCAATAGGGCTTGAGTTGCAACAAGCTCAGGAAAATATTGAACAGTTCTTGCTCCAAGAGAATTACCATGAAGCCACCACAGAGGGCCGTCCTGCCATAAGACCCCTGTAGGATAATTCTTTGTCTTTAAAATACACAACATAAGTAATTGACCTGGATTATAACGACAACTGGCATAAAGGCTTCAAGATTTTCAAAAACGCGCTCCGCCGTTTCGAGCACACGGGCCACAAAATCGGAGAATGGCTCCGTGACAGCTTGAGTAACTTTGGTGAGGCTGCCCGTGACCTGGCCTTTGTTTGGGATTGCCCTCCAGGACTTGTAAAAAACCTCATTTATTTGTTTATAAACATCCCAGGGGAAATTTGTCTGATCGGCAGCCCATTGTCCTTGCCCTAGGAGCATGTCCACGGTCCACTCGGGCCGCCCTTCTTGTACATTTACTCTATATTGAGCCTGAGCTCTGTCCATAACTATAGACCTGAAGTCAAGGAACTGTCCATAATTGAGGCATGTCCGCGCGACCTCATACCAATCATTAGGTGTTATAGCATTAGCAGTTAGTCTTCTAAGCAAAGCAGTGGTATAACTGGCCGTAACTCCATAATTACGTACTGCCTCCATCAAATCCTTTAACTGTTTATAGGAGACTGGTTCAAAGGTCCCCTCCTGGGTAACTGGGTTCTCAAAAAGTGGGAACGCAGCCGCCAGGCGGGACCACGTGCTTTCTTTTATGAAATGACTTTTTCCCGCCGCCACAGGATAGGGCAGGGCGCAGAGGGCATGGCTCTCTCTTGCTTATCTCCTTTAGACACTCTGGCCAGAAGAGGTCGCTGAACTCCATACCTTCCCTCCTCATACCTAGCAGCCGCCTCCTCCAAGCCTTTTCCCTGTTCCCTGTCCCGGTCCTGTTCCTCATCTGAATTGTTAGTCACTTCCTCATCTGAGTTGTTTAACTCCTCATTTGAATCGTTTAGCTCCTCATCTCTAGACTCACTTATTTGTAAATGTTGAAACCTGCCGGGATCCGGGTAAGACTGCCCTGGGGGCGGCTCCATTGTTCTTATGCCTTGCTCCTCCTTATCTCCCTCCTGCCCGGTATCTTGAAAGGGTTCGTCCACCCTCTGTTCTTTGACATAAAGTCTCCCTTTTTTATTTTCTTTCCCTTTTCTTTTTGGCCTACCTTTTTCCTCCCCATTTGATTCTGCCTCGGAGAGACTATCCTGGTGCTTCCTCAATGTTCTACTGGCTCTCTTAACAATATGTGAGTTGCTGCAACGCAGACAAATGCAACAAAAACACACCAGCAGCAAGCAAGGAAGGACAACAGCAAGCACCCAGAATTGTACCCAAAGAAACAGCATATCTGGGGACCTCAGCTGATCAGGCTGATACTTACCCACGTCTCCTCTCCGTATGTTGAGTTCTGAATCCTCCTCGGCCTTTTCGCTTGTCGTCCTGTCTTCCCAGGGTCCCGGGTTTTCGGCACCAGTTGCGGCGAGCTCCTCGACCAGCGAGGAAGAACGACCACCACACGAGGATTCTTCTCAAATCATACTTTATCGGAGAGCTTTTGATTGAAGGGGGAGCAGGAAGCGAAAAGGGCTTGGGCAGGGAAATGCAGCTGCTTACATACAATCAAGGAACCCGGGGTTTTTTGCCATTGGTCGCTCCATTGCCAGGGACGTTTTAAGGCTCGGGATTGGTCAGGCCTCTGACGTCATACGCGCAGACTCAGAGGAAAGAGCAAACGCTCTGCATACACATACCAGATAAGGAGAACTAAGAGGCTGTTTAGTGGCGGCCGCTCCAGCTCCCCACATGCGCCCATTGGCAATCTGCACTGTCTCTGACATCTGTAATGTGAACCTCATTCTGTTGGGTTTGTGAATCGGTGTCAACCCTGCAGAAGGAACCAACTGTGCCCTAACTCCCACTGTCCCCTGGGGCCCCTAGCATTCCCCCATCTGCACCCCTCCTGTGGCTTCTGATCCTAGGGAGCCCTCCTGCCCTGTCCAACACTCACATGAAGTGCATATTTTTTCTCCTGGGGCAACTTCTCCACAGAGAGTACATGACATGCCCACTCTCCAGGCACGGGGAGGTCCTGCCAAAGTAGCAAATCAGTGATAAGGGCATAAAGTGATGAATAGAATTTTAGATCCTGATGGTAGACAGTGTGCAAAATCCAAGGGAGAATGGAATTGAAGGGGACCAGGGATCAGGATGTGGGCATGGAGCTTCCCTGCCAAGGGGGTGGGGGAAGTCACAGGCTGGGGGATGCACAAGATGATCCATGGGTCCTGTGCAGCTACTGGGTCACCCCCTTCTGCATCTCAGCCTTTGGCTTTGAGCTCTGTGATCGTCAAGATGTGCACAGTCTGTACTCTGGCTGGCAGAAGAAAGGACCCTGGGAAGACAATTGTAGACCCTTTGTGAGTATAGGAATGGGTAGGCTGGACACCCAGTCCAAGAGGAGCTAAAACTGGAGTCGAGGGGTGTGCAAGGAGTAGGTGTGAGGGTTGTGGGCAGTCACAGTCACGGCAGAGGTGGCTCTGTCTGTGGGGTGAGTTCCTCCCTGCAGGCACAGCACTGGAGATATCAGAGATCCACATGAAAAGGAAAAGCTGGAATTGGCACTATGGTTCAAATGGTAGAGCATCAACCTTGAGCAAAAGAGCTCAGGGACAGTACCCAGGACCTGAGTTCAAGCCTCATGACTGTAATAGAAAAAGAACCAGGTCTATGAGAGGGAACCTGGTATTCTCTTGGTCTAATCAGACACAAGAAGAGGCCGGGATAGGCTGTGGAAAAACACAAAGAACATCTTCCCCCAGCTCATCCTGTCCTGCATGCAGGGACAGCCATGTAACTAGGGCTACGGTGAGATCATCTTCACCCCTGTGCTGCCATCTGAATTGTAGGCATCTGTCCTGGCATGGGTTGTCCTGATGGCTGAGCATGTGCCCTACCCTAGATGGAGAGCAGCCACTGACTGTGGTAGCTAAGTAGAGATCTGTTCCACAGCTATCAGGCCACCCAGCATGGGAGCCATAACCACCCCTCACCCAGGTAGAGGTCAATGGTTCTCCAGGTGCTACTAACATTGCCCCACCCCTAGCTCTGGGTACACGTGACATTCCCTCCACAAGGAGCAGGACAAAGTGAGGGATCAGGAAGCTGCCTATGGGCTTCAGATGATGGCCAGGCTGGCACTACAGATGGCCTCACTCTGTCACCACCATTCCCTGCCTCCATCTTTCCTCCATCATGCCTCTCTACCTCCCACCCATTAACCTTGGAAACCAATGAACTGGGCTCTCATCATTCCTCTCATCTCTTCACCCACCTTGCCATGCGTCCATCCCTCTGTCACTTCCACCCCACACGCATCCCACCACCAGCCACCCTGTAGCTTATGAGGATCCCAGAGGAAGCTCTTGGTGAAGGACTTGTGAACACAAAACAGTTACTATCAAACCCTCCGGCCTGATCCACCACAGAATAAGAACAGCCAAGCAGGCACACACTGCAGCAGAGTTGCTCTGCTGCCACCCTGATTTCTTCATGGCCAGGACTTGGCTCTCCTCAGCCTCTCAGCTCAGTAACCAGAACATGGTGCTTTCACAGAGCCATGGCTTCCAGTCTCCATGGACACAATGACATCAAGGTGATGCCAACTTCCCCATCTCTATATACTTCTAACTATGGGATGGGAGCTGAGGTTCTCTTCTGTGACTCCATCCGCTAAGAGGCTCATGCAGATTTCTATCCTTTGCTCATCATGGTGACTCTTTGGTTAACAAGTCACTGCTGGGCTTCCAGTTCACCACATATAGAACCCATACTCCAACACTTTTCTTAGAATAACTAATGTCTTTTAAATATTCTCTAGTTTTAAATTTCTAGTTCCTTTTTCCTTTCATTTATATATTTCCCTTCATCACATACTTCCCTTTTTTACCTTCCTTCTTTCATTCCTGGCCTTGAACTCAAGACCTGGAGCTTTTCTTAGCTTTTCTTTGCTCAAGGTAGCACTCTAGCTCTTGAGCCACAGCTCTACTTCAATCTTTGTTCTTGCTGTAAACTGGGAGTAAGAGTCTCATGCATTTTTCCCTTTGCCGGGTTGGTTTTAAACCACAATACTAAGATCAGGATCCTGAATATGCCTCGGATTACAGGTATTATCTAATCAAAACAAATTACTGATTTCTTTTTTAGACATAATTAGTTCTTTCAGGTGAGCCACCAGCCACTCATGCAAGAGCATTGCAGGATCCCAGCATTCATCTTGTCTCCAGTCTTATTCCATCCATCTCACAATGGCCATCTAAAACACCCTGCTGCATGCCTGAAGTCGCAAGGAACGTTCTCAACGCCATGAGAAACCCCCTTAAGCTCTGCCTCAGATATGCCCAGCCCCCATCCCACTTCTACATGAGCATTTGTTTAGGAGAAATTTCCTGAGTACATCATCATCTTTTCCTCACCATTCAAATTTCATCTTTGGAGTCATTTCTCCCAGACAAAGAGGAACATGATCCATGGTTTGATAGCAGCTCCAGCTTCATAGTCTCAGCCACCAACACCCCCCCCATTACCCTGCCAGACACCTGAATTCAAGAACAATGTTTTCACTACCCCTGACTCTTATCAAATGTTTTAACTTATACAGTGCATTAAAATAATTTTACTAAATGGAATAAACACATGGCATCAAGCTTCAGAATCTTTGCACCTGATCTTTTAGTGAATAACAGACACACCAGCATTTCTCTAACCAACAGAAATCTTAGCTTTGAGATTTCAGCATTCCTGGTATCCAAGTTTGGATGTGCTAACACTGCCCTTAATGGGGCACTTCAATCACACAATCAATGTCATTTGACATTCACTTGTAGGTGGTGCTAGGAAGAAGGCTGATGTGCCAACTCCATGCTGGCTTGACCTATGCCATCTTCAAACCTGGAGCAAGTGGGGCTCCTCTCTCCCTGACACCTTTTGTGTACTACCCCAGGAGGACCTTTACCTTGAGACAAAATTATGAAGACTATCTCTACCAGCAAAGATTCCAGTGAGATGTGCCTACATGGATAGAGCTAAAATCTCACTAAAGTGAGGTTGTTGGCAGTGCTGGAGCCTGAACCCAGGGCCTGGGCACTAAGCATTTGTACTCAAGACTAGCCCTTTACCACTTGAGTCCAAACTCCATTCCCAGCTGTTTTTATTTTTGGTAGTAAGAATCTATCAGACTTTCCTGTTCTAGGTGACTTGGAACTTCCATACTCAGATCTCAGCCTCCTGACCAGCCTGGATTAAAAGTGTGGATCAGCCATGCCCCACACCTGAGGACTTCTGCCAGCACATTTTTTCCCAAAAATTGGAAGAGGAAGATGAGGGAGGGTTGGGCTCAAACTGCCCTGCATATGAAGGAGAGCATCAGCGCCTGAACTTCATTCCCTGTTGTAGGCTGCTGGAGGAAATGGAAGCAAATAGGCACAGGCTGGCAGCAGATGCCACAGGACAACTTGTGACCAAGACTCCCAGAGCAGACCTCAGAATCGATGACAGAGTTGGATCTACCCAGTTACAGAGGCAGTGGTGACACCTGAAACTGCGCGTTTGAGCCTTTGCTGCTAGTAAACAGGTTTCTGACAAAGGTTTTCCTACATGCTATTATTTCTTCTGTGAGTGCTCTTAATGCTTGCTGAAGGTTGACTTTGTTTAGAAGACTTACCCTAATGCTCCCATATACAGAGATTCTATATATAGCTAAGTGTTTTTCATTACTCAGAATTTCTCTATTGTGTATGTTCTGAAATGTACTGAAGACTGACTTCTGATTAAAAGTCATTGCACATTTGTTCTATTCATTAGTTTTCTTTTCTTCTATGGGAATCAGGTTTGTGATGAACACAGAAGGATGCCTTCCAGGTCAAACACTTTCCACATTTGTAATATTCATAAGGTTTTTCTCTCCTATGTGCATTTTATACTTAGTCATGCGTTCATGATGGATTTTTCATATTCTTATATTCATACGATTTTTATCCTGTGTCTGTGTGGTATCATGCAAACTCAACTATGAGTTCTTCAAAAAAATTTCCCTTTCATTTTATTCATAGGATTCTATCCTGTCGGTGTTTAGTGATAAATCTTGACTTGTGCCTTCTGGGGAAAAGACTGAACATTTGCTACATTCATTAAGGGTTTTATCTAGTGTTGATTCTGTGACACAAGCTGAGTTTTCTTCCACAGACTAAAAAGTCTTTCCTATTTATTACTTTGCTAAGACTTCTCATATGTGTGAACTCTCTTACGCTTCCTGAAGGGTGAATACTGCACGAAAGACCTTCAACTTTGGTTATATTCGTAAGGTTTCTAATATGTGTGAATTCTGTTATGCCTCCTGTAATGTGACTTCCATCTGAAGGTCTTACCACATTTGATGCACTCATACAGTTTCTCTCCTGTGTGTGTTCTCTGATGCAATTTGAGGGAAGACTTCCATTTGAAAGACATTCCACATCGGTTACATTCATAAGGTTTTTCTCCTGTTTGAATTGTCTTATGCATGTTGAGGTTTGGCTTCTGTGTGAAGGACTTTCCACATATGTTACACTCATAAGGTGTTTCTCCTGAGTATATTCTCTGATGAACATGGAGTTTTACCATCCATTTGAAAGACTTTCCGCATTCACTACATGCATAAGTTTTCTCTCCTGTGTTTGTTCTATTATGCCCATCAAGATATGACTTCCATTTGAAGGTCTTTTCACATTTGTTGCACACATAAAGTTTCTATCCTTTGTGTGTTCTTTGATGCAATTTGAGGGAAGATTTCTGTCTGAAAGACTTTACACATTGGTTACATTCATAAGGTTTCACTCCTGTGTGTATTGTCTGATGAACACGAAGTTTTCCCTTCCCTTGGAAAGACTTTCCACATTCATTACACTTATAAGATTTCTCTCCTGTGTGTGTTATTTGATGAACTCGAAGGTGTATCTTCTGGGTGAAAGACTTTTCACATTTGTTACATTCATAAGGTTTCTCTTCTTGTGTCTTCTCTGGTGCAAAGTGAGGTATGATTTCAGTCTAAAAGTCTTCCCACATTTATCCCATTCATAAGATTTCTCTTCTGTGTGAGATCTCTGATGTGTGCTGAGAGCTGACTTCTGGGCAGAAATTTTATTACGTTCTTCATATTCATAAGGTTTGTCTTCTCTTGGAGATCAAGGTTAGAGCGTCAGGTCTGACTTCTCAGAAATTAATTTTCACAGTTGATGTACGCATCACATATCTCAGGATATTTGCTCTGAGGTATTGTAAGTCGTATTTCATTACTGAAAGATTTCTCACATTCACTACATGTGTGAGGAGTCTCTCCTGTGTACATTTTCGGATGTGTAGTGATGGTCGGTGTTAAGTACAATATTTTAGTACATTTGGCAGTTTTCCTCCCTCCCAGAAGAATTTCTTGGGTAGGGAGAACAGAATTATGATACTGCAGATCTTTTGGACTGTCACAATCATGAATAAAATGCTCTGAATATCCGATGGATTTTTTAAGAACAGGAGACATACGAGATCTATATGCAGCATACATCTCATCAGGCTTAGGAGACAGAAGCATGTTCTGACACTTAATGAACTCCTCAGTCCTCACCCCTAAGTTGTTACCGTTATTACTAATCAGCTCTGGATTATGTGTAGAGCTCAAATTTAAAGTTGTTGCTAATCTCACGTTTTCCTCCACTTCGATACTACTTGCAACTGCTACTTCACAAAGACATTTATATGGACTTTCCTGGCAGGTCTTGAACACATTTTCCATTACCTGGACATCTAAAATGAGTCATACAAAAAAAGACACAAACATACATGAGCTACAAATATTCCTTACTGTAAAGGTAATGACTTTACTTTCCCATCCTAAGTGTTAGATATTTTAAAATATAAAAGTGGAAATTTATTTGTGAGAAATATATGCTTTTCTCCCTAACATATTAAGAAAATGATATTTTACAATGACCAATAATGTTTTTCTGTGTTTTAGTTCTCTTTTTATATCACAGGAACTATTTATTGAAATTACCCATCTATGTATTGCTACAGTTTTAAGCTGAGTACTACCTATAGTACACCTGCAGCTGTTTTTCTCAAATACTGTTTTGTTTATACATTGAGGAATAGCTGCCTTTCTTTTATTTTTGAGAAATAATCTAAATATTGTGCTGTTTTGCATCTTGTAAAACCTTCTTTTCTTTTCTTTTCATTTTTTTTTTGTAATTCATAGGCATCGGCCCTGTCCCTGAACACTTCACCAGAAGACTCTAACCCCTATCCTTGAGCTACAGCCCCACTTCTGTTTTCTAGAGTTAACTACAGATAAGAGTCTCAGGTCCTGAGTAGCAGATAGGATTACCTTACCCAGTTTCAATGCTGTGTACTTATTAACCATTAAGTGAGGAACACGAATTTTTTCTAGATTCAGCGGCCACAAGTTTGGTTTATATGTCTGTTTGCCTTTGATCCAAGCAAGAACGATTCTTGAGAGTAAGGACTTACACCTAAATCCCTTCAGTTACAACTTCTCACTAAAGTCTCAATTTAGGTATTTGTGGGAATTTTGAAATTTGTTTCTTTCCATTTGAAGTCTTATAAAAATTCCTTTTCTAACACTCCTGTCCCTCAGAACCATGGAAGACCAGAAAATCTCCAGCTCATTGTCTAGTTAATTTTCTTATGTTGATTGACACTTTGTTGTTTTTTTTTTCTTCCATTCCTGGGTTTGAACTTAGGACCTAACCACTGTCATTGGGTTTTCTCAAGACTAGAACCCTACCAATGAAGTCATTACTTCTGGCTTTTTCTATGTATGTGGTAATAAGGAATCAAACCTGTGTCTTTGTGCATGCTAGGCAAGCACTCTACCACTAGGCTCAATTTCTGGTGGAATGGTCTGGTTCTGAATACCAGTCTCTTCCTAACAGCAAAAAGATATTATCCTTATCAGAGAATAATGCCCTGACTTATTCCTTCTGTGCTCATTCATTTATAGTCTTAGTTTTAAAGAAATTAAATTTCTTTCTTTCTTCCTTTCTTTCTTTCTTTCTTTCTTTCTTTGTTTCTTTCTTTCTTTCTTTCTTTCTTTCTTTCTTTCTTTCTTTCTTCCTTTCTTTCTTTCTTGTTTTGCAGTCATGGGACTTCAATACTAGAGCTGGCTGTTCTTCCTGAGCTCTTCAGCTCAAGGCTACTGCCCTATGTCTTTAGCCTCAACCCCACTTCTCATTTTCTATTGGTTCATTGGAGAGAAGAGTCTAAGGTATTTTGTGATAGGTCAGTCTTTGAACCTTGATCCTCAGATCTCAGCCTCCTAAGTAGCTAGGATTACAGGCATGAGCCACGGGCTCATGGCTTTCTCATTTTATTTTGTTTCACAGTAATTTCTACAGAGAAATCTAACTTTAACTCTACTGCCACATAGAATTCATTATATCACCCTATGATTCTTGGTGCTGGGGGTTTGGGCTAGCATGCACAAAGACCTGGTTCAGTTCCTTGGTACTACATACAAAGAAAAAGCCAGAAGTGGTGCTATGACTCAAGAAGTAGAGAGCTAGCCTTGAGAAAACCCAAGGACCATGCTCAGGCCCTGAGACCAAGCATAGGATTGGGAAAAGAAAATGATTCTTGATTTATTCACAAAGAATTCCGTAGGTTCCACACAGGATTTAGGGTAACTAAGAATATTATTGCTCAGTTCATCACAACATGAACTTACCAATGGGGCTCAGGCTCCAACATCAATATGAAGATGCATTCACTCACCTGTGATATTCTTGTCAGAGGAATTTCCTATCCAGAGTTCTGCACAGTGCTCTAGCTTGTCAATTAATACAGGTTTGGGAACACAGGGCCCTGTAAATTAGAAACAGTAGAGAATTATTGCTTATGCTGTGTCATCATTGCTTTAAGTTCGCAGACATCCTACTCACAAGTTATCTATTAAATATTTTTTCTCATTTCTCACTGGCTCCATGGTTGACTTTTCCCCAGCTCTGGATTCATTTTGTATGGCATAAACTTAGCTGTCTTGCTCAAGGCTAGAAAAATACCAGTTTGAGTCCCAGCTCCTCTTACATGCATAGGTCCTCATGCATGCTAGGCAAGCACTCAACCACAAAGTCAAACTCTTGACACTCCACTAACATTTTTGAGGGGTTACTTGGAGTTATAGAGTTTCATGGCCATTTTTATGCCCTTGCTGGCTTCAAATTAGAATTCTTAGATTTCTTCCTCCTGAATATTTTAAGATTACAGGCATGAAACATTGCACCTAGTGCCAGGTTTCCATTATAAACTCACTGTTTAATGATTTGTAGATCCTATTTCCAATAATGATATATATTCTATTCTGGATTGTTTATCCACTTACAATTACTGTGTAAGTTTGGAATGTCGTCTCCATTAGAGGAAACATAATTTAGAACTCTTGTCAAAGTATCCTGAAGGTATCCTGAAGAATGAGTACAAAATTACCTTAGGTTTTCTTTAGAAAGTAATGATACTTCTCAGGGCCTGGAATCTTTCATTTAAATAGTATTGAAAGTTTGGTAAACATTCACGTATCTGCAAAATAACAAGGCACTTGGCCTTGCAAGTGAATTTGACTTTGGCTCACCTAAGGACACCAGGTTGCTGTAGGTCTCCAGCATTACATCTCTGTACAGGGTCCTCTGAGCATTGTCCAGATGCTGCCACTCCTCCCAGCTGAAATCCACAGCTACATCATCAAATGACACCAGCTTCTGGAATGGCACATTTTCATCAAGTAATTAACACCGAGTTATAAACAGACCTATCTGGAATTTTATTCTTTTTTTGTTGGAATTTTAATCCTTTACTTAAATGTTTAGACTTACATGAAATATTGACCTGAAAAGCTTAGGGATGGTGCCTAGGACCAGAGTTCAAGTCCCAAGACCCACAAAAAATAAAAAGGCAAGCCAGGTGTTGGTGGCTCACGCTTGTCATCCTAGCTACTCAGGAGACTGAGAGCTGAGGACCATGGGTCAAAGCCAGCCTGGCACAAAATTCCATGAGACTCCTTTCCAATTACCCACCATAAAATGTTTAATGGCTTGTGGCATATCATGGTAGAGCAATTGTGGTATCGACAAAAATAAGTCGGGGGAGTAGATTTAGGTTATAAATGGAATTATTCCATTGAAAAGGAACTACATTATATGATGACATATGCTGGTACTGTGAGAATATTGCAAAATCTTAGGGTATCAAGTAATAATACTGAGAAGTACACCCAGAATGTTAATGTTCTATGTCTGGCATAATAGTCACTTGGGGAGGAAAGTTTTTTTCTTTTTTTGTCTGGGGGATTTGTAAGGCTTGAACTCTGGGCCTGGGCACTCTTCCTGAGCTCTTCAACTCAAGGCTATCATCCTACCTATGAAGCCACAGTGCCATTTCCCATATTCTAGTGGTTAACTGTAGATGAGAGTCTCATAGACTTTCTAATGCCCAGGCTGGCTTTGAACCAAATCTTTAGATATCAGCCTGATATCTGAGTAGCTAGGATTACAGGTAGAAGTCACTGCACCTGGCAAGAAATTTATTTCTTGCTGTTGTATACTACAAATTTGCTGTATGTTTTACATACAGACTGAGGTTGACCTTTGTTCTGTATATAATGGGAAGAGGGGTAGGGAGCTGTGAGCAGAAGAACTAAGAGGCAATACTCCGGGTAGGACAATAGCCTTAAAAGAAAGAGCTCACGGCCAAAGGTCCAAGACCCATGACATTCCCCACTACCCCACAAAAACGGGAAAAAAACTGGAGATTGGAGAGGATTTTCTAAAAAGAATATATAGAAATAGTAGTTCAAAATGTAGAAAGAAGTTCAATATTAACAGTCATGAGAAAAATTAAAATTACAATGAAATCATTACTTTAAATATGTTAATATAAATATAGTTTTAAACAAAACGATCCACATACACACACACAAACACACACACACACACACACACACGCATACAAAAAAAACACTTTCAAAGTCTAACTATTACAGGGAAGGTAGTGAGAAGAAGTAGAACTTTGGAATAGTTCTGCAAGGAATATAAAACAATCAAAAATTGCGTGGAGAGTGCTAAAAAAGTACTAAATATAGAATTACATAGAAATATGGTCCAACACTTCTATTTCTAGATTTGTACCTAACGGAAGAGAAAGCAGAGACTAGAACAAATATGTGGAGAATCCATTCACAACTATTAATAATAATCAAAAGATAGAAATATGCAAAACAATGCATTGAAAAGGAAGAACATTTTACTATATTTTACAGATGAATCTTGATTACAGTAAACTAAAAATACAGCAGTCATAAAGGAAGAGCTAGGGTATGTTTTCCCTTCCAGAGCTTCGAAGGATCAAAAAACCCTTGGAGCCAAAAAGCACGATGGTTCCAGAGAATGGAGTAGAGAGGAACAGGAGCTGAATGTTTAATGATTATACATGGAAGATGAAAATTGCTCTAGATGGGTAGAATGAAGAGAGAACTGTACCCTAAACAATGGTTATGTAGCCACACAGGATGGGACACACCTATACTCCCTGATCTTGGGAAACTCAAGAAGGATTTCTAGCCATCCTAGATGCATGGAAAGATCTATCATAAAAACTAATGTGGAGGGGCTGGGAGTTTAGCATAGTTGTAGAGTGCTTGTATGAAGACTAATGTTCAATTCCGCAGTACCACATTAACAGAAAAAAACAGAAGTAGTGCTGTGGCTCAAGTAGAAGATCACTAGGCTTGAGGAAAGCTGAAGGACAGTGCTCAGACCGAGTTCCAGCCAAAGGGCTTGTTTAAAAAAAAACCAGAAAACTGAGCATGATGGGGTGGTGGCTCACTTCTATAATCCCAGCTACTCATGAGGCTGAGATCTGAGGATCAGGGTTGAAAGCCATCCTGGCACAAAAAGACGTGAGACTCTTATCTCCAATTTACCTTTAGAAAATGGGAAGTGGGGCTTGGCCCCAGGGTAAGGTGGTAGCCTGGAGCTGAAGAGCTCAGGGATAGTGCCCAGGCTGAGTTCACGATCTATGACCAACTAAAAAAAAACAAAAAATAATATGGAAAAATTTGGATTCTGTGAATTTTATCAGGCATATAAATGTCTTTTTTTGCTGTTGAAATAACAAATTGTTTGGAAACATTTTAAAAGTTTTTACCTAGAAATGTACACTACAAATGGAATTAATAACAAACACAAAATATGCAAAAGATACAAATTATCACAATATGGGTATCCTGCTTCTGTATCTTTTCACTGACTCCTGTTCAAATGAGTACATATTCTGAATCATTTCTCCCAGTCGATATATGCCACACATGTTAGCTTGTACTGAACTTCTTGGGAAATCAAAAGCAAATACTAAGCAAATGTGTGTTAGATTTTGTCAACAGTGATATTTCAAATATAAATCCCTACTCATTGCATTATTTAATATCAATGCCGGAATCTAACTTACACTGGCAGAATCTTCAATCTTTTGAGAATCTTCAAAAGGGTGTTTAAATATTTAGGATCGTTATGTCTTCCTGGGGGAAAGATCCCTTTAGTAGTATGTAGTCACCTTCTTTGTCTTTTCTTACTAATTTTAGTTTGAAGTCTATTGTATCTGATATGAGGATGGCAACTCCAGCCTGTTTATGGGGGCAGTTAGCTTGATAGAGTTTATTCCAACCTCTCACTTTCAAAAGATGATTGTTTTTGGGTAAGATGTGTCTCTTGAAGACAGCAGAAGGATGGCTCTTGTTTATGATCCAACTAGACAGCCTATGCCGTTTAATTGGAGAGTTAAGTCCATTGATATTGAGAGTTAGGATTGAGAGATATTTATTAGTTCCTACCATTTTTAAAAGCTTTTAGTAGGGCCTGTGTCTTGACAGTTCTTGTGGTCCTTAGATGGTATGCTGTTTAGGTGCCATTTCTTTCCCTATATTGCATTTATTTTGGTTTTCTATGTATAGAGCATCTTTGAGAATTCTCTGTAGTGTTGGTTTTGTTTCGACATATTGTTGCAGCTCTTCCCTGGAATGGAATGTTTTTATTGTTCCCTCAGTTATGAATGAGAGCTTAGCTGGCTACAGTATTCTTGGTTGGTAGTTATTTGATTTAAGGGCATGACATATATGCTTCCAGTCACTTCGTGCTCGCATGGTCTCTGCTGAGAAATCTGGGGTTATTCTGATTGGTTTGCCTTTATAGGTTACTGATCCCTTTTCCCTGGCTGCCTTTAGGATCTTTCCTTTCGTTTCTATTGATCCAGTTCGGATCACAATGTGGCGGTGGGATGTTCTTTTCTGGTCAGGTCTGTTTGGGGTTCTAAAACCTTCTCGTATCTGGATGGGCCTGCCTTCTGGATATTTGGGAAATTCTCTGAGATGATTCCCTGAAGTATATTTCCAATACCATTGACCTCTTTCTCCACGCCCTCCTCAATACCAACTAGCCTTAAATTAGGCTTCCGAATTGCATCTTGGACCTCCTGAAGCGCTCTCTCATATTTCCTAGATTTGGATTGACTCATTTTCTGTTCATTCTCTATAATACCTAAATTATCTTCAGCCCCGGAAGTTCTCTCCTCTGCATTGTCTAACCTGCTATCAAAGCTATCTAGTTTATTTTTCATCTCCCTTGCTTCTAATTGCTCAGTTTTGATGCCTTGCATCTCTTGTTTTAGATCGTGTATGGATTTCTTTATCTCCTTGATTTCCTTTTGAGTGTTTAGCTCAGTAGCTTTATTTTCTTTGGACATTTGCTGGAGTTTGGTCACGTTTTTACTTATGGATTCTGTGAATTCATCCATCTTTCTTTGAAAAACCTTTATTTGGCCTCCTTTATGGCTTCTTCTTTTTCACTTATCTCCTTGTTTATGCTTTCCTCTTGTTCAGCTATGGCTTCCTCCATTATCTCTTTCTTTATATTTTCAAATTTTCCATTAGTGATGTTTATCAATTGCATTTGTGTAGCACTTAGAAGACTCTCCTCTAGGTGTGCCAGATACTGTTGCATTGTCTGTTTACATTGGGTTGGGGATGTTGTTTCTTGATTTGACATTTTTCTTGAGTTTCTTGTTCTGCCCATTTGAAAATGGGAGAAAGATTACTACTAAATACGATTATAGTTTTTCAGATATAACCAACCTAAACCTCTGTAGCTGGCAGACATTAGATGTTCACAAGTTTTGATTGGTATTATCACTCTTTCTTTTTGTGCACTTACAAACCAGTCTAATACAACCACTGATAAGCAATTTATACCCAAAACAATAAGCCTTTCAATCCAATCTCTATTGTCTTTAAGTCCCTCTGAGCCTAGAGAATAATTAACCACCTACATATACAATATTGCTCAACAGCCATCAAGTGTAGATCCGTGCAATATAAGGGCTGAAAGACGAGCAGAGGTCCAGAGATAGAAAAAAAGAATGAGAGAGGTCAGGTGAGGTACAAGAGGATGACCGTAGGAGTGTAAGAATATTGTAGTCCTGAAGAAAAGGTATAGCATAAGGATAACTGACCTATGTTGGTAAGTAGGTTGCATATTTGAGTACAAAGTTTGGCCCATTTTTGTTTCTTCTTTAGAGAAGACTCTGTTTAAGTCTTTGGCCCATTTTTTAATGGGATGGGTGTTACTTTGGAGGTTAGTTTTGGAGTGATTCAATTTTTTGAGTTGTGACATATTTTAGATATGAGGCCTTTGTCCGTTGTTTGGTTGGTGAAGATCTTCTCCCACTCTGTAGGCTTCCTGATTCGTTTATTACCTATATCCGTTGCCATACAAAAGCTCTGCAGTTTAATGCAGTCCCACTTATCCAGCCTTTCTCTGATTTGTTGTGATGCTTGGTCCTTATTAAGAAAGTTTCGACCTGTGCCAAGGAGGCCTAGTGTATCTCCTATTCCTTCCTGTAAACTTTTCAGTGTGTCAACTTTTACCTCCAGGTCTTTGATCCATTTGGAGTTAAGTCTAGTGCAAGGTGACAAAGAAGGATCCAACTTTAGTGTTCTGCAGGTGCTTAACCAGTTCTGCCAGCACAACTTGTTGAAGAGGCTATCTTTCTTCCATTCTATTTTTTTGGCTCCCTTGTCAAAGATTAGGTGGCCATAGGTCTGTGGTTTATTACCTGGGTCCGCAGTCCTATTCCATTGGACTTCAGGCCTGCTCTTGTGCCAGTACCAAGCTGTTTTGAGAATTATTGCTCTGTAATAGAGTCTAAAGTTTGGAATTGAAATTCCTCCAGCGCTGTTCTTTCTGCTAAGAAGTGTTTTTCCTATACGGGGTCTTTTATTATTCCATATGAAATTTTGAATTGCCTCTTGTATTTCTTTAAAGAATGACATTGGGATGTTGATGGGTATTGCATTGAATTTGTAGATAGCCCTTGGCAAGATTGTCATTTTCACAATGTAGATTCTTCCAATCCAGGAGCATGGGAGCTTTTTCCATTTCGTTAGTTCTGCTTTAATTTCCTTTTTTAGGGTTTTAAAGTTTTCATCTAAACGGTCCTTTACATTCTTAGTTAAGTTAATTCCTAGGTACTTTATTTTCTTTGAGGCTATTGTGAAAGAAGTTTCTTTCCTGATTATTGCTTCATTCCTCTCACTGTTGGCGTAAAGGAAGGCAGTTGATTTGTGAGGGTTGATTTTATGGCCTGCTACACTTCCAAAGCTTTGAATGAGCTCAAGGAGCTTGGGAGTAGAGTCTATAGGATTCTTTAAATACAGAATCATGTCATCTCCAAACAGGGATAATTTTATTTCCTCTTTCCGTACTTGGATCCCCTTTATGCTTGCTTCTTGCCTTATTGCACTGCCTAGGAATTCTAGTACTATGTTAAAAAGGAGTGGAGAGAGTGGGATCCTGAATGCTACCCCTTAGCACTTTTATGCAAAGCTTAGGCCTGTGGCATTTTAAGCACAATTCAACGCTCTGTTTTTTGCTGGTTAATTAGAGGTAAAAATCTTATGGAATTTATTGCATGGCTGATTTTGAACTGGAATCCTCAGGTCTCAGCTTATCTTGAGTAGCTAGGATTACAGTACTTTTACAACCTGTATACTCATACACATCGCTTCTGATCCAAACACTCATTGTTCAATTTAACTAACAAGATGTGAGGAAAGATGATTGACTGTAATTTACTAGATGGGCTTCTAGTGAGTATATATTTCCACTTCCACTCTGAAGCCAGGAAAATGTTTCTGGTACATGTTTCAACTATCTCCCAAAGAGGAAATTTTGTGTGAGTACGTTTGCTAGTATTTCAGATAGGAGATGGACTTTAGTGTTTGGAACCTGTTGGGCAGAGTGTATCAGCTAGGCTGTGATAACAGAGATGATGTTTCAGACAGGAATATTTTCATCCCAGACATACTTAATCCAGATCCTTGGATTTCAGGCCTTGAGTAGATAGAATTACAAGTGTGAGCTGCCACCACCACCTGGTTCATTTTGGAAAACTTAATTGCTTCTCATTTGTTCCTTTCCTTTTTTGGAAGATTGATCTAAGCTGGCGGATTGTGCATCACAATGAAGTGATTGGCCTCAGGAATTGCAAATATTTGTTTCATCAGCACGGAATGAATGAAGTTGATCTAAACCCAATAGTATGTTCCTTCTGATTAATAGGGAACTTACCTATATCATTTTTCCTTGACTTTGCTTTACCAAAGCAAGCAACATGTTTCTTAGAGCAAGTACATTAGTGGTATTTACCTCTAGCCTCTTTTTTTAAAAAAATTTATTAACATTGAATTTTACATCATATTTCATATGTCATGTTTAACCAACAAGTATTCAAGAAGGGAATCGATATACAATCACTGGCACATAAATTTTAGAATATAGAATATAGAATATAGAAAATTAAGCTGAGTCTTTGTATGTCATAGATGCAGATTAATCTATAATAACACACATGTCTATAGAGTGTATAGTCTATCCTAGATTTATATGTCTATGTAGTTATGTTTATATCTCCAAAATTATGTCCAGAACTTTGGGTATCAACTATTCAATCATCGCTCTACTACTGTTTGAAACTAATATCCATATATTATGGATACCATGTACCTTTTGTTCCTTGGTCTTGACTTATCTCACTCAACAGGATTCACTCTAATTTCATCCACTACCCCAAAAATGCCATTATTATTTTTTTCTGTGCAGATCTTCTTTTTATGTATTTATTTTTATTGTAATTTATAGAAAGGTTACATTATATTCACCAGATAGTAGGTGCATTACTTCTCAAACTTTGATACCCCATGTAATGATATGGTCCCCACTTCCCTTCCCCTACCCCCACTCATGTTCATTTCCCCCCTTCCCTATCCAATTACAAATAACCAATTAGGCACATATGAAATATATCAGAAAACAAGGTGAAATATTGTAACAATATGATATAACCAAAGGTTAGCAAAACAGATAAGAGATCACATAGTTCATTAAGGACAACAACCACTCATTATATGAGTTTTGTTTCTTTATCTTGGAGGTCCTTACATTTAGTGTCATACTATTTGTCACGATGTCTCTAGATTTTGTTCTACTGTAAATCTCTGGTAGCAGAGCCCAAGGTTTCTACTGAATTTGACCAATGAGGGATACTCTTGGGCCTATGTTCCTTTCAGTTTGGCTTACTTCACTTAATATGATTTTTTTCCTTTTGATCCGCTTCCCCGAGAATGCCATTATTTTATCTTGTGGGTTGGCTATGTATCATTCCAGTGTGTGTGTGTGTGTGTGTGTGTGTGTGTGTGTGTGTGTGTGTATCACATTTTTTGTAGTAGGGCATCTGGTTGTTTCCATCATCCAGCCTCATTTTCTACAGATATTTTTATAGTCTCTTTTTTATTTTCAGGGTAATGTATAGAGGGGTTACGATTACATTTACACGTAGTGGACTGCATTACTTCTCACACATTTATTCCACTCCACATGTTTTTGTCCCCAGTTCCCTCTCCCCTCCCCTTCCCAATCATCTTGTTTCCCCCCTTCCCTTTCCTATTTGACATAAACAAATAAACATATATACAATATGCCAGGGAAAAAGTCAGATACAGTAACAATCTGACATTAACCAAAGGGCAAAATAAGAGATGAGAAATAACATAGTAGATTAAGGACAAAAATCACACAAGATTAAGAGCAACGATGACACAAGATATAGCTCTTGTTCCCATATCCTAGAGATCCTTACATTTAGTCTCATCCTATATGACCTTATATACCTAGGTTTTTGAGTTATTGTAATCCTCTGCTAGGAGAGTCCTAGATGTGAACTAATTATTACAAATGAGGGAAACCATTGAGCTTATGTTTCTTTGGGTCTGGCTTGCTTCACTTAATATGAATTTTTCCAAGTCTTTCCATTTCCTTACAAATGGGGCGATGTCATTCCTTCTGATGGCAGCATAGCATTCCATTGTGTATAAGTACCACATCTTCTTGATTCAGTCATCTACTGAGTGGCATCTGGGTTGGTTTCATATCTTTGCTATGGTAAATAGTGCTGCAATGAGCATCATTGTGCTAGTGGCTTTAGTATGTCCTTTTTTCTGTACAATTGGGTAGATGCCATGTAGTGGATTTGCTGGATCATAGGGGAGCTCTATGTTCAGTCTTTTGAGGAACCACCACACTGTTTTCCCTAGTGTTTGAACGAGTTTACACTCACACCAACAGTGTAGGTGTGATCCCCCCTGGTCACTTCCCCACCAGTATCTCTTATTAGATTTTTTGATAATGGCCATTCTGACTGGAGTCAGGTGGAATCTCAAAGTTGTTTTGATTTTCATTTCCCTTATTGCTAGAGATATGGAGCATTTCTTCATGTGTCTAAAGCCCATTTTAATTTTTTCTTCAGAGAATACTCTTTTAAGTCTTTAGCCCACCTTTTAATAGGATGGTTGTTTCTTTGAAGATTTGTTTGGGAGAGATTCATTTTTTTCAGCTATAGATATATTTTAGATAACTACATATATTTTTGTAGAAAAAAGAATGGAAGCCATCATGCTGGCTCACAACTTAATTTCAGCTGCTTAGGAGGCTCAGGGATTAGGATCACAGGTCAAAGCCAACCAGGGCCCTACAGTGTGTGAGATCAAACTCTGTGAACATACAATGACTGTAAGAGGAATCTCACTGCCTGGGAATGTAGCCTAATGGTAGAGTGCTCACCTAGAATGCATGAAGACCTAGGTTCTATTCACCGGTACCGCATACTCAGAAAAAAGCTAGAAGTGGCACTGTGTCTCAAGAGGCAGAGCACTCACCTTGGGCAAGCAAGTCCAATGAAAATGTCTAGGCCCTGAGTCCAAGCCCTAGGACTGGCAAAAAGAAAAAAAAGAGCAATCTTATTTAAGTAACAAGGAATGAACCCTATATTTATTTATTTATTTATTTATTTATTTATTTTGTTTAAACACTAAAATATATTTATATGAGATGAATCATTCCACCTAAAAACAAAAAAAATTCATTTTAGTTTACTTTTCATACATTTTTCATTGACGAAATTGTGGTATACATGTGTGTGACTATTTACATATGCTTATATGTACATTATATATACATACTTATACAGCTCTAGGCAATCAAAATATCTGGGTACTTTTTCAGTGATAATAATAAAAATCTTTTAGAAATTTTAAGAGAAAATTATACATAACAAATTTACACTAGACTTACTCCATTTACTCATCCCTTTTTATTGTGTGCCAGTCCTGGGGTTTGAACTCAGAGCCTGAGCACTGTCCTTGGGCTTTCTCAAGGCTTGTGCTATGCCACTTTAGTGACAGAACCATTTTCTGCTTTTCTTTTTTTTTGCATTTTTTTATTGTAATTAGCAAAAGGGTTACATGATATTTGCCAGATAGAAGGTGCATTAATTCACATACATTGATACCCTTTCACATGTCTTGGTACCCGTTTCCCTCCCCCCCTAAACCCCCCACCCATCTTGATTTTCCCCCCTTCCCTATCAAATTTCAAATATCCAAATAAAAATAAATTCAATATATCAGATAACAAAGTGAGATACTATACCAACATGAAATAACCAAGGGACAGCAAAGGAGATGAGAGACAACATAGTACATTAAGGACAACAATCATTCATTATATGGCATTGGTTTCACTATCCTGGAGGTCCTTTCAATTAGCTTCACATTATATGTCCTTATGTATCAAGATTTTGCTCTATTCCAAGTCTCTGCTAGTAGAGCCCAAGGTTTCTACTGATTATGACGAATGAGGGAAACCATTGAGCCTAAGTTCCTCTGAGTCTGGCTTACTTCACTTAATATGATTTTTTCTAAGTCTTTCCATTTCCTAACAAATGGGGCGATGTCATTCTTTCTGACAGCAGCATAGAATTCCATTGTGTACAAATACCACAACTTGTTGATGCACTCATCAACTAGGTTGGTTCCATATCTTTGCTATGGTGAATAGCGCTGCAATGAACATTGTTGTGCTAGTGGGTTTAGTATGTCCTTGTTTCTGGGTGGTTGGGTAAATGACAAGTAGTGGAATTGCTGGGTCATAGGGGAGTTCTATGTTTAGCATTTTGAGGCACTGCCACACTGCTTTCCACAGTGGTTGAATGAGTTTGCACTCCCACCAACAGTGTAGTAGTGATCCCTCCTGGCCTAATCCCCTCCAGCATCTGTTGTCATTCGTTTTCCTGATCCTGGCCATTCTAGCTGAGGAAATCCAAAATTTCATATGGAGGAATTTCAATTCCAAACTTTAGACTCTATTACAGAGCTATAATTCTCAAAACAGCTTGGTACTGGCACAAGAACAGGACTGAAGACCAATGAATAGAACTGAGGACCCAGATATTAAACCTATGGCCACCTAATCTTTGACAAGGGAGCCAAAAAAATAGAATGGAAGAAAGACAACCTCTTCAACAAGTTGTGCTGGCAGAACTGGTTAAGCACCAGCAGAAAACTAAAGTTGGATCCTTCTTTGTCACCTTGCACTAGAATTAACTCCAAATGGATCAAAGATCTGGAGGTAAAACTGACACACTGAAAAGTTTACAGGAAGGAATAGGAGATACACTAGGCCTCCTTGGCACAGGTCAAAACTTTCTTAATAAGGACCAAGAATCACAACAAATCAGAGAAAGGCTGGATAAGTGGGACTGCAGTAAACTGCAGAGCTTTTGTATGGCAAAGGACATAGCTAGTAAACTAATCAGGAAGCCTACAGAGTGGGAGAAGATCTTCACCAACCAAAAAACGGACAAAGGCCTCATATCTAAAATATATCAACAACTCAAAAAATTGAATCACTCCAAAACTAACCTCCAAAGTAACAACCATCCCATTAAAAATGGGCAAAAGACTTAAAGAGAGTCTTGTCTGAAGAAGAAACAAAAATGCCCTATAGACACATGAAGAAATGGTCAACATCTCTGGTCATAAAAGAAATGCAAATCAAAACAACTCTAAAATTGTACCCTATATTTATACAGACTGAAAAATTCATTAAGAAATTAGAAAATATGTATAAAGTGCATAATTTCTTTTGTGTGTTGGCACTGGGTCTTCAACTGAGTGCTTCAGCTCTATCCCTGACCTTTTCTGCTCAAGGCTAGCACTCTACCAATGCAGCCCCAAATCAACTATCTTCAGGTGAGATAAAAGCGATGAATATTTCAGGGTGTTTCATGAAAAACATTTTTATAAATTGAAACTTTCAACACACTCTTATTTTAGTATGAATGTTGAGATGGGAAGAGACAGAAAAAGTGAAATGTTTCCTGATCCCCATAGAGAAGAGACTCAGTAGAACCACTGTGGTCTGCAGGCTTCTTTGTGAGTTTTGTTTGCTTCTTTGATTTTTGTCAATTTTGGGGCTTGAACTCCGGGCCAGGGCACTGTCCCTGAGCTCTTCAGCTCAAGGCTAGTGCTTTAATCTGTGAGCCACAGTGCCACTTCTGGTTTTTCTGGCAGTTAACTGGGTACTTTGGCTGGCTTTAAACTTTGATTCTTACATCTTAGCCTCCTGAGTAGCTAAGATTATAGGTGTGAGGTACCATCACCAGGCTGCTGCTTTGTTACTATGCAGGTTCTGGATCAAGAACTTCAAGTTCTTACTTCAATTTTTTCTTCTCTTGCCTGATACTCTGCCATTTGAACGAAGCCCCAGTTCCTGCTCTTTGTTGGTTAATGAGAGATATTATGATTTTCTAATATTCAGAGCAATGATTATAAAACCCAGCATTTTACTTACTTGAATAAATTAAGAGACAGGACCTAGTGAGATGGAAAACACAATTTTTTTTCAAGTTGCTATCCTGTTCTAATGCATAAGTCTGGCTATTTTGCTTACACACAAATATGTATTTTACCAGTTTCTACTCTATTTTTGCTTAGCTTAAAACCACCACTGCCATTTCATTGATTTTGTTGTTGTTGTTTGCGGTGCTTGAACTCTGTGCCTGGGCTGTTCCTCAGATCTTCAGTTCAATGCCAGTGCTCTACTACTTTTGATTTGGCCAGTCCTGGGCTTGAACTCAGGGCCTGAGCACTGTCCTTATATTTTCTCAAGGCTAGGGCTCTACCACTTCAGCCTCAGCACCACTTCCAGATTTTTCTATGTATGTGGTATTGAGGAATTGAACCCAGGTCTTCGTACATGCTAGGCAAGCACTCTACCACTAGGCCAAACTCCCAGCCCAAAATTATTCATCATTACTATTAGCTATCTTCTTTTTTTTATTATTGATTCGTCATGGTGCTTGGACTTTGGGCCTGGACACTGTCCCTGAGCTCTTCAGCTCAAGGCTAGCGCTCTTCCTCTACAGCTCCATTTTTGGTTTCTGGTAGTTAATTGGTGATGCAAGTCTCACAAACATATGTGTCCAGGCTGGCTTTGGGCTTTGAAGCAAGATCCTCCAATCTCAGCCTCCATAGTAGCTAGAATTACACGCTTCAGCCAGCAGTGCCTGACTGTTTGATGTCTCTGTCTCTGTCTCTCTGTCTCTGTCTGTCTCTGTCTGCCTGTCTCTCTCTCTCTCTCTCTCTCTCTCTCTCTCTCTCTCTCTCTCTCTCTCTCTCTCTCTCTCTCTCTCTCTCTCTCTCTCTCTTGGTTGTAAGACTTTAATTGTGCACCTGGGCAGTGTCCCTGGGCTCTTCCGCTCAAGGATACAACCTTAAACACCTTGAGCCACAGTGTCACTTCTGGTTTTCTGGTGCTTAAGTGGAAGTAACAGTTACATGCACTTTAGTCTCTGGCCTGGCTTTGATCTGTGATCCTCAGAACCCAACCTTCTTAGATCATTTCCAGCTTTTTTTTGGTGTAAGTGGTACAGAGTATTTGAACACAGGGCTTTGTGCATACTAGGCAAGCAAACTACCACTAGTGTGCACTCCAGCCTTAGATAAGTGCTTTCTTTTTCTTTTTCTTTTTTCCACTCATGGGGCTTGAACTCTGGGCCTGGATGTTTACCTTAAGCTCTTCAGCTCAAGGCAAGAGCTCTACCACTTGAGGCACATTGTCATTTTGAATTTTCTGGATTATTTGGAAATAAGATTTTCACAGATTTTTATGCCTGGTCCGTCTTTGAACCTCGATCCTCCAGAGTAGCTAGGGTTACCAGGGTGAGCCACCATTCACGGGCATTACATTATTATTTTTTGCATGTACTATGGCTTCAACTCATGGCCAGAGCACTGTCCTTGGGCTTGCTTCAGGATAGCACTTTACTTCAGCCAGCCAACTCCCGGTCCAAATAGGCCACTCTTAAAGCTAGAATTACAGAGATCTGCAATAATACTGGCATGTCGTTATCTAAGTATATAATTTTTCTTCTATTTTTGATGGCTTTTCCTTAGTGGACATATTTCCTACATATTTTATGGAAAACTTCCTTCCCACTGGGGCCATAAGTTAAGCCTAGTGGAAGAGTTCTTGCCGAGCATGAATGAAGACCCAAGTTCAATTCCTCAGCACAACATAGATAAAAAAAGATAACAGTGGTGCTGTGGCACATGTGATAGAACTTGTGCCTTAAGAATAAAAAAAACACAACGCAGAGTACTGACCACTATACGATCAGGCCCATTCTTTCTGTAGTGCAGTGATGATTCTCTGTCTCCATCAGTCACCAGCTCCATTGGTGGGTTTTTCATCCGGAGTTCAGGATAAGCTCTTCCACGATGACCCAAACCTAAGAATGGAAATAGGTACAGAGTGGACACAGTGGACTCTGCAAGTGGAAGTTCACTCAACTTCCATGAGGATCTAATGGAGGAACCTGTAGAACTGGAGTTTGGACTGAACTCTGACCAGGTGTAGGGTCTTTCTAATGAGTGCTTATTCCCGAGTCCTTTCAGAGGACAGACATTACCTGGCTGACACCACCCATAAAGGGCATTTTACCAAGCTCTGTAGAAGTAAGGGCCAACCAATATCTAGACCACATGGGCTTCCTACTCACAGGCTCTGAGGCACCCACACCAGGACTTCTACTTTTTCTTGGTCTTACTGGTCGCACATTCCTCCAGCTGGTCAAAAAGTATGTGTTTAGAAGAGCAGGTCCAAAGCCGGCATTTGGAGCCTCATATAGTGCTTGAGTTGTGTCAGGGTGTGGAAGTTCTTGAACTCGTAGAAATCACTGGGGTAGAAGTCCATTCACTTCGTATAGATGAAACACATGATGCTGTGGGCACATTCGGTACAAGGAAAGTGAGAGCCTTCTCTCTCCATCCTGAGCCTTCTTCCAAAGCCCCATTCTTGCAGGACTCTAATGCTGTGGCTGTCCTGCAGAGATGTGCACTTATGTGCTGGGAGGGGGGTAAGAGACACTCGAGAACAGGATGACTTTTAAACCCCATTTCCAGAAGCTTCTGAGAGAGGCCTCTCTGCATCTGTCCAATGTAAACGCACCTTAAATTAACTAAGTAAATGCTCTAAGTAAATCAATAAGTGAATGCTTCAAATAAAGAACTAAATGCTCATTCCTCTAATCTTAGCCACCCAGCAGGCTGAGCTCTGAAGATCACAGTGGAAAGCCAGTCTAGTCAGTAAAAGTCTAAAGGCACTTGTCTTCAATTAGGCAGCAAAAAGCCAGAACTTGACCTATGACTCAAATGGTACAGTGCTAATTTTTGAACACCAAAGGGATGGCATTTATACCTGGGTTCAGGTTCAAGTGGCAGCACTGGATCACACACCAAAATGCAAATGCTTTCAGGTTCTAACAGGCAAAGCTATCACAATCCCTCCCTGATGGCTCAAAAGTGATTCAGCCCCAAGCTTTTCCTCTGACTCCAGTATTTCACAGGCCCCGCCATTAGTTCTGACACCTCATTTCTTACTGGGAAATGGGATTTCCTAGGATGTCACCTAGGTGAGGGCTGCAGTTGGGAGCCACTTACTCATGCCTGAAATCCAACTTCTCAGTAAGCACACTGTTGAGACTCCAGTAGCTTGTGAGGTAAATGAAATGGCATGGTGTCCTAGTCATAATAAAGCAGTTTGTGCACTTGTATCATGCTTAGCTCCCCTGTGAACACCCCAGTGAACCAAACAGGCTCAGAGAGGAGCCAAGTATTCAAAGACTTGGCCAGGAGGGGTGAGAAAACCTGGGTTTGCAGGGGGAACACTCACTTTTTCAAGAGAATTTCCAGCAACTACTACATTGTCCTCCACTATTTGAAATTGTGCAGGAAGTTTCCCACATAAAAGAGATCACCTTTCTGGTAGGCAGGGATCAGCTTTGTCAGCAGCATCTCCAACAGGCCTTCCTCCAGGATCCATAGGTTACAAGGCTCATTCAGAGTCTGAGCTGACTTACCATCACACTATGTTGGCAAAACAGTGGATATTTCAAACGTAGGAACGGGACCACACTTCACACTGAGGAATTGGAATAGAGTAGATTGGAAATGACACACTCTAATCTCAGTATAGTCACTTGAAAGCACACAAGAAGGTTGTAGTGTGTGGGCAGGATGATGGGTTCAAATAGGTTTCCTCTCAATATACCTCATCTGAGTTGCCCTGGAGATTCCTGGCTTTCTTCCTAGAGAAATGCCTGATAAACTGGAATTTTGGGTTGGCACTGAACCAGCATCTACTTCTTCAAGTGAGACATCCATATCTCTCATGCCTGAGATCCGAGCCTCCTGACCTTTGGCAACAGAACAGCAACAGCTTTCTGGTTCCTGAGCCACAGGCCAAGGGAGCTGGCTTGAGCTGGCTGTCACATACAGTGGCTTGGTACCAGGGTTCTATATTCTGTTCCATTGTGAGGGAGATAGGGTCACCTTTCAAGGCCCAATACCAAAGCTCCTTGCTCACAGAAGACCTCCCCAAAGACATACTGGAGGCTGAATCTCCCTTCCCACCTCACATATGGATGTAGTAAACAGCACACCTTTTTGTTCAAATCCCAAGTCATTAACTAGGCGTAAGTGCTAGCCTGGTCTCAGGCTCAAGGAGCCTTTCTTAGGTAAGATCCAAACTTAACTGTCACTATTCCCCTTACCCTTCACAAGACATTTTGCTTCACAGTGCCTTCTCAGCTTGCATTTTGCCTCTTGCTCATTTTTTTGCTAGTCCTGGGACTTGACCTCAGAGCCTGACCATTGTTCTTAGGCTTTCTTTAGGCTATAGCTGTCCCACCAAGCCACAGCACCACTTCCAGCGTTTTCTATTTATATGGTACTGCAGAATCAAACCGGAGTCTTTTTGTGTGGTAGCCAAGCACTCTACAAATAGATGAAACACCCAGGCCATCTTGCACATATTTTTCACTTCAATCTACTAGGACGTTGTTAGGTTTCTGTATCCTAATCTATTTTTCTTCCTGATGAATATCTGTGCTGTCATCTGTAAAAATGCAAGTGGGAAAATCACAAGCATTGGTGACATAAAAAAGTCTTACAGACATAGATAAGTATTCAATCTTTGTAAGAGAAAGGATATTTTGATATGATGATGACTATTTGTAAATACTTTATCAGGGTTTAGAGTTTGGCCTAGTGGTAGAGTGCTTGCCTAGCATCCATGAAGATCTAGGTTTGAGTCCTTAATATCACACAGATATAAAAATCCATATGGCAATGTGGCTCAAGTGGCAGAGGACTAGACTTGGGAAAAGCCAAGAGCAGTGCTCAGGCCCTGAGTTCAAGCCCCAGGAATGGCAGAAAACACAAAAGAAAAGAAAAGAAAAGAAATGTGCTTTTTACAAGTTATTCACTCACAGCATTTGCCTCTGAATTCTTCGCTTCTGCATCTTGTGACTTATCCCTTTCCCTCAATGTAGACAAGAAAAACAGATTTTTATTACTTGCTATCCTGTTGTCCAATCTTTGGATATTAATTCAAAATACAATATTGCCTGAGATATTGTGTGTGTGCATGTGTGTGTGTATCTGCCAATGTGTGCATGCACACTTGTGTACAGGGTTTAGGGCTTACTCATAGGGCCTGTGTGATAACCCTTAGCATCTTTTCCTCAAAGGTATTGGTCTTTCACTTCTAGCTTATTATAGCTAATTGGAGTTGAGAGATTCACTCAATTTCTTGCCCTGTGCATTGGAACCCAGTGCTGGGTTCTCATATTGTTAATTGTAGCTATAGAGAAGGCTGAGGTCTGGGGATCCTCGTTAGAATCCAGCCCCTGAAAGAAAGTCACTGATAGAAATCTTTATCTTCAGTTAAGCACGAATAAATAAGGCAAAAGTGGAACTGTGGCTCAGTTCCTCTTGTACCAGCCATGAGAAAATTAGTAATTGGCAGCACCTGGTCCCTGAGAGAAATCCTTAGCACAGGTTCAAAAAAAGAAAGAAAATAATGAAAAAATTAAAACTTGCTGAGGAATCCATAAGGATAAACGTGCCTGTAAATAATCTTGTCATTTCAGATTCCCTCAAGAGCTTATGTCTCTCTATATTTTATCAAGTTTTTTTAAAGATATTTACATATTTTCTATCTTTCTTAAACAGAGATAGCCATCCACAAAAGACAAACACAAACTCTCACACAGTATACCACCCACCCATAAGTGTCTGGCTATGTATATATGTATAGTCATATGTATTGATCTGTCTCTCTATACTAATATATAAATGCATAAACTTATGTATTTAGACAAACAGGAAACATACATAGATAGGTCTCAGGCATTTCTAGATTTTGTGCAAGTCTTCTGAGTGCAACTTACCATTGTATTGTTTGTCAAGATACAGTCCCTCTAACTTTTGGCCAGGTTCTTTTCCTTTGATACTTTTTTCTGCCGGTCCTGGGTTTTGAACGCTAGGCCTGGATGCTGTCACTGAGCTTGAGCTTCTTGCATTCAGTAGTTTATTGCAGATAAGAGTCTCATGGAGTTTCTGTCCTGGGCTGGCTTTGAATTGTGATCCTCAGATCTCAAACTGCTGAGTAGCTTGGATGACAGTCTTGACCTACCAGTACCTGGTTCCTTTGACTCTTTCATCCTTTTTTTGGCCCCACCACAGCCATGGTATCTACCTTCCTATGTTCTCTCCACCTGCCCCCAGACAGGGGTCTGACAGATGCTTTCCACCCACTTATTCATGTCCTCCTCTGTATTAGCTGACAGCTAAGACATGCACTCACATGTCTGGATGCCAAACACAAAGCCATGTGATTGTTTCTCAGTCTGGAACATCCTATCAGATTTACAGCACCACAGAGGGTCAGGTTGATGCTCCTCCAGGGCTTCTTAAATTGTTCTCATATTAATTCACAACACGTTTGTCATCCTTGTCCAGCTAATTCATGGCCTAAACCAGCATTCCCTAAAAACTTAGATCCCAATACCATGAGGACACTCAAGGGTGCATTAGGAGTGTGACCTACAGGTGGATGTGAGCCTGTCTAACTTGGAGGGGATTTCTCCACCACAGGAAATGGAATACAAATTTAGAATCTGCTTTCATGAGGTGACAATCTCTGGCAGATGTTCTTATCAAATGTGGCACTGCCTACTTCCAGCTTAAAACATGGGTTGATGACCCAGCATAACAGAGAATGTATTCACCCAGGCCCAACACATAGGCTGGGACCCTGAACTTTCAGGTAGCATTTGGCTTTGAAGGTCATGAGATCTTAGTCTACAAATGATGAGCCCCCTCCCGTGAGGCATAGCAAACGGAGCCAAAGTGCAACCCAGTTAAGCACCAGATCAACCTTCCCTTCTTCAGTAGGGTATGGTTTGAAAACTGTGCATAGCTTCTGTTTGAAGCCAGTCCAGAAAGGAAAGACCATGAAACTCTCATTTTCAGTTAACTACCAAGAAAAAGCCAAAGATAGAGATGAAGCTCAAGAGAGGTAGAGAGCCATCTGAAAAGAATGGTTACACCCTGCAACATCCTCATTATCTGATCTTGAAACCATCTCTGCGTGCATCCCAGCATGCAGCCAGCATCTGGGGGTGACAATGACCCCTGCACCCATTGGCAATCTGCACTGTCTCTGACATCTGTAATGTGAACCTCATTCTGTTGGGTTTGTGAATCGGGGTCAACCCTGCAGAAGGAACCAACTGTGCCCTAACTCCCACTGTCCCCTGGGGCCCCTAGCATTCCTAGGGATCCATCCTGCCCTGTCCAACACTCACATGAAGTGCATATTTCTTCTCCTGGGGCAACTTCTCCACAGAGAGTACATGACATGCCCACTCTCCAGGCATGGGGAGATCCTGCCAAAGTAGCAAATCAGTGATAAGGACGTAAAGTGATGAATAGAATTTTAGATCCTGATGGTAGACAGTCTGCAAAACCCAAGGGAGAATGGAATTGGAGGGATCAGGATGTGGGCATGGAGCTTCCCTGCCAAGGGGGTGGGGGAAATCACAGGCTGGGGGATGCACAGGATGATCCATGGGCCCTGTGCAGCTACTGGGTCACCCCCTTCTGCATCTCAGCCTTTGGCTTTGAGCTCTGTGATCGTCAAGATGTGCACAGTCTGTACTCTGGCTGGCAGAAGAAAGGACCCTAGGAAGACAATTGTAGACCATTTGTGAGTGTAGGAAGGGGTAGGCTGGACACCCAGTCCAAGAGGGGCTAAAACTGGAGTCGAGGGTCGTGCAAGGAGTGGGTGTGAGGGCTGTGGGCAGTCACAGTCACGGCAGAGGTGGCTCTGTCTGTGGGGTGAGTGCCTCCCTGCAGGCACAGCACTGGAGATATCAGAGATCCATATGAAAAGGAAAAGCTGGAAATGGCACTATGGTTCAAATGGTAGAGCATCAACCTTGAGCAAAAGAGCTCAGGGACAGTACCCAGGACCTGAGTTCAAGCCTCATGACTGTAAAAGAAAAAGAACCAGGACTATGAGAGGGAACCTGGTACTCTCTTTGTCTAATCAGACACAAGAAGAGGCCGGGATAGGCTGTGGAAAAACACAGAGAACATCTTCCCCCAGCTCATCCTGACCTGCATGCAGGGACAGCCATTGAACTAGGGTGAGATCATCACCCCTGTGCTGCCATCTGAATTGTAGGCCTCTGTCCTGGCATGGGGTGTCCTGATGGCTAAGCAGGTGCTCTAACCATAGATGGAGAGCAGCCACTGACTGTGGCAGCTAAGGAGAGATCTGTTCCATAGCTATCAGGCCACCCAGCATGGGAGCCATAACCACCCCTCACCCAGGTAGAGGCCAATGGTTCTCTAGGTGCTACAAACATTGCCCCACCCCTAGCTCTGGGTACACGTGACATTCCCTCCACAAGGAGCAGGACAAAGTGAGGGATCAGGAAGCTGCCTATGGGCTTCAGATGATGGCCAGGCTGGCACTACAGATGGTCTCACTCGGTCACCACCTTCCCCTGCCTCCATCTTTCCTCCATCATGCCTCTCTACCTCCCACCCATTAACCTTGGAAACCAATGAACTGGGCTCTCATCATTCCTCTCATCTCTTCACCCACCTTGCCATGCGTCCATCCCTCTGTCACTTCCACCCCACACGCATCCCACCACCAGCCACCCTGTAGCTTATGAGGATCCCAGAGGAAGCGCTTGGTGAAGGGCTTGTGACCACAAAACAGTTACTATCACCCCCTCCGGCCTGATCCACCACACAATAAGAACAGCCAAGCAGGCACACACTGCAGCAGAGTTGCTCTACTGCCACCCTGATTTCTTCATGGCCAGGACTTGGCTCTCCTCAGCCTCTCAGCTCAGTAACCAGAACATTGTGCTTTCACAGAGCCATGGCTTCCAGTCTCCATGGACACAATGACATCAAGGTGATGCCAACTTCCCCATGTCTATATACTTGTAACTATGGGATGGGAGCTGAGGTTCTCTTCTGTGACTCCATCCGCTAAGAGGCTCATGCAGATTTCTATCCTTTGCTCATCATGGTGACTCTTTGGTTAACAAGTCACTGCTGGGCTTCCAGTTCACCACATATAGAACCCATACTCCAACACTTTTCTTAGAAGGACTGATGACTTTTAAATATTCTCTAGTTTTAAATTTCTAGTTCCTTCACTCTTTCATTTATATATTTCCCTTCCTCACATACTTCCCTTTTTTACCTTCCTTCTTTCATTCCTGGCCTTGAACTCAAGACCTGGAGCTTTTTCTTAGCTTTTGTTTGCTCAAGGTAGCACTCTAGCTCTTGAGCCACAGCTCTACTTCAATCTTTGTTCTTGCTCTAAACTGGGAGTAAGAGTCTCATGCATTTTTCCCTTTGCTGGGTTGGTTTTAAACCACAATACTAACATCAGGATCCTGAATATGCCTCGGATTACAGGTATTATCTAATCAAAACAAATTCCTGATTTCTTTTTTAGGCATAATTAGTTCTTTCAGGATCCCAGCATTCATCTTGTCTCCAGTCTTATTCCATCCATCTCACAATGGCCATCTAAAATACCCTGCTGCATGCCTGAAGTCGCAAGGAACGTTCTCAATGCCATGAGAAGCCCCCTTAAGCTCTGCCTCAGATATGCCCAGC
Source organism: Megascapheus bottae (assembly GCF_031878675.1). Classification (NCBI taxonomy): domain Eukaryota; kingdom Metazoa; phylum Chordata; class Mammalia; order Rodentia; family Geomyidae; genus Megascapheus; species Megascapheus bottae. Next base: position 200,040 of record NW_028327735.1, read on the forward strand.
CCCCATCCCACTTCCACATGAGCATTTGTTTAGGAGAAATTTCCTGAGTACATCATCATCTTTTCCTCACCATTCAAATTTCATCTTTGGAGTCATTTCTCCCAGACAAAGAGGAACATGATCCATGGTTTGATAGCAGCTCCAGCTTCATAGTCCCAGCCACCAACACCCCCCCATTACACTGCCAGACACCTGAATTCAACAACAATGTTTTCACTACCCCTGACTCTTATCAAATGTTTTAACTTATACAGTGCATTAAAATAATTTTACTAAATGGATTAAACACATGACGTCAACCTTCAGAATCTTTGCACCTGAACTTTTAGTGAATAACAGACACACCAGCATTTCTGTAGCCAACAGAAATCTTAGCTTTGAGATTTCAGCATTCCTGGTATCCAAGTTTGGATGTGCTAACACTGCCCTCAATGGGGCACTTCAATCACACAATCCCACAACAATCAATGTCATTTGACATTCACCTGTAGGTGATGCTAGGAAAAAGACTGATGTGCCAAATCCATGCTGGCTTGACATATGCCATCTTCAAACCTGGAGCAAGTGGGGCTCCTCTCTCCATGACACCTTTTTTGTACTACCCCAGGAGGACCTTTACCTTGAGACAAAATTATGAAGACTATCTCTACCAGCAAAGATTCCAGTGAGATGTGCCTACATGGATAAAGCTAAAATCTCACTAAAGTGAGGTTGTTGGCAGTGCTGGAGCCTGAACTCAGGGCCTGGGCACTAAGCATTTGTACTCAAGACTAGCCCTTTACCACTTGAGCCCAAACTCCATTCCCAGCTGTTTTTCTTTTTGGTAGTAAGAATCTATCAGACTTTCCTGTTCTATGTGACTTGGAACTTCCATACTCAGATCTCAGCCTCCTGACCAGCCTGGATTAAAAGTTTGGATCAGCCATGCCCCACACCTGAGGACTTCTGCCAGCCCATTTTTTCCCAAAAAATGGAAGAGGAAGATGAGGGACGGTTGGGCTCATCCTGCCCTGCATATGAAGGAGAGCATCAGCGCCTGAACTTCATTCCCTGTTGTAGGCTGCTGGAGGAAAAGGAAGCAAATAGGCACAGGCTGGCAGCAGATGCCACAGAACAACTTGTGACCAAGACTCCCAGAGCAGACCTCAGAATCGATGACAGAGTTGGATCTACCCAGTAACAGAGGCAGTGGTGACACCTGAAACTGCGCGTTTGAGCCTTTGCTGCTAGTAAACAGGGCCACCTATGTCTCAATGAGAAAGGTGAGATTTTGGTGGAGAAGGTGAGATTAAACATTATGTATCATGCAAGAAATCAGACTATAAGGGGTCTTTTATTATTCCAAGTGAAATTTTGGATTTCCTCTTCTGTTTCTTTAAAGAATGACATTGGGATATTGATGAATATTGCACTGAGTTTGTAGATAGTCCTTATCAAGATTGCCATTTTACAATATTACTTCTTCCAAAGCAGGAGCATAGGTTTTGCATTTCCTCAGTTCTGCGTTAATTTCCTTCTCCAGGGTTTATAGTTCCATCAAAAAGGTGCTTTACATGCTAAGTTAATTCCTAAGTATTTTATTTTCTTCGATAGGAAAATGAGTTGCTATCCTGATTCTTGCCTCATTCCTCTCATTTGTTGGCATATAGGAAGGCAGTTGACATTGAGGGTTAATTTTGTACCCTGCTACCTTACGAAAGTTTTATATCAGCTCAAGCAGCTTCGGAGTAGAGTCTATAGGGTTCTTTAAATACAGAATCATGTCATCTGTAAGGAGAGAAAGTTTCAGTTCCTCTTTCCCTTTTCCTCCTCACTCCAGTTAGAATGGCCAAGATCCAGAAATCTAATAACGTATGCTGGAGGGGATGTGGCCAGGAGGGATCACTACTACACTGCTGGTGGGATTGCAAACTCATTCAACCACTATGGAAAGCACTATGGCAGTATCCCAAAAAGACTAAACATAGAGCTCCCCTGTGATCCAGCAATTTCACTACTTGCCAATCGTCCAGATAGGACATACTAAATTCACTAGAACAATAACATTTATCACAGCACTATTTACTATAGCAAAGGTATGGAACCAACCAAGAGGCCCGTCAGTTGATGAGTAGATCAAATACGGTATTTTTACACAATGGAATTCTGTGCTTCTGTCAGAAAGAATGACATAGACGAATTTGTAAGGAAATAGAAAGACTGTGAAGTTTAGAAATTAGATTCTGTCTCCTTCTCTCTCTCCTCTATCTCTGTAAAATGTAGAAGTTCCTGTTTCTCTCTCTTTCTCTCTCTTTTCTCTCTCTCTCTTTCTCTCTCTTTTCTCTTTCTCTCTCCCTCCCTCTCTCTGTCTCTGTCTCTGTCTCTGTCTCTGTCTCTCTCTCTCTCTCTCTCTCTCTCTCTCTCTCTCTCTCTCTCTCTCTCTCTCTTTCTCTCTCTCTCTCTCTCTCTCTCTCCAATTCTTAGGCTTGAACTCAGGGCCTGAGATACTTTTGCTCAAGGTTAGCACTCTACCATTTGAACCACAGTGCTGCTTCTGGCTTGCTCTTTTCACGTAGTATTGAGGAATCTAACCCAGGCCTTCATCCTTGATAGGTTAGCACTCTACCACTAAGCCACACAGTCAGCTTTTAGAGGTTTCTGACAAAGGTTTTCCTACATGCTATTATTTCTTCTGTGAGTATTCTTAATGCTTGCTGAAGGTTGACTTTGTTTAGAAGACTTATCCTAATGCTCCCATATACAGAGATTCTATATATAGCTAAATGTTTTTCATTACTCAGAATTTCTCTATTGTGTATGTTCTGAAATGTACTGAAGACTGACTTCTGATTAAAAGTCATTGCACATTTGTTCTATTCATTAGTTTTCTTTTCTTCTATGGGAATCAGGTTTGTGATGAACACAGAAGTATGCCTTCCAGGTCAAACACTTTCCACATTTGTAATATTCATAAGGTTTTTCTCTCCTATGTGCATTTTATACTTAGTCATGCGTTCATGATGGATTTTTCATATTCTTATATTCATACGATCTTTATCCTGTGTCTGTGTGGTATCATGCAAACTCAACTATGAGTTCTTCAAAAAAATTTCCCTTTCATTTTATTCATAGGATTCTATCCTGTGGGTGTTTAGTGATAAATCTTGACTTGTGCCTTCTGGGGAAAAGAATGAACATTTGCTACATTCATTAAGGGTTTTATCTTGTGTTGGTTCTGTGACACAAGCTGAGTTTTCTTCCACAGACTAAAAAGTCTTTCCTATTTATTACATTGCTAAGGCTTCTCATATGTGTGAACTCTCTTACGCTTCCTGAAGTGTGAATACTGCACGAAAGACTTTCAACTTTGGTTATATTCCTAAGGTTTCTCATATGTGTGAATTCTGTTATGCCTCCTGTAATGTGACTTCCATCTGAAGGTCTTACCACATTTCATGCACTCATACAGTTTCTCTCCTGTGTGTGTTCTCTGATGCAATTTGAGGGAAGACTTCCATTTGAAAGACATTCCACATCGGTTACATTCATAAGGTTTTTCTCCTGTTTGAATTGTCTTATGCATGTTGAGGTTTGGCTTCTGTGTGAAGGACTTTACACATATGTTACACTCATAAGGTGTTTCTCCTGAGTATATTCTCTGATGATCATGGAGTTTTACCTTCCATTTGAAAGACTTTCCGCATTCACTACATGCATAAGTTTTCTCTCCTGTGTGTGTTCTATTATGACCATCAATATATGACTTCCACTTGAAGGTCTTTCCACATTTGGTGCACACATAAGGTTTCTCTCCTGTGTGTGTTATTTGATGAACTCGAAGTTGTATATTCTGGTGAAAGACTTTTCACATTTGTTACATTCATAAGGTTTCTCTTCTGTGTGTCTTCTCTGGTGCAAAGTCAGGTATGATTTCAGTCTAAAAGTCTTCCCACATTTATCCCATTCATAAGATTTATCTTCTGTGTGAGATCTCTGATGTGTGCTGAGAGCTGAATTCTGGGCACAAATTTTATTACGTTCCTCATATTCATAAGGTTTGTCTTCTCTTGGAGATCGAGGTTGGAGCGTCAGGTCTAACATCTCAGAAATTAATTTTCACACTTGATGTACACCTCACATATCTCAGGATATTTGCTCCGAGGTATTGTAAGGCGTATTTCATTACTGAAAGATTTCTCACATTCACTACATGTATGAGGAGTCTCTCCTGTGTACATTTTCGGATGTGTAGTGATGGTCGGTGTTAAGTACATTATTTTTCATCACACAGTACATTTAGCAGTTTTCCTACCTCCCTGAAGAATTTCTTGGGCAGGGAGAACAGAATTATGATACTGCAGATCTTTTGGACTGTCACAATCATGAATAAAATGCTCTGAATATCCGATGGATTTTTTAAAAACAGGAGACATACGAGTTCTATATGCAGCATGCATCTCATCAGGCTTAGGAGACAGAAGCATGTTCTGACACTTAATGAACTCCTCAGTCCTCACCCCTAAGTTGTTACCGTTATTAGTAATCAGCTCTGGATTATGTGTAGAGCTCAAATTTAAAGTTGTTGCTAATCTCACGTTTTCCTCCACTTTGATACTACTTGCAACTGCTACTTCACAAAGACATTCATGTGGACTTTCTTGGCAGGTCTTGAACACATTTTCCATTACCTGGACATCTAAAATGAGTCATAGAAAAAAAGACACAAACATACATGAGATACAAATATTCCTTACTGTAAAGGTAATGACTTTACTTTCCCATCCTAAGTGCTAGATATTTTAAAATATAAAAGTGGAAATTGATTTGTGAGATATATATTCTTTTCTCCCTAACATATTAAGAAAATATATTTTACAATGACCAATAAAGTTTTTCTGTGTTTTAGTTCTCTTTTTATATCACAGGAAATATTTATTGAAATTACCCAACTATGTATTGCAACAGTTTTAAGCTGAGTACTACCTATAATATACCTGCAGCTGTTTTTTTTTCAAATACTGTTTTGTTTATACATTGAGGAATAGCTGCCTTTCCTTTATTTTTGAGAAATAATCTAAATATTGTGCTGTTTTGCATCTTTTTAAAACTTTCTTTTCTTTTCTTTTCTTTTTTTTTGTAGTTCATAGGCCTCGGCCCTGTCCCTGAACACTTCAGCAGAAGACTATAACCAATATCCTTGAGCTACAGCCCCACTTCCTGTTTTCTAGAGTTAACTACAGATAAGAGTCTCAGGTCCTGAGTAGCAGATAGGATTACCTTACCCAGTTTTAACGCTGTTTGCTTATTAACCATTAAGTGAGGAACACGAATTTTTTCTAGATTCAGCGGCCACAAGTTTGGTTTATATGTCTGTTTGCCTTTGATCCAAGCAAGAACGATTCTTGAGAGTAAGGACTTACACCTAAATCCCTTCAGTTACAACTTCTCACTAAAGTCTCAATTTAGGTATTTGTGGGAATTTTGAAATTTGTTTCTTTCCATTTGAAGTCTTATAAAAATTCCTTTTCTAACACTCCTGTCCCTCAGAACCATGGAAGACCAGAAAATCTCCAGCTCATTGTCTAGTTAATTTTCTTATGTTGATTGAAACTTTGTTGTTGTTTTTTTCCTTCCATTCCTGGGTTTGAACTTAGGACCTAACTACTGTCCTTGGGTTTTCTCAAGACTAGAACCCTACCAATGAAGTCATTACTTGTGGCTTTTTCTATGTATGTGGTAATAAGGAATCAAACCTGTGTCTTTGTGCATGCTAGGCAAGCACTCTACCACTAGGCTCAATTTCTGGTGGAAAGGTCTAGTTCTGAATACCAGTCTCTTCCTACCAGCAAAAAGATATTATCCTTATCAGAGAATAATGCCCTGACTTATTCCTTGTTTGCTCAATCATTTATAGTCTTAGTTTTGAAGAAATGAAATATCATTCTTTCTTTCTTTCTTTCTTTCTTTCTTTCTTTCTTTCTTTCTTTCTTTCTTTCTTTCTTTCTTCCTTTCCTTCCTTTCCTCTTTCTTCCCTCTTTTTTCCCTCTTTCTTTCTTCTTTCTTTCTTTCTTCCTTTCTTTCTTCCTTCCTTTCTTTCTTTCTTTCTTTCTTTCTTTCTTTCTTTCTTTCTTTCTTTCTTTATTGTTTTGCAGTCATGAGACTTGAATTCTAGACCTGGCTGTTCTTCCTGAGCTCTTCAGCTCAAGGCTACTGCCCTATGTCTTTAGCCTCAACCCCACTTCTCATTTTCTATTAGTTCATTGGAGAGAAGAGTCTAAGGTGTTTTTGTGATAGGTCAGTCTTTGAACCTTGATCCTCAGATCTCAGCCTCCTAAGTAGCTAGGATTACAGGCATGGCTTTCTCATTTTATTTTGTTTCACAGTGATTTCTACAGAGAAATCTAACTTTAACTCTACTGCCACATAGAATTCATTATATCACCCTATGATTCTTGGTGCCGGGGGTTTGGGCTAGCATGCACAAAGACCTGGTTCAGTTCCTTGGTACTACATACAAAGAAAAAGCCAGAAGTGGTGCTATGACTCAAGAAGTAGAGAGCTAGCCTTGAGAAAACCCAAGGACCATGCTCAGGCCCTGAGACCAAGCATAGGATTGGGAAAAGAAAATAATTCTTGATTCATTCACAAAGAATTCCATAGGTTCTACACAGGATTTAGGGTAACTAAGGATATTATTGCTCAGTACATCACAACATGAACTTACCAGTGGGGCTCAGGCTCAATATGAAGATGCATTCACTCACCTGTGATATTCTTCTCAGAGGAATTTCCTATCCAGAGTTCTGCACAGTGCTCTAGCTTGTCAATTAATACAGGTTTGGGAACACAGGGCCCTGTAAATTAGAAACAGTAGAGAATTATTGCTTATGCTGTGTCATCATTGCTTTAAGTTCGCAGACATCCTACTCACAAGTTATCTATTAAATATTTTTTCTCATTTCTCACTGGCTCCATGGTTGACTTTTCCCCAGCTCTGGATTCATTTTGTATGGCATAAACTTAGCTGTCTTGCACAAGGGTAGAAAAATACCAGTTTGAGTCCCAGCTCCACTTACATGCATAGGTCTTCATGCATGCTAGGCAAGCACTCAACCACAAAGTCAAACTCTTGACACTCCACTAACATTTTTGAGGGGTTACTTGGAGTTATAGAGTTTCATGGCAATTTTTATGCCCTTGCTGGCTTCAAATTAGAATTCTTAGATTTCTTCCTCCTGAATATTTTAAGATTACAGGCATGAAACATTGCACCTAGTGTCAGGTTTCCATTATAAACTCACTGTTTAGTGATTTGTAGATCCTATTTACAATAATGATATATATTCTATTCTGGATTGTTTATCCACTTACAATTACTGTGTAAGTTTGGAATGTCGTCTCCATTAGAGGAAACGTAATTTAGAACTGTTGTCATAGTATCCTGAAGTATCCTGAAGAATGAGTACAAAATTACCTTAGGTTTTCTTTAGAAAGTAATGATACTTCTCAGGGCCTGGAATCTTTCATTTAAATAGTATTGAAAGTTTGATAAACATTCACGTATCTGCAAAATAACAAGGCACTTGGCCTTGCAAGTGAATTTGACTTTGGCTCACCTAAGGACACCAGGTTGCTGTAGGTCTCCAGCATTACATCTCTGTACAGGGTCCTCTGAGCATTGTCCAGATGCTGCCACTCCTCCCAGCTGAAATCCACAGCTACATCATCAAATGACACCAGCTTCTGGAATGGCACATTTTCATCAAGTAATTAACACCGAGTTATAAACACACCATGTCTGGAATTTTATTCTTTTTTTGTTGGAATTTTATTCCTTTACTTGGCTGTTTAGACTTACATGAAATATTGACCTGAAAAGCTTAGGGATGGTCCCTAGGCCCACAGTTCAAGTCCCAAGACCCACAAAAAATAAAAAGGCAAGCCAGGTGTTGGTGGCTCACGCCTGTCATCCTAGCTACTCAGGAGACTGAGAGCTGAGTACCATGGGACAAAGCCAGCCTGGCACAAAATTCCATGAGACTCCTTTCCAATTACCCACCATAAAATGTTTAATGGCTTGTGGCATATCATGGTAGAGCAATTGTGGTATCGACAAAAATAAGTCGGGGGAGTAGATTTAGGTTATAAATGGAATTATTCCATTGAAAAGGAACTACATTATATGATGACATATGCTGGTACTGTGAGAATATTGCAAAATCTTAGGGTATCAAGTAATAATACTGTGAAGTACACCCAGAATGTTAATGTTCTATGTCTGGCATAATAGTCATTTGGGAAGAAAGTTTTTTTCTTATTTTGTCTGGGGGATTTGTAAGGCTTGAACTCTGGGCCTGGGAACTGTTCCTGAGCTCTTCAACTCAAGGCTATCACTCTACCTATGAAGCCACAGTGCCATTTCCCATATTCTAGTGGTTAACTGTAGATGAGAGTCTCATAGACTTTCTAATGCCCAGGCTGGCTTTGAACCAAATCTTTAGATATCAGCCTGATATCTGAGTAGCAAGGATTACAGGTAGAAGTCACTGCACCTGGCAAGAAATTTATTTCTTTCTCTTTTATACTACAAATTTACTGTATGTTTTACTTTTTCAAAAAGACTGAGGATGACCTTTGTTTTGTATATAATGGGAAGAGGGGTAGGGAGCTGTGAGCAGAAGAACTGAGGGGCAATACTCAGGGTAGGACAATAGCCTTAAACTAAAGAGCTCACCGCCCAAGGTCCAAGCCCCATGACTTTCCCCACTACTCCACAAAAACGGGAAAAAAATTGGAGATTGGAGTGGATTTTCTAAAAAGAATATATAGAAATTGTAGTTCAAAATGTAGAAAGAAGTTCAATATTAACAGTCATGAGAAAAATTAAAATTACAATGAAATCATTACTTTAAATATGTTAATATAAATATAGTTTTAAACAAAACGATCCACATACACACACACAAACAAACACACACACACACACACACACGCATACAAAAAAACAACTTTCAAAGTCTAACTATTACTGGGAAGGTAGTGAGAAGAAGTAGAACTTTGGAATAGTTCTGCAAGGAATATAAAACAATCAAAAATTGCGTGGAGAGTGCTAAAAAAGTACTAAATATAGAATTACATAGAAATATGGTCCAACACTTCTATTTCTAGATTTGTACCTAACGGAAGAGAAAGCAGAGACTAGAACAAATATGTGGAGAATCCATTCACAACTATTAATAATAATCAAAAGATAGAAATATGCAAAACAATGCATTGAAAAGGAAGAACATTTTTACTATATTTTACAGATGAATCTTGATTACAGTAAACTAAAAATACAGCAGTCATAAAGGAAGAGCTAGGGTATGTTTTCCCTTCCAGAGCTTCCAAGGATCAACAAACCCTTAGAGCCAAAAAGCATGATGGTTCCAGAGAATGGAGTAGAGAGTAACAGGAGCTGAATGTTTAATGATTATACATGGAAGATGAAAATTGCTCTAGATGGGTAGAATGAAGAGAGAACTGTACCCTAAACAATGGTTATGTAGCCACACAGGATGGGACACATCTATACTCCCTGATCTTGGAAAACTCAAGAAGGATTTCTAGCCATCCTAGATGCATGGAAAGATCTATCATAAAAACTAATGTGGAGGGGCTGGGAGTTTGGCATAGTTGTAGAGTGCTTGTATGAAGACGAAGGTTCAATTCCGCAGTACCACATACACAGAAAAAACCAGAAGTAGTGCTGTGGCTCAAGTAGAAGATCACTAGGCTTGAGGAAAGCTGAAGGACAGTGCTCAGACCGAGTTCCAGCCAAAGGGCTTGTTTTAAAAAAAACCAGAAAGCTGAGCATGATGGGGTGGTGGCTCACTTCTATAATCCTAGCTACTCAGGAGGCTGAGATCTGAGGATCAAGGTTTAAAGCCATCCTGGCACAAAAAGACCTGAGACTCTTATCTCCAATTTACCTTTAGAAAATGGGAAGTGGGGCTTGGCTCCAGGGTAAGGTGGTAGCCTGGAGCTGAAGAGCTCAGGGATAGTGCCCAGGCTGAGTATCTATGACACACCAAAGAAAAAAACAAAAAACAAAAAATAATATGGAAAAATTTGGATTCTGTGAATTTTATCAGGCATATAAATGTCTTTTTTTGCTGTTGAAATAACAAATTGTTTGGAAACATTTTAAAAGTTTTTACCTAGAAATGTACATTACAAATGGAATTAATAACAAACACAAAATATGCAAAAGATACAAATTATCACAATATGGGTATCCTGCTTCTGTATCTTTTCACTGACTTCTGTTCAAATGAGTCACATATTCTGAATCATTTCTCCCAGTCGATATATGCCACAAATGTTAGCTTGTACTGAACTTCTTGGGAAATCAAAAGCAAATACTAAGCAAATGTGTGTTAGATTTTGTCGACAATGATATTTCAAATATAAATCCCTACTCATTGCATTATTTAATATCAATGCCGGAATCTAACTTACACTGGCAGAATCTTCAGTCTTTTGAGAATCTTCAAAAGGGTGTGAAAATATTTAGTATCGTTATGTGTTCCTGGAGGAAAGATCCCTTTAGTAGTATGTAGTAACCTTCTTTGTCTTTTCTTACTAATTTTAGTTTGAAGTCTATTGTATCTGATATGAGGATGGCAACTCCAGCCTGTTTATGGGGGCAGTTAGCTTGATAGAGTTTATTCCAACCTCTCACTTTCAAAAGATGATTGTTTTTGGGTAAGAGGTGTCTTTTGAAGACAGCAGAACGATGGCTCTTGCTTTTTGATCCAACTAGACAGCCTATGCCGTTTAATTGGAGAGTTAAGTCCATTGATATTGAGAGTTAGGATTGAGAGATATTTATTAGCTCCTACCATTTTTAAAAGCTTTTAGTAGGGCCTGTGTCTTGACAGTTTTTGTGGTCCTTAGATGGTATGCTGTTTAGGTGCCATTTCTTTCCCTATATTGCATTTATTTTGGTTTTGTATGTATAGAGCATCTTTGAGAATTCTCTGTAGTGTTGGTTTTGTTTCGACATATTGTTGCAGCTTTTCCCTGGAATGGAATGTTTTTATTGTTCCCTCAGTTATGAATGAGAGCTTAGCTGGCTACAATATTCTTGGTTGGTAGTTATTTGATTTAAGGGCATGACATATATGCTTCCAGTCACTTCGTGCTTGCATGGTCTCTGCTGAGAAATCTGGGGTTATTCTGATTGGTTTGCCTTTATAGTTTACTGATCCCTTTTCCCAGGCTGCACTTAGGATCTTTCCTGTCGCTTCTTTTGATGGAGTTCGGATCACAATGTGGCGGTGGGATGTTCTTTTCTGGTCAGGTCTGTTTGGGGTTCTAAAAGCTCCTCGTATCTGGATGGGCCTGCCCTTCTGGATATTTGGGAAATTCTCTGAGATGATTCCCTGAAGTATATTTCCAATACCATTGACCTCTTTCTCCACGCCCTCCTCAATACCAACTAGCCTTAAATTAGCCTTCCTATTGTTTTTTGGACCTCCTGAAGCGCTCTCTCTCATATTTCCTAGATTTGGATTTACTCATTTTCTGTTCTTTCTCTATAATAACTAAATTATCTTCAGCCCCGGAAATTCTCTCCTCTGCATTGTCTAACCTGCTATCAAAGCTATCTACTTTATTTTTCATCGCCCTTCCTTCTAATTGCTCACTTTTGATGCCTTGCATCTCTTGTTTTAGATCATGTATGGATTTCTTTATCTCTTGGATTTCCTTTTGAGTGGTTAGCTCAGTAGCTTTATTTTCTTTGGACATTTGCTGGAGTTTGGTCACGTTTTTATTTGTGGATTCTATGAATTCATCCAGCTTTCTTTGAAAAACCTTTATTATGGCCTCATTTATGGCTTCTTCTTTTTCATTATCACCTTGTTTATGCTTTTCTCTTGTTCAGCTATGGCTTCCTCCATTATCTCTTTCTTTATATTTTCACATTTTCCATTAATGATGTTTATCAATTGCATTTGTGTAGCACTTGGTGGAAGACTCTCCTCTAGGTGTGCCAGTGACTGTTCCATTGTCTGTTTACATTGGGTGGGGGATGTTGTTTCTTGATTTGACATTTTTCTTGAGTTTCTTGTTCTGCCCATTTGAAAATGGGAGCAAGATTACTACTAAATACGATTATAGTTTTTCAGATATAACCAACCTAGACCTCTGTATCTGGCAGACACTTGATGTTCACAATTTTTGATTGGTATTATCACTCTTTCTTTTTGTGCACTTACAGACCAGTCTAATACAACCACTGCTACGCGATTTATACCCAAAACAATAAGCCTCTCAATCCAATCTCTATTGTCTTTAAGTCCCTCTGAGCCTAGAGAATAATTAACCACCTACATATACAATATTGCTCAACAGCCATCAAGTGTAGATCCGTGCAGTATAAGGGTTGAAAGACGAGCAGAGGTCCAGAGATAGAAAAAAAGAATGAGAGAGGTCAGGGGAGGTACAAGAGGATTAACGTAGGAGTGTAAGAATATTGTAGTCATGAAGAAAAGGTATAGCATAAGGATAACTGACCTATGTTGGTAAGTAGGTAGCATAGTTGAGTACAAGTTTGGAAATTATTAAAATAAAACTTATGTGTTGCTGCAACTAGCTCTTAGCCCAACCAGTGGCCGCACAGTGGACCATTGCATGGATCTGTTTTTCTTGTCTACATTGAGGGAAAGGGGTATTTCACAAGATGCAGAAGCGAAGATTTCAGAAGCCAATGCTGTGAGTGAATTAGCTCGTAAACAGCATTTTTATTTCCTTTTATCTTTCCAGCCCCAGTCTTGGGGCTGGAATTCAGGGATTGAGCACGATCCTCGGGTTTTCTCAAGTCTAGCCCTCTGCCACTTGAGCCACAGTGCCACATCTAGATTTTCTATCCATGTGATACTGAGCAATCAAACCCAGATCTTCATGGATGCTAGGCAAGCACTCTACCACTATGCCAAACTCTCAACCCTGACATAGTAATTATAAAATCATCATCATCATATCAAAATATCCTTTCTGCTACAAAGAATGAACACTTATCTATGTGTGTAATGCTTTTTTTAAAATTTCACTAATTCTTCTGTGTTTTTCCCTCTTGCATTTTTACACATGACAGCAAAGCTAATCATCAGGAAAAAATTGATTAGGATACAAAAACCTAATAATATCCTAGTAGATTGACGTCAAAAATATGTGCAAGATGCCCTGGGTGTTTGACCTAGTGGTAGAGTCCTTGGCTACCACGCAAAAAGACTCAGGTTTGATTCTTCATTACCACATACATAGAAAACGCTGCAAGTGGTGCTGTGGCTCGGTGGGACAGCTAAAGCCTAAAGATAGCCCAGGAACAATGTTCACACTATGAGGTCAAGTCCCAAGACCAGCAAAAACAAAAAAAATTCGACAAGGGGAAAATGCAGGCAGAGAAGGCACTGTGAAGCAAATGTTTTGTAAAGGATGAGGGCAATATTGACCCTTAAGTTTGGATCTTACCTGAGAAAGGCTCCTTGAGCCTGAGACCAGACTGGTAGTTGGGCCTAGTAGAAGATATTGAGATTGGACAAATAAGGTGTGCTGTTTACTACATCCACATGTATATTGTGAGATTGGAGGAGAGATTCAGCCTCCAGTATGTCTTTGGTGCGGTCTTCTGTGAGCAAGGATCATTGGTCATTGGGCCCTGAAACGTGACCCTGCCTCCCTCACAATGGAACAGAATATGGAACCCTGGTAAGCAAGCCACTGTAACTAACAACCAGCTCAAGCCAGCTCACTTGGCCTGTGGCTCAGGAGGAAGAAAGATGTTGCTGTGCTGTTGCCAAAGGTCTGGAAACTCGAGTCTCAGGCATGGAAGTTGGGGATGTCTTACTCGAAGATGTACATGCTAGATCATTGCCAAGCCACAAATCCAGTATAACAGGCCTTTCTCTAAGAAGAAGGCCAGGAAAATCCAGGGCAACCAGATGAGGTATATTTGTAAGAAGAAATGTATTTGACCCCATCATCCTCCCCACACACTACAACTTTCTTTTTTTTTAATTTTTTTTATTGTAATTAGTAAAAGGGTTACATGATATTTGCCAGGTAGAAGGTGCATTAATTCACATACATTGATACCCTTTCACATGTCTTGGTACCCATTTCCCTCTACCCCACACCCCGCACTCGTCTTGGTTTTCCCCCTTCCCTATCAAATTTCAAGTATCCAAATACAAATAAATTCAATATATCAGATAACAAAGTGAGATACTATACGAATATGGGATAACCAAGGGACAGCAAAGGAGATGAGAGACAACATAATACATTAAGGACAACAATCATTCATTACGTGGCTTTTGTTTCAATATTCTGGAGGTCCTTTCAATTAGCTTCACATTACATGGCCTTATATATGGCCTTTTGCTCTATTGAAAATCTCTGCTAGTAGAGCCCAAGGTTTCTACTGATTATGATGAATGAGGGAAACCACTGAGCCTAAGTTTCTTTGAGTCTGGCTTACTTCACTTAATATGATTTGTTCTAAGTCTTTCCGTTTCCTAACAAATGGGGCGATATCATTCTTTCTGACAGCAGCATAGAATTCCATTGTGTACAAATACCACAACTTGTTGATCCACTCATCAACTGAGGGACATCTGGGTTGGTTCCATATCTTTGCTGTGGTGAATAGCGCTGCAATGAACATTGTTGTGCTAGAGGTTTTTGTATGCCCTTGTTTCTGGATTGTTGGGTAAATGCCAAGTAGTGGAATTGCTGGGTCATAGGGGAGTTCTATGTTTAGCCTTTTGAGGCACTGCCACACTGCTTTCCATAGTAGTTGAACGAGTTTGTACTCCCACCAACAGTGTAGTAGTGATCCCTCCTGGCCACATCCCCTCCAGCATCTGTTGTCATTCGTTTTCATGATCCTGGCCATTCTAACTGGAGTGAGGTGGAATCTTAGAGTTCTTTTGATTTGCATTTCTTTTATGACCAGAGATGTGGAGCATTTCTTCATGTGTTTATAGGCCATTTTTGTTTCTTCTTCAGAGAAGACTCTCTTTAAGTCTTTGGCCCATTTTTTAATGTGATGGGTGTGACTTTGGAGGTTAGTTTTGGAGTGATTCAATTTTTTGAGTTGTTGATATATTTTAGATATGAGGCCTTTGTCCGTTGTTTGGTTGGAGCAGATCTTCTCCCACTCTGTAGGCTTCCTGATTAGTTTACTTGCTATATCCGTTGCCATACAAAAGCTCTGCAGTTTAATGCAGTCCCACTTATCCAGCCTTTATCTGATTTGTTGTGATTCTTGGTCCTTATTAAGAAAGTTTCAACCTGTGCCAAGGAGGCCTAGTGTATCTCCTATTCCTTCCTATAAACTTTTCACTGTGTAACCTTTTCCTCCAGGTCTTTGATCCATTTGGAGTTAATTCTAGTGCAAGTTGACAAAGAAGGATCAAACTTCAGTTTTCTGCAGGTGCTTAACCAGTTCTGCCAGCACAACTTGTGGAAGAGGCTATCTTTCTTCCATTCTATTTTTTTGGCTCCCTTGTCAAAGATTAGGTGGCCATAGGTCTGTGGTTTAATGTCTGGGTCCGCAGTTCTATTCCATTGGACTTCAGGCCTGTTCTTGTGCCAGTACCAATCTGTTTTGAGAATTATAGCTCTGTAATAGAGTCTAAAGTTTGGAATTGAAATTCCTCCAGCGCTGTTCTTTCTGCTAAGAAGTGTTTTTGCTTACGGGGTCTTTTATTATTCCATATGAAATTTTGAATTGCCTCTTCTATTTCTTTAAAGAATGACATTCTGATGTTGATGGGTATTGCACTGAATTTGTAGATAGCCCTTGGCAAGATTGTCATTTTCACAATGCTGATTCTTCCATTCCAGGAGCATGGGAATTTTTTCCATTTCTTTAGTTCTTCTTTAATTTCCTTTTTTAGGGTTTTAAAGTTTTCATCTAAACGGTCCTTTACATTCTTAGTTAAGCTAATTCCTAGGTACTTTATTTTCTTTGAGGCTATTGTGAAAGGAGTTTCTTTCCTAAATATTGCCTCGTTCCTCTCACTGTTGCCGTAAAGGAAGGCAGTTGATTTGTGAGGGTTGATTTTATGGCCTGCTACCCTTCCAAAGCTTTGAATCAGCTCAAGGAGCTTGGGACTAGAGTCTATAGGATTCTTTATATACAGAATCTTGTCATCTGTGCGGTGAGCTCCTTGACCAGCGAGGAAGAATGACCACCACTCGAGGATTCTTCTCAAATCATACTTTATTGGATAGCCTTTTGAATGAAGGGGGAGCAGGAAGCGAAAGGGGCGAGGCATCCAAATGCAGCTGCTTATATAGGGAACAGGAACACGGGTCGCTCCACCATTGGCTGCCGCCCTACTGCCACAACGAGGTGCCGCGGGATTGGCCAGGGATCATCATGTGATTCGCGCATGCGCATAACTTAGGACACGTAGTCGAGCACAGCATTGCCTTATATGGAGTTGTTTACCTCTAAGGAGTCAGGAAACGGGCGCCATCTTATAATGGCATTTGTCCCGGCTCCCTACAGCTCCCCCTTTTTGTTTTGAGCATCAGGCAAGAGTAGAGGTCTGTTCTCTGAAGAGAATAAGGACAATCCAAGGCCTCATCTCCAGGCTCTTTCCCAGAGGGTGACCCGCCAGTCCGATGCCTTTTTTCAGAGGTGGGAAATTTTGGCATCTACCCACATGCAAACACACGTGCTCTTCTCGAGGAAAGGCATCTCCCTTTTCCCAAGTGCAGTGCATACGCCTTGCATCATGTTTGCTCCAGATCTTAAGCTGCATACCTGTCCCTGTGCAATGGGATCTTGTCCCCCGGGGTGCAAAGGCTATGCAGAAAAATAAGGCTCAATTGCCCTTTAAGGCTGAAAGCCATATTTGGGGTGAGGATCCAACTTCCAAGGCGGCTAATGCTTGTGAAAATCATTACCTTATCCCTCTGTGTTTGGGCTTGCAGGCGACAGACCAACCGTAGGCAGACCACACATCCTTTTCTTTTCAAGCATACTTAACCAAACTTGGGGGGAGTCATGCATTTCTAATGCTGCAAAAGCTTGTTTTATAATAGCATTATCTCTTTTTCGTTTATAACTCATTTTACATAGCATCCAACACAAAATCCCCAACCCACACATCATTAATCCCAGTAAGGCTAAACTTCCAGCCCATTCTTTTACCCAGGAGGACGCCTGTAATATCCAATCAGTAATTTTCCCGAAAAGGGGCCACATTTACCCTGGTTGAATTGACAATCATAATTTCATATCTCAATTGGCTTGTAAGGTTTTCAAAATCATTTGACCATTGTCCAGTTAACATCTGACCCAACTGCCTTGACAGATTAGCGGTATAAAGACATCGGCAACGTATAATTGTCCAACTGTCTGTCCATGGGAAGAAAAGGTAACTGCAATGATGAATTGGTCGTGAACAGATACAGGAAAACACGAGCGTCATGCTTCACAGGCATCGGTATTGGAAAGGTCTTCATCAGCGCCCAAAAAATCCTCTCCTGGGCCATCACTGGATCTGCTAGTATTACCACCAACATGAGAATGATCTTCATCATCAGTGCCTTTCTCGGGTTCTCCTTCCACCTTTCGCGTCAATCGCAATGGGACCCAAAGCGGTGTTTCCTGCTCCTGTGGAAAAACACAAACAGTTCCCCTGGATCTCCTTACTACAGGATCCGGTCCACACCAAGTATTTGTAATAACATCCTTCCATTTAACCATCTCAGTTATAATTTTAGGGTTTTGGGCAGCATGTCTATCTGCTGCTGACTTATCATCACTATTTAAAATTAAAAAATTTAAAGTAAAAAGTGCAAGGGAAAGTCTTTCCCTGGGAGATGCTCCTTCCGCAATTCCCCCTTTTTGTTTTTGAAGTATTTCTTTTAATTTTTGTTGGTTCTTTCCACAATTCCTTGTCCTTGCGGATTGTATGGTAATCCTGTTGTATGGGCTACTTGCATTTGCGCACAAAAGGCGCGGAAACCATGAGAAGTATAGGCAGGGCCATTATCAGTTTTTAATTGAAGGGGATTTCCCCAGGCCGCCCAGGCTTCTAAACAATGTACTTTTACATGGGAAACCTTTTCTCCTACCAAGGGCATGGCATGTACTATGCCAGAATAGGTATCCACTGAGACATGTAAATATTTTAATTTTCCAAATTCCGCTAAATGAGTAACATCCATTTGCCATAGGGCATTTGGTTTTAAGCCTCTAGGGTTTATCCCCACATTAGTAGAGGGGAGAAAAATCACACAAGACTGACAGGCTTTAACAATATTTCGTGCTTCATGTCTGGTTATATTAAATTTTATTCTAAGAGTATTAGCAGGTACATGATATAACTGATGAAAAGTTTTTGCTGATTCTACAGAATCAATAGCTGTCAAAACCATGGCCCTAATTACCTGATCTACCTGGGTATTAGCCTTAGCCATGGGACCTGGCAACAAGGTATGAGCTCTCATGTGCCCTATATAAAAGGGATTCTTTCTTGCCAAAATAAGGGATTGAATCTGTAATAATATGTTAGAAACCATGCTGGCCTGCCTAATTGAGGCAGAGACTTCAAGAGAAATAACAGCATTAACACCATATTGTGAATCAGAAAAAAGATTAAAGGGCTCTTCAAATCTTTTAAACACCTCTAGAACCACCAGGCACTCCGTGACCTGGGGAACATCCGGTAGAAAATATAACACGACTGGATTTTGACCTTCCACCACAAAGGCACCCTGGCCAGTTTTTGACCCATCAGTATAAATAGTCAAGGCTGTAACCAAAGGCTTCTTAGAGGTAATAATGGGAAAATAAACCAAATTTCTCTCTACAAAGGCAAACAGGGGATGCTTGGGATAATGGTTATCAATAATATTGGGAAAGGCACATAATAAAATTGCCCATATATCCACAGTGGCAGCCAAAGTTTCCACCTGATTCCTGGTATAGGGAATAATTAATTTATCAGGTATTTTAGCAAAATGCATCAAACAATACTTTAGGCCCAATAGGGCTTGGGTTGCAACAAGCTCAGGAAAATATTGAACAGTTCTTGCTCCAAGAGAATTACCATGAAGCCACCACAGAGGGCCGTCCTGCCATAAGACCCCTGTAGGATAATTCTTTGTCTTTAAAATACACAACATAAGTAATTGACCTGGATTATAACGACACACTTGAGCCTTAATTATTGCCCCTTCAATCCTTTTTAGGGCCGCAAAAGCCTGTGGGGTAAGTTTTCATGTAGATGTGACATCCGGGTTACCTTCCAAAATGGAAAATAAAGGCAGTAATTCTGCTCGAGGAATGTTTAAATATCCCCGGTTCCAGTTGATGTCTCCCAACAGTTGTTGAAAATCATTGAGTGTCTTTAAGTGGGCAGTCCGAATAAAAATTTTTTGAGGTCGAATAAAGGCAGGAGTAACAATGGCGCCTAAGAGTTTTACCACCTTAGATTGTTGTACTTTATCAGGGGCAATAATAAGCCCTCTCTGTTCAAGTAGGGAAGGCACCTGTTGATAGGCTCTATGAAGTACCTCAAGAGAGGAAGCAGCTAGCAGGGTATCATCCATATAATGAATGATTTTTACCAGGGGAAACTCCTGTCTAACTGACAGCAGGGCCGAATCCACAAACAGTTGATAAATAGTCGGGCTATTAGCCATGCCTTGCGGCAAGACCTTCCACTGATACCGGACATCTGGCTGTTCATGATTAACAGAGGGGAACGTAAAGGCAAAACGTTCTCTATCCTCAGGGCAAAGGGGTATTGAGAAGAAGCAATCTTTAATGTCTAAGGTCAACACAGGCCAATCTCGGGGCAGCGCCAAAAGTAGAGGAAGTCCTCTCTGGACTGGTCCCATGACCTGCATTTGCGCGTTTACTGCCCTTAAGTCATGTAACAATCTGCACTTGCCAGAAGCCTTTTTAATAATAAAAATGGATGTGTTCCAGGGAGATACAGAGGGCTCAACGTGTCCCTATTTTAACTGTTCCTCAACTAAATTTTTTGCAGCTTCCAATTTTTCTTGTGAAAGGGGCCACTGGGGGACCCACACCGATTTCTGAGTCAACCAGGGTATGGGTACCGCATTATTGTTGGAAGCTTTTGTTTCAGTGGCCCCTAGGAAAAACCCAATCCTTTCCTATTAAATTTTGCAACAGGCTCAACGGGTTCTGGGCGTCCCTGAAGACATCTGCCAAGCCCTTGAGTTGGAACATATCCCTGCAGTTTCATGATGTTTTGACTAACTTCTGAATAATTATTAGTCAGTTTAAGTTTTAATTGTTGTTGCACATCCCGTCCCCAAAGATTGACAGGGACGTCGATTACAAACGGTTGGATTGTCCCCTGTTGGCCTTCTTCAGTTCTCCACACTAACTCTTTAGCACTGACACAGGGAGTATTAGCATATCCAAGTCCTTGTAAAGTTTGAGAAGATTTTTGTAATGGCCACGGCTTGGGCCAGGCCTTTGATTGAATAATGCTCCGATCAGCTCTGGTATCTACCAGGCCAAGAAAGGACTTTCCCTCTATTTGTAGGGATAGCATGGGTCTCTGGTCCAATTCCATCGACAGGCATACAAGATCAATCCCTGTGGAGCCTAAGCCTGCGGCTCCCCTTTCCTTTTGTAGTGAAAGAAAGTTTTCATGTTTTGAAGGTAAAATTAAAAGCTGGGCAATCCTATCTCCCGGGGCTATAGAGATTACTCCGTAAGGGGAGTGGCACAAAACCTTGATTACTCCTGAATAGTCAGAATCTATAACGCCCGGGAAAATTATTAGTCCTTTTAAGGTGGAGGAGGAGCGCCCTAACACCAATCCCACCGTGCCTCTTTCTAATGGTCCAGTTACATTAGTATCCAATATTTGTACTCCCATGGCTGGAGTTAAGACCAATCCGGAGGAGGCACAGAGGTCCAACCCTGCAGAGCCTGGGGTTGCCCTTCTGGCTGAACTGGCTGCTGTAGGCTGGAAACAGGTGCCGGAGTCTGAAGTGCCCCATAAATTTGTGGGCCCTGGGTACGGGGACCCCTTGTCCCGGTTTGGCTCCTGGCCTGCACTAAGAGAAGGAATGGGCTGTCCATTAATATCTTTTACTGACCTTCATTCATTGGCCCAATGTTTTCCCTTCTTGCACCTAGGACATGTTCCTGGAATCTTTTGAACTCCCTGAGGACTCTGGGGAGCAGTTCTGGGACACTGGTGTTTAAAGTGTCCAAGTTGGTCACATTTGAAGCATCCTTTACCTTTAGAGTCCTTGGCCGCTCGGGTGGCTGACAGTAGAGCTGAAGCCAGGCCTGCATTAGTTAATGGCCCCCCTATTTCCCTGCAGGCTTTTACCCATGCTTCCAGGCCCTTTTCCTTGACCGGCACAATAGCTCTCTGACATTCCTTTGTACTTTGCGCAAAAATAATTTGTTGGACAACTGGCATAAAGACTTCAAGATTTCCAAAAACGCGCTCCGCCGTTTCGAGCGCACGGGCCACAAAATCGGAGAATGGCTCCGTGACAGCTTGAGTAACTTTGGTGAGGCTGCCAGTGACCTGGCCTTTGTTTGGGATTGCCCTCCAGGCCTTGTAAAAAACCTCATTTATTTGTTTATAAACATCCCAGGGGAAATTTGTCTGATCGGCAGCCCATTGTCCTTGCCCTAGGAGCATGTCCACGGTCCACTCGGGCCGCCCTTCTTGTACATTTACTCTATATTGAGCCTGAGCTCTGTCCATAACTATAGACCTGAAGTCAAGGAACTGTCCATGATTGAGGCATGTCCGCGCGACCTCATACCGATCATTAGGTGTCATAGCATTAACAGTTAGTCTTCTAAGCAAGGCAGTGGTATAACTGGCCGTAACTCCATAATTACGTACTGCCTCCATCAAATCCTTTAACTGTTTATAGGAGACTGGTTCAAAGGTCCTCTCCTGAGTAACTGGGTTCTCAAAAACTGGGAAACGCAGCTGCCAGGCGGAACCAAGTGCTTCCTTTTATGAAATGACATTTTCCTGGCGCCACAGGATAGGGCGGGGGCGCAGAGGGCATGATTCTCTCTTGCTTATTTCCTTTAGACACTCCGGCCAGAAGAGGTCGTCGAACTCCATACCTACCCTCCTCATACCTAGCAACTGCCTCCTCCAAGCCTTCTTCCTCTTTCGGGTCCTATTCCTCATCTGAATTTTTAGTCACTTCCTCATCTGAGCTGTTTAATTCCTCATTTGAATCGTTTAGCTCCTCATCTCTAGACTCCCTTATTTGTAAATGTTGAAACCTGTCTAGATCCGGGTAAAGCTGCCCGGGGAGCGGCTCCATTGCTCTGATGACTTGGTCCTCCTTATCACCCTCCTGCACGGTATCTTGGAAGGGTGCGTCCACCCTCTGTTCTTTGACATAACGTCTCTTTTCTTTATTTTCTTTCCCTTTTCTTTTTGGCCTACCCTTTTCCTCCCCATTTGATTCTGCCTCGGAGAGACTATCCTGGTGCTTCATCAATGTCCTACTGACTTCCTTCACAATCTCTGAGTTGCCGCAACACAGACAAATGCAACAAAAACACACCAGCAGCACCCACAAAGGAAGGACAACAGCAAGCACCCTGAATTGTACCCCAAAAAACAGCATACCTGGGGATCTCAGCTGATCAGGCTGATACTTACTGACGTCTCCTCTCCGTATGTCGAGTTCTGAATGCTCCTCGGTCCCTCGCTTGTCGTCCTGTCTTCCCAGGGTCCCGGGTCTCGGGACCAGTTGCGGCGAGCTCCTCGACCAGCGAGGAAGAACGACCACCACTCGAGGATTCTTCTCCAATCATACTTTATTGGAGAGCCTTTTGATTGAAGGGGGAGCAGGAAGCGAAAGGGGCGAGGCATCAAAAAGCAGCTGCTTATATAGGGAACAGGAACACGGGTCGCTCCACCATTGGCTGCCGCCCTACTGCCACAACGAGGTGCCGCGGGATTGGCCAGGGATCATCATGTGATTCGCGCATGCGCATAACTTAGGACACGTAGTCGAGCACAGCATTGCCTTATTTTGGAGTTGTTTACCTCTAAGGAGTCAGGAAACGGGCGCCACCTTATACTGGCGTTTGTCCCGGCTCCCTACGATCTGCAAAGAGGGATAGTTTTATTTCCTCTTTCCCTAATTGGATCCCCTTTATGCTTGCTTCTTGCCTTATTGCACTGCCTAGGAATTCTAGTACTACGTTAAAAAGGATTGGAGAGAGTGGGCATCGTTGCCTCGTTCCTGATTTTAGAGGGAATGGCTTTAGATTTTCACCATTAAGTATAATACTAGCAGTGGGTTTCTCATACACAGCCTTTATTACATTGAGAAATGTTCCATGGAGTCCTAGTTTCTCCACATCTTTTAACATAAAGGGGTTTTGGATCTTGTCAAATGCCTTTTCCGCATCTATTGAGACAATCATGTGATTTTTGTCCTTGCTCCTGTTGATGTGTTGAATTATATTAATTGATTTGTGTATGTTGAACCAGCTTTGCCTCCCTGTGATGAATCCAGTTTGATCATAGTGTATAATTTTTTTGATGAGTTGTTGTAGACAGTTGGCCAGTATTTTGTTGATTTGGGTTAGCTCTTCTTGGTTCAGTGTGGGTATGTTAATATTGTCTAGGAATTCATCCATTTCTTCTAGATTCTCAAATTTGTTGGCGTAAAGGTTTGAAAAGTATTCCCTCATGATATTCTGGATCTTGGTAATTTCTGTCGTGATATTACCATTTTCATCTGCGATTTTGTTTATTTCGATATGCTCTCTTGTTTTGTAAGATTTGCTAAGGGCTTGTCAATTTTGTTAATTCTTTCAAAGAACCAACTCCTTGTTGTGTTGATTCTTTCTATAGGTTTTTTTTTATTCCGAATCATTTAATTCTGCTTTGATTTTAATAATTTGCTTTCTCCTAATGGGTTTAGGGTTGGTTTGTTGCTCTTTTTCCAGGAGGTTAAAGTGAGACATTAACTAGTTGGTTTGCCATTTTTCCAACTTGCTGTTGTAGGCACTCAGCACTATAAATTTTCCTCTGAGTACTGCCTTTGTTGTGTCCCTAAGGAGTTGATATTTGTGTGCTCCTTATTGTTAAATTTCATAAACAGTTGGATATCTGTTCTGATCTCTTCGATTACCCATTGTTTTTGATTCAACAATGTGTTGTTCAGTCTCCATGAGTTACAGGGTTTTCGTTGGTGGAGATATGTGTTCAGCTCCAATTTGATGCCTTTATAGTCTGAGAGTGTGCATGGAATAATTTCAGTGTTTCTGAATCTGTCCAGGTTTGTTTTATGGCCTAAGATGTGGTCTATCATGGAAAATGTTCCATGTGCTGCTGAGAAAAACGTATATTGTGTTGTTACTGGGTGGAATATTCTGCAGATGTCTGTTAGATCTAGTTGGTCTATATAGTTGTTCAGTTCTCAGTTTTCTCTGTTGAGTTTTGCCTTGTTGATCTGTCCATAGGTGAGAGTGGTGTGTTAAACTCACCAACAATCACTGTATTTCGATCTATGTATGGTTTCAGTGTAAGTAAAGTTTGCTTGATGAAGTTTGGAGCCCCGGGATTGGGTATGTAAATATTTAGGATTGTTATGTCTTCCTGGAGGAAAGATCCCTTTAGTAGTATGTAGTAATCTTCTTTGTCTTTTCTTACTAATTTTAGTTTGAAGTCTAATGTATGTGATATGAGGATGGCAACTCCAGCCTGTTTATGGGGGCAGTTAGGTTGATAGAGTTTATTCCAACCTCTTACTTTCAAAAGATGATTGTTTTTGGGTAAGATGTTTCGCTTGAAGACAGCAGAACGATGGCTCTTGCTTTTTGATCCAACTAGACAGCCTATGCCATTTAATTGGGGAGTTAAGTCCATTGATATTGAGAGTTAGGATTGAGAGATATTTATTAGTTCCTACCATTTTTAAAAGCTTTTTGTAGGGCCTGTGTCTTGACAGTTCTTGTGGTCCTTAGATGGTATGCTGTTTAGGTGCCATTTCTTTCCCTATATTGCATTTCTTTTGGTTTTCTATGTATAGAGCATCTTTGAGAATTCTCTGTAGTATTGGTTTTGTTTCGACATATTGTTGCAGCTTTTCCCTGGAATGGAATGTTTTTATTGTTCCCTCAGTTATGAATGAGAGCTTAGCTGGGTACAGTATTCTTGGTTGGTAATTATTTGATTTAAGGGCATGACATATATGCTTCCAGTCACTTCGTGCTTGCATGGTCTCTGCTGAGAAATCTGGGGTTATTCTGATTGGTTTGCCTTTATAGGTTACTGATCCCTTTTCCCTGGCTGCCTTTAGGATCTTTCCTTTCGTTTCTATTGATCCAGTTGGGATCACAATGTGGTGGTGGGATGTTCTTTTCTGGTCAGGTCTGTTTGGGGTTCTAAAAGCTTCTCGTATCTGGATGGGCCTGCCCTTCTGGATATTTGGGAAATTCTCTGAGATGATTCCCTGAAGTATATTTCCAATACCATTGACCTCTTTCTCCACGCCCTCCTCAATACCAACTAGCCTTAAATTAGGCTTCCTAATTGTATCTTGGACCTCTTGACGCGCTCTCTCAATTTTCCTATATTTGGATTGACTCGTTTTCTGTTCTTTCTCTATAATAACTAAATTATCTTCAGCCCCGGAAATTCTCTCCTCTGCATTGTCTAACCTGCTATCAAAGCTATCTACTTTATTTTTCATCGCCCTTGCTTCTAATTGCTCACTTTTGATGCCTTGCATCTCTTGTTTTAGATCATGTATGGATTTCTTTATCTCCTTGATTTCCTTTTGAGTGGTTAGCTCAGTAGCTTTATTTTCTTTGGACATTTGCTGGAGTTTGGTCACGTTTTTATTTGTGGATTCTATGAATTCATCCATCTTTTTTTGAAAAACCTTTATTATGGCCTCCTTTATGGCTTCTTCTTTTTCATTATCACCTTCTTTATGCTTTCCTCTTGTTCAGCTATGGCTTCCTCCATTATCTCTTTCTTTATATTTCCAAATTTTTCATTAATGACGTTTATCAATTGCATTTGTGTAGCACTTGGAAGACTCTCCTCTAGGTGTGCCAGTGACTTTTCCATTGTCTGTTTACATTGGGTGGGGGATGTTGTTTCTTGATTTGACATTTTTCTTGAGTTTCTTGTTCTGCCCATTTGAAAATGGGAGCAAGATTACTAATAAATATGATTATAGTTTTTCAGATATAACCAACCTAGACCTCTGTAGCTGGCAGACACTAGATGTTCACAAGTTTTGATTGGTGTTATCACTCTTTATTTTTGTGCACTTACAGACCAGTCTAATACAACCACTGCTAAGCGATTTATACCCAAAACAATAAGCCTCTCAATCCAATCTCTATTGTCTTTAAATCCCTCTGAGCCTAGAGAATAATTAACCACCTACATATACAATATTGCTCAACAGCCATCAAGTGTAGATCTGTGCAGTATAAGGGTTGAAAGACGAGCAGAGGTCCAGAGATAGAAAAAAAGAATGAGAGAGGTCAGGGGAGGTACAACAGGATTAACGTAGGAGTGTAAGAATATTGTAGTAATGAAGAAAAGGTATAGCATAAGGATAAGTGACCTAAGTTGGTAAGTAGGTATCATATTTTAGTAGAAAATTTGGAAAGTATTAGAATAAAACTTATGTGTGGTTCCACGACAAGCTATTAGCCCAATCAGTGGCCTCACAGTGGACCATGGGATGGATCTGTTTTTCTTGTCTATGTCGTGGGAAAGGGGTATTTCACAAGAAGCAGAAGCGAAGAATTCAGAAGCAAATGCTGTGAGTGAATTAGCTCGTAAAAAGCATTTTTATATTCTTTTATCTTTCTGCCAGTCTTGGGGCTGGAATTCAGGGCCTGAGCACTGTCCTCGGGTTTTATCAACTCTAGCCTTCTGCCACTTGAGCCACAGTACACATCTAGATATCCTATCTATGTGATACTGAGCAATCAAACCCAGATCTTCATGGATGCTAGGCAAGCACTCTACCACTATGCCAAACTCTCAACCCTGACATAGTATTTATAAAGTCATTATCATCATATCAAAATATCCTCTCTCCTACAAAGAATGAACACTTATCTATGTGTGTAATGCTTTTTTTTAAATTTCACTAATTCTTCTGTGTTTTTCCCTCTTGCATTTTTACACATGACAGCAAAGCTAATCATCAGGAAAAATTTGATTAGGATACAGAACCTAATAATATCCTAGTAGATTGACGTCAAAAATATGTGCAATGTGCCCTGTGTGTTTTACCTAGTGGTAGAGTCCTTGGCTACCACGCAAAAAGACTCAGGTTTTATTCCTCATTACCACATACATAGAAAACGCTGCAAGTGGTGCTGTTGTTCGATGGGACAGCTAAAGCCTAAAGAAAGCCCAAGAACAATGTTCACACTCTGAGGTCAAGTCCCAATACTAGCAAAAACAAAAAAAAATTCGACAAGGGGCAAAATACAGGCAGAGAAGGCACTGTGAAGCAAAAGTTTTGTAAAGCATGAGGGCAATATTGACCCTCAAGTTTGGATCTTACATAAGAAAGTCTCCTTGATCCTGAGGCCAGATTGGTAGTTGGGGCTAGGGGAAGACATTGGGAACGGACAAATAAGGTGTGCTGTTTACTACATCCACATGTATATTGTGAGATTGGAGGAGAGATTCAGCCTCCAGTATGTCTTTGGTGAGGTCTTCTGTGAGCAAGGATCATTGGTCATTGGGCCCTGAAAGGTGACCCTGCCTCCCTCACAATGGAACAGAATATGGAACCCTGGTAACCAAGCCACTGTAACTAACAACCAGCTCAAGCCAGCTCACTTGGCCTGTGGCTCAGGAGGAAGAAAGATGTTACTGTGCTGATGCCAAAGGTCAGGAAACTCGAGTCTCATGCATGGAAGTTGTGGATGTCTTACTCGAAGAAGTACATGCTAGATCTTTGCCAAGCCACAAATCCAGTATAACAGGACTTTCTCTAAGAAGAAGGCCAGGAAAATCCAGGGCAACCAGATGAGGTAAATTTCTAAGAAGAAATGTATTTGACCCCATCATCCTCCACACACACTACAACTTTCTTTTTTTATTCATTTTTTATTGTAATTAGTAAAAGGGTTACATGATATTTGCCAGATAGAAGGTGCATTAATTCACATACATTGATACCCTTTCACATGTCTTGGTACCCATTTCCCTCCAACCCCACACCCCCCACCCGTCTTGGTTTTCCCCCTTCCCTATCAAATTTCAAATATCCCAATAAAAATAAATTCAATATATCAGATAACAAAGTGAGATACTATACCAATATGGGATAACCAAGGGACAGCAAAGGAGATGAGAGACAACATAGTACATTAAGGACAACAATCATTCATTATGTGGCTTTTGTTTCAATATCCTGGAGGTCCTTTCAATCAGCTTCACATTATATGGCCTTATATATGGCCTTTTGCTCTATTGCAAATCTCTGCTAGTAGAGCCCAAGGTTTCTACTGATTATGACGAATGAGGGAAACCACTGAGCCTAAGTTCCTTTGAGTCTGGCTTACTTCACTTAATATGATTTGTTCTAAGTCTTTCCATATCCTAACAAATGGGGCGTTGTCATTCTTTCTGACAGTAGCATAGGATTCCATTGTGTACAAATACCACAACTTGTTGATCCACTCATCAACTGAGGGACATCTGGGTTGGTTCCATATCTTTGCTATGGTGAATAGCGCTGCAATGAACATTGTTGTGCTAGTGGGTTTAGTATGCCCTTATTTCTGGATTGTTGGGTAAATGCCAAGTAGTGGAATTGCTGGGTCATAGGGGAGTTCTATGTTTAGCCTTTTGAGGCACTGCCACACTGCTTTCCATAGTGGTTGAACGAGTTTGCACTCCCACCATCAATGTAGTAGTGATCCCTCCTGGCCACATCCCCTCCAGCATCTGCTGTCATTCGTTTTCCTGATCCTGGCCATTCTAACTGGAGTGAGGTGGAATCTTAGAGTTCTTTTGATATGCAATTCTTTTATGACCAGAGATGTTGAGCATTTCTTCATGTGTCTATAGGCCATTTTTGTTTCTTCTTCAGAGAAGACTCTCTTTAAGTCTTTGGCCCATTTTTTTATGGGATGGGTGTTACTTTGGAGGTTAGTTTTGGAGTGATTCAATTTTTTGAGTTGTTGATATATTTTAGATATGAGGCCTTTTCCGTTGTTTGGTTGGTGAAGATCTTCTCCCACTCTGTAGGCTTCCCGATTAGTTTACTAGCTATATCCGTTGCCATACAAAAGCTCTGCAGTTTAATGCAGTCCCACTTATCCAGCCTTTCTCCGATTTGTTGTTATTCTTGGTCCTGATTAAGAAAGTTTCGACCTGTGCCAAGGAGGCCTAGTGTATCTCCTATTCCTTCCTGTAAACTTTTCAGTGTGTCAGCTTTTATCTCCAGGTCTTTGATCCATTTGGAGTTAATTCTAGTGCAATGTGATCAAGAAGGATGCAACTTTAGTTTTCTGCTGGTGCTTAACCAGTTCTGCCAGCACAACTTGTTGAAGAGGCTATCTTTCTTCCATTCTATTTTTTTGGCTCCCTTGTCAAAGATTAGGTTTCCACAGGTCTGTGGTTTAATATCTGGGTCCACAGTTCTATTCCATTAGACTTCAGGCCTGTTCTTGTGCCAGTACCAATCTGTTTTGAGAATTATAGCTCTGTAATAGAGTCTAAAGTTTGGAATTGAAATTCGTCCAGCGCCGTTCTTTCTGCTAAGAAGTGTTTTTGCTATAGCGGTCTTTTATTATTCCATATGAAATTTTGAATTGCCTCTTCTATTTCTTTAAAGAATGACATTGGGATGTTGATGGGTATTGCATTGAATTTGTAGATAGCCCTTGGCAAGATTGCCATTTTCACAATGTTGATTCTTCCAATCCGGGAGCATGGGAGGATTTTCCATTTCCTTAGTTCTGCTTTAATTTCCTTTTTTAGGGTTTTAAAGTTTTCATCTGAACTGTCCTTTACATTCTTAGTTAAGCTAATTCCTAGGTACTGGATTTTCTTTGAGGCTATTGTGAAAGGAGTTTCTTTCCTGATTATTGCCTCGTTCCTCTCACTATTGGCGTAAAGGAAGGCAGTTGATTTGTGAGGTTGATTTTATGGCCTGCTATGCTTCCAAAGCTTTGAATCAGCTCAAGGAGCTTGGGAGTAGAGTCTATAGGATTCTTTAAATACAGAATCATGTCATCTGCAAAGAGGGATAGTTTTATTTCCTCTTTCCCTACTTGGATCCCCTTTATGCTTGCTTCTTGCCTTATTGCACTGCCTAGGAAATTTAGTACTATGTTAGAAAGGAGTGGAGAGAGTGGGCATCATTGTCTCATTCCTGATTTTAGAGGGAATGGATTTAGATTTTCACCATTAAGTATAATACTAGCAGTGGGTTTCTCATACACAGCCTTTATTTCATTGAGAAATGTAGGTATCTTGATTTATTGCACTGCCTAGGAATTCTAGTATTATGTTAAAAAGGAGTGGAGAGAGTGGGATCCTGAATGCTACCCCTTAGCACCTTTATGCAAAGCTTAGGTTGTGGCATTTTAAGCACAAATCAACGCTCTGTTTTTTGCTGGTTAATTAGAGGTAAAAGTATTATGGAATTTATTGCATGGCTAATTTTGAACTGGAATCCTCAGGTCTCAGCTTATCTTGAGTAGCTAGGATTACAGTACTTTTACAATCTGTATGCTCATACACATCGCTTCTGATCCAAACACTCATTGTTCAATTTAACTAACAAGATGTGAGGAAAGATGATTGACTGTAATTTACTAGATGGGCTTCTAGTGAGTATATATTTCCACTTCCACTCTGAAGCCAGGGAAATGTTTCTGGTACATGTTTCAACTATCTCCCAAAGAGGAAATAATGTGTGAGTACGTTTGCTAGTATTTCAGATAGGAGATGGACTTTGGTGTTTGGAACCTGTTGGGCAGAGTGTATCAGCTGGTCTGTGATAACAGAGATGATGTTTCAGACAGGAATATTTTCATCCCAGACAGACTTAATCCAGATCCTTGGATTTCAGGCCTTGAGTAGATAGAATTACAAGTGTGAGCTGCCACCACCACCTGGTTCATTTTGGAAACATTAATTGCTTCTCATTTGTTCCTTTCCTTTTTTGGAAGATTGATCTAAGCTGGATGATTGTGCATCACAATGAAGTGATTGGCCTCAGGAATTGCAAATATTTGTTTCATCAGCACGGAATGAATGAAGTTGATCTAAACCCAATAGTATTTTACTTGTGATAAATAGGGAACTTACTTATATCATTTTTCCTTGCCTTTGCTTTCCCAAGCAAGCAACATGTTTCTTAAAAACTATACATCATGAGAATATTATAATTAGAAGCTATCTTCTGCACACTTCAGAATAGTCCTTGCATTTATAAACTTATATTACAATATTAGGTAGAGAATGGTGACTGTTAGTTTCATAATTATTTCATATGTTTTACTCTTTAAGGCTCATTAACTCAAGAAGGGATTAAATACATTTAGATAATAGTAGAACATAGCTGCTGCTGATTTGATATGTGTGCAGATGATACACAGATTTATTAGGATTACTCAAAAGTTTTCTTCAGATTTTCAGTAGTAGACTGCTATGCTAAATGGAAGGTGATAGTAATGCTCCTGAAATTCTATGAATCAGCTATGAAGCAGAATTTCAGGGGAGAGTATTTTCTAGGGACTTAATTTCTAAGACGCATATTAAGAATATTGAACTATAACACAAAATGATGGAGGACTCAGCGTCACATTTTGTTTGTTTCATGCAAGTCCTGGGACTTGAACCCAGGGCCTGGGAACTGTCCTTAAATGTTTTTTTTTGCTTCAGGCTAGTGTTCTACCACTTGATCCACAGCTCCACTTCCACATTTTTGGTAATGAACTGTAAATCAGAATATCATGCAATTTGTTTGGGCTGGATTCAAACCTGATTCTGTGTAGATAGGATTCCCAGTGTGAGCGCACAGAGCCTGGCTAGTATCATTCATCATTCAAGTCATGGGACTGCAATTCTGCACCTGGGTCTTGTCACTGAGCTTTTCAGCTCAAGACTACTGCCCTATCCCTTGAGCCATAGGGCCACTTCTGGGTTTCTGGTGGTTAATTGGAGATAAGAGTCACATGGACTTCAGTGCCCAGGCTGACTTTGAACTGCTATCCTTGGATCCCAGCCTCTTGAGTAGCTACATTTACAAGTGTGAGAAACCATACCCGGCTAAATTATTTTTTAAGTTAATTTTTTTGTTAAGTCAATATATAGTTGGAATACGGTTACATAAGTAATGAACACATTTCTTAAGAAAATTGTTATCCCCTCCCTCATTTTTCTCTGTTTTCCTACCCTCAGCCCCCTGTCCACCCAGATTGTTCAGTTCATTTCCGTTTAGTGTCTTCCAAGAATCACTGTTCAATTGGTTCACCCTTTTTCCTTTGTTTTTTTTTTTTACCATTTTATTATACCCTCTCCATTCCCCAAATCACATATATCTATGTACAAGACACAGGGTACCCGAATTCAACACAGTGACTACAGAGAATAAAACTAAAGGGTAAAAGAAGAAAAGAGGTAAAAAGCAAGAAAATGAAAGAACATCATACAGTACCTTAGAAGCAACAACACTGAAAAAACAAAACATAAAACCTTGGGCTGAAAATGTAGCTTGCCTAGCATGTATGAAACCCTGGATTCCATTCATCAGCACCACATAAACAAAAACTGGAAGTGCCACTGTGACTCAGCTGGTAGATTTCTAACATTCAGCACAGAGTGTCTCCAAGTGACAAAAATCTGTCACATTTAAGTCAGGCTTCAAAACTTTGCTAGGAACCAGTTACGTGATTTGGAAGAAAGTCCAATTTTCAAAAAATCACTAGCCAGGCGCTGCAGGGTCATAATTGTCATTCTACTAGCCAGAGAGAAGGGGATACAAAGCCTTTGCAAGCAAAAAAACGAAAACAAAAAAAAAACTGTAAGATTCTTCTCTCCACTTATCCACCCAAAACTAAGTGGAGTTGTGGCTAAAACTGGTATAGCATTAGCCTTGAGGAAAAAGAACTAAGAGACCTTGCCCAGGTCCAAAGTTCAAGCTCCCCACCAAGAAAGAAAAAAAAAGGAGTCCAGATACCTTAGTTTCAAAAGTATATCTGGATATCTTAGTAGATTTTTCTGATCTTTCCTCATTCATCTCATGGAACCACATAATCTTGATCCTGATCTGACTAAGAGCCTGCATTGTGCTTAATAAAATCATTCCACATATTCCAGTAGAATTTGGACAGCTAACAGCCACTTACCAATGCTTTATTCTACGTTTAGGCCAGTATGTCTTCATACCATCTACACAGTCAGCTATATCATCTTTCCAGAAGTAGCATTGAGTGTAGAACACTCAGAACTAAAATAATTGCATAAAGATATAATAAAACCCCTTGATTCATTAAGAAAATTTCTGTACCACTTAGAGCCAGTACATTAGTGGTATTTACCTCTAGCCTCTTTTTTTAAAAAAATTATTAAGATTGAATTTTACATCATATTTCAAATGCTATGTTTAACCAACAAGTATTCAAGGAGGGAATCGCTATACAATCACTGACACATAAATTTTAGAATATAGTAAAAATTAAGCTGAGTCTTTGTATGTCATAGATACAGATTAATCTATAATAAAACACATGTCTATAGAGTGTATAGTCTATCCTAAGTTTTTATGTATATGTAGTTGTGTTTATATCTCCAAAATTATGTCCAGAACTTTGGGTATCAACTATTCAATCATCGCTCTACTACTGTTTGAAACTAATATCCATATATTAAGGAAACCATGTACCTTTTGTTCCTTGGTCTTGACTTATCTCACTCAACAGGATTCACTCTAATTTCATCCACTACCCCAAAAATGCCATTATTATTTTTTTCTGTGCAGATCTTCTTTTTATGTATTTATTTTTATTGTAATTTATGGAAGGGTTACATTATATTCACCAGATAGAAGGTGCATTACTTCTCAAACTTTGATAACCCATGTAATGATATGGTCCCCATTTCCCTTCCCCTACCCCCACTCATGTTCATTTCCCCCCTTCCCTATCCAATTTCAAATAACCAATTAGGCACATATGAAATATATCAGAAAACAAGGTGAAATATTGTAACAATATGATATAACCAAGGGATAGCAAAAGAGATAAGAGATCACATAGTTCATTAAGGACAACAATCACTCATTATATGAGTTTTGTTTCTTCACATT
Source organism: Megascapheus bottae (assembly GCF_031878675.1). Lineage (NCBI taxonomy): Eukaryota > Metazoa > Chordata > Mammalia > Rodentia > Geomyidae > Megascapheus > Megascapheus bottae. The sequence continues at coordinate 234,393 of NW_028327735.1, forward strand.
GGAGGTCCTTACATTTACTGTCATACTATTTGTCACGATGTCTCTAGATTTTGTTCTATTTTAAATCTCTGGTAGCTGAGCCCAAGGTTTCTACTGAATTTGACAAATGAGGGAGACTCTTGGGCCTAAGTTTCTTTGAGTTTGGCTTACATCACTTAATATGATTTTTTTCCTTTTCATCCACTTCCCCAACAATGCTATTATTTTATCTTGTCGGTTGGCTATGTATCATTCCATTGTGTGTGTGTGTGTGTGTGTGTGTGTGTGTGTGTGTGTGTGTGTGTGTGTGTGTGTGTGTGCGTGTATCACATTTTTTGTAGTAGGGCATCTGGTTGTTTCCATCATCCAGCCTCATTTTCTACAGATATTTTTATAGTCTCTTTTTTATTTTCAGGGTAATGTATAGAGGGGTTACGATTACATTTACAGGTAGTGGACTGCATTACTTCTCACACATTTATTCCACTCCACATGTTTTTGTCCCCAGTTCCCTCTCCTCCCCTTCCCAATCATCTTGTTTCCCCCCTTCCCTTTCCTATTTGACATAAACAAATAAACATATATACAATATGCCAGGGAAAAAATCAGATACAGTAACAATCTGACATTAACCAAAGGGCAAAATAAGAGATGAGAAATAACATAGTAGATTAAGGACAAAAATCACACAAGATTAAGAGCAAAGATGACACAAGATATAGCTCTTGTTCCCATATCCTAGAGATCCTTTCATTTAGTCTCATCCTATATGACCTTATATACCTAGGTTTTTGAGTTATTGTAATCCTCTGCTAGGAGAGTCCTAGATGTGAACTAATTATTACAAATGAGGGAAACCATTGAGCTTATGTTTCTTTGGGTCTGGCTTGCTTCACTTAATATGAATTTTTCCAAGTCTTTCCATTTCCTTACAAATGGGGCGATGTCATTCCTTCTGATGGCAGCATAGCATTCCATTGTGTATAAGTACCACATCTTCTTGATTCAGTCATCTACTGAGTGGCATCTGGGTTGGTTTCATATCTTTGCTATGGTAAATAGTGCTGCAATGAGCATCATTGTGCTAGTGGCTTTAGTATGTCCTTTTTTCTGGACAATTGGGTAGGTGCCAAGTATGTTCAGTCTTTTGAGGAACCACCACACTGCTTTCCCTAGTGGTTGAATGAGTTTACACTCACAACGACAGTGTAGGTGTGATCCCCCCTGGTCACTTCCCCACCAGTATCTCTTATTAGATTTTTTGATAATGGCCATTCTGACTGGAGTCAGGTGGAATCACAAAGTTGTTTTGATTTTCATTTCCCTTATTGCTAGAGATATGGAGCATTTCTTCATGTGTCTAAAGCCCATTTTAATTTTTTCTTCAGAGAATACTCTTTTAAGTCTTTAGCCCACCTTTTAATAGGATGGTTGTTTCTTTGAAGATTTGTTTGGGAGAGATTCATTTTTTTCAGCTACAGATATATTTTAGATAACTACATATATTTTTGTAGAAAAAAGAATGGAAGCCATCATGCTGGCTCACAACTTAATTTCAGCTACTTAGGAGGCTCAGGACTTAGGATCACAGGTTAAAGCCAACCAGGGCCCTACAGTGTGTGAGATCAAACTCTGTGAACATACAATGACTGTAAGAGGAATCTCACTGTCTGAGAATGTAGCCTAATGGTAGAGTGCTCACCTTGAATGCATGAAGACCTAGGTTCTATTCACCGGTACCGCATACTCAGAAAAAAGCTAGAAGTGGTGCTGTGTCTCAAGAGGCAGAGCACTCACCTTGGGCAAGCGAGTCCAATGAAAATGTCTAGGCCCTGAGTCCAAGCCCTAGGACTGGCAAAAAGAAAAAAAAAGAGCTATCTTACTTAAGTAACAAGGAATGTACCCTATATTTATACAGACTGAAAAATTCATTAAGAAATTAGAAAATATGTATAAAGTGCATAATTTCTTTTGTGTGTTGGCACTGGGTCTTCAACTGAGTGCTTCAGCTCTATCCCTGACCTTTTCTGCTCAAGGCTAGCACTCTACCAATGCAGCCCCAAATCAACTATATTCAATTGAGATATAAGCGATGAATATTTCAGGGTGCTTCATGAAAAACAGTTTTATAAATTGAAACTTTCAACACAGTCTTATTTTAGTATGAATGTTGAGATGGGAAGAGACAGAAAAGTGAAATGTTTCCTGATCCCCATAGAGAAGAGACTCAGCAGAACCACTGTGGTCTGCAGGCTTCTTTGTGAGTTTTGTTTGCTTGTTTGATTTTTGTCAATTGTGGGGCTTGAACTCTGGGCCTGGGCACTGTCCCTGAGCTCTTCAGCTCAAGGCTAATGTTTAATCTGTGAGCCACAGTGCCACTTCTGGTTTTTCTGGCAGTTAACTGGGTACGTTGGCTGGCTTTAAACTTTGATTCTCAGATCTTAGCCTCCTGAGTAGCTAAGATTATAGGTGTGAGGTACCATCACCAGGCTGCTGCTATATTACTATGCAGGTTCTGGATCAAGAACTTCAAGTTCTTACTTCAATTTTTTCTTCTCTTGCCTGATACTCGGCCATTTGAACGAAGCCCCAGTTCCTGCTCTTTGTTGGTTAATGAGAGATATTATGATTTTCTAATATTCAAAGCAATGATTATAAAACCCAGCATTTTACTTACTTGAATAAATTAAGAGACACGACCTAGTAAGATGGAAACCAAAATTTTTTTTCAAGTTGCTATCCTGTTCTAATGCATAAGTCTGGCTATTTTGCTTACACACAAATATGCATTTTACCAGTTTCTACTCTATTTTTGCTTAGCTTAAAACCACCACTGCCATTTCATAGATTTTGTTGTTGTTGTTTGCGGTGCTTGAACTCTGTGCCTGGGCTGTTCCTCAGATCTTCAGTTCAATGCCAGTGCTCTACTACTTTTGATTTGGCCAGTCCTGGGCTTGAACTCAGGGACTGAGCACTGTCCTTATATTTTCTCAAGGCTAGGGCTCTACCACTTCAGCCTCAGCACCACTTCCAGCATTTTTCTATGTATGTGGTATTGAGGAATTGAACCCAGGTCTTAATGCATGCTAGGCAAGCATTCTACCACTAGGCCAAACTCCCAGCCCAAAATTATTCATCATTACTATTAGCTATCTTCTTTTTTTATTATTGATTCGTCATGGTGCTTGGACTTTGGGCCTGGACACTGTCCATGAGCTCTTCAGCTCAAGGCTAGCGCTCTTCCTCTACAGCTCCATTTTTGGTTTCTGGTAGTTAATTGGTGATGTAAGTCTCACAAACATATGTGTCCAGGCTGGCTTTGGGCTTTGAACCAAGATCCTCCAATCTCAGCCTCCACAGTAGCTAGAATTACACGCTTCAGCCAGCAGTGCCTGACTGTTTGATGTCTCTGTCTCTGTCTCTCTGTCTCTGTCTGTGTCTGTCTGTCTGCCTGTCTCTCTCTCTCTCTGTCTCTCTCTCTCTCTGTCTCGGTCTCTCTGTGTCTCTGTCTCTGTCTCTGTCTCTGTCTCTCTCTCTCTCTCTCTCTCTCTCTCTCTCTCTCTCTCTCTCTCTCTCTCTCTCTCTTTTGGTTGTAAGACTTTAATTGTGCACCTGGGCAGTGTCCCTGGTCTCTTCAGCTCAAGGCTACAACCTTAAACACCTTGAGCCACAGTGTCACTTCTGGTTTTCTGGTGCTTAAGTGGAAGTAACAGTTTCATGGACTTTAGTGTCTGGCCTGGCTTTGAACTGTGATCCTCAGAACCCAACCTTCTGAGATCATTTCCAGCTTTTTTTTTTGGTTTAAGTGGTACAGAGTAATTGAACACAGGGCTTTGTGCATACTAGGCAAGCAAACTACCACTAGTGTGCACTCCAGCTTTAGATAAGGGCTTTCTTTTTCTTTTTCTTTTTTTCACTCGTGGGGCTTGAACTCTGGACCTGGATGTTTACCTTAAGCTCTTCAGCTCAAGACAAGAGCTCTACCACTTGAGGCACATTGTCATTTTGAATTTTCTGGATTATTTGGAAATAAGATTCTCACAGATTTTTATGCCTGGGCCGTCTTTGAACTTAGATCCTCCAGGGTAGCTAGGATTACCAGGGTGAGCCACCAGTCACGGGCATTAAATTATTATTTTTTGCATGTCCTATGGTTTCAACTCATGGCCAGAGCACTCTCCTAGGGCTTGCTCAAGGATAGCACTTTACTTCAGCCAGCCAACTCCCGATCCAAATAGGCCACTCTGAAGCTAGAATTACAGAGATCTGCCATAATACTGGCATGTCGTTATCTAAGTATATAATTTTTCTTCTATTTTTGATGGCTTTTCCTTAGTGTACATATTTCCTGCATGTTTTATGGAAAACTTCCTTCCCACTGGGGCCATCAGTTAAGCCTAGTGGAAGAGTTCTTGCCGAGCATGAATGAAGACCCAAGTTCAATTCCTCAGCACAAGATAGATAAAAAAAGATAAAAGTGGTGGTGTGGCACATGTGATAGAACTTGAGCCTTAAGAATAAACAAAAACAAAAACAAGGATCGTGCTCAGGTCCTCAGTCTAAGCACAGTACTGGCAAAAAAAAATTCTGCCCAAAGTAGACATTAAAACTTATTGTACTTTTCAAAAAATTTGTTGTCAAGGTGATATACAAAGAGATTGCTGTTACATATGTAATGAGTACATTTCTTGTAAACACTGTTACCCCCCCCTCTTTTCTCTTTCCCTTCCCCCCAAGTCATAAATTTCATTTACAACAAATATATATGTATTTTCATTCCTGAAAAAAATAGTTTAAAATGTGTTCAAATAAATGATGTAGGTTTCTATATTTATCAAAATGGATTACTTGAACTCTAAAATAAACATTCCAGGTAATATTTCTCATAAAATTATAGTAATGGTATAAAACTAATAAAAAAGGAATTTTAGTTATTAATTTCTTATGTTTTACCTTTAACATTATTACACTAAGCATACTGTTTATGGTATTAATACAGACAGCATGAAATATGATTATGTAAAAAAATTAAATGATTCAAAATAGTAAGGTTTTGGGCCAGTAGTTTGGCTTGGTGGCACACACCCTGGACTGGCAAAAAAGAAGTAGGGTTAGATAAAACAGATTTATTTCCAAATGTGTGGAAAATGGTATGATTTCTTGTTTGGCTAGTCCTGGGGCTTGAACTGAGGGACCAGGAACAGTCCTTGGCCACATTTGTTCAAGGGTGGCACTCTGACACCTGAGCCACAGTGCCCCATCTGCTTTATCTGTGTATGCAGTGCCGAGGAATTGAATCAAGGCCTTCTTGTATACTAGGCGAGCACTCTACAACTAGGCCACATTCAAAGCCAAAGTAGACTTTCGATGCTATTATGGAGGTTTAATTTTCTTAAATATTTGTACAAAGCACAATGGATATATAAACAGACTTGAACTCACAGAAGAGAGTCCCACATAATATTACAGTTACTCTGGCACTTCTCCCGATTGACAAAACACATTTCCAGGCATCTGCTCTGTCCTTAAGCTTTGGTAGCTGACTTGTCTTTCCATGGAGGCCTGGCCTGGATTCCTGGTGATTCCATGCATTTCATAGTTCCCTGTATATCCAGTAAGGTTGTCTTCTATGGGACCAGACCTCTCTGGTTTTTGGCCCACCCAGGACCTATGTGTCTGAGGTCTCACATTATAAGTGGAAAATAAAACACAGTATAATAAGGACTGAAGAACTGCACACCATAAGGTTAACAATGAGAGTTTAATAGTTAGCAAAGTAAATACAATGAATACTTGACAAGAATCATGAGAGCATGATAAAGAGATGTCTTTTTAGGAAGGGGACAGGGAAGCTCTAAATCCAGACTGGCCTCCAAGTTGCCTTCAGACAGTAATTCTACTTCAGAGTCCTCAGAAGGGTCTCCTTCCTCATGAGAAACAGAATGTCCTTCCTGAGTTAAGAGGGGGATGGATTCTGGTTTGTCGAATGGAGATTGAGTCTCTTTTAGTGAGATGGATGTGTCTGGATGTTCTGTGAGGATGGATTCATTTTCCTCCAATGAATCCAGTATTGAGAGTACATTTGCTGCTTCCCATGGGGACATTTTCCATGAGCCCAGCGTGTGCCCCTTCAGCTTGCACAATAAGTGGAGTGTTACTCTGACTCAGATGGACTGACTCTGGGTGGAGTGTGAAAGGAAACGGAAGGAAATCTGGCTGCTCTTTTTCTTCCTCCATAGTATCTGCAGGTTCAACTGTGTCACACATGGGGTTCAGAGCAAAAGGTATATCCACAGGACTCTAAACCTGTTTGGTAATTTCTACAGAAGGCCCATGCTTTCTGGAGTGCAGTGATGATTCTCTGTCTCCATCAGTCACCAGCTCCATTGGTGGGTTTTTCATCCGGAGTTCAGGATAAGCTCTTCCACGATGACCAAACCTAAGAATGGAAATACATACAGAGTGGACAGAGTGGACTCTGCAAGTTGAAGTGTCACTCAACTTCCATGAGGATCTAATGGAGGAACCTGTAGAACTGGAGATTGGACTGAAGTCTGAGGAGGTGTATGGTCTTTCTAATGAGTGCTTATTCCCGAGTCCTTTCAGAGGACAGATATTACCAGGCTGACACCACCCATAAAGGGCATTTTGCCAAGCTCTGTAGAAGTAAGGGCCAACCAATATCTAGGCCACATGGGCTTCCTACTCACAGGCTCTGAGGCACCCACACCAGGACTTCTACTTTTTCTTGGTCTTACTGGTCGCACATTCCTCCAGCTGGTCAAAAAGTATGTGTTTAGAAGAGCAGGTCAAGCCGGCATGTGGAGCCTCATATAGAGCTTGAGTTGTGTCAGCGTGTGGCAGTTCTTGAACTCGTAGAAATCACTGGGGTAGAAGTCCATTCACATCGTATAGATGGAACACATGATGCTGTGGGCACATTCGGTACAAGGAAAGTGAGAGCCTTCTCTCTCCATCCTGAGCCTTCTACCAAAGCCCCTTTCTTGCAAGACTCTAATGCTGTGGCTGGCCTGCAGGGATGTGCACTTATGTGCTGGGAGGGGGGTAAGAGACACTCGAGAACAGGATGACTTTTACACCCCACTTCCAGAAGCTTCTGAGAGAGGCCTCTATGCATCTGTCCAAAGTAAACGCACCTTAAATTAACTAAGTAAATGGTCTAAATAAATCAATAAGTGAATGCTCTAAATAAAGAACTAAATGCTCAGTCCTCTAATCTTAGCCACCCAGCAGGCTGAGCTCTGAAGATCACAGTGGAAAGCCAGTCTAGTCAGTAAAAGTCTAAAGGTACTTGTCTTCAATTAGGCAGCAAAAAGCCAGAACTTGACCTATGACTCAAATGGTACAGTGCTAATTTTTGAACACCAAAGGGATGGCACTTAGACCTGGGTTCAGGTTCAAGTGGCAGCACTGGACCACACACCAAAATGTAAATGCTTTCAGGTTCTAACAGGCAAAGCTATCACAATCCCTCCCTGATGGCTCAAAAGTGATTCAGCCCCCAGCTTTTCCTCTGACTCCAGTATTTCACAGGCCTCCGACATTAGTACTGACACCTCATTTCTTACTGGGAAATGGGATTTCCTAGGATGTCACCTAGGTGAGGGCTGCAGTTGGGAGCCACTTACTCATGCCTGAAATCCAACTTCTCAGTAAGCACACTGTTGAGACTCCAGTAGCTTGTGAGGGAAATGAAATGGCATGGTGTCCCAGTCATAATAAAGTAGTTTGTGCACTTGTATCATGCTTAGCTCCCTGTGAACACCGCAGTGAACCAAACAGGCTCAGAGAGGAGCCAAGTATTCCAAGACTTGGCCAGGAAGGGTGAGCAAACCTGGGTTTGGAGGGGGAACACTCACTTTTTCAAGAGAATTTCCAGCAACTACTACATTGTCCTCCACTATTTGAAATTGTTCAGGAAGTTTCCCACATAAAAGAGATCACCTTTCTGGTAGGCAGGGATCAGCTTTGTCAGCAGCATCTCCAACAGGCCTTCCTCCAGGATCCATAGGTTAAAAGGCTCATTCAGAGTCTGAGCTGACTTACCATCACACTATGTTGGCAAAACAGTGGATATTTCAAATGTAGGAATGGGACCACACTTCACACTGAGGAATTGGAATAGAGTAGATTGGAAATGACACACTCTAATCTCAGTATAGTCACTTGAAAGCACACAAGAAGGTTGTAGTGTGTGGGCAGGATGATGGGTTCAAATAGGTTTCCTCTCAATATACCTCATCTGAGTTGCCCTGGAGTTTCCTGGCTTTCTTCCTAGAGAAATGCCTGATATACTGGTATTTTGGCTTGGCACTGATCCAACATCTACTTTTTCAAGTGAGACATCCATATCTCTCATGCCTGAGATCCGAGCCTCCTGACCTTTGGCAACAGCACCGCAACATCTTTCTGGTTCCTGAGCCACAGGCCAAGGGAGCTGCCTTGAGCTGGTTGTCACATACAGTGGCTTAGTTACCAGGGTTCCATATTCTGTTCCATTGTGAGGGAGGTAGGGTCACCTTTCAAGGCCCAATGACCAAAGCTCCTTGCTCATAGAAGACCTCCCCAAAGACATACTGGAGGCTGAATCTCCCTTCCCACCTCACATATGGATGTAGTAAACAGCACACCTTTTTGTTCAAATCCCAAGTCACTAACTAGGCTTAAGTGCTAGCCTGGTCTCAGGCTCAAGGAGCCTTTCTTAGGTAAGATCCAAACTTAACTGTCACTATTCCCCTTACCCTTCACAAGACATTTTGCTTCACAGTGCCTTCTCAGCTTGCATTTTGCCTCTTGCACATTTTTTTTGCTAGTCCTGGGACTTGACCTCAGAGCCTGACCATTGTTCTTAGGCTTTCTTTAGGCTATAGCTGTCCCACCAAGCCACAGCACCACTTCCAGAGTTTTCTATGTATATGGTACTGCAGAATCAAACTGGAGTCTTTTTGTGTGGTAGCCAAGCACTCTACAAATAGATGAAACACCCAGGCCATCTTGCACATATTTTTCACTTCAATCTACTAAGACGTTGTTAGGTTTCTGTATCCTAATCTATTTTTCTTCCTGATGAATATCTGTGCTGTCATCTGTAAAAATGCAAGTGGGAAAATCACAGAAGCATTGGTGACATAAAAAAAAGTCTTACAGACATAGATAATTGTTCATTCTTTGTAGGAGAAAGGGTATTTTGATATGATGATGATGACTATTTATAAATACTTTATTGGGGTTTAGAGTTTGGCCCAGTGGTAGAGTGCTTGCCTAGCATCCATGAAGATCTAGGTTTGAGTCCTTAATATCACACACATATAAAAATCCATATAGCAATGTGGCTCAGGTGGCAGAGGGCTAGACTTGGGAAAAGCCAAGAGCAGTGCTCAGGCCCTGAGTTCAAGCCCCAGGAATGGCAGAAAAAACAAAAGAAAAGAAAATAAAAGAAATGTGCTTTTTACAAGTTATTCACTCACAGCATTTGCCTCTGAATTCTTCGCTTCTGCATCTTGTGACTTATCCCTTTCCCTCAATGTAGACAAGAAAAACAGATTTCATTACTTGCTATCCTGTTGTCCAATCTTTGGATATTAATTCAAAATACAATATTGCCTGAGATATTGTGTGTGTGCATGTGTGTGTGTATCTGCCAATGTGTGCATGCACACATGTGTACAGGGTTTAGGTCTTACTCATAGGGCCTGTGTGATAACCCTCAGCATCTTTTCCTCAAAGGTATTGGTCTTTCACTTCTAGCTTATTATAGCTAATTGGAGTTGAGAGATTCACTCAATTTCTTGCCCTGTGCATTGGAACCCAGTGCTGGGTTCTCATATTGTTAATTGTAGCTATAGAGAAGGCTGAGGTCTGGGGATCCTCGTTAGAATCCAGCCCCTGAGAGAAAGTCACTGATAGAAATCTTTATCTTTACTTAATCACGAATAAATAAGGCAAAAGTGGAACTGTAGCTCAGTTCCTCTTGTACCAGCCATGAGAAAATTAGTAATTGGCAGCACCTGGTCCCTGAGAGAAATCCTTAGCACTGGCTCAAAAAAAGAAAGAAAATAATGAAAAAAATTAAAACTTGCTGAGGAATCCATAAGGATAAATGTGCCTGTGAATAATCTTGTCATTTCAGATTCCCTCAAGAGCTTATGACTCTCTATATTTTATCACGTTTTTTAAAGATATTTACATATTTTCTATCTTTCTAAAACAGAGATAGCCATCCACATAACACAAACACAAACTCTCACACAATATACCACCCACCCATAAATGTCTGGCTATGTATATATGTATAGTCATATGTATTGATCTGTCTCTATACTAATATATAAATGCATAAACATATGTATTTAGACAAACAGGAAACATACATAGATAGGTCTCAGGCATTTCCAGATTTTGTGCAAGTCTTCTGAGTGCAACTTACCATTGTATTGTTTGTCAAGATAGAGTCCCTCTAACTTTTGGACAGATTCTTGTCCTTTGATACTTTTTTCTGCCGGTCCTGGGTTTTGAACGCTAGGCCTGGATGCTGTCCCTGAGCTTGAGATTCTTGCATTCAGTAGTTTATTGCAGATAAGAGTCTCATGGAGTTTCTGTGTGGGCTGGCTTTGAATTGTGATCCTCAGATCTCAAACTCCTGAGTAGCTAGGATGACAGTCTTGAGATACCAGTACCTGGTTCCTTTGCCTCTTTTACCCTTTTTTGGCCCCACCACAGCCATGGTATCTACCTTCCTATGTTCTCTCCACCTGCTCCCAGACAGGGGTCTGACAGATGCTTTCCACCCACTTATTCATGTCCTCCTCTGTATTGGCTGACAGCTAAGACATGCACTCACTTGTCTGGATGCCAAACACAAAGCCATGTGATTGTTTCTCAGTCTGGAACATCCTATCAGATTTATAGCACCACAGAGGGTCAGGTTGATGCTCCTCCAGGGCTTCCTAAATTGTTCTCATATGAATCCACAACACGTTTGTCATCACTTGTCCAGCTAATTCATGGACTAAACCAGCATTCCCTACAAACTTAGATCCCAATACCATGAGGACACTCAAGGGTGCATTAGGAGTGTGACCTGCAGGGGGATGTGAGCCTATCTAACTTGGAGGGGATTTCTCCACCACAGGAAATGGAATACAAATTTAGAATCTGCTTTCATGAGGTGTCAATCTCTGGCAGATGTTCTTATCAAATGTGGCACTGCCTACTTCCAGCTTAAAACATGGGTTGATGACCCAGCATAACGGAGAATGCATTCACCCAGGCCCAACACATAGGCTGGGACCCTGAACTTTCAGGGTCTGCATCTCAGCCTTTGGCTTTGAGCTCTGTGATCGTCAAGATGTGCACAGTCTGTACTCTGGCTGGCAGAAGAAAGGACCCTGGGAAGACAATTGTAGACCCTTTGTGAGTGTAGGAAGGGGTAGGCTGGACACCCAGTCCAAGAGGAGCTAAAACTCGAGTCGAGGGGTGTGCAAGGAGTGGGTGTGAGGGTTGTGGGCAGTCACAGTCATGGCAGAGGTGGCTCTGTCTGTGGGGTGAGTGCCTCCCTGCAGGCACAGCACTGGAGATATCAGAGATCCACATGAAAAGAAAAAGCTGGAAATGGCACTATGGTTCAAATGGTAGAGCATCAACCTTGAGCAAAAGAGCTCAGGGACAGTAACCAGGACCTGAGTTCAAGACTCATGACTGTAAAAGGAAAAGAACCAGGGCTATGAGAGGGAACCTGGTAGTCTCTTGGTCTAATCAGACACAGGAAGAGGCCGGGATAGGCTGTGGAAAAACACAGAGAACATCTTCCCCCAGCTCATCCTGTCCTGCATGCTGGGACAGCCATGTAACTAGGGCTACGGTGAGATCATCTTCACCCCTGTGCTGATATCTGAATTGTAGGCCTCTGTCCTGGCATGGGGTGTCCTGATGGCTGAGCAGGTGCCCTAACCCTAGATGGAGAGCAGCCACTGACTGTGGTAGCTAAGGAGAGATCTGTTCCATAGCTATCAGGCCACCCAGCATGGGAGCCATAACCACCCCTCACCCAGGTAGAGGCCAATGGTTCTCCAGGTGCTACTAACATTGCCCCACCCCTAGCTCTGGGTACACGTGACATTCTCTCCACAAGGAGCAGGACAAAATGAGGGATCAGGAAGCTGCCTATGGGCTTCAGATGATGGCCAGGCTGGCACTACAGATGGCCTCACTCTGTCACCACCTTCCCCTGCCTCCATCTTTCCTCCATCATGCCTCTCTACCTCCCACCCGTTAACCTTGGAAACCAATGAACTGGGCTCTCATCATTCCTCTCATCTCTTCACCCACCTTGCCATGCGTCCATCCCTCTGTCACTTCCACCCCACACACATCCCACCACCAGCCACCCTGTAGCTTATGAAGATCCCAGAGGAAGCTCTTGGTGAAGGGCTTCTGACCACAAAACAGTTACTATCACCGGCTCCAGCCTGATCCACCACAGAATAAGAACAGCCAAGCAGGCACACACTGCAGCAGAGTTGCTCTGCTGCCACCCTGATTTCTTCATGGCCAGGACTTGGCTCTCCTCAGCCTCTCAGCTCAGTAACCAGAACATTGTGCTTTCATAGAGCCATGGCTTCCAGTCTCCATGGACACAATGACATCAAGGTGATGCCAACTTCCCCATCTCTATATACTTCTAACTATGGGATGGGAGCTGAGGTTCTCTTCTGTGACTCCATCCGCTAAGAGGCTCATGCAGATTTCTATCCTTTGCTCATCATGGTGACTCTTTGGTTAACAAGTCACTGCTGGGCTTCCAGTTCACCACATATAGAACCCATACTCCAACACTTTTCTTAGAAGGACTGATGACTTTTAAATATTCTCTAGTTTTAAATTTCTAGTTCCTTCTTTCTTTTATTTACATATTTCCCTTCCTCACATACTTCCCTTTTTTTACCTTCCTTCTTTCATTCCTGGCCTTGAACTCAAGACCTGGAGCTTTTTCTTAGCTTTTCTTTGCTCAAAGTAGCACTCTAGCTCTTGAGCCACAGCTCTACTTCAATCTTTGTTCTTGCTCTCAACTGGGAGTAAGAGTCTCATGCATTTTTCCCTTTGCTGTTTTGGTTTTAAACCACAATACTAAGATCAGGATCCTGACTATGCCTCGGAATACAGGTATTATCTAATCAAAACAAATTCCTGATTTCTTTTTTAGACATAATTAGTTCTTTCAGGTGAGCCACCAGCCACTCATGTAAGAGCATTGTAGGATCCCAGCATTCATCTTCTCTCCAGTCTTATTCCATCCATCTCACAATGGCCATCTAAAACACACTGCTGCATGCCTGAAGTCACAAGGAACGTTCTCAACGCCATGAGAAGCCCCCTTAAGCTCTGCCTCAGATATGCCCAGCCCCCATCCCACTTCCACATGAGCATTTGTTTAGGAGAAATTTCCTGAGTACATCATCATCTTTTCTTCACCATTCAAATTTCATCTTTGGAGTCGTTTCTCCCAGACAAAGAGGAACATGATCCATGGTTTGATATCAGCTCCAGCTTCATAGTCCCAGCCACCAACAGCCCCCCCATTACCCTGCCAGACACCTGAATTCAAGAACAATGTTTTCCCTACCCCTGACTCTTATCAAATGTTTTAACTTTTACAGTGCATTAAAATAATTTTACTAAATGGAATAAACACATGGCATCAAGCTTCAGAATCTTTGCACCTGAACTTTTAGTGAATAACAGACACACCAGCATTTCTGTAGCCAACAGAAATCTTAGCTTTGAGATTTCAGCATTCCTGGTCTCCAAGTTTGTATGTGCTAACACTGCCCTTAATGGGGCACTTCAATCACACAATCCCACAACAATCAATGTCATTTGACATTCACTGGTAGATGGTGCTAGGAAAAAGACTGATGTGCCAACTCCATGCTGGCTTGACCTATGCCATCTTCAAACCTGGAGCAAGTGGGGCTCCTCTCTCCATGACACCTTTTGTGTACTACCCCAGGAGGACCTTTACCTTGAGACAAAATTATGAAGACTATCTCTACCAGCAAAGATTCCAGTGAGATGTGCCTACATGGATAAAGCTAAAATCTCACTAAAGTGAGGTTGTTGGCAGTGCTGGAGCCTGAACTCAGGGCCTGGGCACTAAGCATTTGTACTCAAGACTAGCCCTTTGCCACTTGAGCCCAAACTCCATTCCCAGATGTTTTTATTTTTGGTAGTAAGAATCTATCAGACTTTCCTGTTCTAGGTGACTTGGAACTTCCATACTCAGATCTCAGCCTCCTGACCTGCCTGGATTAAAATTGTGGATCAGCCATGCCCCACACCTGAGGACTTCTGCCAGCACATTTTTTCCCAAAAATTGGAAGAGGAAGATGAGGGAGGGTTGGGCTCATCCTGCCCTGCATATGAAGGAGAGCATCAGCGCCTGAACTTCATTCCCTGTTGTAGGCTGCTGGAGGAAAAGGAAGCAAATAGGCACAGGCTGGCAGCAGATGCCACAGAACAACTTGTGACCAAGACTCCCAGAGCAGACCTCAGAATCGATGACAGAGTTGGATCTACCCAGTAACAGAGGCAGTGGTGACACCTGAAACTGCGCGTTTGAGCCTTTGCTGCTAGTAAACAGGGCCACCTATGTCTCAATGAGAAAGGTGAGATTTTGGTGGAGAAGGTGAGATTAAACATTATGTATCATGCAAGAAATGAGACTATAAGGGGTCTTTTATTATTCCAAGTGAAATTTTGGATTTCCTCTTCTGTTTCTTTAAAGAATGACATTGGGATATTGATGAATATTGCACTGAATTTGTAGATAGTCCTTATCAAGATTGCCATTTTTACAATATTACTTCTTCCAAAGCAGGAGCATAGGTTTTTGCATTTCCTCAGTTCTGCATTAATTTCCTTCTCCAGGGTTTATAGTTCCATCAAAAAGGTGCTTTACATTCTAAGTTAATTCCTAGGTATTTTATTTTCTTTGATAGCAAAATGAGTTGCTATCCTGATTCTTGCCTCATTCCTCTCATTTGTTGGCATATAGGAAGGCAGTTGACATTGAGGGTTAATTTTATACCCTGCTAACTTACCAAAGTTTTATATCAGCTCAAGCACCTTCGTAGTAGAGTCTATAGGGTTCTTTAAATACAGAATCATGTCATCTGTAAGGAGAGAAAGTTTCAGTTCCTCTTTCCCTTTTACTCCTCACTCCAGTTAGAGTGGCCAAGATCCAGAAATCTAATAACGTATGCTGGAGGGGATGTGGCCAGGAGGGATCACTACTACACTGCTGGTGGGATTGCAAACTCGTTCAACCACTATGGAAAGCACTATGGCAGTATCCCAAAAAGACTAAACATAGAGCTCCCCTGTGATCCAGCAATTTCACTACTTGCCAATCATCCAGAGAGGACATACTAAATTCACTAGAACAATAACATTTATCACAGCACTATTTACTATAGCAAAGGTATGGAACTAACCCAGATGCCCGTCAGTTGATGAGTAGATCAAATATGGTATTTTTACACAATGGAATTCTGTGCTTCTGTCAGAAAGAATGACATAGACGAATTTGTAAGGAAATAGAAAGATTGTAAAGTTTAGAAATTAGTTTCTGTCTCCTTCTCTCTCCTTCTCTATCTCTGTAAAATTTAGAAGTTCCTGTTTCTCTCTCTCTCTCTCTCTCTCTCTCTCTCTCTC
Organism: Megascapheus bottae; assembly: GCF_031878675.1. Lineage (NCBI taxonomy): Eukaryota > Metazoa > Chordata > Mammalia > Rodentia > Geomyidae > Megascapheus > Megascapheus bottae. The sequence goes on from NW_028327735.1 coordinate 250,104, forward strand.
TCTCTCTCTCTCTCTCTCTCTCTCTCTCTCTCTCTCTCCAATCCTTAGGCTTGAACCAGGGCCTGAGCTACTTTTGCTCAAGGTTAGCACTCTACCATTTGAACCACAGTGCTGCTTCTGGCTTGCTCTTTTCACGTAGTATTGAGGAATCTAACCCAGGCCTTCATCCTTGATAGGTTAGCACTCTACCACTAAGCCACACAGTCAGCTTTTAGAGGTTTATGACAAAGGTTTTCCTACATGCTATTATTTCTTCTGTGAGTGCTCTTAATGCTTGCTGAAGGTTGACTTTGTTTAGAAGACTTACCCTAATGCTCCCATATACAGAGATTCTATATATAGCTAAATGTTTTTCTTTACTCAGAATTTATTGTGTATGTTCTGAAATGTACTGAAGACTGACTTCTGATTAAAAGTCATTGCACATTTGTTCTATTCATTAGTTTTCTTTTCTTCTATGGGAATCAGGTTTGTGATGAACACAGAAGTATGCCTTCCAGGTCAAACACTTTCCACATTTGTAATATTCATAAGTTTTTTCTCTCCTATGTGCATTTTATACTTAGTCATGCGTTCATGATGGATTTTTCATATTCTTATATTCATACGATTTTTATCCTGTGTCTGTGTGGTATCATGCAAACTCAACTATGAGTTCTTCAAAAAAAATTTCCCTTTCATTTTATTCATCGGATTCTATCCTGTGGGTGTTTAGTGATAAATCTTGACTTGTGCCTTCTGGGGAAAAGACTGAACATTTGCTACATTCATTAAGGATTTTATCTTGTGTTGGTTCTATGACACAAGCTGAGTTTTCTTCCACAGACTAAAAAGTCTTTCCTATTTATTACATTGCTAAGGCTTCTCATATGTGTGAACTCTCTTACGCTTCCTGAAGGGTGAATACTGCACGAAAGACTTTCAACTTTGGTTATATTCCTAAGGTTTCTAATATGTGTGAATTCTGTTATGCCTCCTGTAATGTGACTTCCATCTGAAGGTCTTACCACATTTGATGCACTCGTACAGTTTCTCTCCTGTGTGTGTTCTCTGATGCAATTTGAAGGAAGACTTCCATTTGAAAGACATTCCACATCGGTTACATTCATAAGGTTTTTCTCCTGTTTGAATTGTCTTATGCATGTTGAGATTTGGCTTCTGTGTGAAGGACTTTACAAAGATGTTACACTCATAAGGTGTTTCTCCTGAGTATATTCTCTGATGAACATGGAGTTTTACCTTCCATTTGAAAGACTTTCCGCATTCACTACATGCATAAGTTTTCTCTCCTGTGTGTGTTCTATTATGCCCATCAAGATATGACTTCCACTTGAAGGTCTTTCCACATTTGTTGCACACATAAGGTTTCTCTCCTGTGTGTGTTCTTTGATGCAATTTGAGGGAAGATTTCTGTCTGAAAGACTTTACACATTGGTTACATTCATAAGGTTTCACTCCTGTGTGTATTCTTTGATGAACACGAAGTTTTCCCTTCCCTTGGAAAGACTTTCCACATTCATTACACTTATAAGATTTCTCTCCTGTGTGTGTTATTTGATGAACTCGACGGTGTATCTTCTGGGTGAAAGACTTTTCACATTTGTTACATTCATAAGTTTTCTCTTCTGTGTGTCTTCTCTGGTGCAAAGTGAGGTATGGTTTCAGTCTAAAAGCCTTCCCACATTTATCCCATTCATACGATTTCTCTTCTGTGTGAGATCTCTGATGTGTGCTGAGAGCTGGATTCTGGGCAGAAATTTTATTACGTTCCTCATATTCATAAGGTTTGTCTTCTCTTGGAGATTGAGGTTGGAGCGTCAGGTCTGAATTCTCAGAAATTAATTTTCACACTTGATGTACGCATCACATATCTCAGGATATTTGCTCTGAGGTATTGTAAGGCGTATTTCATTACTGAAAGATTTTTCACATTCACTACATGTATGAGTAGTCTCTCCTGTGTACATTTTCGGATGTGTAGTGATGGTCGGTGTTAAGTACAATATTTTTCATCACACAGTACATTTAGCAGTTTTCCTCCCTCCCTGAAGAATTTCTTGGGCAGGGAGAACAGAATTATGATACTGCAGATCTTTTGGACTGTCACAATCATGAATAAAATGCTCTGAATATCCGATGGATTTTTTAAGAACAGGAGACATACGAGATCTATAAGCAGCATGCATCTCATCAGGCTTAGGAGACAGAAGCATGTTCTGACACTTAATGAACTCCTCAGTCCTCACCCCTAAGTTGTTACCGTTATTACTAATCAGCTCTGGATTATGTGTAGAGCTCAAATTTAAAGTTGTTGCTAATCTCACGTTTTCCTCCACTTCGATACTACTTGCAACTGCTACTTCACAAAGACATTCATGTGGACTTTCCTGGCAGGTCATGAACACATTTTCCATTACCTGGACCCCTAAAATGAGTCATAGAAAAAAAGACACAAACATACATGAGATACAAATATTCCTTACTGTAAAGGTAATGACTTTACTTTCCCATCCTAAGTGTTAGATATTTTAAAATATAAAAGTGGAAATTGATTTGTGAGAAATATATGCTTTTCTCCCTAACATATTAAGAAAATGATATTTTACAATGACCAATAAGGTTTTTCTGTGTTTTAGTTCTCTTTTTATATCACAGGAAATATTTATTGAAATTACACAACTAAGTATTGCTACAGTTTTAAGCTGAGTACTACCTATAGTATACCTGCAGCTGTTTTTTTTCAAATACTGTTTTGTTTATACATTGAGGAATAGCTGCCTTTCTTTTATTTTTGAGAAATAATCTAAATATTGTGCTGTTTTGCATCTTTTTAAAACTTTGTTTTCTTTTCTTTTCTTTTTTTTTGTACTTCATAGGCCTCGGCCCTGTCCCTGAACACTTCAGCAGAAGACTATAACCCCTATCCTTGAGCTTCAGCCCCACTTCTGTTTTCTAGAGTTAACTACAGATAAGAGTCTCAGGTCCTGAGTAGCAGATAGGATTACCTTACCCAGTTTCAATGCTGTGTGCTTATTAACCATTAAGTGAGGAACACGAATTTTTTCTAGATTCAGCGGCCACAAGTTTGGTTTATATGTCTGTTTGCCTTTGATCCAAGCAAGAACGATTCTTGAGAGTAAGGACTTACACCTATATCCCTTCAGTTACAACTTCTCACTAAAGTCTCAATTTAGGTATTTGTGGGAATTTTGAAATTTGATCTTTCCATTTGAAGTCTTATAAAAATTCCTTTTCTGGAAGACCAGAAAATCTCCAGCTCATTGTCTAGTTAATTTTCTTATGTTGATTGAAACTTTGCTGTTTTTTTTTCCTTCCATTCCTCGCTTTGAACGTAGGACCTAACCACTGTCCTTGGGTTTTCTCAAGACTAGAACCCTACCAATGAAGTCATTACTTCTGTCTTTTTCTATGTATGTGGTAATAAGGAATCAAACCTCTGTCTTTGTGCATGCTAGGCAAGCACTCTACCACTATGCTCAATTTCTGGTGGAAAGGTCTGGTTCTGAATACCAGTCTCTTCCTACAAGCAAAAAGATATTATCCTTCTCAGAGAATAATGCCCTGACTTATTCCTTGTTTGCTCAATCATTTACAGTCTTAGTTTTAAAGAAATGAAATATCATTCTTCCTTTCTTTCTTTCTTTCTTTCTTTCTTTCTTTCTTTCTTTCTTGTTTTGCAGTCATGGGACTTGAATTCTAGACCTGGCTGTTCTTCCTGAGCTCTTCAGCTCAAGGCTACTGCCCTATGTCTTTAGCCTCAACCCCACTTCTCATTTTCTATTGGTTCATTGGAGAGAAGAGTCTAAGGTGTTTTTGTGATAGGTCAGTCTTTGAACCTTGATCCTCAGATCTCAGCCTCCTAAGTAGCTAGGATTACAGGCATGAGCCACGGGCTCATGGCTTTCTCATTTCATTTTGTTTCACAGTGATTTCTACAGAGAAATCTAACTTTAACTCTACTGCCACATAGAATTCATTATATCACCCTATGATTCTTGGTGCCGGGGGTTTGGGCTAGCATGCACAAAGACCTGGTTCAGTTCCTTGGTACTACATACAAAGAAAAAGCCAGAAGTGGTGCTATGACTAAAGAAGTAGAGAGCTAGCCTTGAGAAAACCCAAGGACCATGCTCAGGCCCTGAGACCAAGCATAGGATTGGGAAAAGAAAATGATTCCTGATTCATTCACAAAGAATTCCATAGGTTCCACACAGGATTTAGGGTAACTAAGAATATTATTGCTCAGTACATCACAACATGAACTTACCAATGGGGCTCAGGCTCCACCATCAATATGAAGATGCATTCACTCACCTGTGATATTCTTCTCAGAGGAATTTCCTATCCAGAGTTCTGCACAGTGCTCTAGCTTGTCAATTAATACAGGTTTGGGAACACAGGGCCCTGTAAATTAGAAACAGTAGAGAATTATTGCTTATGCTGTGTCATCATTGCTTTAAGTTCGCAGACATCCTACTCACAAGTTATTTATTAAATCTTTTTTGTCATTTCTCACTGGCTCCATGGTGGACTTTTCCCCAGCTCTGGATTCATTTTGTATGGCATAAACTTAGCTGTCTTGCTCAAGGCTAGAAAAATACCAGTTTGAGTCCCAGCTCCACTTACATGCATAGGTCTTCATGCATGCTAGGCAAGCACTCAACCACAAAGTCAAACTCTTGACACTCCACTAACATTTTTGAGGTGTTACTTGGAGTTATAGAGTTTCATGGCAATTTTTATGCCCTTGCTGGCTGCAAATTAGAATTCTTAGATTTCTTCCTCCTGAATATTTTAAGATTACAGGCATGAAACATTGCACCTAGTGCCAGGTTTCCATTATAAACTCACTGTTTAGTGATTTGTAGATCCTATTTCCAATAATGATATATATTCTATTCTGGATTGTTTATCCACTTACAATTACGGTGTAAGTTTGGAATGTCGTCTCCATTAGAGGAAACATAATTTAGAACTGTTGTCAAAGTATCCTGAAGGTATCCTGAAGAATGAGTACAAAATTACCTTAGGTTTTCTTTAGAAAGTAATGATACTTCTCAGGGCCTGGAATCTTTCATTTAAATAGTATTGAAAGTTTGATAAACATTCACGTATAGGCAAAATAACAAGGCACTTGGCCTTGCAAGTGAATTTGACTTTTGCTCACCTAAGGACACCAGGTTGCTGTGGGTCTCCAGCATTACATCTCTGTACAGGGTCCTCTGAGCATTGTCCAGATGCTGCCACTCCTCCCAGCTGAAATCCACAGCCACATTATCAAATGACACCAGCTTCCGGAATGGCACATTTTCATCAAGTAATTAGCACCGAGTTATAAACACACCATGTCTGGAATTGTATTCTTTTTTTGTTGGAATTTTATTCCTTTACTTAAATGTTTAGACTTACATGAAATATTGACCTGAAAAGCTTAGGGATGGTGCCTAGGCCCAGAGTTCAATTTCCAAGACCCACAAAAAAATAAAAAGGCAAGCCAGGTGTTGGTGGCTCACGCCTCTCATCCTAGCTACTCAGGAGACTGAGATCTGAGGACCATGGTTCAAAGCCAGCCTGGCACAAAATTCCATGAGACTCCTTTCCAATTACCCACCATAAAATGTTTAATGGCTTGTGGCATATCATGGTAGAGCAAATGTGGTATCGACAAAAATATGTCGGGGGAGTAGATTTAGGTTACAAATGGAATTATTCCATTGAAAAGGAACTACATTATATGATGACATATGCTGGTACTGTGAGAATATTGCAAAATCTTCGGGTATCAAGTAATAATACTGTGAAGTACACCCAGAATGTTAATGTTCTATGACTGGCATAATAATCACTTGGGGAAGAAACTTTTTTTTCTTTTTTTTTTTTGGCTGGGGGATTTGTAAGGCTTGAACTCTGGGCCTGGGCACTGTTCCTGAGCTCTTCAACTCAAGGCTATCACCCTACCTATGAACCCACAGTGCCATTTCCCATATTCTAGTGGTTAACTGTAGATGAGAGTCTCATAGACTTTCTAATGCCCAGGCTGGCTTTGAACCAAATCTTTAGATATCAGCCTGATATCTGAGTAGCAAGGATTACAGGTAGAAGTCACTGCACCTGGCAATAAATTTATTTCTTGCTGTTTCATACGACAAATTTACTGTATGTTTTACTTTTTCAAAAAGACTTAGGATGACCTTTGTTCTGTATATAATGGGAAGAGGGGTAGGGAGCTGTGAGCAGAAGAACTGAGGGGCAATACTCAGGGTAGGACAATAGCCTTGAACGAAAGAGCTCACTGCCAAAGGTAAAAGCCCCATGACTTTCTCCACTACCCCACAAAAAAAGGGAAAAAATTGGAGATTGGAGAGGATTTTCTAAAAAGAATATATAGAAATAGTAGTTCAAAATGTAGAAAGAAGTTCAATATTAACAGTCATGAGAAAAATTAAAATTACAATGAAATCATTACTTTAAATATGTTAATATAAATATAGTTTTAAACAAAAAGATCCACATACACACACACAAACACACACACATGCATACAAAAAAACAACTTTCAAAGTCTAACTATTACTGGGAAGGTAGTGAGAAGGAGTAGAACTTTGGAATAGTTCTGCAAGGAATATAAAACAATCAAAAATTGCGTGGAGAGTGCTAAAAAGTACTAAATATAGAATTACATAGAAATATGGTCCAACACTTCTATTTCTAGATTTGTACCTAACGGAAGAGAAAGCAGAGACTAAAACAAATATGTGGAGAATCCATTCACAACTATTAATAATAATCAAAAGATAGAAATATGCAAAACAATGCATTGAAAAGGAAGAACATTTTACTATATTTTACAGATGAATCTTGATTACAGTAAACTAAAAATACAGCAGTCATAAAGGAAGAGCTAGCGTATGTTTTCCCTTCCAGAGCTTCCAAGGATCAACAAACCCTTAGAGCCAAAAAGCACGATGGTTCCAGAGAATGGAGTAGAGAGGAACAGGAGCTGAATGTTTAATGATTATACATGGAAGATGAAAATTGCTCTAGATGGGTAGAATGAAGAGAGAACTGTACCCTAAACAATGGTTATGTAGCCACACAGGATGGGACACACCTATACTCCCTGATCTTGGGAAACTCAAGAAGGATTTCTAGCCATCGTAGATGCATGGAAAGATCTATCATAAAAACTAATGTGGAGGGGCTGGGAGTTTGGCATAGTTGTAGAGTGCTTGTATGAAGACGAAGGTTCAATTCCGCAGTACCACATACACAGAAAAAACCAGAAGTAGTGCTGTGGCTCAAGTAGAAGATCACTAGGCTTGAGGAAAGCTGAAGGACAGTGGTCAGACCGAGTTCCAGCCAAAGGGCTTGTTTAAAAAAATCAGAAAGCTGAGCATGATGGGGTCGTGGCTCACTTCTATAATCCTAGCTACTCAGGAGGCTGAGATCTGAGGATCAAGGTTTAAAGCCATCCTGGCACAAAAACACTTGAGACTCTTATCTCCAATTTACCTTTAGAAAATGGGAAGTGGGGCTTGGCTCCAGGGTAAGGTGGTAGCCTGGAGCTGAAGAGCTCAGGGATAGTGACCAGGCTGAGTTCAAGATCTATGACCCACCCAAAAAAAAAACAAAAAATAAAAAATAATATGAAAAAATTTGGATTCTGTGAATTTTATCAGGCATATAAATGTCTTTTTTTGCTGGTGAAATAACAAATTGTTTGGAAACATTTTAAAGTTTTTACCTAGAAATGTACACTACAAATGGAATTAATAACAAACACAAAATATGCAAAAGATACAAATTATCACAATATGGGTATCCTGCTTCTGTATCTTTTCACTGACCCCTGTTCAAATGAGTCACATATTCTGAATCATTTCTCCCAGTCTATATATGCCACACATGTTAGCTTGTACTGAACTTCTTGGGAAATCAAAAGCAAATACTAAGCAAATGTGTGTTAGATTTTGTCAACAGTGATATTTCAAATATAAATCCCTACTCATTGCATTATTTAATATCAATGCCGGAATCTAACTTACACTGGCAGAATCTTCAATCTTTTGAGAATCTTCAAAAGGGTGTGTAAATATTTAGGATCGTTATGTCTTGCTGGAAGAAAGATCCCTTTAGTAGTATGTAGTCACCTTCTTTGTCTTTTCTTACTAATTTTAGTTTGAAGTCTCTTGTATCTGATATGAGGATGGCAACTCCAGCCTGTTTATGGGGGCAGTTAGCTTGCTAGAGTTTATTCCAACCTCTCACTTTCAAAAGATGATTGTTTTGGGGTAAGATGTGTCTCTTGAAGACAGCAGAACGATGGCTCTTGCTTTTTGATCCAACTAGACAGCCTATGCCGTTTAATTGGAGAGTTAAGTCCATTGATATTGAGAGTTAGGATTGAGAGATATTTATTAGTTCCTACCATTTTTAAAAGCTTTTAGTAGGGCCTGTGTCTTGACAGTTCTTGTGGTCCTTAGATGGTATGCTGTTTAGGTGCCATTTCTTTCCCTATATTGCATTTATTTTGGTTTTCTATGTATAGAGCATCTTTGAGAATTCTCTGTAGTGTTGGTTTTGTTTCGACATATTGTTGCAGCTCTTCCCTGGAATGGAATGTTTTTATTGTTCCCTCAGTTATGAATGAGAGCTTAGCTGGCTACAGTATTCTTGGTTGGTAGTTATTTGATTTAAGGGCATGACATATATGCTTCCAGTCACTTCGTGCTCGCATGGTCTCTGCTGAGAAATCTGGGGTTATTCTGATTGGTTTGCCTTTATAGGTTACTGATCCCTTTTCCCTGGCTGCCTTTAGGATCTTTTCTTTCGTTTCTATTGATCCAGTTTGGATCACAATGTGGCGGTGGAATGTTCTTTTCTGGTCAGGTCTGTTTGGGGTTCTAAAAGCTTCTCGAATCTGGATGGGCCTGCCCTTCTGGATATTTGGGAATTTCTCTGAGATGATTCCCTGAAGTATATTTCCAATACCATTGACCTCATTCTACACGCCCTCCTCAATACCAACTAGCCTTAAATTAGACTTCCTAATTGCATCTTGGACCTCCTGAAGCGCTCTCTCATATTTCCTATATTTGGATTGACTCATTTTCTGTTTTTTCTCTATAATACCTAAATTATCTTCAGCCCCGGAAATTCTCTCCTCTGCATTGTCTAACCTGCTATCAAAGCTATCTACTTTATTTTTCATCTCCCTTGCTTCTAATTGCTCACTTTTGATGCCTTGCATCTCTTGTTTTAGATCATGTATGGATTTCTTAATCTCCTTGATTTCCTTTTGAGTGGTTAGCTCAGTAGCTTTATTTTCTTTGGACATTTGCTGGAGTTTGGTCACGTTTTTATTTGTGGATTCTATGAATTCATCCATCTTTCTTTGAAAAACCTTTATTATGGCCTCCTTTATGGCTTCTTCTTTTTCACTTATCACCTTGTTTTTGCTTCCCTCTTGTTCAGCTATGGCTTCCTCCATTATCTCTTTCTTTATATTTTCACATTTTCCGTTAATGATGTTTATCAATTGCATTTGTGTAGCACTTGGAAGACTCTCCTCTAGGTTTGCCAGTGACTGTTCCATTGTCTGTTTACATTGGGTGGGGGATGTTGTTTCTTGATTTGACATTTTTCTTGAGTTTCTTGTTCTGCCCCTTTGAAAATGGGAGCAAGATTACTACTAAATACGATTATAGTTTTTCAGATATAACCAACCTAGACCTCTGTAGCTGGCAGACACTAGATGTTCACAAGTTTTGATTGGTATTATCACTCTTTCTTTTTGTGCACTTACAGACCAGTCTAATACAACCACTGATAAGTGATTTATACCCAAAACAATAAGCCTCTCAATCCAATCTCGATTGTCTTTAAGTCCGTCTGAGTCTAGATAATAATTAACCACCTACATATACAATATTGCTCAACAGCCATCATGTGTAGAACCATGTGTAGAGCCATCATGTAGTATAAGGTTTGTAAGATGAGCAGAGGTCCAGAGATAGAAAAAAAGAATGAGAGAGGTCAGGGGAGGTACAAGAGGATTAACGTAGGAGTGTAAGATTATTGTAGTAATGAAGAAAAGGTATAGCATAAGGATAACTGACCTAAGTTGGTAAGTAGGTAGCATATTTGAGTACAAAGTTTGGAAAGTATTAGAATAAAACTTAATGTGTTGCTGCACGACTAGCTCTTAGCCCAACCAGGGGCCTCACAGTGGACCATGGGATGGATCTGTTTTTGTTTTCTACGTTGAGGGAAAGGGGTATTTCACAAGATGCAGAAACGAAGATTTCAGAAGCAAATGCTGTGAGTGAATTAGCTCGTAAAAAGCATTTTTATTTTCTTTTATCTTTCTGCCAGTCTTGGGGCTTGAATTCAGGGCTTGAGCACTGCCCTCGGGTTTTCTCAAGTTAGCCCTCTGCCACTTGAGCCACAGTGCCACATCTAGATTTTCTATCTATGTGATACTGAGCAATCAAACCCAGATCTTCATGGATGCTAGGCAAGCACTCTACCACTATGCCAAACTCTCAACCCTGGCATAGTCATTATAAAGTCATCATCATCATATCAAAATATCCTTTCTCCTAAAAAGAATGAACACTTGTCTATGTGTGTAATGCTTTTTTTTAAATTTCACTAATTCTTCTGTGTTTTTCCCTCTTGCATTTTTTACACATGACAGCAAAGCTAATCATCAGGAAAAAATTGATTAGGATACAGAAACCTAATAATATCCTAGTAGATTGACGTCAAAATATGTGCAAGATGCCCTGTGTGTTTGACCTAGTGGTAGAGTCCTTGGCTACAACGCAAAAAGACTCAGGTTTGATTCCTCATTACCACATACATAGAAAACTCTGCAAGTGGTGCTGTGGCTCGGTGGGACAGCTAAAGCCTAAAGAAAGCCCAAGAACAATGTTCACACTCTGAGGTCAAGTCCCCAGACTAGCAAAAACAAAAAAATCGACAAGGGGCAAAATGCAGGCAGAGAAGGCACTGTGAAGCAAATGTTTTGTAAAGGATGAGGGCAATATTGACCCTTAAGTTTGGATCTTACCGAAGAAAGGCTCCTTGAGCCTGAGACCAGACTGGTAGTTGGGCCTAGTGGAAGACATTGGGATTGGACAAATAAGGTGTGCTGTTTACTACATCCACATGTATATTGTGAGATTGGAGGAGAGATTCAGCCTCCAGTATGTCTTTGTTGATGTCTTCTGTGAGCAAGGATCTTTGGTCATTGGGCCCTGAAAGGTGACCCTGCCTCCCTCACAATGGAACAGAATATGGAACCCTGGTAAGCAAGCCACTGTAACTAACAACCAGCTCAAGCCAGCTCACTTGGCCTGTGGCTCAGGAGGAAGAAAGATGTTGCTGTGCTGTTGCCAAAGTTCAGGAAACTCGAGTCTCAGGCATGGAAGTTGTGGATGTCTTACTCGAAGATGTACATGCTAGATCATTGCCAAGCCACAAATCCAGTATAACAGGCCTTTCTCTAAGAAGAAGGCCAGGGAAATCCAGGGCAACCAGATGAGGTATATTTCTAAGAAGAAATGTATTTGACCCCATCATCCTCCCCACACACTACAACTTTCTTTTTTAAAAAAAATTTTTATTGTAATTAGTAAAAGGGTTACATGATATTGGCCAGATAGGAGGTGCATTAATTCACATACATTGATACCCTTTCACATGTCTTGGTACCCATTTCCTTCCAACCCCACACCCCTCACCCACCTTGGTTTTCCCCCATTCCCTATCAAATGTCAAATATCCAAATACAAACAAATTCAATATATCAGATAACAAAGTGACATACTATACCAATATGGGATAACCAAGGGACAGCAAAGGAGATGAGAGACAACATAGTACATTAAGGACAACAATCATTCATTATGTGGCTTTTGTTTCAATATCCTGGAGGTCCTTTCAGATAGCTTCACATTATATGGCCTTATATATGGCATTTTGCTCTATTTCAAATCTCTACTAGTAGAGCCCAAGGTTTCTACTGATTATGACGAATGAGGGAAACCACTGAGCCAAGTTCCTTTGAGTCTGGCTTACTTCACTTAATATGATTTGTTCTAAGTTTTTCCATTTCCTAACAAATGGGGCCACGTCATTCTTTCTGACAGCAGCATAGAATTCCATTGTGTACAAATACCACAACTTGTTGATCCACTCATCAACTGAGGGACATCTGGGTTGGTTCCATATCTTTGCTATGGTGAATAGCGCTGCAATGAACATTGTTGTGCTAGTGGGTTTAGTATGCCCTTGTTTCTGGATTGTTGGGTAAATGCCAAGTAGTGGAATTGCTGGGTGATAGGGGAGTTCTATGTTTAGTCTTTTGAGGCACTGCCACACTGCTTTCCATAGTGGTTGAACGAGTTTGCACTCCCACCAACAGTGTAGTAGTGATCCCTCCTGGCCACATCCCCTCCAGCATCTGTTGTCATTCGTTTTCCTGATCCTGGCCATTCTAACTGGAGTGAGGTGGAATCTTAGAGTTGTTTTGATTTGGATTTCTTTTATGACCAGAGATGTGGAGCATTTCTTCATGTGTCTATAGGCCATTTTTGTTTCTTCTTCAGAGAAGACTCTCTTTAAGTCTTTGGCCCATTTTTTAATGGGATGGGTGTTACTTTGGAGGTTCGTTTTGGAGTGATTCAATTTTTTGAGTTGTTGATATATTTTAGATATAAGGCCTTTGTCCGTTGTTTGGTTGGTGAAGATCTTCTCCCACTCTGTAGGCTTCCTGATTAGTTTACTAGCTATATCCGTTGCCATACAAAAGCTCTGCAGTTTAATGCAGTCCCACTTATCCAGCCTTCCTCTGATTTGTTGTGATTCTTGGTCCTTATTAAGACAGTTTCGACCTGTGCCAAGGAGGCCTAGTGTATCTCCTATGACTTCCTGTAAACTTTTCAGTGTGTCAGCTTTTACCTCCAGGTCTTTGATCCATTTGGAGTTAATTCTAGTGCAAGGTGACAAAGAAGGATCCAACTTTAGTTTTCTGTAGGTGCTTAACCAGTTCTGCCAGCACAACTTGTTGAAGAGGTTGTCTTTCTTCCATTCTATTTTTTTGGCTCCCTTGTCAAAGATTAGGTGGCCATAGGTCTGTGGTTTAATATCTGGGTCCTCAGTTCTATTCCATTGGACTTCAGGCCTGTTCTTGTGCCAGGACCAAGCTGTTTTGAGAATTATAGCTCTGTAATAGAGTCAAAAGTTTGGAATTGAAATTCCTCCAGCGCTGTTCTTTCTGCTAAGAAGTGTTTTTGCTATACGGGGTCTTTTATTATTCCATATGAAATTTTGAATGGCCTCTTCTATTTCTTTAAACAATGACATTGGGATGTTGATGGGTATTGCATTGAATTTGTAGATAGCCCTTGGCAAGATTGTCATTTTCACAATGTTGATTCTTCCAATCCAGGAGCATGGGAGGTTTTTCCATTTCCTTAGTTCTGCTTTAATTTCCTTTTTCAGGGTTTTAAAGTTTTCATCTAAACGGTCCTTTACATTCTTAGTTAAGCTAATTCCTAGGTACTTTATTTTCTTTGAGGCTATTGTGAAAGGAGTTTCTTTCCTGATTATTCCCTCGTTCCTCTCACTGTTGGCGAAAAGGAAGGCAGCTCATTTGTGAGGGTTGATTTTATGGCCTGCTACCCTTCCAAAGCTTTGAATCAGCTCAAGGAGCTTGGGAGTAGAGTCTATAGGATCCTTTAAATACAGAATCATGTCATCTGCAAAGAGGGATAGTTTATTTCCCCTTTCCCTACTTGGATCCCATTTATGCTTGCTTCTTGCCTTATTGCACTGCCTAGGAATTCTAGTACTATGTTAAAAAGGAGTGGAGAGAGTGGGCATCCTTGTCTCGTTCCTGATTTTAGAGGGAATGGCTTTAGATTTTTACCATTAAGTATAATACTAGCAGTGGGTTTCTCATACACAGCCTTTATTACATTGAGAAAAGTTCCATGGATTCCTAGTTTCTCCACATCTTTTAACATAAAGGGGTTTTGGATCTTGTGAAATGCCTTTTCCGCATCTATTGAGACAATCATGTGATTTTTGTCCTTGCTCCTGTTGATGTGTCAAATTATATTAATTGATTTGTGTATGTTGAACCAGCATTGCCTCCCTGTGATGAATCCAGTTTGATCATAGTGTATAATTTTTTTGATGAGTTGTTGTAGACGGTTGGCCAGTATTTTGTGGAGAAGTTTTGCATCGATGTTCATCAAAGAAATGGGTCTATAGTTCTCTTTCTTTGATGAATCTCTGTCTGGTTTGGGGATGAGGGATATACTGGCTTCACAGAATGAGTTTGGTAAAGAACCTTCATTTTCAATTTCGTTGAAGAGCTTGAGGAGTATTGGTGTGAGCTCTGCTTTGAAGACCTTATAGAATTCAGCTGTGAATCCATCTGGCCCTAGGCTCTTTTTATGTGCAAGTTGTCTAATTTCCATTTCTGTTTCAGAGCTTGAAATAGGCCTGTTGAGTTGGGTTAGCTCTTCTTGGTTCAGTGTGGGTATGTTAATATTGTCTAGGAATTCATCCATTTTTTCTAGATTCTCAAATTTGTTGGCGTAAAGGTTTGAGAAGTATTCCCTCATGATATTCTGGATCTTGGTAATTTCTGTCGTGATATTACCATTTTCATCTGCGATTTTGTTTATTTCGATATGCTCTCTTCTGTTTTTGGTAAATTTGCTAAGGGCTTGTCAATTTTGTTAATTCTTTCAAAGAACCAACTCCTTGTTTTGTTGATTCTTTCTATAGGTTTTTTTAATTCCAAATCATTTAATGCTGCTTTGATTTTAATAATTTGCTTTCTCCTAATGGGTTTAAGGTTAGTTTGTTGCTCTTTTTCCAGGAGGTTAAGGTGAGACATTAACTAGTGGTGTGCCATTTTTCCAACTTGCTGTTGTAGGCACTCAGCGCTATAAATTTTCCTCTGAGTACTGCCTTTGTTGTGTCCCTAAGGAGTTGATATTTGTGTGCTCCTTATTGTTAAATTTCATAAACAGTTGGATATCTGTTCTGATCTTTCGATTACCCATTGTTTTTGATTCAACAATGTGTTGTTCAGTCTCCATGATTTACAGGGTTTTCGTTGGTGGAGATATGTGTTCAGCTCCAATTTGATGCCTTTATGTTCTGAGAGTGTGCATGGAATAATTTCAGTGTTTCTGAATATGTCCAGGATTGTTTCATGGCCTAAGATGTAGTCTATTATGGAAAATGTTCCATGTGCTGCTGAGAAAAATGTATATTGAGTTGTTACTGCGTGGAATATTCTGCAGATGTCTGTTAGATAGTTGGTCTATACAGTTGTTCAGTTCTAAGGTTTCTCTGTTGAGTTTTGTCTTGTTGATCTGTCCATAGGTGAGAGTGGTGTGTTAAACTCACCAACAATCACTGTATTTCGATCTATGTATGGTTTCAGTGTAAGTAAAGTTTGCTTGATGAAGTTTGGAGTTCCGGGATTGGGTGTGTAAATATTTAGGATCGTTATGTCTTCCTGAAGGAAAGATCCCTTTAGTAGTATGTAGTAACCTTCTTTGTCTTTTCTAACTAATTTTAGTTTGAAGTCTATTGTATCTGATATGAGGATGGCAACTCCAGCCTGTTTATGGCGGCAGTTAGCTTGATAGAGTTTATTCCAACCTCTCACTTTCAAAAGATGATTGTTTTTGGGTAAGATGTGTCTCTTGAAGACAGCAGAATGATGGCATTTGCTTTTTGATCCAACTAGACAGCCTATGCCGTTTAATTGGAGAGTTAAGTCCATTGATATTGAGAGTTAGGATTGAGAGATATTTATTAGTTCCTACCATTTTAAAAGCTTTTAGTAGGGCCTGTGTCTTGACAGTTCTGTGGTCCTTAGATGGTATGCTGTTTAGGTGCAATTTCTTTCCCTATATTGCATTTATTTTGGTTTTTTATGTATAGAGCATCTTTGAGAATTCTCTGTAGTGTTGGTTGTGTTTCGACATATTGTTGCAGCTTTTCCCTGGAATGGAATGTTTTTATTGTTCCCTCAGTTATGAATGAGAGCTTAGCTGGCTACAATATTCTTGGTTGGTAGTTATTTGATTTAAGGGCATGACATATATGCTTCCAGTCACTTCGTGCTTGCATGGTCTCTGCTGAGATATCTGGGGTTATTCTGATTGGTTTGCCTTTATAGGTTACTGATCCCTTTTCCCTGGCTGCCTTTAGGATCTTTTCTTTCGTTTCTATTGATCCAGTTCGGATCACAGGGTGGCGGTGGGATGTTCTTTTCTGGTCAGGTCTGTTTGAGGTTGTAAAAGCTCTCGTATCTGGATGGGCCTGCCCTTCTGGATATTTGGGAAATTCTCTGAGATGATTCCCTGAAGTATATTTCCAATACCATTGACCTCTTTCTCCACGCCCTGCTCAATACCGACTAGCCTTAAATTAGGCTTTCTAATTGTATCTTGGACCTCCTGAAGCGCTCTCTCATATTTCCTCGATTTGGATTGACTCATTTTCTGTTCTTTCTCTATAATAACTAAATTATCTTCAGCCCCGGAAATTCTCTCCTCTGCATTGTCTAACCTGCTATCAAAGCTATCTACTTTATTTTTCATCGCCCTTCCTTCTAATTGCTCACTTTTGATGCCTTGCATCTCTTGTTTTAGATCATGTATGGATTTCTTTATCTCCTGGATTTCCTTTTGAGTGGTTAGCTCAGTAGCTTTATTTTCTTTGGACATTTGCTGGAGTTTGGTCACGTTTTTATTTGTGGATTCTATGAATTCATCCATCTTTCTTTGAAAAACCTTTATTATGGCCTCCTTTATGGCTTCTTCTTTTTCATTATCACCTTGTTTATGCTTTCCTCTTGTTCAGCTATGGCTTTCTCCATTATCTCTTTCTTTATATTTTCACATTTTCCATTAATGATGTTTATCAATTGCATTTGTGTAGTACTTGGAAGACTCTTCTCTAGGTGTGCCAGTGACTGTTCCATTGTCTGTTTACATTGGGTGGGGGATGTTGTTTCTTGATTTGACATTTTTCTTGAGTTTCTTGTTCTGCCCATTTGAAAATGGGAGCAAGATTAGTACTAAATACGATTATAGTTTTTCAGATATAACCAACCTAGACCTCTGTATCTGGCAGACACTAGATGTTCACAAGTTTTGATTGGTATTATCACTCTTTCTTTTTGTGCACTTTCAGACCAGTCTAATACAACCACTGATAAGCGATTTATACCCAAAACAATAAGCCTCTCAATCCAATCTCTATTGTCTTTAAGTTACTCTGAGCCTAGAGAATAATTAACCACCTACATATACAATATTGCTCAACAGCCATCAAGTGTAGATCCGTGCAGTATAAGGATTGAAAGACGAGCAGATGTCCAGAGATAGAAAAAAAGAATGAGAGAGGTCAGGGGAAGTACAAGAGGATTAACGTAGGAGTGTAAGAATATTGTAGTAATGAAGAAAAGGTATAGCATAAGGATAACTGACCTAAGTTGGTAAGTAGGTAGCATATTTGAGTACAAAGTTTGGAAAATATTAGAATAAAACTTATGTGTTGCTGCAAGACTAGCTCTTAGCCCAACCTGTGTCCTCACAGTGGACCATGGGATGGATCTGTTTTTCTTGTCTACGTTGAGGGAAAGGGGTATTTCACAAGATGCAGAAGCCAAGATTTCAGAAGCAAATGCTGTGAGTGAATTAGCTCGTAAAAAGCATTTTTATTTTCTTTTATCTTTCTGCCAGTCTTGGGGCTTGAATTCAGGGCCTGAGCACTGTCCTCGGGTGTTCTCAAGTCTAGCCCTCTGCCACTTGAGCCACAGTGCCACATCTAGATTTTCTATCTATGTGATACTGAGCAATCAAACCCAGATATTCATGGATGCTAGGCAAGCACTCTACCACTATGCCAAACTCTAAACCCTGACATAGTAATTATAAAATGATCATCATCCTATCAAAATATCCTTTCTCCTACAAAGAATGAACACTTATCTATGTGTGTAATGCTTTTTTTTTAAATTTCACTAATTCTTCTGTGTTTTTCCCTCTTGCATTTTTTACACATGACAACAAAGCTAATCATCAGGAAAAAATTGATTAGGATACAAAACCGAATAATATCCTAGTAGACTGAGGTCACAAATATGTGCAAGATGCCCTGTGTGTTTGACCTAGTAGTAAAGTCCTTGGCTACCACGCAAAAAGACTCAGGTTTGATTCCTCATTACCACATACATAGAAAACGCTGCAAGTGGTGCTGTGTCTCGGTGGGACAGCTAAAGCCTAAAGAAAGCCCAAGAACAATGTTTACACTCTGAGGTCAAGTCCCCAGACTAGCAAAAACAAAAAAAAATCGACAAGGGGCAAAATGCAGGCAGAGAAGGCACTGTGAAGCAAATGTTTTGTAAAGGATGAGGGCAATATTGACCCTTAAGTTTGGATCTTACCTAAGAAAGGCTCCTTGAGCCTGAGACCAGACTGGTAGTTGGGCCTAGTGGAAGACATTGGGATTGGACAAATAAGGTGTGCTGTTTACTACATCCACATATATATTGTGAGATTGGAGGAGAGATTCAGCCTCCAGTATGTCTTTGGTGAGGTCTTCTGTGAGCAAGGATCTTTGGTCATTGGGCCCTGAAAGGTGACCCTGTCTCCCTCACAATGGAACAGAATATGGAACCCTGGTAACCAAGCAACTGTAACTAACAACCAACTCAAGCCAGCTCACTTGGCCTGTGGCTCAGGAGGAAGAAAGATGTTGCTGTGCTGTTGCCAAAGGTCAGGAAACTCGAGTCTCAGGCATGGAAGTTGTGGATGTCTTACTCGAAGATGTACATGCTAGATCATTGCCAAGCCACAAATCCAGTATAGCAGGCCTTTCTCTAAGAAGAAGGCCAGGGAAATCCAGGGCAACCAGATGAGGTATATTTCTAACAAGAAATGTATTTGACCCCATCATCCTCCCCACACACTACAACTTTTTTTTTCATTTTTTATTGTAATTAGTAAAAGGGTTACATAATATTTGCCAGAAAGAAGGTGCATTAATTCACGTACATTGATACCATTTCACATGTCTTGGTACCCATTTTCCTACAACCCCACTCCCCCCGCCCGTCTTGGTTTTCCCCCCTTCCCTATCAAATTTCAAATATCCAAATACAAATAAATTCAATATATCAGATAACAAATTGAGATACTATACCAATATGGGATAACCAAGGGACAGCAAAGGAGATGAGAGACAACATAGTACATTAAGGACAACAATCATTCATTATGTGGCTTTTGTTTCAATATCCTGGAGGTCCTTCCAATTAGCTTCACATTATATGGCCTTATATATGGCCTTTTTCTCTATTGCAAATCTCTACTAGTAGAGCCCAAGGTTTCTACTGATTATGACGAATGAGGGAAACCACTGAGCCAAGTTCCTTTGAGTCTGGCTTACTTCACTTAATATGATTTGTTCTAAGTTTTTCCATTTCCTAATAAATGGGGCGATGTCATTCTTTCTGACAGCAGCATAGAATTCCATTGTGTACAAATACCACAACTTGTTGATCCAGTCATCAGCTGAGGGACATCTGGGTTGGTTCCATATCTTTGCTATGGTGAATAGTGCTGCAATGAACATTGTTGTGCTAGTGGGTTTAGTATGCCCTTGTTTCTGGATTGTTGGGTAAATGCCAAGTAGTGGAATTGCTGGGTCATAGGGGAGTTTTATGTTTAGCCTTTTGAGGCACTGCCACACTGCTTTCCATAGTGGTTGAACGAGTTTGCACTCCCACCAACAGTGTACTAGTGATCCCTCCTGGCCACATCCCCTCCAGCATCTGTTGTCATTCGTTTTCCTGATCCTGGCCATTCTAACTGGAGTGAGGTGGAATCTTAGAGTTCTTTTGATTTGCATTTCTTTTATGAACAGAGATGTGGAGCATTTCTTCATGTGACTATTGGCCATTTTTGTTTCTTCTTCAGAGAAGACTCTCTTTAAGTCTTTGGCCCATTTTTTAATGGGATGGGTGTTACTTTGGAGGTTAGTTTTGAAGTGATTCAATTTTTTGAGTTGTTGATATATTTCAGATATGAGGCCTTTGTCCGTTGTTTTGTTGGTGAAGATCTTCTCCCACTCTGTAGGCTTCCTGATTAGTTTACTAGCTATATCCGTTGCCATACAAAAGCTCTGCAATTTAATGCAGTCCCACTTATCCAGCCTTTCTCTGATTTGTTGTGATTCTTGGTCCTTATTAAGCAAGTTTCGACCTGTGCCAAGGAGGCCTAGTGTATCTCCTATGACTTCCTGTAAACTTTTCAGTGTGTCAGCTTTTACCTCCAGGTCTTTGATCCATTTGGAGTTAATTCTAGTGCAAGGTGACAAAGAAGGATCCAACTTTAGTTTTCTGCAGGTCCTTAACCAGTTCTGCCAGAACAACTTGTTGAAGAGGCTATCTTTCTTCCATTCTATTTTTTTGGCTCCCTTGTCAAAGATTAGGTGACCATAGGTCTGTGGTTAAATATCTGGGTCTGCAGTTCTATTCCATTGGACTTCAGGCCTGTTCTTGTGCCCGTACGAAGCTGTTTTGAGAGTTATAGCTCTGTAATAGAGTCTAAAGATTGGAATTGAAATTCCTCCAGCGCTGTTCTTTCTGCTAAGATGTGTTTTTGCTATACGGGGTCCTTTATTATTCCATATGAAATTTTGAATTGCCTCTTCTATTTCTATAAAGAATGACATTGGGATGTTGATGGGTATTGCATTGAATTTGTAGATAGCCCTTGGCAAGATTGTCATTTTCACAATGTTGATTCTTCCAATCCAGGAGCATGGGAGGTTTTTCCATTTCCTTAGTTCTGCTTTAATTTCCTTTTTTAGGGTTTTGAAGTTTTCATCTAAACGGTCCTTTACATTCTTAGTTAAGCTAATTCCTAGGTACTTTATTTTCTTTGAGGCTATTGTGAAAGGAGTTTCTTTCCTGATTATTGCCTCGTTCCTCTCACTGTTGGCGTAAAGGAAAGCAGTTGATTTGTGAGGGTTGATTTTATGGCCTGCTACCCTTCCAAAGCTTTGAATCAGCTCAAGGAGCTTGGGAGTAGAGTCTATAGGATTCTTTAAATACAGAATCATGTCATCTGCAATGAGGGATAGTTTTATTTCCTCTTTCCCTACTTGGATCCCCTTTATGCTTGCTTCTTGCCTTATTGCACTGCCTAGGAATTCTAGTATTATGTTAAAAAGGAGTGGAGAGAGTGGGCATCCTGAATGCTACCTCTTAGCCCTTTTATGCAAAGCTTAGGCCTGTGACATTTTAAGCACAATTCAACGCTCTGTTTTTTGCTGGTTAATTAGAGGTAAAAATCTTATGGAATTTATTGCATGGCTGATTTTGAACTGGATTCCTCTGGTCTCAGCTTATCTTGAGTAGCTAGGGTTACAGTATTTTACAACCTGTATGCTCATACACATCGCTTCTGATCCAAACACTCATTGTTCAATTTAACTAACAAGATGTGAGGAAAGATGATTGACTGTAATTTACTAGATGGGCTTCTAGTGAGTATATATTTCCACTTCCACTCTGAAGCCAGGGAAATGTTTCTGGTACATGTTTCAACTATCTCCCAAAGAGGAAATAATGTGTGAGTATGTTTGCTAGTATTTCAGATAGGAGATGGACTTTGGTGTTTGGAACCTGTTGGGCAGAGTGTATCAGCTGGGCTGTGATAACAGAGATGATGTTTCAGACAGGAATATTTTCATCCCAGACAGACTTAATCCAGATCCTTGGATTTCAGGCCTTGAGTAGATAGAATTACAAGTGTGAGCTGCCACCACCACCTGGTTCATTTTGGAAGCCTTAATTGCTTCTCATTTGTTCCTTTCCTTTTTTGGAAGATTGATCTAAGCTGGCTGATTGTGCATCACAATGAAGTGATTGGCCTCAGGAATTGCAAATATTTGTTTCATCAGCACGGAATGAATGAAGTTTATCTAAACCCAATAGTATTTCACTTCTGATAAATAGGGAACTTACCTATATCATTTTTCCTTGACTTTGCTTTCCCAAAGCAAGCAACATGTTTCTTAAAAACTATACTTCATGAGAATATTATAATTAGAAGCTATCTTCTGCACACTTCAGAATAGTCCTTGCATTTATAAACTTATATTACAATATTAGGTAGAAGAATGGTGACTGTTAGTTTCATAACTATTTCATATGTTTTACTCTTTAAGGCTCATTAACTCAAGAAGGGATTAAATACATTTAGATAATAGTAGAACATAGCTGCTGCTGATTTGATGTGTGTGCAGATGATACACAGATTTATTAGGATTACTCAAAATTTTCTTCAAATTTTCAGTAGTAGACTGCTATGCTAACTGGAAGGTGTTAGTAATTATGCTGAAATTCTATGAATCAGCTAGAAGCAGAATTTCAGGGTAGAGTATTTGCTAGGGACTTAATTTCTAAGACGCATATCAAGAATATTGAACTATAACACCAAATGATGGAGGACTCAGCGTCACATTTTGTTTGTTTTATGCAAGTCCTGGGACTTGAACCCAGAGCCTGGGAACTGTCCTTAAATGTTTTTTTTTTGCTTCAGGGTAGTGTTCTACCACTTGATCCACAGCTCGACTTCCAGATTTTTGGTAATGAACTGTAAATCAGAATATCATGCAATTTGTTTGGGCTGGATTCAAACCTGATTCTGTGTAGATAGGAGCGCACAGAGCCTGGCTAGTATCATTCATCATTCAAGTCATGGGACTGCAATTCTGCACCTGGGTCTTGTCACTGAGCTTTTCAGCTCAAGACTACTGCCCTATCCCTTGAGCCATAGGGCCACTTCTGGGTTTCTGGTGGTTAATTGGAGATAAAAGTCACATGGACTTCAGTGACCAGGCTGACTTTAAACTGCTATCCTTGGATCCCAGCCTCTTGAGTAGCTACATTTACAAGTGTGAGCCACCATACCGGGCTAAATTATTTTTTAAGTTCATTTTTTTTGTTAAGTCAGTTATAGTTGGCATACGGTTACATAAGTAATGAACACATTTCTTAAGAAAATTGTTATCCCCTCCCTCATTTTTCTCTGTTTTCCTACCCTCAGCCCCCTCTCCACCCAGATTGTTCAGTTCATTTCCGTTTAGTGTCTTCCAAGTATCACTGTTCAATTGGTTCACCCTTTTTCCTTCGTTTTTGTTTTTTTTTTTACCATTTTATTATACCCTCTCCATTCCCCAAATCACATAAACCTATGTACAAGACACAGGGTACCCGAATTCAACACAGTGACTACAGAGAATAAAACTAAAGGGAAAAAGAAGAAAAGAGGTAAAAAGCAAAGAAAATGAAAGAACATCATACAGTACCTTAGAAGCAACAACACTGAAAAAACAAAACATAAAACTTTGGGCTGAAAATGTAGCTCGCCTAGCATGTATGAAACCCTGGATTCCATTCCTCAGCACCACATAAACAAAAACTGGAAGTGCCACTGTGACTCAGCTGGTAGATTTCTAACGTTCAGCGCAGAGTGTCTCCAAGTGACAAAAAAATGTCACATTTAAGTCTGGCTTCAAAACTTTGCTAGGAACCAGTTACGTGATTTGGAAGAAAGTCCAATTTTCAAAAAATCACTAGCCAGGCGCTGGAGGGTCATAATTGTCATTCTGCTAGCCAGGGAGAAGGTGATTCAAAGCCTTTGCAAGCAAAAAAAACGAAAATAAAAAAAACTGTAAGATTCTTCTCTCCACTTATCCACCCAAAAACTAAGTGGAGTTGTGGCTAAAACTGGCACAGCATTAGCCCTGAGGAAAAAGAACTAAGAGACCTTGGCCAGGTCCAAAGTTGAAGCTCCCCACCAAGAAAGAAAAAAAAGGAGTCCAGATACCTTAGTTTCAAAAGTATATCTGGATATCTTAGTAGATTTTTCTGATCTTTCCTCATTCATCTCATGGAACCACATAATCTTGATCCTGATCTGACTAAGAGCCTGCATTGTGCTTAATAAATTCATTCCACATATTCCAGTAGAATCTGGACAGCTAACAGCCACTTACCAATGCTTTATTCTACGTTTAGGCCAGTATGTCTTCATACCATCTACACAGTCAGCTATATCATCTTTCCAGAAGTAGCATTGAGTGTAGAACACTAAGAAATAAAATAATTGCATAAAGATGTAATAAAACTCCTTGATTCATTAAGAAAATTTCTGTACCACTTAGAGCAAGTACATTAGTGGTATTTACCTCTAGCCTCTTTTTTTAAAAAAATTATTAACATTGAATTTTACATCATATTTCAAATGTCATGTTTAACCAACAAGTATTCAAGAAGGGAATCGCTATACAATCACTGGCACATAAATTTTAGAATATAGTAAAAATTAAGCTGAGTCTTTTTATGTCATAGATACAGATTAATCTACAATAAAACACATGTCTATAGAGTGTATAGTCTATCCTAGGTTTTTATGTCTATGTAGTTATGTTTATATCTCCAAAATTATGTCCAGAACTTTGGGTATCAACTATTCAATCATCGCTCTACTACTGTTTGAAACTAATATCCATATAATAAGGATACCATGTACCTTTTGTTTCTTGGTCTTGACTTATCTCACTCAACAGAATTCACTCTAATTTCATCCACTACCCCAAAAATGCCATTATTATTTTTTTCTGTGCAGATCTTCTTTTTATGTATTTATTTTTATTGTAATTTATAGAAGGGTTACATTATATTCACCAGATAGAAGGTGCATTACTTCTCAAACTTTGATACCCCATGTAATGATATGGTCCCCATTTCCCTTCCCCTACCCCCACTCATGTTCATTTCCCCCCTTCCCTATCCAATTTCAAATAACCAATTAGGCACATATGAAATATATCAGAACACAAGGTGAAATATTGTAACAATATGATATATCCAAGGAATAGCAAAAGAGATAAGAGATCACATAGTTCATTAAGGACAACAATCACTCATTATATGAGTTTTGTTTCTTTATCTTGGAGGTCCTTACATTTAGTGTCACACTATTTGTCACGATGTCTCTAGATTTTGTTCTATTGTAAATCTCTGGTAGCAGAGCCCAAGGTTTCTACTGAATTTGACAAATGAGGGAGACTCTTGGGCCTATGTTCCTTTGAGTTTGGCTTACTTCACTTAATATGATTTTTTTCCTTTTCATCCACTTCCCCGAGAATGCCATTATTTTTTTTTCTTTTTTGTTGTAATTAGTAAAAGGGTTACATGATATTTGCCAGATAGAAGGTGCGTTAATTCACATACATTGATACCCTTTCACATGTCTTGGTACCCGTTTCCCTCCCCCGACACCCCCCACTCGTCTTGGTTTTCCCCCCTTCCCTATCAAATTTCAAATATCCAAATACAAATAAATTCAATATATTAGATAACAAAGTGAGATACTATACCAATATGAGATAACAAGGGACCGCAAAGGAGATGAGAGGCAACATAGTACATTAAGGACAACAATCATTCATTATATGGCTTTTGTTTCACTATCCTGGAGGTCCTTTTAATTAGCTTCACATTATATGTCCTTATGTATCAAGATTTTGCTCTATTGCAAATCTCTGCTAGTAGAGCCCAAGGTTTCTACTGATTATGACGAATGATGGAAACCATTGAGCCTAAGTTCCTTTGAGTCTGGCTTACTTCACTTAATATGATTTTTTCTAAGTCTTTCCATTTCCTAACAAATGGGGCGATGTCATTCTTTCTGACAGCAGCATAGAATTCCATTGTGTACAAATACCACCACTTGTTGATCCACTCATCAACTGAGGGACATCTAGGTTGGTTCCATATCTTTGCTATGGTGGATAGTACTGCAATGAACATTGTTGTGCTAGTGGGTTTAGTATGCCCTTGTTTCTGGATTGTTGGGTAAATGCTAAGTAGTGGAATTGCTGGGTCATAGGGGAGTTCTATGTTTAGCCTTTTGAGGCACTGCCACACTGCTTTCCATAGTGGTTGGACGAGTTTGCACTCCCACCAAAAGTGTAGTATTGATCCCTCCTGGCCACATCCCCTCCAGTATCTGTTGTCATTCGTTTTCCTGATCCTGGCCATTCTAGCTGGAGTGAGGTGGAATCTTAGAGTTGTTTTCATTTGAATTTCTTTTATGACCAGAGAAGTTGAGCATTTCTTCATGTGTCTATAGGCCATTTTTGTTTCTTCTTCAGAGAAGACTCTCTTTAAGTCTTTGGCCCATTTTTTTAATGGGATGGGTGTTACTTTGGAGGTTAGTTTTGGAGTGATTCAATTTTTTGAGTTGTTGATATATTTTAGATATGAGGCCTTTGTCCGTTGTTTTGTTGGTGAAGATCTTCTCCCACTCTGTAGGCTTCCTGGTTAGTTTACTAGCTATGTCCTTTGCCATACAAACGCTCTGCAGTTTAATGCAGTCCCACTTATCCAGCCTTTCTCTGATTTGTTGTGATTCTTGGTTCTTATTAAGAAAGTTTCGACCTGTGCCAAGGAGGCCTAGTGTATCTCCTATTCCTTCTTGTAAACTTTTCAGTGTGTCAGCTTTTACCTCCAGGTCTTTGATCCATTTGGAGTTAATTCTAGTGCAAGGTGACAAAGAAGGATCCAGCTTTAGTTTTCTGCAGGCGCTTAATGAGTTCTGCCAGCACAACTTGATGAAGAGGCTATCTTTCTTCCATTCTATTTTTTTGGCTCCCTTGTCAAAGATTAGGTGGCCATAGGTCTGTGGTTTAATATCTGGGTCCTCAGTTCTATTCCACTGGTTGTCAGGCCTGTTCCTGTGCCAGTACCAAGCTGTTTTGAGGATTATAGCTCTGTAATAGAGTCTAAAGTTTGGAATTGAAATTCCTCCAGCGCCGTTCTTTCTGCTAAGAAGTGTTTTTGCTATACGGGGTCTTTTATTATTCCATATGAAATTTTGGATTGCCTCTTCTATTTCTTTAAAGAATGACATTGGGATGTTGATGGGTATTGCATTGAATTTGTAGATACCTCTTGGCAAGGTTGTCATTTTCACAATGTTTTTTCTTCCAATCCAGGAGCATGGGAGGTTTTTCCATTTCCTTAGTTCTGCTTTAATTTCCTTTTTTAGGGTTTTGAAGTTTTCGTCAAAAAGTTCCTTTACATTCTTAGTTAAGCTAATTCCTAGGTACTTTATTTTCTTTGAGGCTATTGTGAAAGGAGTTTCTTTCCTGATTATTGCCTCGTTCCTCTCACTGTTGGCATAAAGGAAGGCAGTTGATTTTTGAGGGTTGATTTTATAGCCTGCTACTCTTCCAAAGCTTTGGATCAGCTCAAGGAACTTGGGAGTAGAGTCTACAGGATTCTTTAAATACAGAATCATGTCATCTGCAAAGAGGGATAGTTTTATTTCCTCTTTCCCTACTTGGATCCCCTTTATGCTTGCTTCTTGCCTTATTGCACTGGCTAGGAATTCTAGTACTATGTAAAAGAGTAGTGGGGAGAGTGGGCATCCTTGTCTCGTTCCTGATTTTAGAGGGAATGGCTTTAGATTTTCACCATTAAGTGTAATACTAGCAGTAGGTTTCTCATACACAGCCTTTATTACATGGAGAAATGTTCCATGGAGTCCTAGTTTCTCCAGAGCTTTTAACATGAAGGGGTGTTGGATCTTGTCAAATGCCTTTTCCGCATCTATTGAGACAATCATGTGATTTTTGTCTTTGCTCCTGTTGATGTGTTGAATTATATTAATTGATTTCTGTATGTTGAACCAGCTTTGCCTCCCTGTGATGAATCCAGTTTGATCATAGTATATAATTTTTTTGATGAGGTGTTGTAGACGGTTGGCCAGTATTTTGTTGAGAAGTTTTGCATCGATGTTCATCAAAGATATACGTCTATAGTTCTCTTTCTTTGTTGAATCTCTGTCTGGTTTGGGGATGAGGGTTATAATGGCTTCATAGAATGAGTGTGGTAAGGAACGTTCATTTTCAATTTTGTTGAAGAGCTTGAGGAGTATTGGTGTGAGCTCTGCTTTGAAGACCTTATAGAATTCAGCTGTGAATCCATCTGGCCCTGGGCTCTTTTTAAGTGGAAGTTGTCTAATTTCCATTTCTATTTCAGAGGTTGAAATAGGCCTGTTGATTTGGGTTAGCTCTTCTTGGTTCAGTGTGGGTATGTTAATATTGTCTAGGAATTCATCCATTTCATTTAGGTTCTCAAATTTGTTGGCATAAAGGTTTGAGAAGTATTCCCTCATGATATTCTGGATCTTGGTAATTTCTGTCGTGATATTACCATTTTCATCTGCGATTTTGTTTATTTCGATATGCTCTCTTCTTTTTTTGGTAAGATTTGCTAAGGGCTTGTCAATTTTGTTAATTCTTTCAAAGAACCAACTCCTTGTTTTGTTGATTCTTTCTATAGTTTTTTTTAATTCCAAATCATTTAATTCTGCTTTGATTTTAAAAATTTGCTTTCTCCTAATGGGTTTAGGGTTGGTTTGGTGCTCTTTTTCCAGGAGCTTAAGGTGGGACATTAACTTGTTGGTTTGCAATTTTTCCAACTTGTTGTTGTAGGCACTCAGCGCTATAAATTTTCCTCTGAGTACTGCCTTTGCTGTGTCCCAAAGGAGTTGGTATTTTGTGTGCTCCTTACTGTTAAATTTCATAAAGTGTTGGATTTCTGTTCTGATCTCTTCAATGACCCATTGGTGGTTCAACAATGTGTTGTTCAGTCTCCATGAGTTACAGGGTTTTCGTTGGTGGAGGTGTGTGTTCAGTTCAGGTTTCATGCCTTTGTGGTCTGAGAGTGTGCATGGAATAATTTCTGTGTTTCTGAATCTGTCCAGGTTTGTTTTATGGCCTAAGATGTGATGTATTTTGGAAAATGTTCCATGTGCTGCTGAGAAAAACGTATATTGTGTTGTTGCTGGGTGGAATATTCTGCAGATGTTTGTTAGATCTAGTTGGTCTATATAGCTGTTCAGTTCTAAGGTTTCTCTGTTGAGTTTTTGCCTTGTTGATCTGTCCATAGGTGAGAGTGGTGTGTTAAAGTCACCGACAATCACTGTATTTTGATCTATGTATGGTTTCAGTGTAAGTAAAGTTTGCTTGATGAAGTTTGGAGCTCCGGGATTGGGTGTGTCTTTTCTTACTAATTTTGGTTTGAAGTCTATTTTATCTGATATGAGGATGGCAAC
The DNA here is from genome assembly GCF_031878675.1 of Megascapheus bottae. Lineage (NCBI taxonomy): Eukaryota > Metazoa > Chordata > Mammalia > Rodentia > Geomyidae > Megascapheus > Megascapheus bottae. The sequence goes on from NW_028327735.1 coordinate 279,371, forward strand.
TCCAGCCTGTTTATGGGGGACGTTAGCTTGATAGAGTTTATTCCAACCTCTCACTTTCAAAACAAGCTTGTTTTTTTGGGTAAGATGTGTCTCTTGAAGACAGCAGAACGATGGCTCTTGCTTTTTGATCCAACTAGACAGCTTATGCCGTTTAATTGGAGAGTTGAGTCCATTGATATTGAGAGTTAGGATTGAGAGATATTTATTAGGTCCTACCATTTTTAAAAGCTTTTATTTGGGCCCGTGTCTTGACAGTTCTTGTGGTCTTTAGGTGGTATGCTGTTTAGGTGCCATTTCTTTCCCTATATTGCCTTTATTTTGGTTTTCTATGTATAGAACATCTTGCAGAATTCTCTGTAGTGTTGGTTTTGTTGCGACATATTGTTGCAGCTTTTCCCTGGAATGGAATGATTTTTATTATTCCCTCAGTTATGAATGAGAGCTTAGCTGGGTACAGTATTCTTGGTTGGTAGTTGTTTGACTTAAGGGCATGACATATATGCTTCCAGTCACTTCTTGCTTGCATGGTCTCTGCTGAGTAATCTGGGGTGATTCTGATTGGTTTTCCTTTATAGGTTACTGAACCCTTTTCCCTGGCTGCCTTTAGGATCATTTTTTTGGTTTCTACTGATCCAGTTCGGATTACGATGTGGCGGTGAGATGTTCTTTTCTGGTCAGGTCTGTTTGGGGTTCTAAAAGCTTCTTGTGTCTGGATGGGTCTGCCCTTCTGGATATTTGGGAAATTCTCTGAGATGATTCCCTGAAGTACATTTCCAATACCATTGACGTCTTTCACCACGCCCTCCTCAATACCAATTAGCCTTAAATTAGGCTTCCTAATTGTATCTTGGACCTCCTGAAGCGCTCCCTCATTTTTCCTAGATTTGGATTGACTCATTTTCTGTTCTTTCTGTATAATAACTAAATTATCTTCAGCCCCGGAAATTCTCTCCTCTGCATTGTCTAACCTGCTATCAAATCTATCTACTTTTTTTTTCATCTCCCTTGCTACTAATTGCTCATTTTTGATGCCTTGCATCTCTTCTTTTAGATCATGTATGGATTTCTTTAGCTCCTTGATTTCCATTTGAGTGGTTAGCTCAGTAGCTTTATTTTCTTTGAACATTTGCTGGAGTTCGGTCACCTTTTTATTTGTGGATTCTATGAATTCATCCATCTTTCTTTGAACAGCCTTTATTATGGCTTCCTTTATGGCTCCTTGTTTTTCACTTATCACCTTGTTTATGGTTTCCTCTTGTTCAGCTATGGCTTCCTCCCTTCTCTCTTTCTTTATATTTTCACATATTCCATTAATGTTGTTTATCAATTGCATTTGTACAGCACTTGGAAGACTCTCCTCTAGGCTTGCCAGTGACTGTTCCATTGGCTGTTTACATTGGGTGGGGGAGGTGGGAGGTGTTGTTTCTTGATTTGACATTTTTCTTGAGTTTCTTGTTCTGCCCATTTGAAAATCGGGGCAAGATTAATACTAAACACGATTATAGTTTTTCAGATATAACCAACCTACACCTCTGTAGCTGGGAGACTCTAGATGTTCACGAGTTTTGATTGGTGTTATTACTCTTTCTTTTCGTGCAGTTATCGACTAGTCTAATTTTTCACTGATAAGCAATTTATATTGAAAACAATAAGCCTCTCAATCCAATCTATATTGTCTTTAAGTCCCTCTGAGCCTAGAGGATAATTAAACACCTAGATATACAATGTTGCTCAACAGCCATCAAGTGTAGATCCATGCAGTATAAGGGTTGAAAGAGGAGCAGAGGTCCAGAGATAGAAAAATAGAATGAGAGAGGTCAGTGGGTAAGTAGGTAGAGTATTTGGAAAGTATTAGAATAAAACTTATGTGTTGCTGCGCGACTAGCTCTTATCCCAACCAGTGGCCTCACTGTGGACCATGGGATGGATCTGCGAGCTTCTGTCTGAGCGCGGTTGGTGGACGTTTTCCTGTGCTGCTTCCAGGGGTGGCCCCAAGCCAAGGGTCTGGGAATTGAGAGTTTCAGGACCTCTCAGAAGGACCAGCAGGAGGCCCCTCTGTTCCCAGGGGCGGGGCCCAGCTGGGGGCGTGGGCTCCAAGGGAGGAGCCGCGCCTTTTTGGTTCTCAGAAGGGGAGCTTGGATGCTGGTTGGCCCTTCAGATCCCTGCTGTGTTTCCACTGCTTTGTCAGAGTCTGTGACTGTGGGGGCGGCCCTCGGTGGTGTCTTGCTCAGGGTTTCCAGCTGGAGGATGCCCCGCTCGAGAATTGAGGGGGGGCAGATGCTGGCTCCTATTTACCCGCACCCCCTACCCACTTTTGTAAGGCAGGGTCTCAAAGCCCTCCACTCTCCAGATCCAGTGGCCTGGGTGAGGAGCCTGGTGGGTGGGTGGGAGCTGGGACAGCTCCGCCTCCCCTGGTGGGGTGCTGAGTCTTAGGGTCTGCCCTCTTGTCAGTCTCCAGTCAGAGGGCTGGGTGTTGAGCCCCTTTGGGTGGGTGTGAGTTGGGACTTCCCCGCCTCCCTTGATGGGGTGCTGGGTCTTATGGGTAGCCCGCCTGTCAATCTCCAGTCAATGGCCTGAGGGAGGGGGCTGTTGAGGGGAGGGACAGGATTCTAAATTCCTTGCCCCCCTGCTCCCGCCAGTCTTTCTCGGGGCGGGGTGTTGGGGTCTGAGTTAAGTTCTATTGCTTGGCACCCGCTCTGCTTTCCTGATGTGTTTGGGGACACGCTGTATTACTCATGCCTCTGCATCCCTCTGCGGGTGTTCCACGGTGGTGGGGAGTCTTTCACTCCCCTAGGGTCTCTGCTGCTGCCTGTGTTCTGCATCTGGGTCCCTCTGCTTGCTGTCTGGTTCCTCCTCTGGGTCCTGCTGCTTTGCTGTCTGGTTCTGCTTCTGGGTTCCGCTGCTTCCGCCATTCGCTGGCCCATTTCTGTGCTGGTTTCTGCAGCCGTTGGGTTCCCAGCCTGGTGCCCTCCACTGCTGCCGCTTTTCTTGGATTAGAGCCCGTGCCCGCCCTGCTTTCCCCTCGTGGAGCCCGTGCCAGCTCAAGCCGCTTTTCGCAGTTTGGTTTTGGGTGAGAGGTGGGGAGGGTTCCTCGCGTTCTGAATTCTTTGAGAAAGTTGGATGTGAGCTTTATCTGGATTTCTTTTCCAGTTTGAGTTCTTCTCCGTTGCTTTTTGAGTTTGTTGTCGTGGATTTCTTTAGAAAGTTGGCTCGTGGGACTCCCTGGTTCTCTTTTTGTCAGAGAAAGCTAAGCAGCGTCCCTATTGTCTCCGAATGCCATTATTTTATCTTGTCGGTTGGCTCTGTATCATTCCATTGTGTGTGTGTGTGTGTGTGTGTGTGTGTGTGTGTGTGTGTGTGTGTATCACATTTTTGTAGTAGGGCATCTGGTTGTTTCCATCATCCAGCCTCATTTTCTACAGATATTTTTATAGTCTCTTTTTTATTTTCAGGGTAATGTATAGAGGGGTTACGATTACATTTACAGGTAGTGGACTGCATTACTTCTCACACATTTATTCCACTCCACATGTTTTTGTCCCCAGTTCCCTCTCCCCTCCCCTTCCCAATCATCTTGTTTCCCCCCTTCCCTTTCCTATTTGACATAAACAAATAAACATATATACAATATGCCAGGGAAAAAATCAGACACAGTAACAATCTGACATTAACCAAAGGGCAAAATAAGAGATGAGAAATAACATAGTAGATTAAGGACAAAAGTCACACAAGATTAAGAGCAACGATGACACAAGATATAGCTCTTGTTCGCATATCCTAGAGATCCTTTCATTTAGTCTCATCCTATATGACCTTATATACCTAGGTTTTTGAGTTATTGTAATCCTCTGCTAGGAGAGTACTAGATGTGAACTAATTATTACAAATGAGGGAAACCATTGAGCTTATGTTTCTTTGGGTCTGGCTTGCTTCACTTAATATGAACTTTTCCAAGTCTTTCCATTTCCTTACAAATGGGGCGATGTCATTCCTTCTGATGGCAGCATAGCATTCCATTGTGTATAAGTACCACATCTTCTTGATTCAGTCATCTACTGAGTGGCATCTGGGTTGGTTTCATATCTTTGCTATGGTAAATAGTGCTGCAATGAGCATCATTGTGAAAGTGGCTTTAGTATGGCCTTTTTTCTGGACAATTGGGTAGATGCCAAGTAGTGGATTTGCTGGATCATAGGGGAGCTCTATGTTCAGTCTTTTGAGGAACCACCACACTGCTTTCCCTAGTGGTTGAACGAGTTTACACTCACACCAACAGTGTAGGTGTGATCCCCCCTGGTCACTTCCCCACCAGTATCTCTTATTAGATTTTTTGATAATGGCCATTCTGACTGGAGTCAGGTGGAATCTCAAAGTTGTTTTGAATTTCATTTCCCTTATTGCTAGAGATATGGAGCATTTCTTCATGTGTCTAAAGCCCATTTTAATTTTTTCTTCAGAGAATACTCTTTTAAGTCTTTAGCCCACCTTTTAATAGGATGGTTGTTTCTTTGAAGATTTGTTTGGGAGAGATTCATTTTTTTCAGCTATAGATATATTTTAGATAACTACATATATTTTTGTAGAAAAAAGAATGGAAGCCATCATGCTGGCTCACAACTTAATTTCAGCTACTTCGGAGGCTCAGGGCTTAGGATCACAGGTCAAAGCCAACCAGGGCCCTACAGTGTGGGAGATCAAACTCTGTGAACATACAATGACCATAAGAGGAATCTCACTGCCTGGGAATGTAGCCTAATGGTAGAGTGCTTACCTACAATGCATGAAGACCTAGGTTCTATTCACCGGTACTGCATACTCAGGAAAAAGCTAGAAATGGCGCTGTGTCTCAAGAGGTAGAGCACTCACCTTGGGCAAGCGAGTCCAATGAAAATGTCTAGGCCCTGAGTCCAAGCCCTAGGACTGGCAAAAAGAAAAAAAAGAGCAATCTTACTTAAGTAACAAGGAATGTACCCTATATTTATACAGACTGAAAAATTCATTAAGAAATTAGAAAATATGTATAAAGTGCATAATTTCTTTTGTGTGTTGGCACTGGGTCTTCAACTGAGTGCTTCAGCTCTATCCCTGACCTTTTTTGCTCAAGGCTAGCACTCTACCAATGCAGCCCCAAATCAACTATCTTCAATTGAGATATAAGCGATGAATATTTCAGGATGCTTCATGAAAAACATTTTTATAAATTGAAACTTTCAACACAGTCTTATTTTAGTATGAATGTTGAGATGGGAAGAGAAAGAAAAAGTGAAATGTTTCCTGATCCCCATAGAGAAGAGACTCAGCAGAACCACTGTGGTCTGCAGGCTTCTTTGTGAGTTTTGTTTGCTTGTTTGATTTTTGTCAATTGTGGGGCTTGAACTCTGGGCCTGGGCACTGTCCCTGAGCTCTTCAGCTCAAGGCTAGTGCTTTAATCTGTGAGCCACAGTGCCACTTCTGGTTTTTCTGGCAGTTACTGGGTACTTTGGCTGGCTTTAAACTTTGATTCTCAGATCTTATCCTCCTGAGTAGCTAAGATTATAGGTGTGAGGTACCATCACCAGGCTGCTGCTCTGTTACTATGCAGGTTCTGAATCAAGAACTTCAATTTCTTACTTCAATTTTTTCTTCTCTTGCCTGATACTCTGCCATTTGAACGAAGCCCCAGTTCCTGGTCTTTGTTGGTTAATGAGCGATATTATGATTTTCTAATTTTCAGAGCAATGATTATAAAACCCAGCATTTTACTTACTTGAATAAATTAAGAGACAGGACCTAGTGAGATGGAAAACAAAATTTTTTTTCAAGTTGCTATCCTGTTCTAATGCATAAGTCTGGCTATTTTGCTTACACACAAATATGTATTTTACCAGTTTCTACTCTATTTTTGCTTAGCGTAAAACGACCACTGCCATTTCATAGATTTTGTTGTTGTTGTTTGTGGTTCTTGAACTCTGTGCCTGGGCTGTTCCTCAGATCTTCAGTTCAATGCCAGTGCTCTACTACTTTTGATTTGGCCAGTCCTGGGCTTGAACTCAGGGACTGAGCACTGTCCTTATATTTTCTCAAGGCTAGGGCTCTACCACTTCAGCCTCAGCACCACTTCCAGCATTTTTCTATGTATGTGGTATTGAGGAATTGAACCCAGGTCTTCGTGCATGCTAGGCAAGCACTCTACCACTAGGCCAAACTCCCAGCCCAAAATTATTCATCATTACTATTAGCTATCTTCTTTTTTTATCATTGATTCATCATGGTGCTTGGACTTTGGGCCTGGACACTGTCCCTGAGCTCTTCAGCTCAAGTATAGCGCTCTTCCTCTACAGCTCCACTTTTGGTTTCTGGTAGTTAATTGGTGATGTAAGTCTCAAAAACATATGTGTCCAGGCTGGCTTTGGGGTTTGAACCAAGATCCTCCAATCTCAGCCTCCATACTAGCTAGAATTACACGCTTCAGCCAGCAGTGCCTGACTGTTTGATGTCTCTGTCTCTGTCTCTCTGTCTCTGTCTGTCTCTGTCTGTCTGCCTGTCTGTCTCTCTCTCTCTGTCTCTCTCTCTGTCTCTCTCTCTGTCTCTCTCTCTCTGTCTCTCTCTCTCTCTGTCTCTCTCTCTCTCTCTCTCTCTCTCTCTCTCTCTCTCTCTCTCTCTCTCTCTCTCTCTCTCTCTCTCTCTCTCTTTGGTTGTAAGACTTTAATTGTGCACCTGGGCAGTGTCCCTGGGCTCTTCACCTCAAGGCTACAACCTTAAACACCTTGAGCCACAGTGTCACTGCTGGTTTTCTGGTGCTTAAGTGGAAGTAACAGTTTCATGGACTTTAGTGTCTGGCCTGGCTTTGAACTGTGATCCTCAGAACCCAACCTTCTGAGATCATTTCCAGCTTTTTTTTTGGTGTTAGTGGTACAGATTAATTGAACACAGGGCTTTGTGAATACTAGGCAAGCAAACTACCACTAGTGTGCACTCCAGCCTTAGATAATGCCTTTCTTTTTCTTTTTCTTTTTTTCACTCATGGGGCTTGAACTATGGGCCTGGATGTTTACCTTAGCTCTTCAGCTCAAGGCAAGAGCTCTACCACTTGAGGCACATTGCCATGTTGAATTTTCTGGATTATTTGGAAATAAGATTCTCACAGATTTTTATGCCTGGGCCGTCTTTGAACCTCGATCCTCCAGGGTAGCTAGGATTACCAGGGTGAGCCACCAGTCACGGGCATTAAATTATTATTTTTTGCATGTCCTATGGCTTCAACTCATGGCCAGAGCACTGTCCTAGGGCTTGCTCAAGGATAGCACTTTACTTCAGCCAGCCAACTCCTAGTCCAAATAGGCCACTCTTGAAGCTAGAATTACAGAGATCTGCCATAATACTGGCATGTCGTTATCTAAGTATATAATTTTTCTTCTATTTTTGATGGCTTTTCCTTAGTGTACATGTTTCCTACATATTTTATGGAAAACTTCCTTCCCACTGGGGCCATAAGTTAAGCCTAGTGGAAGAGTTCTTTCCGAGCATGAATGAAGACCCAAGTTCAATTCCTCAGCACAACATAGATAAAAAAAGATAAAAGTGGTGCTGTGGCACATGTGATACAACTTGCGCCTTAAGAATAAACAAAAACAAAAACAAGGATCGTGCTCAGGTCCTGACTCTAAGCCCAGTACTGGCAAAAAAAAAATTCTCCCCAAAGTAGACATTTAAACTTATTGTACTTCCCCCCAAGTCATAAATTTCATTTACAACAAATATATATGTATTTTCATTCCTGAAAAAAAATAGTTTAAAATGTGTTCAAATAAATGATGTAGGTTGATATATTTATCAAAATGGAATACTTGAACTCTAAAATAAAGTTTCTAGGTAATTTTTCTCATAAAATTGTAGTAATACTATAAAACTAATAAAAAAGGAATTTTAGTTATTAATTTCTTATGTTTTACCTTTAACATTATTACACTAAGCATACTGTTTATGGTATTAATACAGACAGCATGAAATATGATTATGTAAAAAAATTAAATGATTCAAAATAGTAAGGTTGTGGGCCAGTAGTTTGGCTTGGTGGCACACACCCTGGACTGGCAAAAAAGAAGTAGGGTTAGATAAAACAGATTTATTTCCAAATGTGTGGAAAATGATATGATTTCTTGTTTGGCTAGTCCTGGGGCTTGAACTGAGGGACCAGGAACTGTCCTTGGCCACATTTGTTCAAGGGTGGCACTCTGACACCTGAGCCACAGTGCCCCATCTGCTTTTTCTGTGTATGCAGTGCCGAGGAATTGAATCAAGGTCTTCTTGTATACTAGGCGAGCACTCTACAACTAGGCCACATTCAAAGCCAAAGTAGATTTTTGATGCTCTTGTGGAGTTTTAATTTTTTTAAATATTTGTACAAAGCAGAATGGATATATAAACAGACTTGAACTCACAGAACAGAGTCCCACATAATATTACAGTTACTCTGGCACTTCTCCCGATTGACAAAACACATTTCCAGGCATCTGCTCTGTCCTTAAGCTTTAGTAGCTGACTTGTCTTTCCATGGAGGCCTGGCCTGGATTCCTGGTGATTTCATGCATTTCATAGTTCCCTGTATATCCAGTAAGGTTGTCTTCTATGGGACCAGACCTGTCTGGTTTTTGGCCCACACAGGACCTATGTGTCTGAGGTCTCACATTATAAGTGGAAAATAAAACACAGTATAATAAGGACTGAAGAACTGCACACCATCATATTAACAATGAGAGTTTAATAGTTAGCAAAGTAAATACAATGAATACTTGACAAGAATCATGAGAGCAAGATAAAGAGATATCTTTTTAGGAAGGGGACAGGGAAGCTCTAAATCCAGACTGGCCTCCAAGTTGCCTTCAGACAGTAATTCTACTTCAGAGTCCGCAGAAATGTCTCCTTCCTCATGAGAAACAGAATGTCCTTCCTGAGTTAAGAGGGAGATGGATTCTGGTTTGTCGAATGGAGATTGAGTCTCTTTTAGTGAGATGGATGGGTCTGGATATTCTGTGAGGATGGATTCATTTTCCTCCAATGAAACCAGTATTGAGAGTACACTTGCTGCTTCCCATGGGGACATTTTCCATGAGCCCAGCGTGTGCCCCTTCAGCTTGCACAATAAGTGGAGTGTTACTCTGACTCAGATGGACTGACTCTGGGTGGAGTGTGAAAGGAAACGGAAGGAAATCTGGCTGCTCTTTTTCTTCCTCCATAGTATCTGCTGGTTCAACTGTGTCACAAATGGGGTTCAGAGCAAAAGGTATATCCACAAGACTCTAACCCTGTTTGGTAATTTCTACAGAAGGCCCATGCTTTCTGGAGTGCAGTGATGATTCTCTGTCTCCATCAGTCACCAGCTCCATTGGTGGGTTTTTCATCCGGAGTTCAGGATAAGCTCTTCCACGATGACCCAAACCTAAGAATGGAAATAGGTACAGAGTGGACAGAGTGGACTCTGCAAGTTGAAGTGTCACTCAACTTCCATGAGGATCTAATGGAGGAACCTGTAGAACTGGAGTTTGGACTGAACACTGAGGAGGTGTAGGGTCTTTCTAATGAGTGCTTATTCCCGAGTCCTTTCAGAGGACAGACATTACCTGGCTAACACCACCCACAAAGGGCATTTTGCCAAGCTCTGTAGAAGTAAGGGCCAACCAATATCTAGACCACATGGGCTTCCTACTCACAGGCTCTGAGGCACCCACACCAGGACTTCTACTTTTTCTTGGTCTTACTGGTCGCACATTCCTCCAGCTGGTCAAAAAGTATGTGTTTAGAAGAGCAGGTCCAAAGCCGGCATGTGGAGCCTCATATAGAGCTTGAGTTGTGTCAGGGTGTGGCAGTTCTTGAACTCGTAGAAGTCACTGGGGTAGAAGTCCATTCACATCGTATAGATGGAACACATGATGCTGTGGGCACATTCGGTACAAGGAAAGTGAGAGCCTTCTCTCTCCATCCTGAGCCTTCTACCAAAGCCCCTTTCTTGCAAGACTCTAATGCTGTGGCTGGCTTGCAGGGATGTGCACTTATGTGCTGGGAGGGGGGTAAGAGACACTCGAGAACAGGATGACTTTTACACCCCACTTCCAGAAGCTTCATAGAGAGGCCTCTATGCATCTGTCCAAAGTAAACGCACCTTAAAATAACTAAGTAAATGCTCTAAATAAATCAATAAGTGAATGCTCTAAATAAAGAACTAAATGTTCATTCCTCTAATCTTAGCCACCCAGCAGGCTGAGCTCTGAAGATCACAGTGGAAAGCCAGTCTAGTCAGTAAAAGTCTAAAGGCACTTGTCTTCAATTAGGCAGCAAAAAGCCAGAACTTGACCTATGACTCAAATGGTACAGTGCTAATTTTTGAACACCAAAGGGATGGCATTTAGACCTGGATTCAGGTTCAAGTGGCAGCACTGGACCACACACCAAAATGTAAATGCTTTCAGGTTCTAACAGGCAAAGCTATCACAATCCCTCCCTGATGGCTCAAAAGTGATTCAGCCCCAGCTTGTCCTCTGACTCCAGTATTTCACAGGCCTCCGCCATTAGTACTGACACCTCATTTCTTACTGGGAAATGGGATTTCCTAGGATGTCACCTAGGTGAGGGCTGCAGTTGGGAGCCACTTACTCATGCCTGAAATCCAACTTCTCAGTAAGCACACTGTTGAGAGTCCAGTAGCTTGTGAGGGAAATGAAATGGCATGGTGTCCCAGTCATAATAAAGTAGTTTGTGCACTTATATCATGCTTAGCTCCCCTGTGAACACCCCAGTGAAACAAACAGGCTCAGAGAGGAGCCAAGTATTCCAAGACTTGGCCAGGAGGGGTGAGCAAACCTGGGTTTGGAGGGGGAACACTCACTTTTTCAAGAGAATTTCCAGCAACTACTACATTGTCCTCCACTATTTGAAATTGTGCAGGAAGTTTCACACATAAAAGAGATCACCTTTCTGGTAGGCAGGGATCAGCTTTGTCAGCAGCATCTCCAACAGGCCTTCCTCCAGGATCCATAGGTTACAAGGCTCATTCAGAGTCTGAGCTGACTTACCATCACACTATGTTGGCAAAACAGTGGATATTTCAAACATAGGAATGGGACCACACTTCACACTGAGGAATTGGAATAGAGTAGATTGGAAATGACACACTCTAATCTCAGTATAGTCACTTGAAAGCACACAAGAGGGTTGTAGTGTGTGGGCAGGATGATGGGTTCAAATAGGTTTCCTCTCAATATACCTCATCTGAGTTGCCCTGGAGTTTCCTGGCTTTCTTCCTAGAGAAATGCCTGATATACTGGAATTTTGGCTTGGCACTGATCCAGCATCTACTTCTTCAAGTTGGACATCCATATCTCTCATGCCTGAGATGCGAGCCTCCTGACCTTTGGCAACAGCACCGCAACATCTTTCTGGTTCCTGAGCCACAGGCCAAGGGAGCTGCCTTGAGCTGGTTGTCACATACAGTGGCTTAGTTACCAGGGTTCCATATTCTGTTCCATTGTGAGAGAGGTAGGGTCACCTTTCAAGGCCCAATGACCATAGCTCCTTGCTCATAGAAGACCTCCCCAAAGACATACTGGAGGCTGAATCTCCCTTCCCACCTCACATATGGATGTAGTAAACAGCACACCTTTTTGTTCAATTCCCAAGTCATTAACTAGGCATAAGTGCTAGCCTGGACTCAGGCTCAAGGAGCCTTTCTTAGGTAAGATCCAAACTTAACTGTCACTATTCCCCTTACCCTTCACAAGACATTTTGCTTCAAAGTGCCTTCTCAGCTTGCATTTTGCCTCTTGCACATTTTTTTTGCTAGTCCTGGGACTTGACCTCAGAGCCTGACCATTGTTCTTAGGCTTTCTTTAGGCTATAGCTGTCCCACCAAGCCACAGCACCACTTCCAGCGTTTTCTATGTATATGGTACTGCAGAATCAAACCGGAGTCTTTTTGTGTGGTAGCCAAGCACTCAACAAATAGATGAAACACCCAGGCCATCTTGCACATATTTTTCAATTCAATCTACTAGGACGTTGTTAGGTTTCTGTATCCTAATCTATTTTTCTTCCTGATGAATATCTGTGCTGTCATCTGTAAAAATGCAAGTGGGAAAATCACAGAAGCATTGGTGACATAAAAAAGTCTTACAGACATAGATAAGTGTTCATTCTTTGTAGGAGAAAGGATATTTTGATATGATGATGACTATTTATAAATACTTTATCAGGGTGGCTCAAGTGGCAGAGGGCTAGACTTGGGAAAAGCCAAGAGCAGTGCTCAGGCCCTGAGTTCAAGCCCCAGGAATGGCAGAGAAAAGGAAAGAAAAGAAAAGAAATGTGCTTTTTACAAGTTATTCACTCACAGCATTTGCCCCTGAATTCTTCGCTTTTGCATCTTGTGACTTATCCCTTTCCCTGAATGTAGACAAGAAAAACAGATTTTATTACTTGCTATCCTGTTGTCCAATCTTTGGATATTAATTCAAAATACAATATTGCCTGAGATATTGTGTGTGTGCATGTGTGTGTGTATCTGCCAATGTGTGCATGCACACATGTGTACTGGGTTTAGGGCTTACACATAGGGCCTGTGTGATAACCCTCAGCATCTTTTCCTCAAAGGTATTAGTCTTTCACTTCTAGGTTGTTATAGCTAATTGGAGTTGAGAGATTCACACAATTTCTTGCCCTGTGCATTGGAACCCAGTGCTGGGTTCTCATATTGTTAATTGTAGCTATAGAGAAGGCTGAGGTCTGGGGATGCTCGTTAGAATCCAGCCATTGAGAGAAAGTCACTGATAGAAATCTTTATCTTCAGGTAAGCACGAATAAATAAGGCAAAAGTGGAACTGTGGCTCAGTTCCTCTTGTACCAGCCATGAGAAAATTAGTAATTGGCAGCACCTGGTCCCTGAGAGAAATCCTTAGCACTGGTTCAAATAAAGAAAGAAAATAATGAAAAAAATTAAAACTTGCTGAGGAATCCATAAGAATAAACGTGCCTGTGAATAATCTTGTAATTTCAGACTCCCTCAAGAGCTTATGACTCTCTATATTTTATCAAGTTTTTTTAAAGATATTTACATATTTTCTATCTTTCTTAAACAGAGATAGCCATCCACAAAACACAAACACAAACTCTCACACAGTATACCACCCATCCATAAGTGTCTGGCTATGTATATATGTATAGTCGTATGTATTGATCTGTCTCTCTATACTAATATGTAAATGCATAAACATATGTATTTAGACAAACAGGAAACATACATAGATAGGTCTCAGGCATTTCCAGATTTTGTGCAAGTCTACTGAGTGCAACGTACCATTGTATTGTTTGTCAAGATAGAGTCCCTCTAACTTTTGGACAGATTCTTGTCCTTTGATACTTTTTTCTGCCGGTCCTGGGTTTTGAACGCTAGGCCTGGATGCTGTCACTGAGCTTGAGCTTCTTGCATTCAGTAGTTTATTGCAGATAAGAGTCTCATGGAGTTTCTGTCCTGGGCTGGCTTTGAATTGTGATCCTCAGATGTCAAACTCCTGAGTAGCTAGGATGACAGTCTTGAGCTACCAGTACCTGGTTCCTTTGCCTCTTTTACCCTTTTTTTTGGCCCCACCACAGCCATGGTATCTACCTTCCTATGTTCTCTCCACCTGCCCCCAGACAGGGGTCTGACAGATGCTTTCCACCCACTTATTCATGTCCTCCTCTGTATAGGCTGACAGCTAAGACATGCACTCACTTGTCTGGATGCCAAAAACAAAGCCATGTGATTGTTTCTCAGTCTGGAACATCCTATCAGATTTATAGCACCACAGAGGGTCAGGTTGATGCTCCTCCAGGGCTTCTTAAATTGTTCTCATATTAATCCACAACACGTTTGTCATCACTTGTCCAGCTAATTCATGAACTAAACCAGCATTCCCTACAAACTTAGATCCCAATACCATGAGGACACTCAAGGGTGCATTAGGAGTGTGACCTGCAGGTGGATGTGAGCCTGTCTAACTTGGAGGGGATTTCTCCACCACAGGAAATGGAATACAAATTTAGAATCTGCTTTCATGAGGTGACAATCTCTGGCAGATGTTCTTATCAAATGTGGCACTGCCTACTTCCAGCTTAAAACATGGGTTGATGACCCAGCATAACGGAGAATGCATTCACCCAGGCCCAACACATAGGCTGGGACCCTGAACTTTCAGGTAGCATTTGGCTTTGAAGGTCATGAGATCTTAGTCTACAAATGATGAGCCCCCTCCCGTGAGGCATAACAAACGGAGCCAAAGTGCAACCCAGTTAAGCACCAGATCAAGCTTCCCTTCTTCAGTAGGGTATGGTTTGAAAACTGTGCATAGCTTCTGTTTGAAGCCAGTCCAGAAAGGAAAGTCCATGAAACTCTCATTTCCAGTTAACTGTCAAGAAAAAGCCAAAGATAGAGATGAAGCTCAAGAGAGGTAGAGAGCCATCTGAAAAGAATGGTTACACCCTGCAACATCCTCATTATCTGATCTTGAAACCATCTCTGCGTGCATCCCAGCATGCAGCCAGCATCTGGGGGTGACAGTGACCCCTGCGCCCATTGGCAATCTGCACTGTCTCTGACATCTGTAATGTGAACCTCATTCTGTTGGGTTTGTGAAGCGGAGTCAACCCTGCAGAAGGATTCAACTGTGCCCTAACTAACACTGTCCCCTGGGGCCCCTAGCATTCCCCCATCTGCACCCCTCCTGTGGCTTCTGATCCTAGGGAGCCCTCCTGCCCTGTCCAACACTCACATGAAGTGCATATTTCTGCTCCTGGGGCAACTTCTCCACAGAGAGTACATGACATGCCCACTCTCCAGGCACGGGGAGATCCTGCCAAAGTAGCAAATCAGTGATAAGGACATAAAGTGATGAATAGAATTTTAGATCCTGATGGTAGACAGTCTGCAAAATCCAAGGGAGAGTGGAATTGGAGGGGACCAGGGATCAGGATGTGGGCATGGAGCTTCCCTGCCAACGGGGTGGGGGAAGTCACAGGCTGGGGGATGCACAGGATGATACATGGGCCCTGTGCAGCTACTGGGTCACCCCTTCTGCATCTCAGCCTTTGGCTTTGAGCTCTGTGATCGTCAAGATGTGCACACTCTGTACTCTGGCTGGCAGAAGAAAGGACCCTGGGAAGACAATTGTAGACCCTTTGTGAGTGTAGGAAGGGGTAAGCTGGACACCCAGTCCAAGAGGAGCTAAAACTGGAGTCGAGGGGTGTGCAAGGAGTGGGTGTGAGGGTTGTGGGCAGTCACAGTCACGGCAGAGGTGGCTCTGTCTATGGGGTGAGTGCCTCCCTGCAGGCACAGCACTGGAGATATCAGAGATCCACATGAAAAGGAAAACCTGGAAATGGCACTATGGTTCAAATGGTAGAGCATCAACCTTGAGCAAAAGAGCTCAGGGACAGTACCCAGGACCTGAGTACAAGCCTCATGACTGTAAAAGAAAAAGAACCAGGACTATGAGAGGGAAGCTGGTACTCTCTGGGTCTAATCAGACCCAAGAAGAGGCCGGGATAGGCTGTGGAAAAACACAGAGAACATCTTCCCCCAGCTCATCCTGACCTGCATGCAGGGACAGCCATGTAACTAGGGCTATGGTGAGATCATCTTCACCCCTGTGCTGCCATCTGAATTGTAGGCCTCTGTCCTGGCATGGGGTGTCCTGATGGCTGAGCAGGTGCCCTAACCCTAGATGGAGAGCAGCCACTGACTGTGGTAGTTAAGGAGAGATCTGTTCCATAGCTATCAGGCCACCCAGCATGGGAGCCATAACCACCCCTCACCCAGGTAGAGGCCAATGGTTCTCCAGGGGCTACTAACATTGCCCCACCCCTAGCTCTGGGTACACGTGACATTCCCTCCACAAGGAGCAGGACAAAGTGAGAGATCAGGAAGCTGCCTATGGGCTTCAGATGATGGCCAGGCTGGCACTACAGATGGCCTCACTCTGTCACCACCTTCCCCTGCCTCCATCTTTCCTCCATCATGCCTCTCTACCTCCCACCCATTAACCTTGGAAACCAATGAACTGGGCTCTCATCATTCCTCTCATCTCTTCACCCACCTTGCCATGCGTCCATCCCTCTGTCACTTCCACCCCACACACATCCCACCACCAGCCACACTGTAGCTTATGAGGATCCCCGAGGAAGCTCTTGGTGAAGGGCTTGTGACCACAAAACAGGTACTATCACCCGCTCCGGCCTAATCCACCACAGAATAAGAACAGCCAAGCAGGCACACACTGCAGCAGAGTTGCTCTGCTGCCACCCTGATTTCTTGATGGCCAGGACTTGGCTCTCCTCAGCCTCTCAGCTCAGTAACCAGAACATTGTGCTTTCACAGAGCCATGGCTTCCAGTCTCCATGGACACAATGACATCAAGGTGATGCCAACTTCCCCATCTCTATATACTTCTAACTATGGGATGGGAGCTGAGGTTCTCTTCTGTGACTCCATCCGCTAAGAGGCTCATGCAGATTTCTATCCTTTGCTCATCATGGTGACGCTTTGGATAACAAGTCACTCCTGGGCTTCCAGTTCACCACATATAGAACCCATACTCCAACACTTTTCTTAGAAGGACTGATGACTTTTAAATATTCTCTAGTTTTAAATTTCTAGTTCCTTCTCTCTTTCATTTATATATTTCCCTTCCTCACATACTTCCCTTTTTTTACCTTCCTTCTTTCATTCCTGGCCTTGAACTCAAGACCTGGAGCTTTTTCTTAGCTTTTCTTTGCTCAAGGTAGCACTCTAGCTCTTGAGCCACAGCTCTACTTCAATCTTTGTTCTTGCTCTCAACTGGGAGTAAGAGTCTCATGCATTTTTCCCTTTGCTGGGTTGGTTTTAAACCACAATACTAAGATCAGGATCCTGAATATGCCTCGGATTACAGGTATTATCTAATCAAAACAAATTCCTGATTTCTTTTTTAGACATAATTAGTTCTTTCAGGTGAGCCACCAGCCACTCATGCAAAAGCATTGCAGGATCCCAGCATTCATCTTGTCTCCAGTCTTATTCCATCCATCTCACAATGGCCATCTAAAACACCCTGCTGCATGCCTGAAGTCGCAAGGAACGTTCTCAACGCCATGAGAAGCCCCCTTAAGCTCTGCCTCAGATATGCCCAGCCCCCATCCCACTTCCACATGAGCATTTGTTTAGGAGAAATTTCCTGAGTACATCATCATCTTTTCTTCACCATTCAAATTTCATCTTTGGAGTCGTTTCTCCCAGACAAAGAGGAACATGATCCATGGTTTGATAGCAGCTCCAGCTTCATAGTCCCAGCCACCAACAGCCCCCTTTTACCCTGCCAGACACCTGAATTCAAGAACAATGTTTTCACTACCCCTGACTCTTATCAAATGTTTTAACTTTTACAGTGCATTAAAATAATTTTACTAAATGGAATAAACACATGGCATCAAGCTTCAGAATCTTTGCACCTGAACTTTTAGTGAATAACAGATACACCAGCATTTCTGTAGCCAACAGAAATCTTAGCTTTCAGATTTCAGCATTCCTAGTATCCAAGTTTGGATGTGCTAACACTGCCCTTAATGGGGAACTTCAATCACACAATCCCACAACAATCAATGTCATTTGACATTCACTTGTAGGTGGTGCTAGGAAAAAGACTGATGTACCAACTCCATGCTGGCTTGACCTATGCCATCTTCAAACCTGGAGCAAGTGGGGCTCCTCTCTCCATGACACCTTTTGTGTACTACCCCAGGAGGACCTTTACCTTGAGACAAAATTATGAAGAGTATCTCTACCAGCAAAGATTCTAGTGAGATGTGCCTACATGGATAAAGCTAAAATCTCACTAAAGTGAGGTTGTTGGCAGTGCTGGAGCCTGAACTCAGGGCCTGGGCACTAAGCATTTGTACTCAAGACTAGCCCTTTACCACTTGAGCCCAAACTCCATTCCCAGCTGTTTTTATTTTTGGTAGTAAGAATCTATCAGACTTTCCTGTTCTAGGTGACTTGGAACTTCCATACTCAGATCTCAGCCTCCTGACCAGCCTGGATTAAAAGTTTGGATCAGCCATGCCCCACACCTGAGGACTTCTGCCAGCCCATTTTTTTCCCAAAAATTGGAAGAGGAAGATGAGGGAGGGTTGGGCTGATCCTGCCCTGCATATGAAGGAGAGCATCAGCGCATGAACTTCATTCCCTGTTGTAGGCTGCTGGAGGAAAAGGAAGCAAATAGGCACAGGCTGGCAGCAGATGCCACAGAACAACTTGTGACCAAGACTCCCAGAGCAGACCTCAGAATCGATGACAGATTTGGATCTACCCAGTAACAGAGGCAGTGGTGACACCTGAAACTGCGCGTTTGAGCCTTTGCTGCTAGTAAACAGGGCCACCTATGTCTCAATGAGAAAGGTGAGATTTTGGTGGAGAAGGTGAGATTAAACATTATGTATCATGCAAGAAGACAGACTATAAGGGGTCTTTTATTATTCCAAGTGAAATTTTGGATTTCCTCTTCTGTTTCTTTAAAGAATGACATTGGGATATTGATGAATATTGCACTGAAGTTGTACATAGTCCTTATCAAGATTGCCATTTTTACAATATTACTTCTTCCAAAGCAGGAGCATAGGTTTTTGCATTTCCTCAGTTCTGCATTAATTTCCTTCTCCAGGGTTTATAGTTCCATCAAAATGGTGCTTTACATTCTAAGTTATTTCCTAGGTATTTTATTTTCTTTGATAGCAAAATGAGTTGCTATCCTGATTCTTGCCTCATTCCTCTCATTTGTTGGCATATAGGAAAGCAGTTGACATTGAGGGTTAATTTTATACCCTGCTACCTTACCAAAGTTTTATATCAGCTCAAGCAGCTTCAGAGTAGAGTCTATAGGGTTCTTTAAATACAGAATCATGTCATCTGTAAGGAGAGAAAGTTTCAGTTCCTCTTTCACTTTTCCTCCTCACTCCAGTTAGAATGGCCAACATCCAGAAATCTAATAACGTATGCTGGAGGGGATGTGGCCAGGAGGGAACACTACTACACTGCTGGTGGGATTGCAAACTCGTTCAACCACTATGGAAAGCACTATGGCAGTATCCCAAAAAGACTAAACATAGAGCTCCCCTGTGATCCAGCAATTTCACTACTTGCCAATCGTCCAGAGAGGACATACTAAATTCACTAGAACAATAACATTTATCACAGCACTATTTACCATAGCAAAGATATGGAACCAACCCAGATGCCCGTCAGTTGATGAGTAGATCAAATATGGTATTTTTACACAATGGAATTCTGTGCTTCTGTCAGAAAGAATGACATAGACGAATTTGTAAGGAAATAGAAAGATTGTAAAGTTTAGAAATTAGTTTCTGTCTCCTTCTCTCTCCTTCTCTATCTCTGTAATATTTAGAAGTTCCTGTTTCTCTCTCTCTCTCTCTCCCTCTCTCTCTCTCTCTCTCTCTCTCTCTCTCTCTCTCTCTCTCTCTCTCTCTCTCTCTCTCTCTCTCTCTCTCTCTCTCTCTCTCCCATCCTTAGGCTTGAACTCAGGGCCTGAGATCCTTTGCTCAAGGTAAGCACTCTACCATTTGAACCACAGTGCTGCTTCTGGCTTGCTCTTTTCACGTAGTATTGAGGAATCTAACCCAGGCCTTCATCCTTGATAGGTTAGCACCACTCTACCACTAAGCCACACAGTCAGCTTTTAGAGGTTTCTGACAAAGGTTTTCCTACATGCTATTATTTCTTCTGTGGGTGCTCTTAATGCTTGCTGAAGGTTGACTTTGTTTAGAAGACTCACCCTAATGCTCCCATATACAGAGACTCTATATATAGCTAAATGTTTTTCATTACTCAGAATTTCTCTATTGTGTATGTTCTGAAATGTACTGAAGACTGACTTCTGATTAAAAGTCATTGCACATTTGTTCCATTCATTAGTTTTTTTTCCTCTATGGGAATCAGGTTTGTGATGAACACAGAAGTATGCCTTCCAGGTCAAACACTTTCTACATTTGTAATATTCATAAGTTTTTTCTCTCCTATGTGCATTTTATACTTAGTCATGCGTTCATGATGGATTTTTCATATTCTTATATTCATACGATTTTTATCCTGTGTCTGTGTGGTATCATGCAAACTCAACTATGAGTTCTTCAAAAAAATTTCCCTTTCATTTTATTCATAGGATTCTATCCTGTGGGTGTTTAGTGATAAATCTTGACTTGTGCCTTTTGGGGAAAAGACTGAACATTTGCTACATTCATTAAGGGTTTTATCTTGTGTTGGTTCTGTGACACAAGCTGAGTTTTCTTCCACAGACTAAAAAGTCTTTCCTATTTATTACATTGGTAAGCTTCTCATATGTGTGAACTCTCCTTACGCTTCCTGAAGTGTGAATACTGCATGAAAGACTTTCAACTTTGGTTATATTCCTAAGGTTTCTAATACGTGTGAATTCTGTTATGCCTCCTGTAATGTGACTTCCATCTGAAGGTCTTACCACATTTGATGCACTCGTACAGTTTCTCTCCTGTGTGTGTTCTCTGATGCAATTTGAGGGAAGACTTCCATTTGAAAGACGTTCCACATCGGTTACATTCATAAGGTTTTTCTCCTGTTTGAATTGTCTTATGCATGTTGAGGTTTGGCTTCTGTGTGAAGGACTTTCCACATATGTTACACTCATAAGGTGTTTCTCCTGAGTATATTCTCTGAAGAACATGGAGTTTTATCTTAAATTTGAAAGATTTTCCGCATTCACGACATGCATAAGTTTTCTCTCCTGTGTGTGTTCTATTATGCCCATCAAGATATGACTTCCACTTGAAGGTTTTTCCACATTTGGAGCACACATAAGGTTTCTCTCCTGTGTGTGTTCTTTGATGCAATTTGAGGGAAGATTTCTGTCTGAAAGACTTTACACATTGGTTACATTCATAAGGTTTCACTCCTGTGTGTATTCTCTGATGAACACGAAGGTTTCCCTTCCCTTGGAAAGACTTTTCACATTCCTGTGTCTGTGATTTGATGAACTCGAAGGTGTATCTTCTGGGTGAAAGAGTTTTCACATTTGTTACATTCATAAGGTTTCTCTTCTGTGTGTCTTCTCTGGTGCAAAGTGAGGTATGATTTCAGTCTAAAAGTTTTCCCACCTTTATCCCATTCATAAGATTTCTCTTCTGTGTGAGATCTCTGATGTGTGCTGAGAGCTGAATTCTGGGCAGAAATTGTATTACGTTCCTCATATTCATAAGGTTTGTCTTCTCTTGGAGATCGAGGTTGGGGCGTCAGGTCTGACTTCTCACAAATTAATTTTCACACTTGATGTACACATCACATATCTCAGGATATTTGCTCTGAGGTATTATAAGGCGTATTTCATTACTGAAAGATTTCGCACATTCACTACATGTATGAGGAGTCTCTCCTGTGTACATTTTCGGATGTGTAGTGATGGTCGGTGTTAAGTACAATATTTTTCATCACACAGTACATTTAGCAGTTTTCCTCCCTCCCTGAAGAATTTCTTGGGCAGGGAGAACAGAATTATGATACTGCAGATCTTTTGGCCTGTCACAATCATGAATAAAATGCTCTGAATATCCGATGGATTTTTTAAGAACAGGAGACATACGAGATCTATATGCAGCATGCATCTCATCAGGCTTAGGAGACAGAAGCATGTTCTGACACTTAATGAACTCCTCAGTCCTCACCCCTAAGTTGTTACCGTTATTACTAATCAGCTCTGGATTATGTGCAGAGCTCAAATTTAAAGTTGTTGCTAATCTCACGTTTTCCTCCACTTCGATACTACTTGCAACTGCTACTTCACAAAGACATTCATGTGGACTTTCCTGGCAGGTCTTGAACACATTTTCCATTACCTGGCATCTAAAATGAGTCATAGAAAAAAAGACACAAACACACACGAGATAAAAATATTCCTTACTGTAAAGGTAATGACTTTACTTTCCCATCCTAAGTGTTAGATATTTTAAAATAAAAAGTGGAAATTGATTTGTGAGAAATATATGCTTTTCTCCCGAACATATTAAGCAAATGATATTTTACAATGACCAACAATGTTTTTCTGTGTTTTAGTTCTCTTTTTATATCACAGGAAATATTTATTGAAATTACCCAATTATGTATTGCTACAGTTTTAAGCTGAGTAGTACCTATAGAATACCTGCAGCTGTTTTTTTTTTCAAATACTGTTTTGTTTATACATTGAGGAATAGCTGCCTTTCTTTTATTTTTGAGAAATAATCTAAATATTGTGCTGTTTTGCATCTTTTTAAAACTTTCTTTTATTTCTTCTCTTTTTTTTTGTAGTTCATAGGCATCGGCCCTGTCCCTGAACACTTCAGCAGAAGACTATAACCCCTATCCTTGAGCTACAGCCCCACTTCTGTTTTCTAGAGTTAA
Source organism: Megascapheus bottae (assembly GCF_031878675.1). NCBI lineage: Eukaryota > Metazoa > Chordata > Mammalia > Rodentia > Geomyidae > Megascapheus > Megascapheus bottae. Next base: position 301,827 of record NW_028327735.1, read on the forward strand.
CTACATATAAGAGTCTCAGGTCCTGAGTAGCAGATAGGATTACCTTACCCAGTTTCAATGCTGTGTGCTTATTAACCATTAAGTGAGGAACACGAATTTTTTCTAGATTCAGCGGCCACAAGTTTGGTTTATATGTCTGTTTGCCTTTGATCCAAGCAAGAACGATTCTTGAGAGTAAGGACTTACACCTATATCCCTTCAGTTACAACTTCTTACTGAAGTCTCAATTTAGGTATTTGTGGGAATTTTGAAATTTGTTTCTTTCCATTTGAAGTCTTATAAAAATTCCTTTTCTAACACTCCTGTCCCTCAGAACCATGGAAGACCAGAAAATCTCCAGCTCATTGTCTAGTTAATTTTCTTATGTTGATTGAAACTTTGTTGTTTTTTTTTCCTTCCATTCCTGGGTTTGAACTTAGGACCTAACCACTGTCCTTGGGTTTTCTCAAGACTAGATCCCTACCAATGAAGTCATTACTTCTGGCTTTTTCTATGTATGTGGTAATAAGGAATCAAACCTGTGTCTTTGTGCATGCTAGGCAAGCACTCTACCACTAGGCTCAATTTCTGGTGGAAAGGTCTGGTTCTGAATACCAGTATCTTCCTACCAGCAAAAAGATATTATGCTTATCAGAGAATAATGCCCTGACTTATTCCTTGTTTGCTCAATCCTTTATAGTCTTAGATTTAAAGAAATGAAATTTCTTTCTTTCTTTCTTTCTTTCTTTCTTTCTTTCTTTCTTTCTTTCTTCCTTTCTTCCTTTCCTTCCTTCCTTCTCTCTTCCCTCTTTCTTTCTTTCTTTCTTTCTTTCTTTCTTTCTTTCTTTCTTTCTTTCTTTCTTTCTTGTTTTGCAGTCATGGGACTTGAATTCTAGAGCTGGCTGTTCTTCCTGAGCTCTTCAGCTCATGGCTACTGCCCTATGTCTTTAGCCTCAACCCCACTTCTCATTTTCTATTGGTTCATTGGACAGAAGAGTCTAAGGTGTTTTGTGATAGGTCAGTCTTTGAACCTTGATCCTCAGATCTCAGCCTCCTAAGTAGCTAGGATTACAGGCATGAGCCACGGGCTCATGGCTTTCTCATTTTATTTTGTTTCACAGTGATTTCTACAGAGAAATCTAACGTTAACTCTACTGCCACATAGAATTCATTGTATCACCCTATGATTCTTGGTGCCGGGGGTTTGGGCTAGCATGCACAAAGACCTGGTTCAGTTCCTTGGTACTACATACAAAGAAAAAGCCAGAAGAGGTGCTATGACTCAAGAAATAGAGATCTAGCCTTGAGAAAACCCAAGGACCATGCTCAGGCCCTGAGACCAAGCATAGGATTGGGAAAAGAAAATGATTCTTGATTCATTCACGAAGAATTCCATATGTTCCCCACAGGATTTAGGGTAACTAAGAATATTATTGCTCAGTACATCACAACATGAACTTACCAATGGGGCTCAGGCTCCAACATCAATATGAAGATACATTCATTCCCCGTGATATTCTTGTCAGAGGAATTTCCTATCCAGAGTTCTGCACAGTGCTCTAGCTTGTCAATTAATACAGGTTTGGGAACACAGGGCCCTGTAAATTAGAAACAGTAGAGAACTATTGCTTATGCTGTGTCATCATTGCTTTAAGTTCGCAGACATCCTACTCACAAGTTATCTATTGAATCTTTTTTGTCATTTCTCACTGGCTCCATGGTTGGCTTTTCCCCAGCTCTGGATTCATTTTGTATGGCATAAACTTAACTGTCTTGCTCAAGGCTAGAAAAATACCAGTTTGAGTCCCAGCTCCACTTACATGCATAGGTCTTCATGCATGCTAGGCAAGCACTCAACCACAAAGTCAAACTCTTGACACTCCACTAACAGTTTTGAGGGGTTACTTGGATTTATAGAGTTTCATGGCAATTTTTATGCCATTGCTGGCTTCAAATTAGAATTCTTAGATTTCTTCCTCCTGAATATTTTAAGATTACAGGCATGAAACATTGCACCTAGTGCCAGGTTTCCATTATAAACTCACTGTTTAGTGATTTGTAGATCCTATTTCCAATAATGATATATATTCTATTCTGGATTGTTTATCCACTTACAATTACTGTGTAAGTTTGGAATGTCATTTCCATTAGAGGAAACATAATTTAGAACTGTTGTCAAAGTATCCTGAAGGTATCCTGAAGAATGAGTACAAAATTACCTTAGGTTTTCTTTAGAAAGTAATGACACTTCTCAGGACCTGGAATCTTTCATTTAAATAGTATTGAAAGATTGATAAACATTCACGTATCAGCAAAATAACAAGGCACTTGGCCTTGCAAGTGAATTTGACTTTTGCTCACCTAAGGACACCAGGTTGCTGTAGGTCTCCAGCATTACATCTCTGTACAGGGTCCTCTGAGCATTGTCCAGATGCTGCCACTCCTCCCAGCTGAAATCCACAGCTACATCATCAAATGACACCAGCTTCTGGAATGGCACATTTTCATCAAGTAATTAACACCGAGTTGTAAACACACCATGTCTGGAATTTTATTCTTTTTTTTGTTGGACTTTTATTCCTTTACTTAAATGTTTAGACTTACATGAAATATTGACCTGAAAAGCTTAGGGATGGTGCCTAGGCCCAGAGTTCAAGTCCAAAGACCCACAAAAAAATAAAAAGGCAAGCCAGGTGTTGGTGGCTCATGCCTGTCATCCTAGCTACTCAGGAGACTGAGATCTGAGGACCATGGTTCAAAGCCAGCCTGGCACAAAATTCCATGAGACTCCTTTCCAATTACCCACCATAAAATGTTTAATGGCTTGTGGCATATCATGGTAGAGCAATTGTGGTATCGACAAAAATAAGTCGGGGGAGTAGATTTAGGTTATAAATGGAATTATTCCATTGAAAAAGAACTACATTATATGATGACATATGCTGGTACTGTGAGAATATTGCAAAATCTTATGGTATCAAGTAATAATACTGTGAAGTACACCCAGAATGTTAATGTTCTATGTCTGGCATAATAGTCACTTGGGGAAGAAACTTTTTTGTCTTTTTTTTGGCTGGGGGATTTGTAAGGCTTGAACTCTGGGCCTGGGCACTGTTCCTGAGCTCTTCAACTCAAGGCTATCACCCTACCTATGAAGCCACAGTGCCATTTCCCATATTCTAGTGGTTAACTGTAGATGAGAGTCTCATAGACTTTCTAATGCCCAGGCTGGCTTTGAACCAAATCTTTAGATATCAGCCTGATATCTGAGTAGCTAGGATTACAGGTAAAATTCACTGCACCTGGCAAGAAATTTATTTCTTGCTGTTTTATACTACAAATTTACTGCATGTTTTAATTTTTCAAAAAGACTGAGGATGACCTTTATTCTGTATATAATGGGAAGAGGGGTAGGGAGCTGTGAGCAGAAGAACTGAGGGGCAATACTCAGGGTAGGACAATAGCCTTGAACTAAAGAGCTCATGGCCCAAGGTCCAAGCCCCATGACTTTCACCACTACCCCACAAAAAAAAGTGGAAAAAATTGGAGATTGGAGAGGATTTTCTAAAAAGAATATATAGAAATAGTAGTTCAAAATGTAGAAAGAAGTTCAATATTAACAGTCATGAGAAAAATTAAAATTACAATGAAATCATTACTTTAAATATGTTAATATAAATATAGTTTTAAACAAAAAGACCCACATACACACACACAAACACACACACACACACACACGCATAGAAAAAGACAACTTTCAAAGTCTAACTATTACTGGGAAGGTAGTGAGAAGAAGTAGAACTTTGGAATAGTTCTGCAAGGAATATAAAACAATCAAAAATTGCGTGGACAGTGCTAAAAAAGTACTAAATATAGAATTACATAGAAATATGGTCCAACACTTCTATTTCTAGACTTGTACCTAACGGAAGAGAAAGCAGAGACTAGAACAAATATGTGGAGAATCCATTCACAACTATAAATAATAATCAAAAGATAGAAATATGCAAAACAATGCATTGAAAAGGAAGAACATTTTACTATATTTTACAGATGAATCTTGATTACAGTAAACTAAAAATACAGCAGTCATAAAGGAAGAGCTAGGGTATGTTTTCCCTTCCAGAGCTTCCAAGGATCAACAAACCCTTAGAGCCAAAAAGCACGATGGTTCCAGAGAATGGAGTAGAGAGGAACAGGAGCTGAATGTTTAATGATTATACATGGAAGATGAAAATTGCTCTAGATGGGTAGAATGAAGAGAGAACTGTACCCTAAACAATGGTTATGTAGCCACACAGGATGGGACACACCTATACTCCCTGATCTTGGGAAACTCAAGAAGGATTTCTAGCCATCCTAGATGCATGGAAAGATCTATCATAAAAAGTAATGTGGAGGGGCTGGGAGTTTGGCATAGTTGTAGAGTGCTTGTATGAAGACGAAGGTTCAATTCCGCAGTACCACATACACAGAAAAAACCAGAAGTAGTGCTGTGGCTCAAGTAGAAGATAACTAGGCTTGAGGAAAGCTGAAGGACAGTGCTCAGACCGAGTTCCAGCCAAAGGGCTTGTTTAAAAAAAAACAGAAAGGTGAGCATGATGGGGTGGTGGCTCACTTCTATAATCCTAGCTACTCAGGAGGCTGAGATCTGAGGATCAAGGTTTAAAGCCATCCTGGCACAAAAAGACCTGAGACTCTTATCTCCAATTTACCTTTAGAAAATGGGAAGTGGGGCTTGGCTCCAGGGTAAGGTGGTAGCCTGGAGCTGAAGAGCTCAGGGATAGTGCCCAGGCTGAGTTCAAGATCTATGACCCACCCAAAAAAAAAAAACAAAAAACAAAAAATAATTTGGAAAAATTTGGATTCTGTGAATTTTATCAGGCATATAAATGTCTTTTTTTGCTGTTGAAATAACAAATTGTTTGGAAACATTTTAAAAGTTTTTACCTAGAAATGTACACTACAAATGGAATTAATAACAAACACAAAATATGCAAAAGATACAAATTATCACAATATGGGTATCCTGCTTCTGTATCTTTTCACTGACTCCTGATCAAATGAGTCACATATTCTAAATCATTTCTCCCAGTCGATATATGCCACACATGTTAGCTTGTACTGAACTTCTTGGGAAATCAAAAGCAAATACGAAGCAAATGTGTGTTAGATTTTTTCATCAGTGATATTTCAAATATAAATCCCTACTCATTGCATTCTTTAATATCAATGCCGGAATCTAACTTACACTGGCAGAATCTTCAATCTTTTGAGAATCTTCAAAAGGGTGTGTAAATATTTATGATTGTTATGTCCTGCTGGAGGAAAGATACCTTTAGTAGTATGTAGTCACCTTCTTTGTCTTTTCTTACTAATTTTAGTTTGAAGTCTATTGTATCTGATATGAGGATGGCAACTCCAGCCTGTTTATGGGGGCAGTTAGCTTGATAGAGTTTATTCCAACCTCTTACTTTCAAAAGATGAATGTTTTGGGGTAAGATGTGTCTCTTGTAGACAGCAGAACGATGGCTCTTGCTTTTTGATCCAACTAGACAGCCTATGCCGTTTAATTGGAGAGTTAAGTCCACTGATATTGAGAGTTAGGATTGAGAGATATCTATTAGTTCCTACCATTTTTAAAAGCTTTTAGTAGGGCCTGTGTCTTGACAGTTCTTGTGGTCCTTAGATGGTATGCTGTTTAGGTGCCATTTCTTTCCCTATATTGCATTTATTTTGGTTTTCTATGTAGAGAGCATCTTTGAGAATTCTCTGTAGTGTTGGTTTTGTTTCAACATATTGTTGCAGCTTTTCCCTGGAATGGAATATTTTTATTATTCCCTCAGTTATGAATGAGAGCTTAGCTGGCTACAGTATTCTTGGTTGGTAGTTATTTGATTTAAGGGCATGACATATATGCTTCCAGTCACTTCGTACTTGCATGGTCTCTGTTGAGAAATCTGGGGTTATTCTGATTGGTTTGCCTTTATAGGTTACTGATCCCTTTTCCCTGCCTGCCTTTACGATCTTTTCTTTCGTTTCTGTTGATCCAGTTCGGATCACAATGTGGCAGTGGGATGTTCTTTTCTGGTCAGGTCTGTTTGGGGTTCTAAAAGCTTCTCGTATCTGGATGGGCATGCCCTTCTGGATATTTGGGAAATTCTCTGAGATGATTCCCTGAAGTATATTTCCAGTACCATTGACCTCTATCTCCACGCCCTCCTAAATACCAACTAGCCTTAAATTAGGCTTCCTAATTGTATCTTGGACCTCCTGAAGCGCTCTCTCATATTTCCTAGATTTGGATTGACTCATTTTCTGTTCTTTCTCTATAATACCTAAATCATCTTCAGTCCAGGAAATTCTCTCCTCTGCATTGTCTAACATACTATCAAAACTATCTACTTTATTTTTCATCTCCCTTGCTTCTAATTGCTCACTTTTGATGCCTTGCATCTCTTGTTTTAGATCATGTATGGATTTCTTTATCTCCTGGATTTCCTTTTGAGTGGTTAGCTCAGTAGCTTTATTTTCTTTGGATATTTGTTGGAGTTTGGTCACGTTTTCATTTGTGGATTCTATGAATTCATCCATCTTTCTTTGAAAAACCTTTATTATGGCCTCCTTTATGGCTTCTTCTTTTTCACTTATCACCTTGTTTATGCTTTCCTCTTGTTCAGCTATGGCTTCCTCCATTATCTCTTTCTTTATATTTTCACATTTTTCATTAATGATGTTTATCAATTGCATTTGTGTAGCACTTGGAAGACTCTCCTCTAGGTTTGCCAGTGACTGTTCCATTGTCTGTTTACATTAGGTGGGGGATGTTGTTTCTTGATTTGACATTTTCTTCAGTTTCTTGTTCTGCCCATTTGAAAATGGGAGCAAGATTACTACTAAATACGATTATAGTTTTTCAGATATAACCAACGTAGACCTCTGTAGCTGGCAGACACTAGATGTTCACAAGTTTTGATTGGTATTATCACTCTTTCTTTTTGTGCACTTACAGACCAGTCTAATACAACCACTGATAAACGATTTATACCCAAAACAATAAGCCTCTCAATCCAAACTCTATTGTCTTTAAGTCCCTCTGAGCCTAGAGAATACTTAACCACCTACATATACAATATTGCTCAACAGCCATCAAGTGTAGATCCGTGCAGTATAAGGGTTGAAAGACGACCAGAAGTCCAGTGATAGAAAAAAAGAATGAGAGATGTCAGGAGAGATACAAAAGGGTTAACGTAGGAGTGTAAGTATATTGTAGTAATGAAGAAAAGGTATAGCATAAGGATAACTGACCTAAGTTGGTAAGTAGGTAGCATATTTGAGTACAAAGTTTGGAAAGTATTAGAATAAAACTTACATGATGCTGCACGACTAGCTCTTAGCCCAACCAGTGGCCTCACAGTGGACAATGGGATGGATCTGTTTTTCTTGTCCACGTTGAGGGAAAGGGGTATTTCACAAGATGCAGAAGCGAAGATTTCAGAAGCAAATGCTGTGAGTGAATTAGCTCATAAAAAGCATTTTTATTTTCTTTTATCTTTCTGCCAGTCTTGGGGTTGAATTCAGGGCCTGAGCACTGTCCTCGGGTTTTCTCAAGTCTAGCCCTCTGCCACTTGAGCCACAGTGCCACATCTAGATTTTCTATCTATGTGATACTGAGCAATCAAACCCAGATCTTCATGGATGCTAGGCAAGCACTCTACCACTATGCCAAACTCTCAACCCTGACACAGTAATTATAAAGTCATCATCATCATATCAAAATATCCTTTCTCCTACAAAGAATGAAAACTTATCTATGTGTGTAATGCTTTTTTTTAAATTTCACTAATTCTTCTGTGTTTTTCCCTCCTGCATTTTTTACGCATGACAGCAAAGCTAATCATCAGTAAAAAATTGATTAGGATACCGAAACCTAATAATACCCTAGTAGATTGACGTCAAAAATATGTGCAAGATGCCCTGTGTGTTTGACCTAGTGGTAGAGTCCTTGGCTACCACGCAAAAAGACTCAGGTTTGATTCCTCATTACCACATACATAGAAAACGCTGCAAGTAGTGCTGTGGCTCAGTGGGACAGCTAAAGCTAAAAGAAAGGCCAAGAACAATGTTCACACTCTGAGGTCAAGTCCCAAGACTAGCAAAAACAAAAAAAAATTCGACAAGGTGCAAAATGCATGCAGAGAAGGCACTGCGAAGCAAATGTTTTGTAAAGGATGAGGGCAATATTGACCCTTAAGTTTGGATCTTACCTAAGAAAGGCTCCTTGAGCCTGAGACCAGACTGGTAGTTGGGCCTAGTTCAAGATGTTGGGATTGGACAAATAAGATGTGCTGTTTACTACATCCACATGTATATTGTGGGATTGGAAGAGTGATTCAGCCTCCAGTATGTCTTTGGTGAGGTCTTCTGTGAGCAAGCATCTTTGGTCATTGGGCCCTGAAAGGTGACCCTGCCTTCCTCACAATGGAACAGAATATGGAACCCTGGTAACCAACCAACTGTAACTAACAACCAACTCAAGCCAGCTCACTTGGCCTGTGGCTCAGGAAGAAGAAAGATGTTGCTGTGCTATTGCCAAAGTTCAGGAAACTCGAGTCTCAGGCATGGAAATTGTGGATGTCTTAATCGAAGATGTACATGCTATATCATTGCCAAGCCACAAATCCAGTATAACAGGCCTTTCTCTTAGAAGCAGGCCAGGAACATCCAGGGCAAACAGATGAGGTATATTTCTGAGAAGAAATGTATTTGACCCCATCATCCTCCCCACACACTACAACTTTCCTTTTTTTTCATTTTTTATTGTAATTAGTAAAAGGGTTACATGATATTTGCCAGATAGAAGGTACATTAATTCACATACATTGATACCCTTTCACATGTCTTGGTACCCATTTCCCTCCAACCCCACACCCCCCACCCGTCTTGGTTTTCCCCCCTTCCCTATCAAATTTCAAATATCCAAATTCAAGTAAATTCAATATATCAGATAACAAAGTGAGATACTATACCAATATGGGATAACCAAGGGACAGCAAAGGAGAAGAGAGACAACATAGTACATTAAGGACAACAATCATTCATTATGGGCATTTTGTTTCAATACCCTGGAGGTCCTTTCAATTAGCTTCACATTATATGGCCTTATATATGGCCTTTTGCTCTATGGCAAATCTCCGCTAGTAGAGCCCAAGGTTTCTACTGATTATGACGAATGAGGGAAACCACTGAGCCTAAGTTCCTTTGAGTCTGGCTTACTTCACTTAATATGATTTGTTCTAAGTCTTTCCATTTCCTAACAAATGGGGCGATGTCATTCTTTCTGACAGCAGCATAGAATTCCATTGTATACAAATACCACAACTTGTTGATCCACTCATCAACTGAGGGACATCTGGGTTGGTTCCATATCTCTGCATTGTCTAACATGCTATCAAAACTATCTAATTTATTTTTCATCTCCCTTGCTTCTAATTGCTCAATTTTCGTGCCTTGCATCTCTTGTTTTAGCTCATGTATGGATTTCTTTATCTCCTTGATTTCCTTTTGAGTGGTTAGCTCAGAAGCTTTATTTTCTTTGGACATTTGCTGGAGTTTGGTTACGTTTTTACTTGTGGATTCTATGAATTCATCCATCTTTCTTTGAAAAACCTTTATTATGGCCTCCTTTATGGCTTCTTCTTTTTCACTTATCACCTTGTTTATGCTTTCCTCTTTTTCAGCTATGGCTGGGTTGGTTCCATATCTTTGCTATGGTGAATAGCGCTGCAAGGAACATTGTTGTGCTACTGGGTTTAGTATGCCCTTGTTTCTGGATTGTTGGGTAAATGCCAAGTAGTGGAATTGCTGGGTCATAGGGGAGTTCTATGTTTAGCCTTCTGAGGCACTGCCACACTGTTTTCCATAGTGGTTGAACGAGTTTGCACTCCCACCAACAGTGTAGTAGTGATCCCTCCTGGCCACATCCCCTCCAGCATCTGTTGTCATTCGTTTTCCTGATCCTGGCCATTCTAACTGGAGTGAGGTGGAATCTTAGAGTTCTTTTGATATGCAATTCGTTTATGACCAGAGATGTTGAGCATTTCTTCATGTGTCTATAGGCCATTTTTGTTTCTTCTTCAGAGAAGACTCTTTTTGAGTCTTTGGCCCATTTTTTAATGGGATGGGTGTTACTTTGGAGGATAGTTTTAGAGTGATTCAATTTTTTGAGTTGTTGATATATTTTAGATATGAGGCCTTTGTCCGTTGTTTGGTTGGTGAAGATCTTTTCCCACACTGTAGGCTTACTGATTAGTTTACTAGCTATATCCGTTGCCATACAAAAGCTCTGCAGTTTAATGCAGTCCCACTTATCCAGTCTTTCTCTGATTTGTTGTGATTCTTGGTCCTTATTAAGAAAGTTTCGACCTGTGCCAAGGAGGCCTAGTGTATCTCCAATTCCTTCCTGTAAACTTTTCAGTGTGTCTGCTTTTACCTCCAGGTCTTTGATCCATTTGGAGTTAATTCTAGTGCAAGGTGACAAAGAAGGATCCAACTTTAGTTTTCTGCAGGTGCTTAACCAGTTCTGCCAGCTTGTTGAAGAGGCTATGTTTCTTCCATTCTATTTTTTTGGCTCCCTTGTCAAAGATTAGGTGGCCATAGGTCTGTGGTTTAATATCTGGGTCTGCAGTTCTATTCCATTGGACTTCAGGCCTGTTCTTGTGCCCGTACCAAGCTGTTTTGAGAATCATAGCTCTGTAATAGAGTCTAAAGTTTGGAATTGAAATTCCTCCAGCGCTGTTCTTTCTGCTATGAAGTGTTTTTGCTATACGGTGTCTTTTATTATTCCATATGAAATTTTGAATTGCCTCTTCTATTTCTTTAAAGAATGACATTAGGATGTTGATGGGTAATGCATTGAATTTGTAGATAGCCCTTGGCAAGATTGCCATTTTCACAATGTTGATTCTTCCAATCCAGGAGCATGGGAGGATTTTCCATTTCCTTAGTTCTGCTTTAATTTCATTTTTAGGGTTTTAAACTTTTCATCTAAATGGTCCTTTACATTCTTAGTTAAGCTAATTCCTAGGTACTTTATTTTCTTTGAGGCTATTGTGAAAGGAGTTTCTTTCCTGATTATTGCCTCGTTCCTGTCACTGTTGGTGTAAAGGAAGGCAGTTGATTTGTGAGGGTTGATTTTATGGCCTGCTGCCCATCCAAAGCTTTGAATCAGCTCAAGGAGCTTGGGAGAAGACTCTATAGGATTCTTTAAATACAGAATCATGTCATCTGCAAAGAGGGATAGTTTTATTTCTTCTTTCCCTCCTTGGATCCCCTTTATGTTTGCTTCTTGCCTTATTGCACTGCCTAGGAATTCTAGTACTATGATAAGAAGGAGTGGAGAGAGTGGGCATCCTGAATGCTACCCCTTAGCACTTTTATGCAAAGCTTAGTCCTGTGGCATTTTAAGCACAAATCAACGTTGTGTTTTTTGCTGGTTAATTAGAGGTAAAAATCTTATGGAATTTATTGCATGGCTGATTTTGAACTGGAATCCTCAGGTCTCAGCTTATCTTGAGTAGCTAGGATTACAGTACTTTTACAACCTGTATGCTCATACACATCGCTTCTGATCCAAACACTCATTGTTCAATTTAACTAACAAGATGTGAGGAAAGATGATTGACTGTAATTTACTAGATGGGCTTCTAGTGAGTATACATTTCCACTTCCAGTCTGAAGCCAGGGAAATGTTTCTGGTACATCTTTCAACTATCTCCCAAAGAGGAAATTATATGTGAGTACGTTTGCTAGTATTTCACATAGGAAATGGACTTTGGTGTTTGGAACCTGTTGAGCAGAGTGTATCAGCTGGGCTGTGATAACAGAGATGATGTTTCAGACAAGAATATTTTCATCCCAGACAAACTTAATCCAGATCCTTGGATTTCGGGCCTTGAGTAGATAGAATTACAAGTGTGAGCTACCACCACAACCTGGTTCATTTTGGAAACGTTAATTGCTTCTCATTTGTTCCTTTCCTTTTTTGGAAGATTGATCTAAGCTGGCTGATTGTGCATCACAATGAAGTGATTGGCCTCAGGAATTGCAAATATTTATTTCATCAGCACGGAATTAATGAAGTTGATCTAAACCCAATAGTATTTTACTTCTGATAAAGAGGGTACTTACCTATATCATTTTTCCTTGCCTTTGCTTTCCCAAAGCAAGCAACATGTTTCTTAAAAACTATACTTCATGAGAATATTATAATTAGAAGCTATCTTCTGCACACTTCAGAATAGTCCTTGCATTTATAAACTTATATTACAATATTAGGTAGAAGAATGGTGACTGTTAGTTTCATAACTATTTCATATGTTTTACTCTTTAAGGCTCATTAACTCAAGAAGGGATTAAATACATTTAGATAATAGTAGAACATAGCTGCTGCTGATTTGATTTGTGTGCAGATGATACACAGATTTATTAGGATTACTCAAAAGTTTTCTTCAAATTTTCAGTAGTCGACTGCTATGCTAACTGGAAGGTGATAATAATGATGCTGAAATTCTATGAATCAGCTATGAAGCAGAATTTCAGGGGAGAGTATTTGCTAGGGACTTAATTTCTAAGACGCATATCAAGAATATTGAACTATAACACCAAATGATGGAGGACTCAGCGTCACATTTTGTTTGTTTTATGCAAGTCCTGGGACTTGAACCCAGGGCCTGGGAACTGTCCTTAAATGTTTTTTTTTTGCTTCAGGCTAGTGTTCTACCACTTGATCCACAGCTCCACTTCCAGATTTTTGGTAATGAACTGTAAATCAGAATATCATGCAATTTGTTTGGGCTGGATTCATACCTGATTCTGTGTAGATAGGATTCCAAGTGTGAGCGCACAGAGCCTGGCTAGTATCATTCATCATTCAAGTCATGGGACTGCAATTCAGCACCTAGGTCTTGTCACTGAGCTTTTCAGCTCAAGACTACTGCCCTATCCCTTGAGCCATAGGGCCACTTCTGGGTTTCTGCTGGTTAATTGGAGATAAGAGTCACATGGACTTCAGTGCCCAGGCTGACTTTGAACTGCTATCCTTGGATCCCAGCCTCTTGAGTAGCTACATTTACAAGTGTAAGCCACCATACCCGGCTAAATTATTTTTTTAAGTTAATTTTTTAAGTCAATATATAGTTGGCATACGGTTACATAAGTAATGAACACATTCCTTAAGAAAATTATTATTCCCTCCCTCATTTTTCTCTGTTTTCCTACCCTCAGCCCCCTCTCCACCCAGATTGTTCAGTTCATTTCCGTTTAGTGTCTTCCAAGTCACTGTTCAATTGGTTCACCCTTTTTCCTTTGTTTTTTTTTTTTTTACCATTTTATTATACCCTCTCCATTCCCCAAATCACATAAACCTATGTACAAGACACAGGGTACCCGAATTCAACACAGTGACTACAGAGAATAAAACTAAAGGGAAAAAGAAGAAAAGAGGTAAAAAGCAAAGAAAATGAAAGAACATCAAAACAGTACCTTAGAAGCAACAACACTGAAAAAACAAAACATAAAACCTTGGGCTGAAAATGAAGCTTGCCTAGCATGTATGAAACCCTGGATTCCATTCCTCAGCACCACATAAACAAAAACTGGAAGTGCCACTGTGACTCAGCTGGTAGATTTCTAACGTTCAGCACAGAGTGTCTCCAAGTGACAAAAAATCTGTCACATTTAAGTCAGGCTTCAAAACTTTGCTAGGAACCAGTTATGTGATTTGGAAGAAAGTCCAATTTTCAAAAAATTACTAGCCAGGCGCTGGAGGGTCATAATTGTCATTCTACTAGCCAGGGAGAGGTGATTCAAAGCCTTTGCAAGCAAAAAACGAAAACAAAAAAAAAACTGTAAGATTCTTCTCTCCACTTATCCACCCAAAAACTAAGTGGAGTTGTGGCTAAAACTGGTACAGCATTAGCCTTGAGGAAAAAGAACTAAGAGACCTTGCACAGGTCCAAAGTTCAAGCTCCCCACCAAGAAAGAAAAAAAAAGGAGTCCAGATACCTTAGTTTCAAAAGTATATCTGGATATCTTAGTAGATTTTTCTGATCTTTCCTCATTCATCTCATGGAACCACATAATCTTGATCCTGATCTGACTAAGAGCCTGCATTGTGCTTAATAAATTCATTCCACATATTCCAGTAGAATCTGGACAGCTAACAGCCACTTACCAATGCTTTATTCTACGTTTAGGCCAGTATGTCTTCATACCATCTACACAGTCAGCTATATCATCTTTCCAGAAGTAGCATTGAGTGTAGAACACTAAGAAATAAAATAATTGCATAAGGATGTAATAAAACTCCTTGATTCATTAAGAAAATTTCTGTACCACTTAGAGCAAGTACATTAGTGGTATTTACCTCTAGCCTCTTTTTTTAAAAAAATTATTAAGATTGAATTTTACATCATATTTCAAATGTCATGTTTAACCAACAAGTATTCAAGAAGGGAATCGCTATACAATCACTGGCACATAAATTTTAGAATATAGTAAAAATTAAGCTGAGTCTTTTTATGTCATAGATACAGATTAATCTACAATAAAACACATGTCTATAGAGTGTATAGTCTATCCTAGATTTTTATGTCTATGTAGTTATGTTTATATCTCCAAAATTATGTCCAGAACTTTGGGTATCAACTATTCAATCATCGCTCTACTACTGTTTGAAACTAATATCCATATATTAAGGATACCATGTACCTTTTGTTTCTTGGTCTTGACTTATCTCACTCAACAGAATTCACTCTAATTTCATCCACTACCCCAAAAATGCCATTATTATTTTTTTCTGTGCAGATCTTCTTTTTATGTATTTATTTTTATTGTAATTTATAGAAGGGTTACATTATATTCACCAGATAGAAGGTGCATTACTTCTCAAACTTTGATACCCCATGTAATGATATGGTCCCCATTTCCCTTCCCCTACCCCCACTCATGTTCATTTCCCCCCTTCCCTATCCAATTTCAAATAACCAATTAGGCACATATGAAATATATCAGAAAACAAGGTGAAGTGTTGTAACAATATGATATAACCAAGGGATAGTAAAAGAGATAAGAGATCACATAGTTCATTAAGGACAACAATGACTCATTATATGAGTTTTGTTTCTTTATCTTGGAGGTCCTTACATTTAGTGTCATACTATTTGTCACGATGTCTCTAGATTTTGTTCTATTGTAAATCTCTGGTAGCAGAGCCCAAGTTTTCTACTGAATTTGACAAATGAGGGAGACTCTTGGGCCTATTTTCCTTTGAGTTTGGCTTACTTCACTTAATATGATTTTTTTCCTTTTCATCCACTTCCCCGAGAATGCCATTATTTTATCTTGTCGGTTGGCTATGTATCATTCCATTGTGTGTGTGTGTGTGTGTGTGTGTGTGTGTGTGTGTGTGTGTGTGCGTGTATCACATTTTTTGTACTAGGGCATCTGGTTGTTTCCATCATCCAGCCTCATTTTCTACAGATATTTTTATAGTCTCTTTTTTATTTTCAGGGTAATGTATAGAGGGGTTACGATTACATTTACAGGTAGTGGACTGCATTACTTCTCACACATTTATTCCACTCCACATGTTTTTGTCCCCAGTTCCCTCTCCCCTCCCCTTCCCAATCATCTTGTTTCCCCCCTTCCCTTTCCTATTTGACATAAACAAATAAACATATATACAATATGCCAGGGAAAAAATCAGATACAGTAACAATCTGACATTAACCAAAGGGCAAAATAAGAGATGAGAAATAACATAGTAGATTAAGGACAAAAATCACACAAGATTAAGAGCAACGATGACACAAGATATAGCTCTTGTTTCCATATCCTAGAGATACTTTCATTTAGTCTCATCCTATATGACCTTATATACCTAGGTTTTTGAGTTATTGTAATCCTCTGCGAGGAGAGTCCTGGATGTGAACTAATTATTACAAATGAGGGAAACCATTGAGCTTATGTTTCTTTGGGTCTGGCTTGCTTCACTTAATATGAATTTTTCCAAGTCTTTCCATTTCCTTGCAAATGGGGCGATGTCATTCCTTCTGATTGCAGCATAGCATTCTATTGTGTATAAGTACAACATCTTCTTGATTCAGTCATCTACTGAGTGGCATCTGGGTTGGTTTCATATCTTTGCTATGGTAAATAGTGCTGCAATGAGCATCATTGTGCTAGTGGCTTTAGTATGCCCATTTTTCTGGACAATTGGGTAGATGCCAAGTAGTGGATTTGCTGGATCATAGGGGAGCTCTATGTTCAGTCTTTTGAGGAACCACCACACTGCTTTCCCTAGTGGTTGAACGAGTTTACACTCACACCAACAGTGTAGGTGTGATCCCCCCTGCTCACTTCCCCAACAGTATCTCTTATTAGATTTTTTGATAATGGCCATTCTGACTGGAGTCAGGTGGAATCTCAAAGTTGTTTTGATTTTCATTTCCCTTATTGCTAGAGATATGGAGCATTTCTTCATGTGTCTAAAGCTCATTTTAATTTTTTCTTCAGAGAATACTCTTTTAAGTCTTTAGCCCACCTTTTAATAGGATGGTTGTTTCTTTGAAGATTTGTTTGGGAGAGATTCATTTTTTTCAGCTATAGATATATTTTAGATAACTACATATATTTTTGTAGAAAAAAGAATGGAAGCCATCATGCTGGCTCACAACTTAATTTCAGCTACTTAGGAGGCTCAGGGCTTAGGATCACAGGTCAAAGCCAACCAGGGCCCAACAGTGTGTGAGATCAAACTCTGTGAACATACAATGACTGTAAGCGGAATCTCACTGCCTGGGAATGTAGCCTAATGGTAGAGTGCTCACCTAGAATGCATGAAGACCTAGGTTCTATTCACCGGTACCGCATACTCAGAAAAAAGCTAGAAGTGGCGCTGTGTCTCAAGAGGCAGAGCACTCACCTTGGGCAAGCGAGTCCAACGAAAATGTCTAGGCCCTGAGTCCAAGCCCTAGGACTGTCAAAAAGAAAAAAAAAGAGCAATCTTACTTAAGTAACAAGGAATGTACCCTATATTTATACAGACTGAAAAATTCATTAAGAAATTAGAAAATATGTATAAAGTGCATAATTTCTTTTGTGTGTTGGCACTGGGTCTTCAACTGAGTGCTTCAGCTCTATCCCTGACCTTTTCTGCTCAAGGCTAGCACTCTACCAATGCAGCCCCAAATCAACTATCTTCAATTGAGATATAAGCGATGAATATTTCAGGGTGCTTCATGAAAAACATTTTTATAAATTGAAACTTTCAACACAGTCTTATTTTAGTATGAATGTTGAGATGGGAAGAGACATAAAAAGTGAAATGTTTCCTGATCCCCATAGAGAAGAGACTCAGCAGAACCACTGTGGTCTGCAGGCTTCTTTGTGAGTTTTGTTTGCTTGTTTGATTTTTGTCAATTGTGGGGCTTGAACTCTGGGCCTGGGCACTGTCCCTGAGCTCTTCAGCTCAAGGCTAGTGCTTTAATCTGTGAGCCACAGTGCCACTTCTGGTTTTTCTGGCAGTTAACTGGGTACTTTGGCTGGCTTTAAACTTTGATTCTCAGATCTTAGCCTCCTGAGTAGCTAAGATTATAGGTGTGAGGTACCATCACCAGGCTGCTGCTCTGTTACTATGCAGGTTCTGGATCAAGAACTTCAAGTTCTTACTTCAATTTTTTCTTCTCTTGCCTGATACTCTGCCATTTGAACGAAGCCCCAGTTCCTGGTGTTTGTTGGTTAATGAGAGATATTATGATTTTCTAATATTCAGAGCAATGATTATAAAACCCAGCATTTTACTTACTTGAATAAATTAAGAGACAGGACCTAGTGAGATGGAAAACACAATTTTTTTTCAAGTTGCTATCCTGTTCTAATGCATAAGTCTGGCTATTTTGTTTACACACAAATATGTATTTTACCAGTTTCTACTCTATTTTTGCTTAGCTTAAAACGACCACTGCCATTTCATAGATTTTGTTGTTGTTTGCGGTGCTTGAACTCTGTGCCTGGGCTGTTCCTCACATCTTCAGTTCAATGCCAGTGCTCTACTACTTTTGATTTGGCCAGTCCTGGGCTTGAACTCAGGGACTGAGCACTGTCCTTATATTTTCTCAAGGCTAGGGCTCTACCACTTCAGCCTCAGCACCACTTCCAGCATTTTTCTATGTATGTGGTATTGAGGAATTGAACCCAGGTCTTCGTGCATGCTAGGCAAGCACTCTACCATTAGGCCAAACTCCCAGCCCAAAATTATTCATCATTACTATTAGCTATCTTCTTTTTTTATTATTGATTCGTCATGGTGCTTGGACTTTGGGCCTGGACACTGTCCCTGAGCTCTTCAGCTGAAGGCTAGCGCTCTTCCTCTACAGCTCCATTTTTGGTTTCTGGTAGTTAATTGGTGATGTAAGTCTCACAAACATATGTGTCCAGGCTGGCATTGGGGTTTGAACCAAGATCCTCCAATCTCAGCCTCCATAGTAGCTAGAATTACACGCTTCAGTCCGCAGTGCCTGACTGTTTGATGTCTCTGTCTCTGTCTCTCTGTGTCTGTCTGTCTCTGTCTGTCTGCCTGTCTGTCTCTCTCTCTCTGTCTCTCTCTCTCTCTGTCTCTGTCTCTCTGTCTCTCTCTGTCTCTCTCTCTCTGTCTCTGTCTCTCTGTCTCTCTCTGTCTCTCTTTCTCTCTCTCTCTCTGTCTCTCTCTCTCTCTCTCTGTCTCTCTCTCTTGGTTGTAAGACTTTAATTGTGCACGTGGGCAGTATCCCTGGGCTCTTCAGCTCAAGGCTACAACCTTAAACACCTTGAGCCACAGTGTCACTTCTGGTTTTCTGGTGCTTAAGTGGAAGTAACAGTTTCATGGACTTTAGTGTCTGGCCTGGCTTTGAACTGTGATCCTCAGAACCCAACCTTCTGAGATCATTTCCAGCTTTTTTTTTTCGTGTAAGTGGTACAGAGTAATTGAACACAGGGCTTTGTGCATACTAGGCAAGCAAACTACCACTAGTGTGCACTCCAGCCTTACATAAGGGCTTTCTTTTTCGTTTTCTTTTTTTTTCACTCATGGGGCTTGAACTCTGGGCCTGGATGTTCACCTTAAGCTCTTCAGCTCAAGGCAAGAGCTCTACCACTTGAGGCACATTGTCATTTTGAATTTTCTGGATTATTTGAAAATAAGATTCTCACAGATTTTTATGCCTGGTCCGTCTTTGAACCTCGATCCTCCAGGGTAGCTATGATTACCAGGGTGAGCCACCAGTCACGGGCATTAAATTATTATTTTTTGCATGTCCTATGGGTTCAACTCATGGCCAGAGCACTGTCCTGGGGCTTGCTCAAGGATAGCACTTTACTTCAGCCAGCCAACTCCCGGTCCAAATAGGCCACTCTTGAAGCTAGAATTACAGAGATCTGCCATAATACTGGCATGTCGTTATCTAAGTATATAATTTTTCTTCTATTTTTGATGGATTTTCCTTAGTGTACATACTTCCTACATATTTTATGGAAAACTTCCTTCCCACTGGGGCCATAAGTTAAGCCTAGTGGAAGAGTTCTTGCCGAGCATCAATGAAGACCCAAGTTCAATTCCTAAGTACAACACAGATAAAAAAAGATAAAAGTGGTGCTGTGGCACATGTGATAGAACTTGTGCCTTAAGAATAAACAAAAACAAAAACAAGGATCGTGCTCAGGTCGTGAGTCTAAGCCCAGTACTGGCAAAAAATAATTCTGCCCAAAGTAGACATTTAAACTTATTGTACTTTTCAAAAAATTTGTTGTCAAGGTGATATACAAAGAGATTGCTCTTACATATGTAATGAGTACATTTCTTGTAAACACTGTTACCCCCTCCCCCCTTTTCTCTTTCCCTTCCCCCCAAGTCATAAATTTCATTTACAACAAATATATATATATATGTATTTTCATTCCTGAAAAAAATAGTTGAAAATGTGTTCAAATAAATGATGTAGGTTGATATATTTATCAAAATGGATTACTTGAACTCTAAAATAAACATTCTAGGTAATTTTTCTCATAAAATTGTAGTAATGCTATAAAACTAATAAAAAAGGAATTTTAGTTATTAATTTCTTATGTTTTACCTTTAACATTATTACACTAAGCATATTGTTTATGGTATTAATACAGACAGCATGAAATATGATTATGTAAAAAAATTAAATGATTAAAGCTAGTAAGGTTGGGGGCCAGTAGTTTGGCTTGGTGGCACACACCCTGGACTGGCAAAAAAGAAGTAGGGTTAGATAAAACAGATTTATTTCCAAATGTGTGGAAAATGGTATGATTTCTTGTTTGGCTAGTCCTGGGGCTTGAACTGAGGGACCAGGAACTGTCCTTGGCCACATTTGTTCAAGGGTGGCACTCTGACACCTGGGCCATAGTGCCCCATCTGCTTTTTCTGTGTATGCAGTGCCGAGGAATTGAATCAAGGTCTTCTTGTATACTAGGCGAGCTCTCTACAACTAGGCCACATTCAAAGCCAAAGTAGATTTTTGATGCTCTTGTGGAGTTTTAATTTTCTTAAATATTTGTACAAAGCAGAATGGATATATAAACAGACTTGAACTCACAGAACAGAGTCCCACATAATATTACAGTTACTCTGGGACTTCTCCCGATGACAAAACACATTTCCAGGCATCGGCTCTGTCCTTAAGCTTTGGTAGCTGACTTGTCTTTCCATGGAGGCCTGGCCTGGATTCCTGGTGATTCCATGCATTTCATAGTTCCCTGTATATCCAGTAAGGTTGTCTTCTATGGGACCAGACCTGTCTGGTTTTTGGCCCACCCAGGACCTATGTGTCTGAGGTCTCACATTATAAGTGGAAAATGAAACACAGTATAATAAGGACTGAAGAACTGCACACCATAATATTAACAATGAGAGTTTAATAGTTAGCAAAGTAAATACAAGGAATACTTGACAAGAATCATGAGAGCAAGATAAAGAGATGTCTTTTTAGGAAGGGGACAGGGAAGCTCTAAATCCAGACTGGCCTCCAAGTTGCCTTCAGACAGTAATTCTACTTCAGAGTCCTCAGAAGGGTCTCCTTCCTCATGAGAAACAGAATGTCCTTCCTGAGTTAAGAGGGGGATGGATTCTGGTTTGTCGAATGGAGATTGAGTCTCTTTTAGTGAGATGGATGGGTCTGGATATTCTGTGAGGATGGATTCATTTTCCTCCAATGAATCCAGTATTGAGAGTACACTTGCTGCTTCCCATGGGGACATTTTCCATGAGCCCAGCGTGTGCCCCTTCAGCTTGCAAAATAAGTGGAGTGTTACTCTGACTCAGATGGACTGACTCTGGGTGGAGTGTGAAAGGAAACGGAAGGAAATCTGGCTGCTCTTTTTCTTCCTCCATAGTATCTGCTGGTTCAACTGTGTCACAAATGGGGTTCAGAGCAAAAGGTATATCCACAAGACTCTAACCCTGTTTGGTAATTTCTACAGAAGGCCCACCAGCTCCATTGGTGGGTTTTTCATCCGGAGTTCAGGATAAGCTCTTCCAGGATGCCCCAAACCTAAGGATGGAAATAGGTACAGAGTGGACAGAGTGGACTCTGCAAGTTGAAGTGTCACTCAACTTCCATGAGGATTTAATGGAGGAACCTGTAGAACTGGAGTTTGGACTGAACTCTTAGGAGGTGTAGGGTCTTTCTAATGAGTGCTTATTCCCGAGTCCTTTCAGAGGACAGACATTACCTGGCTGACACCACCCATAAAGGGCATTTTGCCATGCTCTGTAGAAGTAAGGGCCAACCAATATCTAGACCACATGGGCTTCCTACTCACAGGCTCTGAGGCACCCACACCAGGACTTCTACTTTTTCTTGGTCTTACTGGTCGCAATTTCCTCCAGCTGCTCAAAAAGTATGTGTTTAGAAGAGCAGGTCCAAACTTGGCATGTGGAGCCTCATATAGAGCTTGAGTTGTGTCAGGGTGTGGCAGTTCTTGAACTCGTAGAAATCACTGGGGTAGAAGTCCATTCACATCTTATAGATGGAACACATGATGCTGTGGGCACATTCGGTACAAGGAAAGTGAGAGCCTTCTCTCTCCATCCTGAGCCTTCTACCAAAGCCCCTTTCTTACATGACTCTAATGCTGTGGCTGTCCTGCAGAGATGTGCACTTATGTGCTGGGAGGGGGGTAAGAGACACTCGAGAACAGGATGACTTTTACACCCCACTTCCAGAAGCTTCTGAGAGAGGCCTCTATGCATCTGTCCAAAGTAAACGCACCTTAAATTAACTAAGTAAATGCTCTATATAAATCAATAAGTGAATGCTCTAAATAAAGACCTAAATGCTCATTCCTCTAATCTTAGCCACCCAGCAGGCTGAGCTCTGAAGATCACAGTGGAAAGCCAGTCTAGTCAGTAAAAGTCTAAAGGCACTTGTCTTCAATTAGGCAGTAAAAAGCCAGAACTTGACCTATGACTCAAATGGTACAGTGCTAATTTTTGAACACCAAAGGGATGGCATTTAGACCTGGGTTCAGTTTCAAGTGGCAGCACTGGACCACACACCAAAATGTAAATGCTTTCAGGTTCTAACAGGCAAAGCTATCACAATCCCTCCCTGATGGCTCACAAGTGTTTCAGCCGCCAGCTTTTGCTCTGTCTCCAGTATTTCACAGGCCTCCGCCATTAGTACTGACACCTGGGAAATGGGAATTCCTAGGATGTCACCTAGGTGAGGGCTGCAGTTGGGAGCCACTTACTCATGCCTGAAATCCAACTTCTAAGTAAGCACACTTTTGAGACTCCAGTAGCTTGTGAGGGAAATGAAATGGCATGGTGTCCCAGTCATAATAATGTAGTTTGTGCACTTGTATCATGCTTAGCTCCCCTGTGAACACCCCAGTGAACCAAACAGGCTCAGAGAGGAGCCAAGTATTCCAAGAGTTGGCCAGGAGGGGTGAGCAAACCTGGGTTTGGAGGGGGAACACTCACTTTTTCAAGAGAATTTCCAGCAACTACTACATTGTCCTCCACTATTTGAAATTGTGCAGGAAGTTTCCCACATAAAAGAGATCACCTTTCTGGTAGGCAGGGATCAGCTTTGTCAGCAGCATCTCCAACAGGCCTTCCTCCAGGATCCATAGGTTACAAGGCTCATTCAGAGTCTGAGCTGACTTACCATCACACTATGTTGGCAAAACAGTGGATATTTCAAACGTAGGAATGGGACCACACTTCACACTGAGGAATTGGAATAGAGTAGATTGGAAATGACACACTCTAATCTCAGTATAGTCACTTGAAAGCACACAAGAAGGTTGTAGTGTGTGGGCGGGATGATGGGTTCAAATAGGTTTCCTCTCAATATACCTCATCTGAGTTGCCCTGGAGTTTCCTGGCTTTCTTCCTAGAGAAATGCCTGATATACTGGAATTTTGTCTTGGCACTGATCCAGCATCTACTTCTTCAAGTGAGACATCCATATCTCTTATGCCTGAGATGCGAGCCTCCTGACCTTTGGCAACAGCACAGCAATATCTTTCTGGTTCCTGAGCCACAGGCCAAGGGAGCTGGCTTGAGCTGGTTGTCACATACAGTTGCTTGGTTACCAGGGTTCCATATTCTGTTCCATTGTGAGGGAGGTAGGGTCACCTTTCAAGGCCCAATGACCAAAGCTCCTTGCTCACAGAAGACCTCCCCAAAGACATACTGGAGGCTGAATCTCCCTTCCCACCGCACATATGGATGTAGTAAACAGCACACCATTTTCTTCAAATCCCAAGTCATTAACTAGGCATAAGTGCTAGCCTGGTCTCAGGCTCAAGGAGCCTTTCTTAGGTAAGATCCAAACTTAACTGTCACTATTCTCCTTACCCTTCACAAGACATTTTGCTTCACAGTGCCTTCTCAGCTTGCATTTTGCCTCTTGCACATTTTTTTGCTAGTCCTGGGACTTTACCTCAGAGCCTGACCATTGTTCTTAGCCTTTCTTTAGGCTATAGCTGTCCCACCAAGCCACAGCACCACTTCCAGCATTTTCTATGTATATGGTACTGCAGAATCAAACCGGAGTCTTTTTTTGTGGTAGCCAAGCACTCTACAAATAGATGAAACACCCAGGCCATCTTGCACACATTTTTCACTTCAATCTACTAGGACGTTGTTAGGTTTCTGTATCCTAATCTATTTTTCCTCCTGATGAATATCTGTGCTGTCATCTGTAAAAATGCAAGTGGGAAAATCACAGAACCATTGGTGACATAAAAAAGTCTTACAGACATAAATAAGTGTTCATTCTTTCTAGGAGAAAGGATATTTTGATATGATGATGATGACTATTTATAAATACTTTACCGGGGTTTAGAGTTTGGCCCAGTGGTAGAGTGCTTGCCTAGCATCCATGAAGATCTAGGTTTGAGTCCTTAATATCACACAGATATAAAAATCCATATGGCAATGTGGCTCAAGTGGCAGAGGGCTAGACTTGGGAAAAGCCAAGAGCAGTGCTCAGGCCCTGAGTTCAACCCCCAAGAATGGCAGAAAAAACAAAAGAAAAGAAAAGAAATGTGCCTTTTACAAGTTATTCACTCACAGCATTTGCCTCTGAATTCTTCGCTTCTGCATCTTGTGACTTATCCCTTTCCCTCAATGTAGACAAGAAAAACAGATTTTATTACTTGCTATCCTGTTGTCCAATCTTTGGATATTAATTCAAAATACAATATTGCCTGAGATATTGTGTGTGTGCATGTGTGTGTGTATCTGCCAATGTGTGCATGCACACATGTGTACAGGGTTTAGGGCTTACTCATAGGGCCTGTGTGATAACCCTCAGCATCTTTTCCTCAAAGATATTGGTCTTTCACTTCTAGCTTATTATAGCTAATTGGAGTTGAGAGATTTACTCAATTTCTTGCCCTGTGCATTGGAACCCAGTGCTGGGTTCTCATATTGTTAATTGTAGCTATAGAGAAGGCTGAGGTCTGGGGATCCTCGTTAGAATCCAGCCCCTGAGGGAAAGTCACTGATAGAAAACTTTATCTTCAGTTAAGCACGAATAAATAAGGCAAAAGTGGAACTGTGGCTCAGTTCCTCTTGTACCAGCCATGAGAAAATTAGTAATTCATAGCACCTGGTCCCTGAGAGAAATCCTTAGCAGTGGTTCAAAAAAAGAAAGAAAATAATGAAAAAAATTAAAACTTGCTGAGGAATCCATAAGGATAAACGTGCCTGTGAATAATCTTGTCATTTCAGATTCCCTCAAGAGCTTATGTCTCTCTATATTTTATCAAGTTTTTTTAAAGATATTTACATATTGTCTATCTTTCTTAAATAGAGATAGCCATCCACAAAACACAAAAACAAACTCTGACACAGTATACCACCCACCCATACGTGTCTGGCTATGTATATATGTATAGACATATGTATTGATCTGTCTCTCTATACTAATATATAAATGCATAAACATATGTATTTAGACAAACAGGAAACATACATAGAGAGGTCTCAGGCATTTCCAGATTTTGTGCAAGTCTTCTGAGTCCAACTTACCATTGTATTGTTTGTCAAGATAGTGTCCCTCTAACTTTTGGCCAGCTTCTTGTCCTTTGATACTTTTTTCTGCCGGTCCTGGGTTTTGAACGCTAGGCCTGGATGCTGTCCCTGAGCTTGAGCTTCTTGCATTCAGTAGTTTATTGCAGATAAGAGTCTCATGGAGTTTCTGTCCTGGGCTGGCTTTGAATTGTGATCCTCAGATCTCAAACTCCTGAGTAGCTAGGATGACAGTCTTGAGCTACCAGTACCTGGTTCCTTTGCCTCTTTTACCCTTTTTTTTGGCCCCACCACAGTCATGGTATCTACCTTCCTATGTTCTCTCCCAGACAGGGGTCTGAGAGATGCTTTCCACCCACTTATTCATATCCTCCTCTGTATTGGCTGACAGCTAAGACATGCACTCACTTGTCTGGATGCCAAACACAAAGCCATGTGATTGTTTCTCAGTCTGAAACATCGTATCAGATTTATAGCACCACAGAGGGTCAGGTTGATGCTCCTCCAGGGCTTCTTAAATTGTTCTCATATTAATCCACAACACGTTTGTCATCACTTGTCCAGATAATTCATGGACTAAACCAGCATTCCCTACAAACTTAGATCCCAATACCATGAGGACACTCAAGGGTGCATTAGGAGTGTAACCTGCAGGTGGATGAGAGCCTGTGTAACTTGAAGGGGATTTCTCCACCACAAGAAATGGAATACAAATTTAGAATCTGCTTTCATGAGGTGACAATCTCTGGCAGATGTTCTTATCAAATGTGGCACTGCCTACTTCCAGCTTAAAACATGGGTTGATGACCCAGCATAACAGAGAATGTATTCACCCAGGCCCAACACATAGGCTGGGACCCTGAACTTTCAGGTAGCATTTGGCTTTGAAGGTCATGAGATCTTAGTCTACAAATGATGAGCCCCCTCCCGTGAGGCATAGCAAACGGAGCCAAAGTGCAACCCAGTTAAGCACCAGATCAAGCTTCCCTTCTTCAGTAGGGTATGGTTTGAAAACTGTGCATAGCTTCTGTTTGAAGCCAGTCCAGAAAGGAAAGTCCATGAAACTCTCATTTCTAGTTAAGTGCCAAGAGAAAGCCAAAGATAGAGATGAAGCTCAAGAGAGGTAGAGAGCCATCTGAAAAGAATGGTTACACCCTGCAACATCCTAATTATCTGATCTTGAAAACATCTCTCCGTGCATCCCAGCATGCAGCCAGCATCTGGCGGTGACAGTGACCCCGCCCATTGGCAATCTGCACTGTCTCTGACATCTGTAATGTGAACCTCATCCTGTTGGGTTTGTGAAGCGGTGTCAACCCTGCAGAAGGAACCAACTGTGCCCTAAATCCCACTGTCCCCTGGGGCCCCTAGCATTCCCCCATCTGCACCACTTCTGTAGCTTCTGATCCTAGGGAGCCCTCCTGCCCTGTCCAACACTCACATGAAGTGCATATTTCTTCTCCTGGGGCAACTTCTCCACAGAGAGTACATGACATGCCCACTCTCCAGGCACGGGGAGATCCTGCCAAAGTAGCAAATCAGTGATAAGGACATAAAGTGATGAATAGAATTTTAGATCCTGATGGTAGACAGTCTGCAAAATCCAAGGGAGAATGGAATTGGAGGGGACCAGGGATCAGGATGTTGGCATGGAGCTTCCCTGCCAATGGCCTGGGGGAAGTCACAGGCTGGGGGATGCACAGGATGATCCATGGGCCCTGTGCAGCTACTGGGTCACCCCCTTCTGCATCTCAGCCTTTGGCTTTGAGCTCTGTGATCGTCAAGATGTGCACAGTCTGTACTCTGGCTGGCAGAAGAAAGGACCCTGGGAAGACAATTGTAGACACTTTGTGAGTGTAGGAAGGGGTAGGCTGGACTCCCAGTCCAAGAGGAGCTAAAACTGGAGTCGAGGGGTGTGCAAGGAGTGGGTGTGAGGGTTGTAGGCAGTCACAGTCACGGCAGAGGTGGCTCTGTCTGTGGGGTGATTGCCTCCCTCAAGGCACAGCACCAGAGATATCAGAGATCCACATGAAAAGGAAAAGCTGGAAATGGCACTATGGTTCAAATGGTAGAGCATCAACCTTGAGCAAAAGAGCTCAGGGACAGTACCCAGGACCTGAGTTCAAGCCTCATGACTGTAAAAGAAAAAGAACCAGGACTATGAGAGGGAACCTGGTACTCTCTTGGTCTAATCAGACACAAGAAGAGGCCGGGATAGGCTGTGGAAAAACACAGAGAACATCTTCCCCCAGCTCATCCTGTCCTGCATGCAGGGACAGCCATTTAACTAGGGCTACGGTGAGATCATCTTCACCCCTGTGCTGCCATCTGAATTGTAGGCCTCTGTCCTGGCATGGGGTGTCCTGATGGCTGAGCAGGTGCCCTAACCCTAGATGGAGAGCAGCCACTGACTGTGGTAGCTAAGGAGAGATCTGTTCCATAGCTATCAGGCCACCCAGCATGGGAGCCATAACCACCACTCACCCAGGTAGAGGCCAATGGTTCTCCAGGTGCTACTAACATTGCCCCACCCCTAGTTCTGGGTACACGTGACATTCCCTCCACAAGGAGCAGGACAAAGTGAGGGATCAGGAAGCTGCCTATGGGCTTCAGATGATGGCCAGGCTGGCACTACAGATGGCCTCACTCTGTCACCATCTTTCCTCCATCATGCCTCTGTATCTCCCACACATTAACCTTGGAAACCAATGAACTGGGCTCTCATCATTTCTCTCATCTCTTCACCCACCTTGCCATGCGTCCATCCCTCTGTCACTTCCACCCCACACACACCCCACCACCAGCCATCCTGTAGCTTATGAGGATCCCACAGGAAGCTCTTGGTGAAGGGCTTGTGACCACAAAACAGTTACTATCACCCGCTCCGCCCTGATCCACCACAGAATAAGAACAGCCAAGCAGGCACACACTGCAGCAGAGTTGCTCTGCTGCCACCCTGATTTTTCATGGCCAGGACTTGGCTCTCCTCAGCCTCTCAGCTCAGTAACCAGAACATTGTGCTTTCACAGAGCCATGGCTTCCAGTCTCCATGGACACAATGACATCAAGGTGATGCCAACTTCCCCATCTCTATATACTTCTAACTATGGGATGGGAGCTGAGGTTCTCTTCTGTGACTCCATCCGCTAAGAGGCTCATGCAGATTTCTATCCTTCGCTCATCATGGTGACTCTCTGGTTAACAAGTCACTGCTGGGCTTCCAGTTCACCACATATAGAACCCATACTCCAACACTTTTCTTAGAAGGACTGATGACTTTTAAATATTCTCTAGTTTTAAATTTCTAGTTCCTTCTCTCTTTCATTTATATATTTCCCTTCCTCACATACTTCCCTTTTTTACCTTCCTTCTTTCATTCCTGGCCTTGAACTCAAGACCTGGAGCTTTTTCTTAGCTTTTCTTTGCTCAAGGTAGCACTCTAGCTCTTGAGCCACAGCTCTACTTCAATCTTTGTTCTTGCTCTAAACTGGGAGGAAGAGTCTCATGCAATTTTCCCTTTGCTTTGTTTGTTTTAAACCACAATACTAAGATCAGGATCCTGAATATGCCTCGGATTACAGGTATTATCTAATCAAAACAAATTCCTGATTTCTTTTTTAGACATAATTAGTTCTTTCAGGTGAGCCACCAGCCACTCTTGCAAGAGCATTGCAGGATCCCAGCATTCATCTTGTCTCCAGTCTTATTCCATCCATCTCACAATGGCCATCTAAAACACCCTGCTGCATGCCTGAAGTCGCAAGGAACGTTCTCAATGCCACGAGAAGCCCCCTTAAGCTCTGCCTCAGATATGCCCAGCCCCCATCCCACTTCCACATGAGCATTTGTTTAGGAGAAATTTCCTGAGTACATCATCATCTTTTCCTCACCATTCGAATTTCATCTTTGGAGTCATTTCTCCCAGACAAAGAGGAACATGATCCATGGTTTGATAGCAGCTCCAGCTTCATAGTCCCAGCCACCAACACCGCCCCATGACCCTGCCAGACACCTGAATTCAAGAACAATGTTTTCACTACCCCTGACTCTTATTAAATGTTTTAACTTATACAGTCCACTAAAATAATTTTACTAAATGGAATAAACACATGGCATCAAGCTTCAGAATCTTTGCACCTGAACTTTTAGTGAATAACAGACACACCAGCATTTCTGTAGCCAACAGAAATGTTAGCTTTGAGATTTCAGCATTCCTGGTATCCAAGTTTGGATGTGCTAACACTGCCCTTCATGGGGCACTTCAATCACACAATCCCACAACAATCAATGTCATTTGACATTCACTGGTAGGTGGTGCTAGGAAAAAGACTGATGTGCCAACTCCATGCTGGCTTGACCTATGCCATCTTCAAACCTGGAGCAAGTGGGGCTCCTCTCTCCATGACACCTTTTGTGTACTACTCCAGGAGGACCTTTACCTTGAGACAAAATTATGAAGACTATCTCTACCAGCAAAGATTCCAGTGAGATGTGCCTACATGGATAAAGCTATAATCTCACTAAAGTGAGGTTGTTGGCATTGCTTTAGCCTGAACTCAGGGCCTGGGCACTAAGCATTTGTACTCAAGACTAGCCCTTTAACACTTGAGCCCAAACTCCATTCCCAGCTGTTTTTATTTTTGGTAGTAAGAATCTATCAGACTTTCCTGTTCTAGGTGACTTGGAACTTCCATACTCAGAACTCAGCCTCCTGACCAGCCTGGATTAAAAGTGTGGATCAGCCATGCCCCACACCTGAGGACTTCTGCCCGCACATTTTTCCCAAAAATTGGAAGAGGAAGATGAGGGAGGGTTGGGCTCATCCTGCCCTGCATATGAAGGAGAGCATCAGCGCCTGAACTTCATTCCCTGTTGTAGGCTGCTGGAGGAAAAGGAAGCAAATAGGCACAGGCTGGCAGCAGATGCCACAGAACAACTTGTGACCAAGACTCCCAGAGCAGACCTCAGAATCGATGACAGAGTTGGATCTATCCAGTATCAGAGGCAGTGGTGACACCTGAAACTGCGCGTTTGAGCCTTTGCTGCTAGTAAACAGGGCCACCTTTGTCTCAATGAGACAGGTGAGATTTTGGTGGGGAAGGTGAGATTAAACATTATGTATCATGCAAGAAGACAGACTATAAGGGGTCTTTTATTATTCCAAGTGAAATTTTGGATTTCCTCTTCTGTTTCTTTAAAGAATGACATTGGGATATTGATGAATATTGCACTGAATTTGTACATAGTCCTTATCAAGATTGCCATTATTACAATATTACTTCTTCCAAAGCAGGAGCATAGGTTTTTGCATTTCCTCAGTTCTGCGTTAATTTCCTTTTCCAGGGTTTATAGTTCCAACAAAAAGGTGCTTTACATTCTAAGTTAATTCCTAGGTATTTTATTTTCTTTGATAGCTGTTTGGGACTGACTGTGGGGTCAGTCACCGTGACTGTGGGGTCAGTGACCTTGGACCCACACAATTGAGTACACAAGGAAGTAAGCTCTTATCATGATTTTGGGCTGTGTCAATAGCTTCTCATTTAACCTGTTTGGGACTTGATAGCTTCTCATTCAACCTATTTCAGACTTGATACTGTTTGTAGGAATGTAGCCCCTGGCAGTTCCCTAGTTTAAAGAAGTGTATTTAAGATTGAGAACTGGAAATAAATGGGGCTACGGTCTTGGGCTACAGGCTTCTTAAGCTGTGGCTCCTGATTTGGGCTGTAGCCCTCCTGAACCCCATCTGTTTGTCTCTCTTCTATTTTTTCCTATTCCTTGCCCCCTATTTCAGGAATCCCAATCTGTGACCCTGGTTTGCTGCCGGTTGGCCCAGGCATCTGGCGCCCGAACAGGGACCCTGAAAATCTGGGACGAAGGTGAAGGACCCCTCCCTGTGGTGAGTAACACATCGTAGGACTATTAAGAGAGGATCTTAAGAGAGTGTATAGTCAGGAGTAAAATTTATGGGTCAAGTTAATAGCCATAGGTTATTTCTACCGATCTTAACAGGCCTACTTGAAGCCCATGGAACGTGGGCGGAAAAAGGGGTGCTTCAGAGCTTCCTACAGTTTGTCGAGGAGGCATGCCCAAGGTTTATGGAGGAGGAATTCCAAAATACCTGGCAGCGGATAGGAAAAAGAATTCAAGAATATTATAATGTATATGGCCCCGAAAAGACCCCAGTAGAGGCTATTGATGTATCTAATTTAGTAAGTGAATGCATAGATCCTCAACATGAGAATGCTGAACTTAATTTTGAATTAAGGGAACTTTATGAATTAAAGGACCCTTCTGAAAACCCTAAGGCTGAGCCATATGCCGCAGCCCAAGAGAGTCTAAGTGAGATCTTGAAAAGGGAACAACAACCAGTAGATATTGAGTATCAGAATTCAGGTTTGAATATCAAGGAGGAAAGTTATGATGAGTCAATGGAGGGCCGGATGGCTACGATAGAGAAGAAGTTAGAAGAAATGCTACATTTTCTATCGAAAATGGGGATGGAGCAGAGAGCCCCCCCAGAAGTAGGAAAGAAAGATGACCCTCAGGCCACTATGGTGTCTGATTCTAAACCTTACCCCTCACACCCACCGCCTCCGGCTGCAGCCTTATGGCCTCAATCCCTTTTTCAACCTTTAGGCAAGCCTAAAGGCCCTAGCAACAAGTCCCTTTTAACAGGCACTACAACCAGGCACAATGCATCGCAATTAAACCTGACTCAGGCTGCTAGAGAGAGGGAAGATATTTCAGGGCCTCGATGCTTCCCTAGTTTAGTTGAGCATGATGAACAAGTATATCATCAACCTGTTCCTGTTAAACTGTTACAGGATTTAAAGAGTGCCTGCTCCCAATATGGGCCAACTGCCCCTTTTACTCAAGTAATATTGGAGGCCGCGTGTGCTGGTATTGCATGCCCAAATGACTGGAAGCGGCTTGCCAGAGCATGCCTTAGTGCAAGAGAGTACTTATTATGGGAGACAGAGTTCACTGCACAGTGTCGGGCTAAAATTGAAACAAATAGGTCTAAGAACCTGCCTTACACTGTTGATCAGTTGTTAGGAGAGGGAACCTATAAAAACAACGAAGATCAATTGGGTTATGCAAAGGAGGCCTATTTGCAAATAAATGCTGCGGTGAGAGAGGCTTGGAAAAGGTTACGCAATTCCAATAGTACAAAAAATTTAGTAGAAGTTAAACAGGGACCGAATGAACCTTATCTAGAATTTTTGTCTCGATTAATGGAGACTGCAGACCGCCTAGTACAAGATGAGAACGCAAGGAGGATTATAGTTAGACACAGCCTATGAAAATGCCAACGCCACCTGTCAGGCGGCTATCAGACCCCATAGGAATAAGGGAGAAATCACGGACTTTATTTCACTGTGTGCTGATATTGGACCCTCCCATGCACAAGGCCTTACCTTAGCCGCCGCTCCTCAAGGAAAGACTGTTACTGAGTTTCTAAAATATAGAGGTCAGCGGCATTCTCGGGATGCTAGACCCCCAGGGCGTTGCTTTTCTTGTGGACAAATAGGACATTGGATGACGCAATGCCCACGCCAGGCCAGGCAAAAGAGAGAAAAATCACCTGGCACATGTCCACGCTGTGGTAAAGGGAAGCACTGGGCTAAAGATTGCAAGTCAGCAACAAATCGCAATGGCCGCCCATTTTTTGGGAAACTGGAGAAGGGGCCAGCCCCTGGCCCCGCAAAACCATGGGGCAGTCCCTCCCTCTTCTCGGCCACAAGTACATCTTCTAACAACCCCCCAAGATCAGTCTCCAGCCTCCTCCATGCCATCCCAGGCAGTGCAGGATTGGACCTCTGTTCCTCCACCTGCTCAGTATTGACCCCAGAGATGGGGACACAAGCTCTCCCCACGGGGGTCTTCAGCCCCCTTCCCCTGGTAGTGGCTGGATTGCTGTTAGGGCGAAATAGCTCAGCCCTTAAAGGGATACAGATTACACCTGGCAAAATTGACCAGGATTTTACTGGAGAAATCAAAGTTATGGCCTCTGCCCCGAAACACGTGGTATCGATCCCAGCTGGTCGAAAATTAGCACAACTAATACTTGTGCCTTTACCTCCCGGGGAGACTGCTAATTCCCCATGTGGACAGAGAGGATTTAGATCTTCTGATATCTATTGGGTATAAAGCATAAAACAAGAGAGGACCGAGATGACTATATTTATACAAGAAAAGCCCTTTAAAGGAATATTAGACACTGGAGGAGATGTGTCTGTGATATCTAAAAAACATTGGCCAGCCCAATGGCCCCTGACAACCTCTATGACTTCCCTACAGGGGATGGGGTATGCAACTGACCCACAGCAGAGCAGTGCGATTCTTACTTGGAGAGATGAGGAAGGGCACTCTGGTCATTTTCAGCCATTTGTCCTGGATCATCTGCCAATTAATTTATGGGGTCGTGATATCATGGAAAAAATGGGAGTGTATATGTTTAGTCCTAGTGCTGGAGTCACTAAGCAGTTACTTGATCAAGGCCTCCTCCCCTTTAGGGGACTAGGCCAAGCAGCACAGGGGAGCCAGAGCCTCTCCAACCCCAGTCTCACTCACAGAGACAAGGATTAGGGTATCGTGGAGAGAGCTAATGGATTATTAAAACATCAAATTGCTAAAATACAGAAAGGAGAGTCGTATCCCACTACCCCTGTGAATATACTTAATCATGCTTTATTTGTTTTAAATTTTTTGAATTTGGATTCAAATAATTTATCTGCTGCTCAGCGATTCTGGGAAAAAAGAGAGCAGCGTGCTTTTGCCTTAGTAAAGTGGAAGGATCCCCTAACTGCTGCTTGGCATGGACCCAATCCTGTTCTAACCTGGGGTCGAGGGCATGTATGTGTTTTTTCACAAGGAGAAAATGATGCCCGCTGGCTGCCTGAACGCTGCGTTCGGATCGTGGAGAGTGACAGTGGCCATCCAAGCAGCGACTCACTGGGCCTATACCCCCAACCCTCCAGTGGTGCATCCTGCGACGTGGGAAGGACCTGAGTTATTTGTGCATGTCAATTGGGACTGCTACTGATCCACTTGTTCCACACATTCATATGAGCTGTGTTTCTCCTCCTTTTCCTATTATGTAGGGACCTTTTAACATATTCATTGACTCTACAAAATTTAATATGTGACATTATTTTGTCTTTACCATCCCTCTTCTTAATAGCCTTTCTTGTAAAAGATGCCCAGGTGAAAAGGCCTCCAGAGGCAAGTAGAAGTCGGCCGACCCCCCTGTATGTCTGCGTTTTATTTTATTTTATTTTATTTTATTTTTGTTTGTTTGTTTGAAAAGGTGCACTGTGGGCCTAAAACAGAGGCCTGGGTGGTCAAGGGAAACCTTGACTCCCCCTCCCCTTCTGAGTTTCTTGTCAATAACAAGGCATACCTGGGAGTCCCACCAGCAAGACATGTCTAAATCTAAAAATAACTGTTTGGTGAAAACATTCATTTGAGCTCATGTTTTTTGTGTTAAGTGTATCTGATTGAGTCCAATTTTCTTGTTATATGTCAATGTCTGATAATTTAAAAGTCTCCGTTTCTCTGTCTTGTTCGTGTTACATATTTTTCCTTGTCCAGTTTTGTCTTTAAAATTGGTACCATTTCTAAGTATGGATCCATATGGTTTTTCTGTGCGTACTCAAGCACACATCCTTGTTATTTTTTTGAACATTTCTGGGCCTAGCATGGCCGCTCCCCCATGTCTGCAGTTGTAACAAGCCCTGGAAAAATAAATTCCAGCTAAGTTCCTTGCAAAAAGTTTTGTTTTGAACCTGGTTCTCATCTGTAAGAGTAAAATTGGCAAAACTCTCTTGACACAAACTTCCGGAAATTGAACGGCCGATATTAACTTTGCGCGCTTTATGATCTTTGAGTATGAATGTGTGTGAATGAGTGAGTGAACATGTTCAACGTTAAATTGTCAGCATGCTGTATAAAACAATGGATAAATTTATACTTAAACACAAAGACAATTGGGTAATCTAAGCTTAAAACTTCAACAAAAATATTAGGTTTGAATGTTTTACAATGTCTCAAAGAATTATTGTGTTGTCTTAAAGAAAAACTGGTAAATATTTTTCTAGATCCTGAAATCTGCATTTTATTGCAAGGCATACAGCTGTTTACATTGTAAACATTGTATCCTGTTTAGCACAGAGGTGTTAGGGAATTTGGGATTTATTACTTTAAGTTGCAGTTTGGAGACATGTATTAGAGATTTAAATGTAAAATTGTTCATTAACGTCAGAAACTTTGTCTGTCTGTCTTTTCTTGCAAACTGACACTAGAAATCTAATGGTAAAATGTGGATAATGTGATTAGTATTTTAAAGGAATGTTTAAAGGTTTATCTCTGTATGATTTGGTTTCATGTTACTGGATTGCAATTGGATGTACCTTAGAAAAAGGAAGGAAACTAAGTCCAGACTTAGACTTTTGGTGCACTGATGTCTAGTTCTTGCATTAGGGAAAAACTGTTATTTGAGTTTAAACTGTTGTTGGAGTTTTAGACAGTAATCTAAACTGCAAAAAAAAAATGCCTCTTCTAAAAGGAGGCCTGAAGGCAAAGGGCGTTCCTTGAGCCCAAGGAGACCTGGAGAAAAGGGAGTGCCTTGAGCCCTTAAAGGTTTTTCAAATGCAAATGAAGACTAAAATGTTAAGTGTTTAAGTTAAAAAGTGTAAAGTTTTAAAGAACATTAGAAATGGGTTTCTGAATAATATTTGAAAGTGAAGTTGTCTTAAATGTTTTAAGAAAGAGAAAAAAGGAAAATCAGGACTACCAAAGTAACTTCCAGCTAGCCCATGGAGAAGAACAGCAATCCTTATTCAGATGTAGCTTTGGCTTTTACCAGGTTCTAGGTAAGCTCATGCTTAGAGACTATTTCTGTGTTGACCACCTTGTTGCTTTAATTGGAGTAACGTGGGCTTTTGTAGGACTCACTGATCTGAAAACTGCAGTTCTGAGCCAACCCCGGGCAAAGCAAAGTCCCTGTGAGACTGTTGTGTCTAATCTGGCAGCAGAGTGCTAATTGAGGCAGAGTTGCTTTGGAGCTCAAAGTGGCAGAGTGCTAGCCTTGAGCTGGAGGGCTGAGGGACAGTACCCAGACCCCGAGTTCAAGTCCAGCAACCAAGCAAGTGAAATGCCCATGGGATGTTTATCCCTGTGTGGAGAGACACTACTGGGACAATGAAGTATCCAGATGCAGAAAGCCTCTGCGTGGATGGCAGAGATGGTGTCAGATACTAGAGTCACTCGTGCTTGGCCATTCAATATTAATCAGAGCCGGGAGGTCATAGAATAGTTTGTAAGCATGCCTTACTAATGCCCGTGCCTTCCATAACTGGGCAGGAACTTGTCAATCATCTGTGATAGTGGTAGTTTAAAGTTCTAACTGAGTAAAGTTTGATTTGACTCCAGCCACAAATTCAGGAAAGTTTGTGGATCTGACAACTAATGCATTGTTTAAGGTTGCAGAAATTTAGTTCCCCAGACAATCAAGAAAAAGCCTTTGCAAATGGGTGCTATGTAAGCTACACTATTGTAGCCAAAGATAGTTTGTGCAGTTGTTAAATGTCAAATATGATCTCTAGTGTGGAGTAAATTATTGTTCCTAATATCTAATCCTTGCAACCCCTTGATAAAACAGGCTAGGCTTCTTAAGGTCCCTGGTCAAGCACAGAGACAACACCCCTGTGTCAGCTTGAAGAAGTCACAGAAGTTGAATCTCCGCCCATCAATCCCCGTTACACCAAGGGACCAAAGTCATTTTTGGAAAATGTGACAGGATAATTTAGGGGTATAGAAAAGAGTAAAAAAATTGCACTTGTGTTTCTTTTAAAATAAAGACGGGGGAGATGTTGGGGACTGACTGTGGGATCAGTGACCGTGACTGTGGGGTCAGTGACTTTGGACCCACACAATTGAGTACACAAGGAAGTAAGCTCTTATCATGATTTTGGGCTGTGTCAATAGCTTCTCATTTAACCTGTTTGGGATTTGATAGCTTCTCATTCAACCTATTTCAGACTTGATACTGTTTGTAGGAATGTAGCCCCTGGCAGTTCCCTAGTTTAAAGAAGTGTATTTAAGATTGAGAACTGGAAATAAACTGGGCTGTGGTCTTGGGCTGCAGGCTTCTTAAGCTGTGGCTCCTGATTTGGGCTGTAGCCCTCCTGAACCCCATCTGTTTGTCTCTCTTCTATTTTTTCCTAGTCCTTGCCCCCTATTTCAGGAATCCCAATCTGTGAACCCAGGTTTGCTGCCGGTTGGCCCCGGCAGATAGCAAAATGAGTTGCTATCCTGATTCTTGCCTCATTCCTCTCATTTGTTGGCATATAGGAAGGCAGTTGACATTGAGGGTTAACTTTATAACCTACTACCTTACCAGAGTTTTATATCAGCTCAAGCATCTTCGGAGTAGAGTCTATAGGGTTCTTTAAATACAGAATCATGTCATCTGTAAGGAGAGAAAGTTTCAGTTCCTCTTTCCATTTTCCTCCTCCTTCCAGTTAGAATGGCCAAGATCCAGAAATCTAATAACGTATGCTGGAGGGGATGTGGCCAGGAGGGATCACTACTACACTGCTGGTGGGATTGCAAACTCGTTCAACCACTATGGAAAGCACTATGGCAGTATCCCAAAAAGACTAAACATAGAGCTCCCCTGTGATCCAGCAATTTCACTACTTGCCAATCGTCCAGATAGGACATACTAAATTCACTAGAACAATAACATTTATCACAGCACTATTTACTATAGCAAAGGTATGGAACCAACCCAGATGCCCGTCAGTTGATGAGTAGATCAAATATGGTATTTTTACACAATGGAATTCTGTGCTTCTGTCAGAAAGAATGACATAGACGAATTTGTAAGGAAATAGAAAGACTGTAAAGTTTAGAAATTAGTTTCTGTCTCCTCTCTCTCCTTCTCTATCTCTGTAAAATTTAGAAGTTCCTGTTTCTCTCTCTCTCTCTCCCTCTCTCTCTCTCCCTCTCTCTCTCTCTCTCTCTCTCTCTCTCTCTCTCTCTCTCTCTCTCTCTCTCTCTCTCTCTCTCTCTCTCTCTCTCTCTCTCTCTCCAGTCCTTAGGCTTGAACTCAGGGCCTGAGCTACTTTTGCTCAAGGTTAGCACTCTACCATTTGAACCACAGTGCTGCTTCTGGATTGCTCTTTTCATGTAGTATTGAGGAATCTAACCCAGGCCTTCATCCTTGATAGGTTAGCACTCTACCACTAAGCCACACAGTCAGCTTTTAGAGGTTTCTGACAAAGGTTTTCCTACATGCTATTATTTCTTCTGTGAGTGCTCTTAATGCTTGCTGAAGGTTGACTTTGTTTAGAAGACTTACCCTAATGCTCCCATATACAGAGATTCTATATATAGCTAAATGTTTTTCATTACTCAGAATTTCTCTATTGTGTATGTTCTGAAATGTACTGAAGACGGACTTCTGATTAAAAGTCATTGCACATTTGTACTATTCATTAGTTTTCTTTTCTTCTATGGGAATCAGGTTTGTGATGAACACAGAAGTATGCCTTCCATGTCAAACACTTTCCACATTTGTAATATTCATAAGGTTTTTCTCTCCTATGTGCATTTTATACTTAGTCATGCGTTCATGATGGATTTTTCATATTCTTATATTCATACGATTTTTATCCTGTGTCTGTGTGGTATCATGCAAACTCAACTATGAGTTTTTCAAAAAAATTTCCCTTTCATTTTATTCATCGGATTGTATCCTGTGGGTGTTTAGTGATAAATCTTGACTTGTGCCTTCTGGGGAAAAGACTGAACATTTGCTACATTCATTAAGGGTTTTATCTTGTGTTGGTTCTGTGACACAAGCTGAGTTTTCTTCCACATACTAAAAAGTCTTTCCTATTTATTACATTGCTAAGGCTTCTCATATGTGTGAACTCTCTTACACTTCCTGAAGGGTGAATACTTCACGAAAGACTTTCAACTTTGGTTATATTCCTAAGGTTTCTAATATGTGTGAATTCTGTTATGCCTCCTGTAATGTGACTTCCATCTGACGGTCTTACCACATTTGATGCACTCATCCAGTTTCCCTCCTGTGTGTGTTCTCTGATGCAATTTGAGGGAAGACTTCCATTTGAAAGACATTCCACATCGGTTACATTCATAAGGTTTTTCTCCTGTTTGAATTATCTTATGCATGTTGAGGTTTGGCTTCTGTGTGAAGGACTTTCCACATATGTTACACTCATAAGGTGTTTCTCCTGAGTATATTCTCTGATGAACATGGAGTTTTACCTTCCATTTGAAAGACTTTCCGCATTCACTACATGCATAAGTTTTCTCTCCTGTGTGTGTTCTATTATGCCCATCAAGATATGACTTCCACTTGAAGGTCTTTCCACATTTGTTGCACACATAAAATTTCTCTCTTGTGTGTGTTCTTTGATGCAATTTGAGGGAAGATTTCTGTCTGAAAGACTTTACACATTGGTTACATTCATAAGGTTTCCCTCCTGTGTGTATTCTCTGATGAACACGAAGTTTTCCCTTCCCTTGGAAAGATTTTCCACATTCATTACACTTATAAGATTTCTCTCCTGTGTGTGTTATTTGATGAACTCGAAGGTGTATCTTCTGGGTGAAAGACTTTTCACATTTGTTACATTCATAAGGTTTCTCTTCTGTGTGTCTTCTCTGGTGCAAAGTGAGGTATGATTTCAGTCTAAAAGTCTTCCCACATTTATCCCATTCATAAAATTTCTCTTCTGTGTGAGATCTCTGATGTGTGCTGAGAGCTGAATTCTGGGCAGAAATAGTATTACGTTCCTCATATTCATAAGGTTTGTCTTCTCTTGGAGATCGAGGTTGGGGCGTCAGGTCTGACTTCTCACAAATTAATTTTCACACTTGATGTACGCATCACATATCTCAGGATATTTGCTCTGAGGTATTATAAGGCGTATTTCATTACTGAAAGATTTCGCACATTCACTACATGTATGAGGAGTCTCTCCTGTGTACATTTTCGGATGTGTAGTGATGGTCGGTGTTAAGTACAATATTTTTCATCACACAGTACATTTAGCAGTTTTCCTCCCTCCCTGAAGAATTTCTTGGGCAGGGAGAACAGAATTATGATACTGCAGATCTTTTGGCCTGTCACAATCATGAATAAAATGCTCTGAATATCCGATGGATTTTTTAAGAACAGGAGACATATGAGATCTATATGCAGCATGCATCTCATCAGGCTTAGGAGACAGAAGCATGTTCTGACACTTAATGAACTCCTCAGTCCTCACCCCTAAGTTGTTACCGTTATTACTAATCAGCTCTGGATTATGTGTAGAGCTCAAATTTAAAGTTGTTGCTAATCTCACGTTTTCCTCCACTTCGATACTACTTGCAACTGCTACTTCACAAAGACATTCATGTGGACTTTCCTGGCAGGACTTGAACACATTTTCCATTACCTGGAATCTAAAATGAGTCATAGAAAAAAAGACACAAACACACATGAGATAAAAATATTCCTTACTGTAAAGGTAATGACTTTACTTTCCCATCCTAAGTGTTAGATATTTTAAAATAAAAAGTGGAAATTGATTTATGAGAAATATATGCTTTTCTCCCTAACATATTAAGAAAATGATATTTTACAATGACCAACAATGTTTTTCTGTGTTTTAGTTCTCTTTTTATATCACAGGAAATATTTATTGAAATTACCCAACTATGTATTGCTACAGTTTTAAGCTGAGTACTACCTATAATATACCTGCAGCTGTTTTTTTTTCTAATACTGTTTTGTTTATACATTGAGGAATAGCTGCCTTTCTTTTATTTTTGAGAAATAATCTAAATATTGTGCTGAGTTGCGTCTTTTTAAAACTTTCTTTTCTTTTCTTTTCTTTTTTTTTTGTAGTTCATAGGCATCGGCCCTGTCCCTGAACACTTCAGCAGAAGACTATAACCCCTATCCTTGAGCTACAGCCCCACTTCTGTTTTCTAGAGTTAACTACAGATAAAAGTCTCAGGTCCTGAGTAGCAGATAGGATTACCTTACCCAGTTTCAATGCTGTTTGCTTATTAACCATTAAGTGAGGAACACGAATTTTTTCTAGATTCAGCGGCCACAAGTTTGGTTTATATGTCTGTTTGCCTTTGATCCAAGCAAGAACGATTCTTGAGAGTAAGACTTACACCTATATCCCTTCAGTTACAACTTCTCACTAAAGTCTCAATTTAGGTATTTGTGGGAATTTTGAAATTTGTTTCTTTCCATTTGAAGTCTTATAAAAATTCCTTTTCTAACACTCCTGTCCCTCAGAACCATGGAAGACCAGAAAATCTCCAGCTCATTGTCTAGTTAATTTTCTTATGTTGATTGACACTTTGTTGTTTTTTTTTTCCCTTCCATTCCTGGGTTTGAACTTAGGACCTAACTACTGTCCTTGGTTTTCTCAAGACTAGAACCCTACCAATGAAGTCATTAATTTTGGCTTTTTCTATGTATGTGGTAATAAGGAATCAAACCGGTGTCTTTGTGCATGCTAGGCAAGCACTCCTCCATTAGGCTCAATTTCTGGTGGAAAGGTCTGGTTCTGAATACCAGTCTCTTCCTACCAGCAAAAAGATATTATCCTTATCAGAGAATAATGCCCTGACTTATTCCTTGTTTGCTCAATCATTTATAGTCTTAGTTTTAAAGAAATGAAATATCATTCTTTCTTTCTTCCTTTCTTTCTTTCTTTCTTTCTTTCTTTCTTTCTTCCTTTCCTTCCTTCCTTCTTTCTTCCCTCTTTGTTCTTTCTTTCTTTCTTTCTTTCTTTCTTTCTTTCTTTCTTTCTTTCTTTCTTTCTTTCTTGTTTTGCAGTCATGGGACTTGAATTCTAGACCTGGCTGTTCTTCCTGAGCTCTTCAGCTCAAGGATACTGCCCTATGTCTTTAGCCTCAACCCCACTTCTCATTTTCTATTGGTTCATTTGAGAGAAGAGTCTAAGGTGTTTTTGTGATAGGTCAGTCTTTGAACCTTGATCCTCAGATCTCAGCCTCCTAAGTAGCTAGGATTACAGGCATGAGCCACGGGCTCATGGCTTTCTCATTTTATTTTGTTTCACAGTGATTTCTACAGAGAAATCTAACTTTAACTCTACTGCCACATAGAATTCATTATATTACCCTATGATTCTTGGTGCCGGGGTTTGGGCTAGCATGCACAAAGACCTGGTTCAGTTCCTTGGTACTACATACAAAGAAAAAGCCAGAAGTGGTGCTACGACTCAAGAAATAGAGATCTAGCCTTCAGAAAACCCAAGGACCATGCTCAGGCATAGGATTGGG
This sequence comes from Megascapheus bottae, assembly GCF_031878675.1. Lineage (NCBI taxonomy): Eukaryota > Metazoa > Chordata > Mammalia > Rodentia > Geomyidae > Megascapheus > Megascapheus bottae. The sequence goes on from NW_028327735.1 coordinate 344,761, forward strand.
AAAAGAAAATGATTCTTGATTCATTCACAAAGAATTCCATAGGTTCCACACAGGATTTAGGGTAACTAAGGATATTATTGCTCAGTCCATCACAACATGAACTTACCAATGGGGCTCAGGCTCCAACATCAATATGAAGATGCATTCACTCACCTGTGATATTCTTGTCAGAGGAATTTCCTATCCAGAGTTCTGCACAGTGCTCTAGCTTGTCAATTAATACAGGTTTGGGAACACAGGGCCCTGTAAATTAGAAACAGTAGAGAATTATTGCTTATGCTGTGTCATCATTGCTTTAAGTTCGCAGACATCCTACTCACAAGTTATCTATTAAATCTTTTTTCTCATTTCTCACTGGCTCCATGGTTGACTTTTCCCCAGCTCTGGATTCATTTTGTATGGCATAAACTTAACTGTCTTGCTCAAGGCTAGAAAAATATCAGTTTGAGTCTCAGCTCCACTTACATGCATAGGTCTTCATGCATGCTAGGCAAGCACTCAACCACAAAGTCAAACTCTTGACATTCCACTAACATTTTTGAGGGGTTACTTGGAGTTATAGAGTTTCATGGCAATTTTTATGCCATTGCTGGCTTCAAATTAGAATTCTTAGATTTCTTCCTCCTGAATATTTTAAGATTACAGGCATGAAACATTGCACCTAGTGCCAGTTTTCCATTATAAACTCACTGTTTAGTGATTTGTAGATCCTATTTCCAATAATGGTATATATTCTATTCTGGATTGTTTATCCACTTACAATTACTGTGTAAGTTTGGAATGTCGTCTCCATTAGAGGAAACATAATTTAGAACTGTTGTCAAAGCATCCTGAAGGTATCCTGAAGAATGAGTACAAAATTACCTTAGGTTTTCTTTAGAAAGTAATGATACTTCTCAGGGCCTGGAATCATTCATTTAAATAGTATTGAAAGATTGATAAACATTCACGTATCTGCAAAATAACAAGGCACTTGGCCTTGCAAGTGAATTTGACTTTTGCTCACCTAAGGACACCAGGTTGCTGTAGGTCTCCAGCATTACATCTCTGCACAGGGTCCTCTGAGCATTTTCCAGATGCTGCCACTCCTCCCAGCTGAAATCCACAGCTACATCATCAAATGACACCAGCTTCTGGAATGGCACATTTTCATCAAGTAATTAGCACTGAGTTATAAACACACCATGTCTGGAATTTTATTCTTTTTTGTTGGAATTTTATTCCTTTACTTAAATGTTTAGACTTACATGAAATATTGACCTGAAAAGCTTAGGGATGGTGCCCAGGCCCAGAGTTCAAGTCCCAAGACCCACAAAAAATAAAAGGGCAAGCCATGTGTTGGTGGCTCACGCCTGTCATCCTAGCTACTCAGGAGACTGAGATCTGAGGACCATGGTTCAAAGCCAGCCTGGCACAAAATTCCATGAGACTCCTTTCCAATTACCCACCATGAAATGTTTAATGGCTTGTGGCATATAATGGTAGAGCAATTGTGGTATCGACAAAAATAAGTCGGGGGAGTAGATTTAGGTTATAAATGGAATTATTCCATTGAAAAGGAACTACATTATATGATGACATATGCTGGTACTCTGAGAATATTGCAAAATCTTATGGTATCAAGTAATAATACTGTGAAGTACACCCAGAATGTTAATGTTCTATGTCTGGCATAATAGTCACTTGGGGAAGAACCTTTTTTGTCTTTTTTTTGGCTGGGGGATTTGTAAGGCTTGAACTCTGGGCCTGGGCACTGTTCCTGAGCTTTTCAACTCAAGGCTATCATCCTACCTATGAAGCCACAGTGCCATTTCCCATATTCTAGTGGTTAACTGTAGATGAGAGTCTCATAGACTTTCTAATGCCCAGGCTGGCTTTGAACCAAATCTGTAGATATCAGCCTGATATCTGAGTAGCTAGGATTACAGGTAGAAGTCACTGCACCTGGCAAGAAATTTATTTCTTGCTGTTTTATACTACAAATTTACTGTATGTCTTACTTTTTCAAAAAGACTGAGGATGACCTTTGTTCTGTATATAATGGGAAGAGTGGTAGGGAGCTGTGAGCAGAAGAACTGAGGGGCAATACTCAGGGTAGGACAATAGCCTTGAACTAAAGAGCTCACGGCCCAAGGTCCAAGCCCCATGACTTGCCCACTACCCCACAAATAAAAGGGGAAAAAATTGGAGATTGGAGAGGATTTTCTAAAAAGAATATATAGAAATAGTAGTTCAAAATGTAGAAAGAAGTTCAATATTAACAGTCATGAGAAAAATTAAAATCTCAATGAAATCATTACTTTAAATATGTTAATATTAATATAGTTTTAAACAAAAACATACACATGCACACACACAAACACACACACACACACACACACACGCATACAAAAAGACAACCTTCAAAGTCTAACTATTACTGGGAAGGTAGTGAGAAGAAGTAGAACTTTGGAATAGTTCTGCAAGGAATATAAAACAATCAAAAATTGCGTGGAGAGTGCTAAAAAGTACTAAATATAGAATTACATAGAAATATGGTCCAACACTTCTATTTCTAGATTTGTACCTAACGGAAGAGAAAGCAGAGACTAGAACAAATATGTGGAGAATCCATTCACAACTATTAATAATAATCAAAAGATAGAAACATGCAAAACAATGCATTGAAAAGGAAGAACATTTTACTATATTTTACAAATGAATCTTGATTACAGTAAACTAAAAATACAGCAGTCATAAAGGAAGAGCTAGTGTATGTTTTCCCTTCCAGAGCTTCCAAGGATCAACAAACCCTTAGAGCCAAAAAGCACGATGGTTCCAGAGAATGGAGTAGAGAGGAACAGGAGCTGAATGTTTAATGATTATACATGGAAGATGAAAATTGCTCTAGATGGGTAGAATGAAGAGAGAACTGTACCCGAAACAATGGTTATGTAGCCACACAGGATGGGACACACCTATACTCCCTGATCTTGGGAAACTCAAGAAGGATTTCTAGCCATCCTAGATGCATGGAAAGATCTATCATAAAAACTAATGTGGAGGGGCTGGGAGTTTGGCATAGTTGTAGAGTGCTTGTATGAAGACGAAGGTTCAATTCCGCAGTACCACATACACAGAAAAAACCAGAAGTAGTGCTGTGGCTCAAGTAGAAGATCACTAGGCTTGAGGAAAGCTGAAGGACAGTGCTCAGACCGAGTTCCAGCCAAAGGGCTTGTTTTAAAAAAAACAGAAAGCTGAGCATAATGGGGTGGTGGCTCACTTCTATAATCCTAGCTACTCAGGAGGCTGAGATCTGAGGATCAAGGTTTAAAGCCATCCTGGCACATAAAGACCTGAGACTCTTATCACCAATTTACCTTTAGAAAATGGGAAGTGGGGCTTGGCTCCAGGGTAAGGTGGTAGCCTGGAGCTGAAGAGCTCAGGGATAGTGCACAGGCTGAGTTCAATATCTATGACCCACCAAAAAAAATAATATGGAAAAATTTGGATTCTGTGAATTTTATCAGGCATATAAATGTCTTTTTTGCTGTTGAAATAACCAATTGTTTGGAAACATTTTAAAAGTTTTTACCTAGAAATGTACACTACAAATGGAATTAATAACAAACTCAAAGTATGCAAAAGATACAAATTACCACAATATGGGTATCCTGCTTCTGTATCTTTTCACTGACTCCTGTTCAAATGAGTCACATATTCTGAATCATTTCTCCCAGTCGATATATGCCACACATGTTAGCTTGTACTGGACTTCTTGGGAAATCAAAAGCAAATACTAAGCAAATGTGTGTTAGATTTTGTCAACAGTGATATTTCAATTATAAATGCCTACTCATAACATTCTTTAATATCAATGACGGAATCTAACTTACACTGGCAGAATCTTCAATCTTTTGAGAATCTTCAAAAGGGTGTGTAAATATTTAGGATCGTTATGTCTTGCTGGAGGAAAGATCCCTTTAGTAGTATGTAGTCACCTTCTTTGTCTTTTCTTACTAATTTTAGTTTGAAGTCTATTGTATCTGATATGAGGATGGCAACTCCAGCCTGTTTATCGGGGCAGTTAGCTTGACAGAGTTTATTCCAACCTCTCACTTTCAAAGATGATTGTTTTTGGGTAAGATGTGTCTCTTGAAGACAGCAGAACGATGGCTCTTGCTTTTTGATCCAACTAGCAGCCTATGCCGTTTAATTGGAGAGTTAAGTCCATTGATATTGAGAGTTAGGATTGAGAGATATTTATAAGTTCCTACCATTTTTAAAAGCTTTTAGTAGGGCCTGTGTCTTGACAGTTCTTGTGGTCCTTAGATGGTATGCTGTTTAGGTGCCATTTCTTTCCCTATATTGCATTTATTTTGGTTTTCTACGTATAGAGCATCGTTGAGAATTCTCTGTAGTGTTGGTTTTGTTTTGACATATTGTTGCAGCTTTTCCCTGGAATGGAATGTTTTTATTGTTCCCTCAGTTATGAATGAGAGCTTAGCTGGCTACAGTATTCTTGGTTGGTAGTTATTTTGACATATATGCTTCCAGTCACTTCGTGCTTGCATGGTCTCTGCTGAGAAATCTGGGGTTATTCTGATTGGTTTGCCTTTATAGGTTACTGATCCCTTTTCCCTGGCTGCCTTTAGGATCTTTCCTTTCGTTTCTATTGATCCAGTTCGGATCACAATGTGGCGGTGGGATGTTCTTTTCTGGTCAGGTCTGTTTGGGGTTCTAAAAGCTTCTCGTATCTGGATGGGCCTGCCCTTCTGGATATTTGGGAAATTCTCTGAGATGATTCCCTGAAGTATATATCCAATACCATTGACGTCTTTCTCCACGCCCTCCTAAATACCAACTAGGCTTAAATTAGGCTTCCTAATTGTATCTTGGACTTCATGAAGCGCTCTCTCATATTTCCTAGATTTGGATTGACTCATTTTCTGTTCTTTCTCTATAATAACTAAATTATCTTCAGCCCCAGAAATTCTCTCCTCTGCATTGTCTAACATGCTATCAAACTATCTACTTTATTTTTCATCTCCCTTGCTTCTAATTGCTCACTTTTGATGCCTTGCATCTCTTGTTTTAGATCATGTATGGATTTCTTTATCTCCTTGATTTCCTTTTGAGTGCTTAGCACAGTAGCTTTATTTTCTTTGGACATTTGCTGGAGTTTGGTCACGTTTTCATTTGTGGATTCTATGAATTCATCCATCTTTCTTTGAAAAACCTTTATTATAGCCTCCTTTATGGCTTCTTCTTTTTCACTTATCACCTTGTTTATGCTTTTCTCTTGTTCAGCTATGGCTTCCTCCATTATCTCTTTCACATTTTCCATTAGTGATGTTTATCAATTGCATTTGTGTAGTACTTGGAAGACTCTCCTCTAGGTGTGCCAGTGACTGTTCCATTGTCTGTTTACATTGGGTGGGGGATGTTGTTTCTTGATTTGACATTTTTCTTGAGTTTCTTGTTCTGCCCATTTGAAAATGGGAGCAAGATTACTACTAAATACGATTATAGTTTTTCAGATATAACCAACCTAGACCTCTGTAGCGGCAGACAGTAGATGTTCACAAGTTTTGATTGGTATTATCACTCTTTCTTTTTGTGCACTTACAGACCAGTCTAATACAACCACTGATAAATGATTTATACCCAAAACAATAAGCCTCTCAATAAAATCTCTATTGCCTTTAAGTCCCTCTGAGCCTAGAAAATAATTAACCACCTACATATACAATATTGCTCAACAGCCGTCAAGTGTAGATCCGTGCAGTATAAGGGTTGAAAGACGAGCAGAGGTCCAGAGGTAGAAAAAAAGAATGAGAGAGGTCAGGGGAGGTACAAGAGGATTAACGTAGGAGTGTAAGAATATTGTAGTCATGAAGAAAAGGTATAGCATAAGGGTAACTGACTTAAGTTGGTAAGTAGGTAGCATATTTGAGTACAAAGTTTGGAAAGTATTAGAATAAAACTTATGTGTTGCTGCACGACTAGCTCTTAGCCCAACCAGTGGCCTCACAGTGGACCATGGGATGGATCTGTTTTTCTTGTCTACGTTGAGGGAAAGGGGTATTTCACAAGATGCAGAAGTGAGGATTTCAGAAGCAAATGCTGTGAGTGAATTAGCTCGTAAAAAGCATTTTCATATTCTTTTACCTTTCTGCCAGTCTTGGGTCTTGAATTCAGGGCCTGAGCACTGTCCTCGGGTTTTCTCAAGTCTAGCCCTCTGCCACTTGAGCCACAGTGCCACATCTAGATTTTCTATCTATGTGATACTGAGCAATCAAACCCAGATCTTCATGGATGCTAGGCAAGCACTCTACCACTATGCCAAACTCTCAATCCTGACATAGTAATTATAAAGTCATCATCATCATATCAAAATATCCTTTCTCCTACAAAGAATGAACACTTATCTATGTGTGTAATGCTTTTTTTTTCATTTCACTAATTCGTCTGTGTTTTTCCCTCCTGCATTTTTTACGCATGACAGCAAAGCTAATCATCAGGAAAAAATTGATTAGGATACAGAAACCTAATAATATACTAGTAGATTGATGTGAAAAATATGTGCAAGATGCCCTGTGTGTTTGACCTAGTGGTAGAGTCCTTGGCTACCACACAAAAAGACTCAGGTTTGATTCCTCATTACCACATACATAGCAAACGCTGCAAGTGGTGCTTTGGCTCGGTGGTTCAGCTAAAGCTTAAAGAAAGCACAAGAACAATGTTCACACTCTGAGGTCAAGTCCCAAGACTAGCAAAAACAAAAAAAATTCGACAAGGGGCAAAATGCAGGCAGAGAAGGCACTGTGAAACAAATGTTTTGTAAAGGATGAGGGCAATATTGGCCCTTAAGTTTGGGTCTTACCTAAGAAAGGCTCCTTGAGCCTGAGACCAGACTGGTAGTTGGGCCTAGTGGAAGACATTGGGATTGGATAGATAAGGTGTGCTGTTTACTACATCCACATGTATATTGTGAGACTGGAGGAGAGATTCAGCCTCCAGTATGTCTTTGGTGAGGTCTTCTGTGAGCAAGGATCTTTGGTCATTGGGCCCTGAAAAGTGACCCTGCCTCCCTCACAATGGAACAGAATATGGAACCCTGGCAACCAAGCAACTGTAACTAACAACCAGCTCAAGCCAGCTCACTTGGCCTGTGGCTCAGGAGGAAGATAGGTGTTGCTGTGCTGTTGCCAAAGGTCATGAAACTCGAGTCTCAGGCATGGAAGTTGTGGATGTCTTACTGAAAGATGTACATGCTAGATCATTGCCAAGGCACAAATCCAGTATAACAGGCCTTTCTCTAAGAAGAAGGCCAGGAAAATACAGGGCAACCAGATGAGGTATATTTCTAAGAAGAAATGTATTTGACCCCATCATCCTCCCCACACACTACAACTTTCTTTTTTTAATAATTTTTTTCTTGTAATTTGTATAAGGGTTACATGATATTTGCCAGATAGAAGGTGCATTAATTCACATACATTGATACCCTTTCACATGTCTTGGTACCCATTTCTCTCCAACCCCACACCCGCCACCCATCTTGGTTTTCCCCCATTCCCTATCAAATTTCAAATATCCAAATACAAATAAATTCAATATATCAGAAAAACAAAGTGAGATACTATACCAATACGGGATAACCAAGGGACAGCAAAGGAGATGAGAGACAACATAGTACATTAAGGACAACAATCATTCATTATGTGGCTTTTGTTTCAATACCCTGGAGGTCCTTTCAATTAGATTCACATTATATGGCCTTATATATGGCCTTTTGCTCCATGGCAAATCTCTGCTAGTAGAGCCCAAAGTTTCTACTGATTATGACGAATGAGGGAAACCACTGAGCCTAAGTTCCTTTGAGTCTGGCTTACTTCACTTAATATGATTTGTTCTAAGTCTTTCCATTTCCTAACAAATGGGGCGATGTCATTCTTTCTGACAGCAGCATAGAATTCCATTGTGTACAAATACCACAACTTGTTGATCCATTCATCAACTGAGGGACATGTGGGTTGGTTCCATATCTTTGCTATGGTGAATAGTGCTGCAATGAACATTGTTGTGCTAGTGGGTTTAGTATGCCCTTGTTTCTGGATTGTTGGGTAAATGCCAAGTAGTGGAATAGGTGGGTCATAGGGGAGTTCTATGTTTAGCCTTTGGAGGCACTGCCACACTGCTTTCCATAGTGGTTGAACGAGTTTGCACTCCCACCAACAGTGTAGTAGTGATCCCTCCTGGCAACATCCCCTCCAGCATCTGTTGTCATTCGTTTTCCTGATCCTGGCCATTCTAACTGGAGTGAGGTGGAATCTTAGAGTTGTTTTGATTTGCATTTCTTTTATTACCAGAGATGTGGAGCATTTCTTCATGTGTCTATAGTCCATTTTTGTTTCTTCTTCAGAGAAGACTCTCTTTAAGTCTTTGGCCCATTTTTTAATGGGATGGGTGTTACTTTGGAGGTTAGTTTTGGAGTGATTCAATTTTTTGAGTTGTTGATATATTTTAGATATGAGGCCTTTGTCCGTTGTTTGGTTGGTGAAGATCTTCTCCCACTCTGTAGGCTTCCTGATTAGTTTACTAGCTATATCCGTTGCCATACAAAAGCTCTGCCGTTTAATGCAGTCCCACTTATCCAGCCTTTCTCTGATTTGTTGTGATTCTTGGTCCTTATTAAGAAAGTTTCGACCTTTGCCAGGGAGGACTAGTATATCTCCTATTCCTTCCTGTAAACTTTTCAGTGTGTCAGCTTTTACCTCCAGGTCTTTGATCCATTTGGAGTTAATTCTAGTGCAAGGTGACAAAGAAGGATCCAACTTTAGTTTTCTGCAGGTGCTTAACCAGTTCTGCCAGCACAACATGTTGAAGAGAGTATCTTTCTTCCATTCTATTTTTTTGGCCCCCTTGTCAAAGATTAGGTGGCCATAGGTCTGTGGTTTAATATCTGGGTCCGCAGTTCTATTCCATTGGACTTCAGGGCTGTTCTTGTGCCAGTACCAAGCTGTTTTGAGAATTATAGCTCTGTAATAGAGTCTAAAGTTTGGAATTGAAATTCCTCCAGCGCTGTTCTTTCTGCTAAGAAGTGTTTTTGCTATACGGGGTCGTTTATTATTCCATATGAAATTTTGAATTGCCTCTTCTATTTCTTTAAAGAATGACATTGGGATGTTGATGGGTATTGCATTGAATTTGTAGATAGCCCTTGGCAAGATTGTCATTTTCACAATGTTGATTCTTCCAATCCAGGAGCATGGGAGCTTTTTCCATTTCCTTAGTTGTGCTTTAATTTCCTTTTTTACAGTTTTAAAGTTTTCATCTAAATGGTCCTTTACATTCTTAGTTAAGCTAATTCCTAGGTACTTTATTTTCTTTGAGGCTATTGTGAAAGGAGTTTCTTTCCTGACTATTGCCTCGTTCCTCTCACTGTTGGCGTAAAGGAAGGCAGTTGATTTGTGAGGGTTGATTTTATGGCCTGCTATCCTTCCAAAGCTTTGAATCAGCTCAAGGAGCTTGGGAGTAGAGTCTATAGGATCCTTTAAATACAGAATCATGTCATCTGCAAAGAGGGATAGTTTTATTTCCTCTTTCCCTACTTGGATCCCCTTTATGCTTGCTTCTTGCCTTATTGCACTGCCTAGGAATTCTAGTACATGTTAAAAAGGAGTATAGAGAGTGGGCATCCTTGTCTCCTTCCTGATTTTAGAGGGAATGACTTTAGATTTACACCATTATGTATAATACTGGCAGTGGGTTTCTCATACACAGCCTTTATTACATTGAGAATTGTTCCATGGATTCCTAGTTTCTCCACATCTTTTAACATAAAGGGGTTTTGGATCTTGTCAAATGCCTTTTCCGCATCTATTGAGACAATCATGTGATTTTTGTCCTTGCTCCTGTTGATGTGTCGAATTATATTAATTGATTTGTGTATGTTGAACCAGCTTTGCCTCCCTGTGATGAATCCAGTTTGATCATAATGTATAATTTTTTTGATGATTTGTTGTAGACGGTTGGCCAGTATTTTGTTGAGAAGTTTTGCATCGATGTTCATCAAAGAAATGGGTCTATAGTTCTCTTTCTTTTATGAATCTCTGTCTGGTTTGGGGAAGATGGATATACTGGCTTCACAGAATGAGTTTGGTAAAGAACCTTCATTTTCAATTTCGTTGAAGAGCTTGAGGAGTATTGGTGTGAGCTCTGCTTTGAAGACCTTATAGAATTCAGCTGTGAATCCATCTGGCCCTGGGCTCTTTTTAAGTGGAAGTTGTCTAATTTCCATTTCTATTTAAGAGCTTGAAATAGGCCTGTTGAGTTGGGTTAGCTCTTCTGGGTTCAGTGTGGGTATGTTAATATTGTCTAGGAATTCATCCATTTCTTCTAGATTCTCAAATTTGTTGGTGTAAAGGTTTGAGAAGTATTCCCTCATGATATTCTGGATCTTGGTAATTTCTGTCGTGATATTACCATTTTCATCTGCGATTTTGTTTATTTCGATATGCTCTCTTGTTTTTTTGGTAAATTTGCTAAGGGCTTGTCAATTTTGTTAATTCTTTCAAAGAACCAACCCCTTGTTTTGTTGATTCTTTCTATAGTTTTTTTATTCCAAATCATTTAATTCTGCTTAGATTTTAATAATTTGCTTTCTCCTAATGGGTTTAGGGTTGGTTTGTTGCTCTTTTTCCAGGAGGTTAAGGTGAGATATTAACTAGTGGTGTGCCATTTTTCCAACTTGCTGTTGTAGGCACTCAGCGCTATAAATTTTCCTCTGAGTACTGCCTTTGTTGTGTCCCTAAGGAGTTGATATTTGTGTGCTCCTTATTGTTAAATTTCATAAACAGTTGAATATCTGTTCTGATCTCTTCGATTACCCATTGTTTTTGATTCAACAATGTGTTGTTCTGTCTCCATGAGTTACAGGGTTTTCGTTGGTGTAGATGTCTGTTCAGTTCCAATTTGATGCCTTTATGGTCTGAGAGTGTGCATGGAATAATTTCAGTGTTTCTGAATCTGTCCAGGTTTGTTTTATGGCCTAAGATGTGGTCTATTTTGGAAAATGTTCCATGTGCTGCTGAGGGAAACGTATATTGTGTTGTTACTGGGTGGAATATTCTGCAGATGTCTGTTAGATGTAGTTGGTCTATATAGTTGTTCATTTCTAAGGTTTCTCTGTTGAGTTTTTGCCTTGTTGATCTGTCCATAGGTGAGAATGGTGTGTTAAACTCACCAACAATGACTGTATTCCGATCTATGTATGGTTTCAGTGTAAGTAAAGTTTGCTTGATGAAGTTTGGAGCTCCGGGATTGGGAGTGTAAGTATTTAGGATCGTTATGTCTTCCTGGAGGAAAGATCCCTTTATTAGTATGTAGTAACCTTCTTTGTCTTTTCTTACTAATTTTAGTTTGAAGTCTATTGTATCTGATATGAGGATGGCTTCCACCATTATCTCTTTCTTTATATTTTCACATTTTTCATTAATGATGTTTATCAATTGCATTTGTGTAGCACATGGAAGACTCTCCTCTAGGTTTGCCAGTGACTGTTCCATTGTCTGTTTACATTGGGTGGGGGATGTTGTTTCTTGATTTGACATTTTTCTTGAGTTTCTTGTTCTGCCCATTTGAAAATGGGAGCAAGATTACTAGTAAATACGATTATAGTTTTTCAGATATAACCAACCTAGACCTCTGTAGCTGGCAGACATTAGACGCTCACAAGTTTTGATTGGCCTTATCACTATTTCTTTTTGTGCACTTACAGACCAGTCTAATACAACCACTGATAAGCGATTTATACCCCAAACTATAAGCCTCTCAATCCAATCTCTATTGTCTATAAGTCCCTCTGAGTCTAGAAAATAATTAACCATCTACATATACAATATTGCTCAACAGCCATCAAGTGTAGATCCGTGCAGTATAAGGGTTGAAAGACGAGCAGAGGTCCAGAGATAGAAAAAAAGAATGAGAGAGGTTAGGGGAAGTACAAGAGGATTAACGTAGGAGTGTAAGAATATTGTAGTAATAAAGAAAATGTATAGCATGAGGATAACTGACCTAAGTTGGTAAGTAGGTAGCATATCTGAGTACAAAGTTTGGAAAGTATTAGAATAAAACTTATGTGTTGCTGCACGACTAGCTCTTAGCCCGATCAGTGGCCTCACAGTGGACCATAGGATGGATCTGTTTTTCTTGTCTACGTTGAGGGAAAGGGGTATTTCACAAGATGCAGAAGCGAAGATTTCAGAAGCAAATGCTGTGAGTGAATTAGCTCGTAAAAAGCATTTTTATTTTCTTTTATCTTTCTGCCAGTCTTGGGGCTTGAATTCAGGGCCTGAGCACTGTCCTCGGGTTTTCTCAAGTCTAGCCCTCTGCCACTTGACCCGCAGTGCCACATCTAGATTTTCTATCTATGTCATACTAAGCAATCAAACCCAGATCTTCATGGATGCTAGGCAAGCACTCTACCACTATGCCAAACTCTCAACCCTGACATAGTAATTATAAAATCATCATCATCATATCAAAATATCCTTTCTCCTACAAAGAATGAACACTTATCTATGTGTGAAATGCTTTTTTTTAATTTCACTAATTCTTCTGTGTTTTTCCCTCCTGCATTTTTTACACATGACAGCAAAGCTAATCATCAGGAAAAAATTGATTAGGATACAGAAACCTAATAATATCCTACTAGATTGAGGTCAAAAATATGTGCAAGATGCCCTGTGTGTTTGACCTAGTGGCAGAGTCCTTGGCTACCACGCAAAAAGACTCAGGTTTGATTCCTCATTACCACATACAAAGAAAATGCTGCAAGTGGTGCAGTTCTATTCCATTGGACTTCAGGCCTGTTCTTGTGCCAGTACCAAGCTGTTTTGAGAATTATATCACTGTAATAGAGTCTAAAGTTTCAAATTGAAATTCCTCCAGCGCTGTTCTTTCTGCTAAGAAGTGTTTTTGCTATACGGGGTCTTTTATTATTCCATATGAAATTTTGAATTGCCTCTTCTATTTCTTTAAAGAATGACATTGGGATGTTGATGGGTTTTGCGTTGAATTTGTAGATACCCCTTGGCAAGATTGCCATTTTCACAATGTTGCTTCTTCCAATCCAGGAGCATGGGAGGTTTTTCCATTTCCTTAGATCTGCTTTAATTTCCTTTTTTAGGATTTTAAAGTTTTCATCTAAACGGTCCTTTACATTCTTAGTTAAGCTAATTCCTAGGTACTTTATTTTGTTTGAGGCTATTGTGAAAGGAGTTTCTTTCCTGATTATTGCCTCGTTCCTCTAACTGTTGGCGTAAAGGAAGGCAGTTGATTTGTGAGGGTTGATTTTATGGCCTGCTGCCCTTCCAAAGCTTTGAATCAGCTCGAGGAGATTGGGAGTAGACTGTGTAGGATTCTTTAAATACAGAATCATGTCATCTGCAAAGAGGGATAGTTTTATTTCTTCTTTCCCTACTTGGATCCCCTTTATGCTTGCTTCTTGCCTTATTGCACTGCCTAGGAATTCTAGTACTATGTTAAAAAGGAATGGAGAGAGTGGGCATACTGAATGCTACCCCTTAGCACTTTTATGCAAATCTTAGGCCTGTGGCATTTTAAGCACAATTCAACGCTCTGTTTTTTGCTGGTTAATTAGAGGTAAAAATCGTATGGAATTTATTGCATGGCTGATTTTGAACTGGAATCCTCAGGTCTCAGCTTATCTTGAGTAGCTAGGATTACAGTACTTTTACAACCTGTATGCTCCTACACATCGTTTCTGATCCAAACACTCATTGTTCAATTTAACTAACAAGATGTGAGGAAAGATGATTGACTGTAATTTACTAGATTGGCTTCTAGTGAGTATATATTTCCACTTCCACTCTGAAGCCAGGGAAATGTTTCTGGTACATGTTTCAACTATCTCCCAAAGAGGAAATTATGTGTGAGTACGTTTGCTAGTATTTCAGATAGGAGATGGACTTTGGTGTTTGGAACCTGTTGGGCAGAATGTATCAGCTGGGCTGTGATAACAGAGATGATGTTTCAGACAGGAATATTTTCATCCCAGACAAACTTAATCCAGATCCTTCGATTTCAGGCCTTGAGTAGATAAAATTACAAGTGTGAGCTGCCACCACCACCTGGTTCATTTTGGAAACCTTAATTGCTTCTCATTTTTTCCTTTCCTTTTTTGGAAGATTGATCTAAGCTGGCTGATTGTGCATCACAATGAAGTGATTGGCCTCAGGAATTGCAAATATTTGTTTCATCAGCATGGAATGAATGAAGTTGACCTAAACCCAATAGTATTTTTCTTCTGATAAATAGGGAACTTACCTATATCATTTTTCCTTGCCTTTGCTTTCCCAAAGCAAGCAACATGTTTCTTAAAAACTATACTTCATGAGAATATTATAATTAGAAGCTATCTTCTGCACACTTCAGAATAGTCCTTGCATTTATAAACTTATATTACAATTTTATGTAGAAGAATGGTGACTGTTAGTTTCATAACTATTTCATATGTTTTACTCTTTAAGGCTCATTAACTCAAGAAGGGATTAAATACATTTAGATAATAGTAGAACAAAGCTGCTGCTGATTTGATGTGTGTGCAGATGATACACAGATTTATTAGGATTACTCAAATGTTTTCTTCAAATTTTCAGTAGTAGACTGCTATGCTAACTGGAAGGTGATAGTAATGATGCTGAAATTCTATGAATCAGCTATGAAGCAGAATTTCAGGGGAGAGTATTTGCTAGGGACTTAATTTCTGAGACGCATATCAAGAATATTGAACTATAACACCAAATGATGGAGGACTCAGCGTCACATTTTGTTTGTTTTATGCAAGTCTTGGTACTTGAACCCAGGGCCTGGGAACTGTCCTTAAATGTTTTTTTTTGCTTCAGGCTAGTGTTCTACCACTTGATCCACAGCTCCACTACCAGATTTTTGGTAATGAACTGTAAATCAGAATATCATGCAATTTGTTTGGGCTGGATTCAAACCTGATTCTGTGTAGATAGGATTCCAAGTGTGAGCGCACAGAGCCTGGCTAGTATCATTCATCATTCAAGTCATGGGACTGCAATTCTGCACCTAGGTCTTGTCACTGAGCTTTTCAGCTCAAGACTACTGCCCTATCCCTTGAGCCATAGGGCCACTTCTGGGTTTCTGTTGTTTAATTGGAGATAAGAGTCACATGAACTTCAGTGCCCAGGCTGACTTTGAACTGCTATCCTTGGATCCCAGCCTCTTGAGTAGCTACATTTACAAGTGTGAGCCACCATATCAGGCTAAATTATTTTTTAAGTTATTTTTTGTTAAGTCAATATATAGTTGGCATACGGTTACATAAGTAATGAACACATTTCTTAAGAAAATTGTTATACCCTCCATCATTTCTCTCTGTTTTCCTACCCTCAGCCCCCTCTCCACCCAGATTGTTCAGTTCATTTCCGTTTAGTGTCTTCTAAATATCACTATTCAATTGGTACACATTTTTTCCTTTGTTTTTTTATTACCATTTTATTATACCCTTTCCATTCCCCAAATCACATAAACCTATTTACAAGACACGGGTACCCGAATTCAACACAGTGACTACAGATTATAAAGCTAAAGGGAAAAAGAAGAAAAGAGGTAAAAAGCAAAGAAAATGAAAGAACATCATACAGTACCTTAGAAGCAACAACACTGAAAAAACAAAACATAAAACCTTGGGCTGAAAATGTAGCTTGCCTAGCATGTATGAAACCCTGGATTCCATTCCTCAGCACCACATAAACAAAAACTGGAAGTGCCACTGTGACTCAGCTGGTATATTTCTAACGTTCAGCACAGAGTGTCTCCAAGTGACAAAAAACTGTCAAATTTAAGTCAGGCTTCAAAACTTTGCTAGGAACCAGTGACGTGATTTGAAAGAAAGTCCAATTTTCAAAAAATCACTAGCTAGGCGCTGGAGGGTCATAATTGTCATTCCTCTACTAGCCAGGGAGAAGGTGATTCAAAGCCTTTGCAAGCAAAAAAACGAAAACAAAAAAAACTGTAAAATTCTTCTCTCCACTTATCCACCCAAAAACTAAGTGGAGTTGTGGCTAAAACTGGTACAGCATTAGCCTTGAGGAAAAAGAACTAAGAGACCTTGCCCAGGTCCAAATTTCAAGCTCCCCACCAAGAAAGAAAAAAAAAGGAGTCCAGATACCTTAGTTTCAAAAGTATATCTGGATATCTTAGTAGATTTTTCTGATCTTTCCTCATTCATCTCATGGAACCACATAATCTTGATCCTGATCTGACTAAGAGCCTGCATTGTGCTTAATAAATTCATTCCACATATTCCAGTAGAGTCTGGACAGCTAACAGCCACTTACCAATGCTTTATTCTACGTTTAGGCCAGTATGTCTTCATACCATCTACACAGTCAGCTATATCATCTTTCCAGAAGTAGCATTGAGTGTAGAACACTCAGAACTAAAATAATTGCATAAAGATGTAATAAAACTCCTTGATTCATTAAGAAAATTTCTGTACCACTTAGAGCAAGTACATTAGTGGTATTTACCTCTAGCCTCTTTTTTTAAAAAAATTATTAACATTGAATTTTACATCATATTTCAAATGTCATGTTTAACCAACAAGTATTCAAGAAGGGAATCGCTATACAATCACTGGCACATAAATTTTAGAATATAGTAAAAATTAAGCTGAGTCTTTGTATGTCATAGATACAGATTAATCTACAATAAAACACATGTCTATAGAGTGTATAGTCTATCCTAGATTTTTATGTCTATGTAGTTATGTTTATATCTCCAAAATTATGTCCAGAACTTTGGGTATCAACTATTCAATCATCGCTCTACTACTGTTTGAAACTAATATCCATATATTAAGGATACCATGTACCTTTTGTTCCTTGGTCTTGACTTATCTCACTCAACAGAATTCACTCTAATTTCATCCACTACCCCAAAAATGCCATTATTATTTTTTTCTGTGCAGATCTTCTTTTTATGTATTTATTTTTATTGTAATTTATAGAAGGGTTACATTATATTCACCAGATAGAAGGTGCATTACTTCTCAAACTTTGATACCCCATGTAATGATATGGTCCCCATTTCCCTTCCCCTACCCCCACTCATGTTCATTTCCCCCCTTCCCTATCCAATTTCAAATAACCAATTAGGCACATATGAAATATATCAGAAAACAAGGTGAACTATTGTAACAATATGATATAACCAAGGGATAGCAAAAGAGATAAGAGTTCACATAGTTCATTAAGGACAACAATCACTCATTATATGAGTTTTGTTTCTTCATCTTGGAGGTCCTTACATTTAGTGTCATACAATTTGTCACGATGTCTCTAGATTTTGTTCTATTGTAAATCTCTGGTAGCAGAGCCCAAGGTTTCTACTGAATTTGACAAATGAGGGAGACTCTTGGGCCTATGTTCCTTTGAGTTTGGCTTACTTCACTTAATATGGTTTTTTTCCTTTTCATCCACTTCCCCGAGAATGCCATTATTTTATCTTGTCGGTTGGCTATGTATCATTCCATTGTGTGTGTGTGTGTGTGTGTGTGTGTGTGTGTGTGTGTATCACATTTTTTGTAGTAGGGCATCTGGTTGTTTCCATCATCCAGCCTCATTTTCTACAGATATTTTTATAGTCTCTTTTTTATTTTCAGGGTAATGTATAGAGGGGTTACGATTACATTTACAGGTAGTGGACTGCATTACTTCTCACACATTTATTCCACTCCACATGTTTTTGTCCCCAGTTCCCTCTCCCCTCCCCTTCCCAATCATCTTGTTTCCCCCCTTCCCTTTCCTATTTGACATAAACAAATAAACATATATACAATATGCCAGGGAAAAAGTCAGATACAGTAACAATCTGACATTAACCAAAGGGCAAAATAAGAGATGAGAAATAACATAGTAGATTACGGACAAAAATCACACAAAATTAAGAGCAACGATGACACAAGATATAGCTCTTGTTCCCATATCCTAGAGATCCTTACATTTAGTCTCATCCTATATGACCTTATTTACCTAGGTTTTTGAGTTACTGTAATCCTCTGCTAGGAGAGTCCTAGATGTGAACTAATTATTACAAATGAGGGAAACCATTGAGCTTATGTTTCTTTGGGTCTGGCTTGCTTCACTTAATATGAATTTTTCCAAGTCTTTCCATTTCCTTACATATGGGGCGATGTCATTCCTTCTGATGGCAGCGTAGCATTCCATTGTGTATAAGTACCACATCTTCTTGATTCAGTCATCTACTGAGTGACATCTGGGTTTGTTTCATATCTTTGCTATGGTAAATAGTGCTGCAATGAGCATCATTGTGCTAGTGGCTTTAGTATGTCCTTTTATCTGGACAATTGGGTAGGTGCCAAGTAGTGGATTTGCTGGATCATAGGGGAGCTCTAGGTTCAGTGTTTTGAGGAACCACCACACTGCTTTCCCTAGTGGTTGAACGAGTTTACACTCACACCAACAGTGTAGGTGTGATCCCCCCTGCTCACTTCCCCAACAGTATCTCTTATTAGATTTTTTGATAATGGCCATTCTGACTGGAGTCAAGTGGAATCTCAAAGTTGTTTTGATTTTCATTTCCCTTATTGCTAGAGATATGGAGCATTTCTTCATGTGTCTAAAGCCCATTTTAATTTTTTCTTCAGAAAATACTCTTTTAAGTCTTTAGCCCACCTTTTAATAGGATGGTTGTTTCTTTGAAGATTTGTTTGGGAGAGATTCATTTTTTTCGGCTATAGATATGTTTTAGATAACTACATATATTTTTGTAGAAAAAAGAATGGAAGCCATCATGCTGGCTCACAACTTAATTTCAGCTGCTTAGGAGGCTCAGGGCTTAGGATCACAGGTCAAAGCCAACCAGGGCCCTACAGTGTGTGAGATCAAACTCTGTGAACATACAATGACTGTAAGAGGAATCTCACTGCCTGGGAATGTAGCCTAGTGGTAGAGTGCTCACCTAGAATGCATGAAGACCTAGGTTCTATTCACCAGTACCGCATACTCAGAAAAAAGCTAGAAGTGGCGCTGTGTCTCAAGAGGCAGAGCACTCACCTTGGGCAAGCGAGTCCAATGAAAATGTCTAGGCCCTGAGTCCAAGCCCTAGGACTGGCAAAAAGAAAAAAAAAGAGAAATCTTACTTAAGTCACAAGGAATGTACCCTATATTTATACAGACTGAAAAATTCATTAAGAAATTAGAAAATATGTATAAAGTGCATAATTTCTTTTGTGTGTTGGCACTGGGTCTTCAACTGGGTGCTTCAGCTCTATCCCTGACCTTTTCTGCTCAAGGCTAGCACTCTACCAATGCAGTCCCAAATCAACTATCTTCAATTGAGATATAAGCGATGAATATTTCAGGGTGCTTCATGAAAAACATTTTTATAAATTGAAACTTTCAACACAGTCTTATTTTAGTATGAATGTTGACATGGAAAGAGACAGAAAAAGTGAAATGTTTCCTGATCCCCATAGAGAAGAGACTCAGCAGAACCACTGTGGTCTGCAGGCTTCTTTGTGAGTTTTTTTTGCTTGTTTGATTTTTGTCAATTGTGGGGCTTGAACTTGAACAAGTTGCTATCCTGTTCTAATGCATAAGTCTGGCTATTTTGCTTACACACAAATATGTATTTTACCAGTTTCTACTCTATTTTTGCTTAGCTTAAAACCACCACTGCCATTTCATAGATTTTGTTGTTGTTGTTTGCGGTGCTTGAACTCTGTGCCTGGGCTGTTCCTCAGATCATCAGTTCAATGCCAGTGCTCTACTACTTTTGATTTGGCCAGTCCTGGGCTTCAACTCAGGGATTGAGCACAGTGCTTATATTTTCTCAAGGCTAGGGCTCTACCACTTCAGCCTCAGCACCACTTCCAGCATTTTTCTATGTATGTGGTATTGAGGAATTGAACCCAGGACTTCGTGCATGCTAGGCAAGCACTCTACCACTAGGCCAAACTCCCAGCACAAAATTATTCATCATTACAGTTAGCTATCTTCTTTTTTTAATTATTGATTCGTCATGGTGCTTGGACTTTGGGCCTGGACACTGTCCCTGAGCTCTTCAGGTCAAGGCTAGCGCTCTTCCTCTACAGCTCCATGTTCGGTTTCTGGTAGTTAATTGGTGATGTAAGTCTAACAAACATATGTGTCCAGGCTGGCTTTGGGCTTTGAACGAAGATCCTCCAATCTCAGCCTCCATAGTAGCTAGAATTACACGCTTCAGCCAGCAGTGCCTGACTGTTTGATGTCTCTGTCTCTGTCTCTCTGTCTCTGTCTGTCTGCCTGTCTGTCTCTCTGTCTCTCTCTCTGTCTCTGTCTCTGTCTCTCTCTCTCTCTCTCTGTCTCTCTCTCTCTCTCTGTATCTCTCTCTCTGTCTCTCTCTCTCTCTCTCTCTCTCTCTCTCTCTCTCTCTCTCTCTCTCTCTCTCTCTTTCGGTTGTAAGACTTTAATTGTGCACCTGGGCAGTGTCCCTGGGCTCTTCAGCTCACGGCTACAACCTTAAACACCTTGAGCCACAGTGTCACTTCTGGTTTTCTGGTGCTTAAGTGGAAGTAACAGTTTCATGGACTTTACTGTCTGGCCTGGCTTTGAACTGTGATCCTCAGAACCCAAACTTCTGAGATCATTTCCAGCTTTTTTTTTGGTGTAAGTGTTAAGAGTAATTGAACACAGGGCTTTGTGCATACTAGGCAAGCAAACTACCACTAGTGTGCACTCCAGCCTTAGATAAGGGCTTTCTTTTTCTTTTTCTTTTTTTCACTCATGGGGCTTGAACTCTGGGCCTGGATGTTTAACTTAAGCTCTTCAGCTCAAGGCAAGAGCTCTACCACTTGAGGCACATTGTCATTTTGAATTTTCTGGATTATTTGGAAATAAGATTCTCACAGATTTTTATGCCTGGGCCGTCTTTGAAACTCGATCCTCCAGGGTAGCTAGGATTACCAGGGTGAGCCACCAGTCACGGGCATTAAATTATTATTTTTTGCATATCCTATGGCTTCAACTCATGGCCAGAGCACTGTCCTAGGGCTTGCTCAAGGATAGCACTTTACTTCAGCCAGCCAACTCCCGGTCCAAATAGGCCACTCTTGAAGCTAGAACTACAGAGATCTGCCATAATACTGGCATGTTGTTATCTAAGTATATAATTTTTCTTCTATTTTTGATGGCTTTTCCTTAGTGGACATATTTCCTACATATTTTATGGAAAACTTCCTTCCCACTGGGGCCATAAGTTAAGCCTAGTGGAAGAGTTCTTGCCGAGCATGAATGAAGACCCAAGTTCAATTCCTCAGCACAACATCGATAAAAAAGATAAAAGTGGTGCTGTGGCACATGTGATAGAACTTGCGCCTTAAGAATAAACAAAAACAAAAACAAGGATCGTGCTCAGGTCCTGAGTCTAAGCACAGTACTGGCAAAAAAAAATTCTGCCCAAAGTAGACATTTAAACTTATTGTACTTTTCAAAAAATCTGTTGTCAAGGTGTTATACAAAGGGATTGCTGTTACATATGTAATGAGTACATTTCTTGTAAACACTGTTACCCCCTCCCCCCTTTTCTATTTCCCTTCCCCAGAAGTCATAAATTTCATTTACAACAAATATATATGTATTTTCATTCCTGAAAAAAGTAGTTTAAAATGTGTTCAAATAAATGATGTAGATTGATATATTTATCAAAATGGATTACTTGAACTCTAAAATAAACATTCCAAGTAATTGTTCTCATAAAATTGTAGTAATGCTATAAACTAATAAAAAAGGAATTTTAGTTATTAATTTCTTATGTTTTACCATTAACATTATTTCACTAAGCATACTGTTTATGGTATTAATACAGACAGCATGAAATATGATTATGTAAAAAAATTAAATGATTAAAGATAGTAACGTTGGGGGCCAGTAGTTTGGCGTGGTGGCACACACCCTGGACTGGCAAAAAAGAAGTAGGTTAGATAAAACAGATTTATTTCCAAATGTGTGGAAAATGGTATGATTTCTTGTTTGGCTAGTCCTGGGGCTGGAACTGAGGGACCAGGAATTGTCCTTGGCCACATTTGTTCAAGGGTGGCACTCTGACACCTGAGCCACAGTGCCCCATCTGCTTTTTCTGTGTATGCAGTGCCGAGGAATTGAATCAAGGTCTTCTTGTATACTAGGCGAGCACTCTACAACTAGGCCACATTCAAAGCCAAAGTAGATTTTTGATGCTATTGTGGAGTTTTAATTTTCTTAAATATTTGTACAAAGCACAATGGATATATAAACAGACTTGAACTCACAGAACAGAGTCCCCCATAATATTACAGTTACTCTGGCACTTCTCCCGATTGACAAAACACATTTCCAGGCATCTGCTCTGTCCTTAAGCTTTGGTAGCTGACTTGTCTTTCCATGGAGGCCTGGCCTGGATTCCTGGTGATTCCATGCATTTCATAGTTCCCTGTATATCCAGTAAGGTTGTCTTCTATGGGACCAGACCTGTCTGGTTTTTGGCCCACCCAGGACCTATGTGTTTGAGGTCTCACATTATAAGTGGAAAATAAAACACAGTATAATAAGGACTGAAGAACTGCACACCATCATATTAACAATGACAGTTTAATAGTTAGCAAAGTAAATACAATGAATACTTGACAAGAATCATGAGAGCAAGATAAAGAGATGTATTTTTAGGAAGGGGACAGGGAAGCTCTAAATCCAGACTGGCCTCCAAGTTGCCTTCAGACAGTAATTCTACTTCAGAGTCCTCAGAAGGGTCTCCTTCCTCATGAGAAACAGAATGTCTTTCCTGAGTTAAGAGGTGGATGGATTCTGGTTTGTCGAATGGAGATTGAGTCTCTTTTAGTGAGATGGATGCTTCTGGATATTCTGTGAGGATGGATTCATTTTCCTCCAATGAATCCAGTATTGAGAGTATACTTGCTGCTTCCCATGGGGACATTTTCCATGAGCCCAGCGTGTGCCCCTTCAGCTTGCACAATAAGTGGAGTGTTACTCTGACTCAGATGGACTGACTCTGGGTGGAGTGTGAAAGGAAACGGAAGGAAATCTGGCTGCTCTTTTTCTTCCTCCATAGTATCTGCAGGTTCAACTGTGTCACACATGGGGTTCAGAGCAAAAGGTATATCCACAGGACTCTAAACCTGTTTGGTAATTTCTACAGAAGGCCCATGCTTTCAGGAGTGCAGTGATGATTCTCAGTCTCCATCAGTCACCAGCTCCATTGGTGGGTTTTTCATCCGGAGTTCAGGATAAGCTCTTCCACGATGACCCAAACCTAAGAATGGAAATAGGTACAGAGTGGACAAAGTGGACTCTGCAAGTTGAAGTGTCACTCAACTTCCATGAGGATCTAATGGAGGAACCTGTAGAACTGGATTTTGTTCTGAACTCTGAGGAGGTGTAGGGTCTTTCTAATGAGTGCTTATTCCCGAGTCCTTTCAGAGGACAGACATTACCTGGCTGACACCACCCATAAAGGGCATTTTGCCAAGCTCTGTAGAAGTAAGGGCCAACCAATATCTAGACCACATGGGCTTCCTACTCACAGGCTCTGAGGCACCCACACCAGGACTTCTACTTTTTCTTGGTCTTACTGGTCGCACATTCCTCCAGCTGGTCAAAAAGTATGTGCTTAGAAGAGCAGGTCCAAAGCCGGCATTTGGAGCCTCACATAGAGCTTGAGTTGTGTCAGGGTGTGGCAGTTCTTGAACTCGTAGAAATCACTGGGGTAGAAGTCCATTCACATCGTATAGATGGAACACATGATGCTGTGGGCACATTCGGTACAAGGAAAGTGAGAGCCTTCTCTCTCCATCCTGAGCCTTCTACCAAAGCCCCATTCTTGTAGGATTCTAATGTTGTGGCTGTCCTGCAGAGATGTGCACTTATGTGCTGGGAGGGGGGTAAGAGACACTCGAGAACAGGATGACTTTTACACCCCACTTCCAGAAGCTTCTGAGAGAGGCCTCTATGCATCTGTCCAAAGTAAACGCACCTTAAATTAACTAAGTAAATGCTCTAAATAAATCAATAAGTGAATGCTCCAAATAAAGAACTAAATGCTCATTCCTCTAATCTTAGCCACCCAGCAGGCTGAGCTCTGAAGGTCACAATGGAAAGCCAGTCTAGTCAGTAAAAGTCTAAAGGCACTTGTCTTCAATTAGGCAGCAAAAAGCCAGAACTTGACCTATGACTCAAATGGTACAGTGCTAATTTTTGAACACCAAAGGGATGGCATTTAGACCTGGGTTCAGGTTCAAGTGGCAGCACTGGACCACACACCAAGATGTAAATGCTTTCAGGTTCTAACAGGCAAAGCTATCACAATCCCTCCCTGATGGCTCAAAAGTGATTCAGCCCCCAGCTTTTCCTCTGACTCCAGAATTTCACAGGCCTCCGCCATTAGTACTGACACCTCATTTCTTACTGGGAATTGGGATTTCCTAGGATGTCACCTAGGTGAGGGCTGCAGTTGGGAGCCACTTACTCATGCCTAAAATCCAACTTCTCAGTAAGCACACTGTTGAGACTCCAGTAGTTTGTGAGGGAAATGAAATGGCATGATGTCCCAGTCATAATAAAGTTGTTTGTGCACTTGTATCATGCTTAGCTCCCCTGTGAACACCGCAGTGAAACAAACAGGCTCAGAGAGGAGCCAAGTACTCCAAGACTTGGCCAGGGGGGTGATCACTTTTTCAAGAGAATTTCCAGCAACTACTACATTGTCCTCCACTATTTGAAATTGTGCAGGAAGTTTCCCACATAAAAGAGATCACCTTTCTGGTAGGCAGGGATCAGCTTTGTCAGCAGCATCTCCAACAGGCCTTCCTCCAGGATCCATAGGTTACAAGGCTCATTCAGAGTCTGAGCTGACTTACCATCACACTATGTTGGCAAAACAGTGGATATTTCAAACGTAGGAATGGGACCACACTTCACACTGAGGAATTGGAATAGAGTAGATTGGAAATGACACACTCTAATCTCAGTATAGTCACTTGAAAGCACAAAAGAAGGTTTTAGTGTGTGGGCAGGATGATGGGTTCAAATAGGTTTCCTCTCAATATACCTCATCTGAGTTGCCCTGGAGTTTCCTGGCTTTATTCCTAGAGAAATGCCTGATATACTGGAATTTTGGCTTGGCACTGATCCAGCATCTACTTCTTCAAGTGAGACATCCATATCTCTCATGCCTGAGATGCGAGCCTCCTGACCTTTGGCAACAGCACAGCAACATCTTTCTGGTTCCTGAGCCACAGGCCAAGGGAGCTGGCTTGAGCTGGTTGTCACATACAGTGGCTTGGTTACCAGGGTTCCATATTCTGTTCCATTGTGAGGGAGGTAGGGTCACCTTTCAAGGCCCAATGACCAAAGCTCCTTGCTCACAGAAGACCTCCCCAAAGACATACTGGAGGCTGAATCTCCCTTCCCACCTCACATATGGATGTAGTAAACAGCACAACTTTTTGTTCAAAAAAGTGGTAGCCTGGTCTCAGGCTCAAGGAGCCTTTCTTAGGTAAGATCCAAACTTATCTGCCACTATTCCCATTACCCTTCACAAGACATTCTGCTTCACAGTGCCTTCTCAGCTTGCATTTTGCCACTTGCACATTTTTTTGCTAGTCCTGGGACTTGACCTCAGAGCCTGACCATTGTTCTTAGGCATTCTTTAGGCTATAGCTGTCCCACCAAGCCACAGCACCACTTCCAGCGTTTTCTATGTATATGGTACTGAAGAATCAAACCGGAGTCTTTTTGTGTGGTAGCCAAGCACTCTACAAATAGATGAAACACCCAGGCCATCTTGCACATATTTTTCACTTCAATTTACTAGGATGTTGTTAGGTTTCTGTATCCTAATCTATTTTTCTTCCTGATGAATATCTGTGCTGTCATCTGTAAAAATGCAAGTGGGAAAATTACAGAAGCATTGGTGACATAAAAAAAGTCTTACAGACATAGATAAGTGTTCATTCTTTTAGGAGAAAGGATATTTTGATATGATGATTAGGACTATTTATAAATACTTTATCGGGGTTTAGAGTTTGGCCCAGTGGTAGAGTGCTTGCCTAGCATCCATGAAGATCTAGGTTTGTTTCCTTAATATCACACAGATATAAAAAACCATATGGCAATTTGGCTCAACTGTCAGAGGGCTAGACTTGGGAAAAGTCAAGAGCAGTGCTCAGGCCCTGAGTTCAAGCCCCAGGAATGGCAGAAAAAACAAAAGAAAAGAAAAGAAAAGAAATGTGCTTTTTACAAGTTATTCACTCACAGCATTTGCCTCTGAATTCTTCGCTTCTGCATCTTGTGACTTATCCCTTTCCCTCAATGTAGACAAGAAAAACAGATTTTATTACTTGCTATCCTGTTGTCCAATCTTTGGATAGTAATTCAAAATACAATATTGCCTGAGATATTGTGTGTGTGCATGTGTGTGTGTATCTGCCAATGTGTGCATGCACACATGTGTACAGGGTTTAGGGCTTACTCATAAGGCCTGTGTGATAACCCTCAGCATCTTTTCCTCAAAGATATTGGTCTTTCACTTCTAGCTTATTATAGCTAATTGGAGTTGAGAGATTCACTCAATTTCTTGCCCTGTGCATTGGAACCCAGTGCTGAGTTCTCATATTGTTAATTGTAGCTATAGAGAAGGCTGAGGTCTGGGGATCCTCGTTAGAATCCAGCCCCTGAAAGAAAGTCACTGATAGAAATCTTTATCTTAAGTTAAGCACGAATAAATAAGGCAAAAGTGGAACTGTGGCTCAGTTCCTCTTGTACCAGCCATGAGAAAATTAGTAATTGGCAGCAACTGGTCCCTGAGAGAAATCCTTAGCACTGGTTCAAAAAAAGAAAGAAAATAATGAACAAAATTAAAACTTGCTGAGGAAACCATAAGGATAAACGTGCCTGTGAATAATCTTGTCATTTCAGATTCCCTCAAGAGCTTATGTCTCTCTATATTTTATGAAGTGTTTTTAAAGATATTTACATATTTTCTATCTTTCCTAAACAGAGATAGCCATCCACAAAACACAAACACAAACTCTCACACAGTATACCACCCACCCATAAGTGTCTGGCTATGTATATATGTAGAGTCATATGTATTGATCTGTCTCTCTATGCTAATATATAAATGCATAAACATATGTATTTAGACAAACAGGAAACATACATAGATAGGTCTCAGGCATTTCCAGATTTTGTGCAAGTCTTCTGAGTGCAACTTACCACTGTATTGTTTGTCAAGATAGAGTCCCTCTAACTTTTGGCCAGCTTCTTGTCCTTTGATACATTTTTCTGCCGGTCCTGGGTTTTGAACGCTAGGCCTGGATGCTGTCACTGAGCTTGAGCTTCTTGCATTCAGTAGTTTATTGTAGATAAGAGTCTCATGGAGTTTCTGTCCTGGGCTGGCTTTGAATTGTGATCCTCAGATCTCAAACTCCTGAGTAGCTAGGATGACAGTCTTGAGCTACCAGTACCTGGTTCCTTTGCCTCTTTTACCCTTTTTTTGGCCCCACCACAGCCATGGTGTCTACCTTCCTATGTTCTCTCCACCAGCCCCCAGACAGGGGTCTGACAGATGCTTTCCACCCACTTATTCATGTCCTCCTCTGTACTGGCTGACAGCTAAGACAAGCACTCACTTGTCTGGATGCCAAACACAAAGCCATGTGATTGTTTCTCAGTCTGGAACATCCTATCAGATTTACAGCACCACAGAGGGTCAGGTTGATGCTCCTACAGGGCTTCTTAAATTGTTCTCATATTAATCCACAATACGTTCGTCATCACTTGTCCAGCTAATTCATGGACTAAACCAGCATTCCCTACAAACTTAGATCCCAATACCATGAGGACACTCAAGGGTGCATTAGGAGTGTGACCTGCAGGTGGATGTGAGCCTGTCTAACTTGGAGGGGATTTCTCCACCACAGCAAATGAAATACAAATTTAGAATCTGCTTTCATGAGGTGACAATTTCTGGCAGATGTTCTTATCAAATGTGGCACTGCCTACTTCCAGCTTAAAACATGGGTTGATGACCCAGCATAACAGAGAATGTATTCACCCAGGCCCAACACATAGGCTGGGACCCTGAACTTTCAGGTAGCATTTGGCTTTGAAGGTCATGAGATCTTAGTCTACAAATGATGAGCCCCCTCCCGTGAGGCATAGCAAACGGAGCCAAAGTACAACCCATTTAATCACCAGATCAAGCTTCCCTTCTTCAGTAGGGTATGGTTTGAAAACTGTGCATAGCTTCTGTTTGAAGCCAGTCCAGAAAGGAAAGTCCATGAAACTCTCATGTCCAGTTAACTGCCAAGAAAAAGCCAAAGATAGAGATGAAGCTCAAGAGAGGTAGAGAGCCATCTGAAAAGAATGGTTACACCCTGCAACATCCTCATTATCTGATCTTGAAACCATCTCTGCGTGCATCCCAGCATGCAGCCAGCATCTGCGGGTGACAGTGACCCCTGCGCCCATTGGCAATCTGCACTGTCTCTGACATCTGTAATGTGAACCTCATTCTGTTGGGTTTGTGAAGCGGTGTCAACCCTGCAGAAGGAACCAACTGTGCCCTAAATCCCACTGTCCCCTGGGGCCCCTAGCATTCCCCCATCTGCATCCCTTCTGTGGCTTCTGATCCTAGGGAGCCCTCCTGCCATGTCCAACACTCACATGAAGTGCATATTTCTTCTCCTGGGGCAACTTCTCCACAGAGAGTATATGACATGCCCACTCTCCAGGCACGGGGAGATCCTGCCAAAGTAGCAAATCAGTGATAAGGACATAAAGTGATGAATAGAATTTTAGATCCTGATGGTAGACAGTCTGCAAAATCCAAGGGAGAATGGAATTGGAGGGGATCAGGGATCAGGATGTGGGCATGGAGCTTCCCTGCCAATGGCCTGGGGGAAGTCACAGGCTGGGGGATGCACTGGATGATCCATGGGCCCTGTGCAGCTACTGGGTCACCCCCTTCTGCATCTCAGCCTTTGGCTTTGAGCTCTGTGATCGTCAAGATGTGCACAGTCTGTACTCTGGCTGGCAGAAGAAAGGACCCTGGGAAGACAATTGTAGACCCTTTGTGAGTGTAGGAAGGGGTAGGCTGGACACCCAGTCCAAGAGGAGCTAAAACTGGAGTCGAGGGGTGTTCAAGGAGTGGGTGTGAGGGTTGTGTGCAGTAACAGTCACGGCAGAGGTGGCTCTGTCTGTGGGGTGAGTGCCTCCCTGCAGGCACAGCACTGGAGATATCAGAGATCCACATGAAAAGGAAAAGCTGGAAATGGCACTATGGTTCAAATGATAGAGCATTAACTTGAGCAAAAGAGCTCAGGGACAGTACCCAGGACCTGAGTTCAAGCCTCATGACTGTAAAAGAAAAAGAACGAGGACTATGAGAGGGAACCTGGTACTCTCTTGGTCTAATCAGACACAAGAAGAGGCCGGGATAGGCTGTGGAAAAACACAGAGAACATCTTCCCACAGCTCATCCTGACCTGCATGCAGGGACAGCCATGTAACTAGGGCTACGGTGAGATCATCTTCACCCCTGTGCTGCCATCTGAATTGTAGGCCTCTGTCCTGGCATGGGGTGTCCTGATGGCTGAACAGGTGCCCTAACCCTAGATGGAGAGCAGCCACTGACTGTGGTAGCTAAGGAGAGATCTGTTCCATAGCTATCAGGCCACCCAGCATGGGACCCATAACCACCCCTCACCCAGGTAGAGGCCAATGGTTTTCCAGGTGCTACTAACATTGCCCCACCCCTACCTCTGGGTACACGTGACATTCCCTCCACAAGGAGCAGGACAAAGTGAGGGATCAGGAAGCTGCCTATGGGCTTCAGATGATGGCCAGGCTGGCACTACAGATGGCCTCACTCTGTCACCACCTTCCAATGCGCCTCCATCTTTCCTCCATCATGTCTCTCTAACTCCCACCCATTAACCTTGGAAACCAATGAACTGGGCTCTCATCAATCCTCTCATCTCTTCACCCACCTTGCCATGCGTCCATCCCTCTGTCACTTCCACCCCACAGACATCCCACCACCAGCCACCCTGTAGCTTATGTGGATCCCAGAGGAAGCTCTTGGTGAAGGGCTTGTGAGCACAAAACAGTTACTATCACCTGCTCCGGCCTGATCCACCACAGAATAAGAACAGCCAAGCAGGCACACACTGCAGCAGAGTTGCTCTGCTGCCACCCTGATTTCTTCATGGCCAGGACTTGGCTCTCCTCAGCCTCTTAGCTCAGTAACCAGAACGTTGTGCCTTCACAGAGCCATGGCTTCCAGTCTCCATGGACACAATGACATCAAGGTGATGCCAACTTCCCCATCTTTATATACTTCTAAATATGGGATGGGAGCTGAGGTTCTCCTCTGTGACTCCATCCGCTAAGAGGCTCATGCAGATTTCTATCCTTTGCTCATCATGGTGACTCTTTGGTTAACAAGTCACTGCTGGGCTTCCAGTTCACCACATATAGAACCCATACTCCAACACTTTTCTTAGAAGGACTGATGACTTTTAAATATTCTCTAGTTTTAAATTTCTAGTCCCTTCTCTCTTTCATTTATATATTACCCTTCCTCACATACTTCCCTTTTTTTACCTTCCTTCTTTCATTCCTGGCCTTGAACTCAAGACCTGGAGCTTTTTCTTAGCTTTTCTTTGCTCAAGGTAGCACTCTAGCACTTGAGCCACAGCTCTACTTCAATCTTTGTTCTTGCTCTAAACTGGGAGTAAGAGTCTCATGCACTTTTCCCTTTGCTGGGTTGGTTTTAAACCACAATACTAAGATCAGGATCCTGAATATGCCTCGGATTACAGGTATTATCTAATCAAAACAAATTCCTGATTTCTTTTTTAGACATAATTAGTTCTTTCAGGTGAGCCACCAGCCACTTATGCAAGAGCATTGCAGGATCCCAGCATTCATCTTGTCTCCAGTCTTATTCCATCCATCTCGCAATGGCCATCTAAAACACCCTGCTGCATGCCTGAAGTCGCAAGGAACATTCTCAACGCCATGAGAAACCCCCTTAAGCTCTGCCTCAGATATGCCCAGCCCCCATCCCACTTCCACATGAGCATTTGTTTAGGAGAAATTTCCTGAGTACATCATCATCTTTTCCTCACCATTCAAATTTCATCTTTGGAGTCATTTCTCCCAGACAAAGAGGAACATGATCCATGGTTTGATAGCAGCTCCAGCTTCATAGTCCCAGCCACCAACACCACCCCCCATTACCCTGCCAGACACCTGAATTCAAGAACAATGTTTTCACTACCCCTGACTCTTATCAAATGTTTTAACTTATACAGTGCATTAAAATAATTTTACTAAATGGAATAAACACATGGCATCAAGCTTCAGAATCTTTGCACCTGAACATTTAGTGAATAACAGACACACCAGCATTTCTGTAGCCAACAGAAATCTTAGCTTTGGGATTTCAGCATTCCTGGTATCCAAGTTTGGATGTGCTAACAATGCCCTTAATGGGGCACTTCAATCACACAATCCCACAACAATCAATGTCATTTGACATTCTCTGGTAGGTGGTGCTAGGAAAAAGACTGATGTGCCAACTCCATGCTGGCTTGACCTATGCCATCTTCAAACCTGGAGCAAGTGGGGCTCCTCTCTCCATGACACCTTTTGTGTACTACCCCAGGAGGACCTTTACCTTGAGACACAATTATGAAGACTATCTCTACCAGCAAAGATTCCAGTGAGATGTGCCTACATGGATAAAGCTAAAATCTCACTAAAGTGAGGTTGTTGGCAGTGCTCGAGCCTGAACTCAGGGCCTGGGCACTAAGCATTTGTACTCAAGACTAGCCCTTTACCACTTGAGCCCAAACTCCATTCCCAGATGTTTTTTATTTTTGGTAGTAAGAATCTATCAGACTTTCCTGTTCTAGGTGACTTGGAACTTCCATACTCAGATCTCAGCTTCCCGACCAGCCTGGATTTAAAGTGTGGATCAGCCATGCCCCACACCTGAGGACTTCTGCCAGCACATTTTTTCCCAAAAATTGGAAGAGGAAGATGAGGGAGGGTTGGGCTTATCCTGCCCTGCATATGAAGGAGAGCATCAGCGCCTGAACTTCATTCCCTGTTGTAGGCTGCTGGAGGAAAAGGAAGCAAATAGGCACAGGCTGGCAGCAGATGCCACAGAACAACTTGTGACCAAGACTCCCAGAGCAGACCTCAGAATCGATGACAGAGTGGGATCTATCCAGTATCAGAGGCAGTGGTGACACCTGAAACTGCGCGTTTGAGCCTTTGCTGCTAGTAAACAGGGCCACCTATGTCTCAATGAGAAAGGTGAGATTTTGGTGGAGAAGGTGAGTTAAACATTATGTATCATACAAGAAGACAGACTATAAGGGGTCTTTTATTATTTCAAGTGAA
Source organism: Megascapheus bottae (assembly GCF_031878675.1). Classification (NCBI taxonomy): domain Eukaryota; kingdom Metazoa; phylum Chordata; class Mammalia; order Rodentia; family Geomyidae; genus Megascapheus; species Megascapheus bottae. The sequence goes on from NW_028327735.1 coordinate 377,271, forward strand.
ATTTTGGATTTCCTCTTCTGTTTCTTTAAAGAATGACATTGGGATATTGATGAATATTGCACTGAATTTGTAGATAGTCCTTATCAAGATTGCCATTTTTACAATATTACTTCTTCCAAAGCAGGAGCATAGGTTTTTGCATTTCCTCAGTTCTGCGTTAATTTCCTTCTCCAGGGTTTATAGTTCCATCAAAAAGGTGCTTTACATTCTAAGTTACTTCCTAGGTATTTTATTTTCTTTGATAGCAAAATGAGTTGCTATCCTGATTCTTACGTCATTCCTCTCACTTGTTGGCATATAGGAAGGCAGTTGACATTGAGGGTTAATTTTATACCCTGCTACCTTACCAAAGTTTTATATCAGCTCAAGCAGCTTCGGTGTAGAGTATATAGGGTTCTTTAAATACAGAATCATGTCATCTGTAAAGAGAGAAAGTTTCAGTTCCTCTTTACCTTTTCCTCCTCACTCCAGTTAGAATGGCCAAGATCCAGAAATCTAATAACGTATGATGGAGGGGAGGTGGCCAGGAGGGATCACTACTACACTGCTGGTGGGATTGCAAACTCGTTCAACCACTATGGAAAGCACTATGGCAGTATCACAAAAAGACTAAACATAGAGCTCCCCTGTGATCCAGCAATTTCACTACTTGCCAATCGTCCAGATAGGACATACTAAATTCACTAGAACAATAACATTTATCACAGCACTATTTACTATAGCAAAGGTATGGAAACAAACAAGAGGCCCGTCAGTTGATGAGTAGTTCAAATATGGTATTTTTACACAATGGAATTCTGTGCTTCTGTCAGAAAGAATGACATAGACGAATTTGTAAGGAAATAGAAAGACTGTAAAGTTTAGAAATTAGTTTCTGTCTCCTTCTCTCTCTCCTTCTCTATCTCTGTAAAATTTAGAAGTTCCTGTTTCTCTCTCTTTCTCTCTCTTTTCTCTCTCTCTCTCTCTCTCTCTCTCTTTCTCTCTCTCTCTTTTCTCTCTCTCTCTCTCTCTCTCTCTCTCTCTCTCTCTCTCTCTCTCTCTCTCTCTCTCTCTCTCTCTCTCTCTCCAATCCTTAGGCTTGAACTCAGGGCCTGAGCTACTTTTGCTCAAGGTTAGCACTCTACCATTTGAACCACAGTTCTGCTTCTGGCTTGCTCTTTTCACGTACTATTGAAGAATCTAACCCAGGCCTTCATCCTTGATAGGTTAGCACTCTACCACTAAGCCACACAGTCAGCTTTTAGAGGTTTCTGACAAAGGTTTTCCTACATGCTATTATTTCTTCTGTGAGTGCTCTTAATGCTTGCTGAAGGTTGACTTTGTTTAGAAGACTTACCCTAATGCTCCCATATACAGAGATTCTATATATATCTAAATGTTTTTCATTACTCAGAATTTATCTATTGTGTATGTTCTGAAATGTACTGAAGACTGACTTCTGATTAAAAGTCATTGCACATTTGTTCTATTCATTAGTTTTCTTTTCTTCTATGGGAATCAGGTTTGTGATGAACACAGAAGTATGCCTTCCAGGTCAAACACTTTCCACATTTGTAATATTCATAAGTTTTTTCTCTCCTATGTGCATTTTATACTTAGTCATGCGTTCATGATGGATTTTTCATATTCTTATATTCATACGATTTTTATCCTGTGTCTGTGTGGTATCATGCAAACTCAACTATGAGTTCTTCAAAAAAATTTACCTTTCATTTTATTCATCGGATTCTATCCTGTGGGTGTTTAGTGATAAATCTTGACTTGTGCCTTCTGGGGAAAAGACTGAACATTTGCTACATTCATTAAGGGTTTTATCTTGTGTTGGTTCTGTGACACAAGCTGAGTTTTCTTCCACATACTAAAAAGTCTTTCCTATTTATTACATTGCTAAGGCTTCTCATATGTGTGAACTCTCTTACGCTTCCTGAAGGGTGAATACTGCACGAAAGACTTTCAACTTTGGTTATATTCCTAAGGTTTCTAATATGTGTGAATTCTGTTACGCCTCCTGTAATGTGACTTCCATCTGAAGGTCTTACCACATTTGATGCACTCGTACAGTTTCTCTCCTGTGGGTGTTCTCTGATGCAATTTGAGGGAAGACTTCCATTTGAAAGACATTCCACATCGGTTACATTCATAAGTTTTTTCTCCTGTTTGAATTGTCTTATGCATGTTGAGGTTTGGCTTCTGTGTGATGGACTTTCCACATATGTTACACTCATAAGGTGTTTCTCCTGAGTATATTCTCTGATGAACATGGAGTTTTATCTTAAATTTGAAGGACTTTCAGCATTCACTACATGCATAAGTTTTCTCTCCTGTGTGTGTTTTATTATGCCCATCAAGATATGACTTCCACTTGAAGGTCTTTCCACATTTGTTGCACACATAAGGTTTCTCTCCTGTGTGTGTTCTTTGATGCAATTTGAGGGAAGATTTCTGTCTGAAAGACTTTACACATTGGTTACATTCATAAGGTTTCACTCCTGTGTGTATTCTCTGATGAACACGAAGTTTTCCCTTCCCTTGGAAAGACTTTCCACATTCATTACACTTATAAGATTTCTCTCCTGTGTGTGTTATTTGATGAACTCGAAGGTGTATCTTCTGGGTGAAAGACTTTTCGCATTTGTTACATTCATAAGGTTTCTCTTCTGTGTGTCTTCTCTGGTGCAAAGTGAGGTATGATTTCAGTCTAAAAGTCCTCCCACATTTATCCCATTCATACGATTTCTCTTCTGAGTGAGATCTCTGATGTGTGCTGAGAGCTGAATTCTGGGCAGAAATTTTATTACGTTCCTCATATTCATAAGGTTTGTCTTCTCTTGGAGATCGAGGTTGGAGCGTCAGGTCTGACTTCTCAGAAATTAATTTTCCACATGATGTACGCATCACATATTTCAGGATATTTGCTCTGAGGTATTATAAGGCGTATTTCATTACTGAAGATTTCTCACATTCACTACATGTATGAGGAGTCTCTCCTGTGTACATTTTCAGATGTGTAGTGATGGTCGGTGTTAAGTACAATATTTTTCATCACACAGTACATTTAGCAGTTTTCCTCCCTCCCTGAAGAATTTCTTGGGCAGGGAGAACAGAATTTTGATACTGCAGATCTTTTGGACTGTCACAATCATGAATAAAATGCTCTGAATATCCGATGGATTTTTTAAGAACAGGAGACATACGAGATCTATAAGCAGCATGCATCTCATCAGGCTTAGGAGACAGAAGCATGTTCTGACAGTTAATGAACGCCTCAGTCCTCACCCCTAAGTTGTTACCGTTATTACTAATCAGCTCTGGATTATGTGTAGAGCTCAAATTTAAAGTTGTTGCTAATCTCACGTTTTCCTCCACTTCGATACTACTTGCAACTGCTACTTCACAAAGACATTCATGTGGACTTTCCTGGCAGGTCTTGAACACATTTTCCATTACCTGGACATCTAAAATGAGTCATAGAAAAAAAGACACAAACATACATGAGATACAAATATTCCTTACTGTAAAGGTAATGACTTTACTTTCCCATCCTAAGTGTTAGATATTTTAAAATATAAAAGTGGAAATTGATTTATGAGAAATATATGCTTTTCTCCCTAACAAATTAAGAAAATGATATTTTATAATGACCAATAATGTTTTTCTGTGTTTTAGTTCTCGTTTTATATCACAGGAAATATTTATTGAAATTACCCAACTATGTATTGCTACAGTTTTAAGCTGAGTACTATGTATAATATACCTGCAGCTGTTTTGTTTTCAAATACTCTTTTGTTTATACATTGAGGAATAGCTGCCTTTCTTTTATTTTTGAGAAATAATCTAAATATTGTTCTGTTTTGCATCTTTTTAAAACTTTCTTTTCTTTTCTTTTCTTTTATTTTGTAGTTCATAGGCCTCGGCCCTTCCCTGAACACTTCAGCAGAAGACTATAACCCCTAACCTTGAGCTACAGCCCCACTTCCTGTTTTCTAGAGTTAACAACAGATAAGAGGCTCAGGTCCTGAGTAGCAGATAGGATTACCTTACCCAGTTTCAATGCTGTTTGCTTTTTAACCATTAAGTGAGGAACACGAATTTTTTCTAGATTCAGCGGCCACAAGTTTGGTTTATATGTCTGTTTACCTTTGATCCAAGCAAGAACGATTCTCGAGAGTAAGGACTTACACCTATATCCCTTCAGTTACAACTTCTCACTAAAGTCTCAATTTAGGTATTTGTGGGAATTTTGAAATTTGTTTCTTTCCATTTGAAGTCTTATAAAAATTCCTTTTCTAACACTCCTGTCCCTCAGAACCATGGAAGACCAGAAAATCTCCAGCTCATTGTCTAGTTAATTTTCTTATGTTGATTGAAACTTTGTTGTTGTTTTTTTCCTTCCATTCCTGGGTTTGAACTTAGGACCTAACTACTGTCCTTGGGTTTTCTCAAGACTAGAACCCTACCAATGAAGTCACTACTTCTGGGTTTTTCTATGTATGTGGTAATAAGGAATCAAACCTGTGTCTTTGTGCATGCTAGGCAAGCACTCTATCACTAGGCTCAATTTCTGGTGGAAAGGTCTGGTTCTGAATACCAGTCTCTTCCTACCAGCAAAAAGATATTATCCTTATCAGAGAATAATGCCCTGACTTATTCCTTGTTTGCTCAATCATTTATAGTCTTAGTTTTAAAGAAATGAAATATTCTTTCTTTCTTCCTTCCTTTCTTTCTTTCTTTCTTTCTTTCTTTCTTTCTTTCTTGCTTGCTTGCTTGCTTGCTTGCTTGCTTGTTTGCTTTCTTTCTTCCTTTCCTTCCTTCCCTCTTTCTTCCCTCTTTCTTCTTTTTTTCTTTCTTTCTTTCTTTCTTTCTTTCTTTCTTTCTTTCTTTCTTTCTTGTTTTGCAGTCATGGGACTTGAATTCTAGACCTGGCTGTTCTCCCTGAGCCCTTCAGCTCAAGGGTACTGCCCTATGTCTTTAGCCTCAACCCCACTTCTCATTTTCTATTGGTTCATTGGACAGAAGAGTCTAAGGTGTTTTTGTGATAGGTCAGTCTTTGAACCTTGATCCTCAGATCTGAGCCTCCTAAGTAGCTAGGGTTACAGTCATGAGCCACGGGCTCATGGCTTTCTCATTTTATTTTGTTTCACAGTGATTTCTACAGAGAAATCTAACTTTAACTCTACTGCCACATAGAATTCATTATATCACCCTATGATTCTTGGTGCCGGGGGTTTGGGCTAGCATGCACAAAGACCTGGTTCAGTTCCTTGGTACTACATACAAAGAAAAAGCCAGAAGTGGTGCTACGACTCAAGAAATAGAGATCTAGCCTTGAGAAAACCCAAGGACCATGCTCAGGCCCTGAGACCAAGCATAGGATTGGGAAAAGAAAATGATTCTTGATTCATTCACAAAGAATTCCATAGGTTCCACACAGGATTTAGGGTAACTAAGAATATTATTGCTCAGTCCATCACAACATGAACTTACCAATGGGGCTCAGGTTCCAACATCAATATGAAGATGCACTCACTCACCTGTGATATTCTTGTCAGAGGAATTTCCTATCCAGAGTTCTGCACAGTGCTCTAGCTTGTCAATTAATACAGGTTTGGGAACACAGGGCCCTGTAAATTAGAAACAGTAGAGAATTATTGCTTATGCTGTGTCATCATTGCTTTAAGTTCGCAGACATCCTACTCACAAGTTATCTATTAAATCTTTTTTCTCATTTCTCACTGGCTCCATGGTTGACTTTTCCCCAGCTCTGGATTCATTTTGTATGGCATAAACTTAACTGTCTTGCTCAAGGCTACAAAAATACCAGTTTGAGTCCCAGCTCCACTTACATGCATAGGTCTTCATGCATGCTAGGCAAGCACTCAACCACAAAGTCAAACTCTTGACACTCTACTAACAGTTTTGAGGGGTTACTTGGCGTTATAGAGTTTCATGGCAATTTTTATGCCATTGCTGGCTTCAAATTAGAATTCTTAGATTTCTTCCTCCTGAATATTTTAAGATTACAGGCATGAAACATTGCACCTAGTGCCAGTTTTCCATTATACACTCACTGTTTAGTGATTTGTAGATCCTATTTCCAATAATGATATATATTCTATTCTGGATTGTTTATCCACTTACAATTACTGTGTAAGTTTGGAATGTCGTCTCCATTAGAGGAAACATAATTTAGAACTGTTGTCAAAGTATCCTGAAGGTATCCTGAAGAATGAGTACAAAATTACCTTAGGTTTTCTTTAGAAAGTAATGATACTTCTCAGGGCCTGGAATCTTTCATTTAAATAGTACTGAAAGTTTGATAAACATTCACGTGTCTGCAAAATAACAAGGCACTTGGCCTTGCAAGTGAATTTGACTTTTGCTCACTAAGGACACCATGTTGCTGTAGGTCTCCAGCATTACATCTCTGTACAGGGTCCTCTGAGCATTGTCCAGATGCTGCCACTCCTCCCAGCTGAAATCCACAGCTACATCATCAAATGACACCAGCTTCTGGAATGGCACATTTTCATCAAGTAATTAACACCGAGTTGTAAACACACCATGTCTGGAATTTTATTCTTTTTTTGTTGGACTTTTATTCCTTTACTTAAATGTTTAGACTTACATGAAATATTGACCTGAAAAGCTTAGGGATGGTGCCTAGGCCCAGAGTTCAAGTCCAAAGACCCACAAAAAAATAAAAAGGCAAGCCAGGTGTTGGTGGCTCACGCCTGTCATCCTAGCTACTCAGGAGACTGAGAGCTGAGGACCATGGGTCAAAGCCAGCCTGGCACAAAATTCCATGAGACTCCTTTCCAATTACCCACCATAAAATGTTTAATGGCTTGTGGCATATCATGGTAGAGCAATTGTGCTATTGACAAAAATAAGTCGGGGGAGTAGATTTAGATTATAAATGGAATTATTCCATTGAAAAAGAACTACATTATATGATGACATATGCTGGTACTGTGAGCATATTGCAAAATCTTAGGGTATCAAGTAATAATACTGTGAAGTACACCCAGAATGTTAATGTTCTATGTCTCTCATGATAATCACTTGGGGAAGAAACTTTTTTTCCTTTTTTTTGGCTGGGGGATTTGTAAGGCTTGAACTCTGGGCCTGGGCACTGTTCCTGAGCTCTTCAACACAAGGCTATCACCCTACCTATGAAGCCACAGTGCCATTTCCCATATTCTAGTGGTTAACTGTAGATGAGAGTCTCATAGACTTTCTAATGCCCAGGCTGGCTTTGAACCAAATCTTTAGATATCAGCCTGATATCTGAGTAGCTAGGATTACAGGTAGATGTCACTGCACCTGGCAATAAATTTATTTCTTGCTCTTTATTACGACAAATTTACTGTATGCTTTACTTTTTCAAAAAGACTTAGGATGACCTTTGTTCTGTATATAATGGGAAGAGGGGTAGGGAGCTGTGAGCAGAAGACCTGAGGGGCAATACTCAGGATAGGACAATAGCCTTGAACTAAAGAGCTCACTGCCAAAGGTAAAAGCCCCATGACTTTCCCCACTACCCCACAAAAAAAGGGGAAAAATTGGAGATTGGAGAGGATTTTCTAAAAAGAATATATAGAAATAGTAGTTCAAAATGTAGAAAGAAGTTCAATATTAACAGTCATGAGAAAAATTAAAATTACAATGAAATCATTACTTTAAATATGTTAATATAAATATAGTTTTAAACAAAAAGATCCACATACACACACAAACACACACACACACACACGCATACAAAAAAACAACTTTCAAAGTCTAACTATTACTGGGAAGGTAGTGAGAAGAAGTAGAACTTTGGAATAGTTCTGCAAGGAATATAAAACAATCAAAAATTGCGTGGAGAGTGCTAAAAAAAGTACTAAATATAGAATTACATAGAAATATGGTCCAACACTTCTATTTCTAGATTTGTACCTAACGGAAGAGAAAGCAGAGACTAGAACAAATATGTGGAGAATCCATTCACAACTATTAATAATAATCAAAAGATAGAAATATGCAAAACAATGCATTGAAAAGGAAGAACATTTTACTATATTTTACAGATGAATCTTGATTACAGTAAACTAAAAATACAGCAGTCATAAAGGAAGAGCTAGGGTATGTTTTCCCTTCCAGAGCTTCCAAGGATCAACAAACCCTTAGAGCCAAGAAGCCCGATGGTTCCAGAGAATGGAGTAGAGAGGAACAGGAGCTGAATGTTTAATGATTATACATGGAAGATGAAAATTGCTCTAGATGGGTAGAATGAAGAGAGAACTGTACCCTAAACAATGGTTATGTAGCCACACAGGGTGGGACACACCTATACTCACTGATCTTCTGAAACTCAAGAAGGATTTCTAGCCATCGTAGATGCATGGAAAGATCTATCATAAAAACTAATGTGGAGGGGCTGGGAGTTTGGCATAGTTGTAGAGTGCTTGTATGAAGACGAAGGTTCAATTCCGCAGTACCACATACACAGAAAAAACCAGAAGTAGTGCTGTGGGTCAAGTAGATCACTAGGCTTGAGGAAAGCTGAAGGACAGTGCTCAGATCGAGTTCCAGCCAAAGGGCTTGTTTAAAAAAAAACAGAAAGCTGAGCATGATGGGGTGGTGGCTCACTTCTATAATCCTAGCTACTCAGGAGGCTGAGATCTGAGGATCAAGGTTTAAAGCCATCCTGGCACAAAAAGACCTGAGACTCTTATCTCCAATTTACCTTTAGAAAATGGGGAGTGGGGTTTAGCTCCAGGGTAAGGTGGTAGCCTGGAGCTGAAGAGCTCAGGGATAGTGCCCAGGCTGAGTTCAAGATCTATGACCCACCAAAAAAAAAAACAAAAAACAAAAAATAATATGGAAAAATTTGGATTCTGTGAATTTTATCAGGCATATAAATGTCTTTTTTTGCTGTTGAAATAACAAATTGTTTGGAAACATTTTAAAAGTTTTTACCTAGAAATGTACACTACAAATGGAATTAATAACAAATACAAAATATGCAAAAGATACAAATTATCACAATATGGGTATCCTGCTTCTGTATCTTTTCACTGACTCCTGTTCAAATGAGTCACATATTCTGAATCATTTCTCCCAGTCAATATATGCCACACATGTTAGCTTGTATTGAACTTCTTGGGAAATCAAAAGCAAATACTAAGCAAATGTGTGTTAGATTTTGTCAACAGTGATATTTCAAATATAAATCCCTACTCGTTGCATTATTTAATATCAATGCCGGAATCTAACTTACACTGGCAGAATCTTCAATCTTTTGAGAATCTTCAAAAGGGTGTGTAAATATTTAGGATCGTTATGTCTTGCTGGAGGAAAGATCCCTTTAGTAGTATGTAGTCACCTTCTTTGTCTTTTCTTACTAATTTTAGTTTGAAGTCTATTGTATCTGATATGAGGATGGCAACTCCAGCCTGTTTATGGGGGCAGTTAGCTTGATAGAGTTTATTCCAACCTCTCACTTTCAAAAGATGATTGTTTTTGGGTAAGATGTGTCTCTTGAAGACTGCAGAACGATGGCTCTTGCTTTTTGATCCAACTAGACAGCCTATGCCGTTTAATTGGAGAGTTAAGTCCATTGATATTGAGAGTTAGGATTGAGAGATATTTATTAGTTCCTACCATTTTGAAAAGCTTTTAGTAGGGCCTGTGTCTTGACAGTTCTTGTGGTCCTTAGATGGTATGCTGTTTAGGTGCCATTTCTTTCTCTATATTGCATTTATTTTGGTTTTCTACGTATAGAGCATCGTTGAGAATTCTCTGTAGTGTTGGTTTTGTTTCGACATATTGTTGCAGCTTTTCCTGGAATGGAATGTTTTTATTGTTCCCTCAGTTATGAATGAGAGCTTAGCTGGCTACAGTATTCTTGGTTGGTAGTTATTTGATTTAAGGGCATGACATATATGCTTCCGGTCAGTTCGTGCTTGCATGGTCTCTGCTGAGAAATCTGGGGTTATTCTGATTGGTTTGCCTTTATAGGTTACTGATCCCTTTTCCCTGGCTGCCTTTAGGATCTTTCCTTTCGTTTCTATTGATCCAGTTCGGATCACAATGTGGCGGTGGGATGTTCTTTTCTGGTCAGGTCTGTTTGGGGTTCTAAAAGCTTCTCGTATCTGGATGGGCCTGCCCTTCTGGATATTTGGGAAATTCTCTGAGATGATTCCCTGAAGTATATTTCCAATACCATTGACCTCTTTCTCCACGCCCTCCTCAATACCAACTAGCCTTAAATTAGGCTTCCTAATTGTATCTCGGACTTCCTGAAGCGCTCTCTCATATTTCCTAGATTTGGATTGACTCATTTTCTGTTCTTTCTCTATAATAACTAAATTATCTTCAGCCCCAGAAATTCTCTCCTCTGCATTGTCTAACATGCTATCAAAACTATCTACTTTATTTTTCATCTCCCTTGCTTCTAATTGCTCACTTTTGATGCCTTGCATCTCTTGTTTTAGATCATGTATGGATTTCTTTATCTCCTTGATTTCCTTTTGAGTGCTTAGCACAGTAGCTTTATTTTCTTTGGACATTTGCTGGAGTTTGGTCACGTTTTCATTTGTGGATTCTATGAATTCCCATCTTTCTTTGAAAAACCTTTATTATGGCCTCCTTTATGGCTTCTTCTTTTTCACTTATCACCTTGTTTATGCTTTTCTCTTGTTCAGGTATGGCTTCCACCATTATCTCTTTCACATTTTCCATTAGTGATGTTTGTCAATTGCATTTGTGTAGCACTTGGAAGACTCTCCTCTAGGTGTGCCAGTGACTGTTCCATTGTCTGTTTGCATTGGGTGGGGGATGTTGTTTCTTGATTTGACATTTTTCTTGAGTTTCTTGTTCTGCCCATTTGAAAATGGGAGCAAGATTACTACTAAATACGATTATAGTTATTCAGATATAACCAACCTAGACCTCTGTAGCGGCAGACAGTAGATGTTCACAAGTTTTGATTGGTATTATCACTCTTTCTTTTTCTGCACTTACAGATCAGTCTAATACAACCACTGATAAGCGATTTATACCCAAAACAATAAGCCTCTCAATAAAATCTCTATTGCCTTTAAGTCCCTCTGAGCCTAGAAAATAATTAACCACCTACATATACAATATTGCTCAACAGCCGTCAAATGTAGATCCGTGCAGTATAAGGGTTGAAAGACGAGCAGAGGTCCAGAGGTAGAAAAAAAGAATGAGAGAGGTCAGGGGAGGTACAAGAGGATTAACGTAGGAGTGTAAGAATATTGTAGTCATGAAGAAAAGGTATAGCATAAGGATAACTGACTTAAGTTGGTAAGTAGGTAGCATATTTGAGTACAAAGTTTGGAAAGTATTAGAATAAAACTTATGTGTTGCTGCACGACTAGCTCTTAGCCCAACGAGTGGCCTCACAGTGGACCATGGGATGGATCTGTTTTTCTTGTCTACGTTGAGGGAAAGGGGTATTTCACAAGATGCAGAAGTGAGGATTTCAGAAGCAAATGCTGTGAGTGAATTAGCTCGTAAAAAGCATTTTTTTTCTTTTACCTTTCTGCCAGTCTTGGGGCTTGAATTCAGGGCCTGAGCACTCTCCTCGGGTTTTCTCAAGTCTAGCCCTCTGCCACTTGAGCCACAGTGCCACATCTAGATTTTCTATCTATGTGATACTGAGCAATCAAACCCAGATCTTCATGGATGCTAGGCAAGCACTCTACCATTATGCCAAACTCTCAACCCTGACATAGTAATTATAAAGTCATCATCATCATATCAAAATATCCTTTCTCCTACAAAGAATGAACACTTATCTATGTGTGTAATGCTTTTTTTTTCATTTCACTAATTCTTCTGTGTTTTTCCCTCTTGCATTTTTTACGCATGACAGCAAAGCTAATCATCAGGAAAAAATTGATTAGGATACAGAAACCTAATAATATCCTAGTAGATATGTGCACGATGCCCTGTATGTTTGACCTAGAGGTAGAGTCCTTGGCTACCACGCAAAAAGACTCAGGTTTGATTCCTCATTACCACATACATAGAAAACGCTGCAAGTGGTGCTTTGGCTCGGTGGTTCAGCTAAAGGTTAAAGGAAGCACAAGAACAATGTTCACACTCTGAGGTCAAGTCCCAAGACTAGCAAAAACAAAAAAAATTCGACAAGGGGCAAAATGCAGGCAGAGAAGGCACTGTGAAACAAATGTATTGTAAAGGATGAGGGCAATATTTTCCCTTAAGTTTGGGTCTTACCTAAGAAAGGCTCCTTGAGCCTGAGACCAGACTGGTAGTTGGGCCTAGTGGAAGACATTGGGATTGGACAAATAAGGTGTGCTGTTTACTACATCCACATGTATATTGTGAGATTGGAGGAGAGATTCAGCCTCCAGTATGTCTTTGGTGAGGTCTTCAGTGAGCAAGGGTCTTTGGTCATTGGGCCCTGAAAAGTGACCCTGCCTCCCTCACAATGGAACAGAATATGGAACCCTGGCAACCAAGCAACTGTAACTAACAACCAACTCAAGCCAGCTCACTTGGCCTGTCGTTCAGGAGGAGGATTGGTGTTGCTGTGCTGTTGCCAAAGGTCAGGAAACTCGAGTCTCAGGCATGGAAGTTGTGGATGTCTTACTGAAAGATGTACATGCTAGATCATTGCCAAGGCACAAATCCAGTATAACAGGCCTTTCTCTAAGAAGAAGGCCAGGAAAATCCAGGGCAACCAGATGAGGTATATTTCTAAGAAGAAATGTATTTGACCCCATCATCCTCCCCACACACTACAACTTTCTTTGTTTAATCATTTTTTTCTTGTAATTTGTATAAGGGTTACATGATATTTGCCAGATAGAAGGTGCATTAATTCACATACATTGATACCCTTTCACATGTCTTGGTACCCATTTCCCTCCAACCCCACACCCGCCACCCATCTTGGTTTTCCCCCATTCCCTATCAAATTTCAAATATCCAAATACAAATAAATTCAATATATTAGATAACAAAGTGAGATACTATACCAATATGGGATAACCAAGGGACAGCAAAGGAGATGAGAGACAACATAGTAAATTAAGGACAACAATCATTCATTATGTGGCTTTTGTTTCAATACCCTGGAGGTCCATTCAATTAGCTTCACATTATATGGCCTTATATATGGCCTTTTGCTCTATGGCAAATCTCTGCTAGTAGAGCCCAAAGTTTCTACTGATTATGACGAATGAGGGAAACCACTGAGCCTAAGTTCCTTTGAGTCTGGCTTACTTCACTTAATATGATTTGTTCTAAGTCTTTCCATTTCCTAACAAATGGGGCGATGTCATTCTTTCTGACAACAGCATAGAATTCCATTGTGTACAAATACCACCACTTGTTGATCCATTCATCAACTGAGGGACATGTGGTTTGGTTCCATATCTTTGCTATGGTGAATAGTGCTGCAATGAACATTGTTGTGCTAGTGGGTTTAGTATGCCCTTGTTTCTGGATTGTTGGGTAAATGCCAAGTAGTGGAATAGCTGGGTCATAGGGGAGTTCTATGTTTAGCCTTTGGAGGCACTGCCACACTGCTTTCCATAGTGGTTGAACGAGTTTGCACTCCCACCAACAGTGTAGTAGTGATCCCTCCTGGCAACATCCCCTCCAGCATCTGTTGTCATTCGTTTTCCTCATCCTGGCCATTCTAACTGGAGTGAGGTGGAATCTTACAGTTGTTTTGATTTGCATTTCTTTTATGACCAGAGATGTGGAGCATTTCTTCATGTGTCTATAGGCCATTTTTGTTTCTTCTTCAGAGAAGACTGTCTTTAAGTCTTTGGCCCATTTTTTAATGGGATGGGTGTTACTTTGGAGGTTAGTTTTGGAGTGATTCAATTTTTTGAGCTGTTGATATATTTTAGATATGAGGCCTTTGTCCATTGTTTGGTTGGTGAAGATCTTCTCCCACTCTGTAGGCTTCCTGATTAGTTTACTAGCTATATCCGTTGCCATACAAAAGCTCTGCCGTTTAATGCAGTCCCACTAATCCAGCCTTTCTCTGATTTGTTGTGATTCTTGGTCCTTATTAAGAAAGTTTCGACCTGTGCCACGGAGGACTAGTGTATCTCCTATTCCTTCCTGTAAACTTTTCAGTGTGTCAGCTTTTACCTCCAGGTCTTTGATCCATTTGGAGTTAATTCTAGTGCAAGGTGACAAAGAAGGATCCAACTTTAGTTTTCTGCAGGTGCTTAACCAGTTCTGCCAGCACAACATGTTGAAGAGGGTATCTTTCTTCCATTCTATTTTTTTGGCTCCCTTGTCAAAGATTAGGTGGCCATAGGTCTGTGGTTTAATATCTGGGTCCGCAGTTCTATTCCATTGGACTTCAGGCCTGTTCTTGTGCCAGTACCAAGCTGTTTTGAGAATTATTGCTCTGTAATAGAGTCTAGTTTGGAATTGAAATTCCTCCAGCGCTGTTCTTTCTGCTAAGAAGTGTTTTTGCTATACGGGGTTTTTTATTATTCCATATGAAATTTTGAATTGCCTCTTCTATTTCTTTAAAGAATGACATTGGGATGTTGATGGGTATTGCATTGAATTTGTAGATAGCCCTTGGCAAGATTGTCATTTTCACAATGTTGATTCTTCCAATCCAGGAGCATGGGAGCTTTTTCCATTTCCTTAGTTCTGCTTTAATTTCCTTTTTTACAGTTTTAAAGTTTTCATCTAAATGGTCCTTTACATTCTTAGTTAAGCTAATTCCTAGGTACTTTGTTTTCTTTGAGGCTATTGTGAAAGGAGTTACTTTCCTGATTATTGCCTCGTTCCTCTCACTGTTGGTGTAAAGGAAGGCAGTTGATTTGTGAGGGTTGATTTTATGGCCTGCTATCCTTCCAAAGCTTTGAATCAGCTCAAGGAGCTTGGGAGTAGGGTCTATAGTATCCTTTAAATACAGAATCATGTCATCTGCAAAGAGGGATAGTTTTATTTCCTCTTTCCCTACTTGGATCCCCTTTATGCTTGCTTCTTGCCTTATTGCACTGCCTAGGAATTCTAGTACATGTTAAAAAGGAGTATAGAGAGTGGGCATCCTTGTCTCCTTCCTGATTTTAGAGGGAATGGCTTTAAATTTTCACCATTATGTATAATACTGGCAGTGGGTTTCTCATACACAGCCTTTATTACATTGAGAATTGTTCCATGGATTCCTAGTTTCTCCACATCTTTTAACATAAAGGGGTTTTGGATCTTGTCAAATGCCTTTTCCGCATCTATTGAGACAATCATGTGATTTTTGTCCTTGCTCCTGTTGATGTGTCGAATTATATTAATTGATTTGTGTATGTTGAACCAGCTTTGCCTCCCTGTGATGAATCCAGTTTGATCATAATGTATAATTTTTTGATGATTTGTTGTAGACGGTTGGCCAGTATTTTGTTGAGAAGTTTTGCATCGATGTTCATCAAAGAAATGGGTCTATAGTTCTCTTTCTTTTATGAATCTCTGTCTGGTTTGGGGAAGATGGATATACTGGCTTCACAGAATGAGTTTGGTAAAGAACCTTCATTTTCAATTTCGTTGAAGAGCTTGAGGAGTATTGGTGTGAGCTCTGCTTTGAAGACCTTATAGAATTCAGCTGTGAATCCATCTGGCCCTGGGCTCTTTTTAAGGGGAAGTTGTCTAATTTCCATTTCTATTTAAGAGCTTGAAATAGGCCTGATGAGTTGGGTTAGCTATTCTGGGTTCAGTGTGGGTATGTTAATATTGTCTAGGAATTCATACATTTCTTCTAGATTCTCAAATTTGTTGGCGTAACGGTTTGAGAAGTATTCCCTCATGATATTCTGGATCTTGGTAATTTCTGTCGTGATATTACCATTTTCATCTGCGATTTTGTTTATTTCGATATGCTCTCTTGTTTTTTTGGTAAATTTGCTAAGGGCTTGTCAATTTTGTTAATTCTTTCAAAGAACCAACTCCTTGTTTTGTTGATTCTTTCTGTAGTTTTTTTATTCCAAATCATTTAATTCTGCTTAGATTTTAAGAATTTGCTTTCTCCTAATGGGTTTAGGGTTGGTTTGTTGCTCTTTTTCCAGGAGGTTAAGGTGAGACATTAACTAGTGGTGTGCCATTTTTCCAACTTGCTGTTGTAGGCACTCAGCGCTATAAATTTTCCTCTGAGTACTGCCTTTGTTGTGTCCCTAAGGAGTTGATATTTGTGTGCTCCTTATTGTTAAATTTCATAAACAGTTGAATATCTGTTATGATCTCTTCGATTACCCATTGATTTTGATTCAACAATGTGTTGTTCTGTCTCCATCAGTTACACGGTTTTCGTTGGTGTAGATGTCTGTTCAGTTCCAATTTGATGCCTTTATGGTCTGAGAGTGTGCATGGAATAATTTCAGTGTTTCTGAATCTGTCCAGGTTTGTTTTATGGCCTAAGATGTGGTCTATTTTGGAAAATGTTCCATGTGCTGCTGAGGGAAACGTATATTGTGTTGTTACTGGGTGGAATATTCTGCAGATGTCTGTTAGATGTAGTTGGTCTATATAGTTGTTCAGTTCTAAGGTTTCTCTGTTGAGTTTTTGCCTTGTTGATCTGTCCATAGGTGAGAGTGGTGTGTTAAACTCACCAACAATGACTGTATTCCGATCTATGTATGGTTTCAGTGTAAGTAAAGTTTGCTTGATTAAGTTTGGAGCTCCGGGATTGGGAGTGTAAGTATTTAGGATCGTTATGTCTTCCTGGAGGAAAGATCCCTTTATTAGTATGTAGTAACCTTCTTTGTCTTTTCTTACTAATTTTAGTTTGAAGTCTATTGTATCTGATATGAGGATGGCAACTCCAGCCTGTTTATGCGGGCAGTTAGCTTGATAGAGTTTATTCCAACCTCTCACTTTCAAATGATGATTGTTTTTGGATAAGATGTGTCTCGTGAAGACAGGAGAACGATGGCTCTTGCTTTTTGATCCAACTAGACAGCCTATGCCGTTTAATTGGAGAGTTAACTCCATTGATATTGAGAGTTAGGACTGAGAGATATTTATTAGTTCCTACCATTTTTAAAAGCTTTTAGTAGGGCCTGTGTCTTGACAGTTCTTCTGGTCCTTAGATGGTATGCTGTTTAGGTGCCATTTCTTTCCCTATATTGCATTTATTTTGGTTTTCTATGTATAGAGCATCGTTGAGAATTCTCTGTAGTGTTGGTTTTGTTTCGACATACTGTTGCAGCTTTTCCCTGGAATGGAATGTTTTTATTGTTCCCTCAGTTATGAATGAGAGCTTAGCTGGCTACAGTATTCTTGGTTTGATTTAAGGGCATGACATATATGTTTCCAGTCACTTCTTGCTTGCATGGTCTCTGCTGAGAAATCTGGGCTTATTCTGTTTGTTTTGCCTTTATAGGTTACTGATCCCTTTTCCCTGGCTGCCTTTAGGATCTTTCCTTTCGTTTCTATTGATCCAGTTCGGATAACAATGTGGCGGTGGGATGTTCTTTTCTGGTCAGGTCTGTTTGGGGTTCTGAAAGCTTCTCGTATCTGGATGGGCCTGCCCTTCTGGATATTTGGGAAATTCTCTGAGATGATTCCCTGAAGTATATTTCCAATACCATTGACCTCTTTCTCCACGCCCTCCTCAATACCAACTAGCCTTAAATTAGGCTTCCTAATTGTATCTTGGACCTCCTGAAGCGCTCTCTCTATTTTCCTAGATTTGGATTGACTCATTTTCTGTTCTTTCTCTATAATAACTAAAATATCTTCAGCCCCGGAAATTCTCTCCTCTGCATTGTCTAACCTGCTATCAAAGCTATCTACTTTATTTTTCATCGCCCTTGCTTCTAATTGCTCCCTTTTGATGCCTTGCATCTCTTCTTTTAGATCATGTATGGATTTCTTTATCTCCTTGATTTCCTTTTGAGTGGTTAGCTCAGTAGCTTTAATTTCTTTGGACATTTGCTGGAGTTGGGTCACGTTTTTACTTGTGGATTCTATGAATTCATCCATCTTTCTTTGAACAGCCTTTATTATGGCCTCCTTTATGGCTTCTTCTTTTTCACTTTTCACCTTGTTTATGCTTTCCTCTTCTTCAGCTATGGCTTCCTCCATTTTCTTTTTCTTTATATTTTCACATTTTCCATTGATGATGTTTATCAATTGCATTTGTGTAGCACTTGGAAGACTCTCCTCTAGGTTTGCCAGTGACTGTTCCATTGTCTGTTTACATTGGGTGGGGGATGTTGTTTCTTGATTTGACATTTTTCTTGAGTTTCTTGTTCTGCCCATTTGAAAATGGGAGCAAGATTACTACTAAATATGATTATAGTTTTTCAGATATAACCAAACTAGACCTCTGTAGCTGGCAGACACTAGATGTTCACAAGTTTTGATTGGTATTATCACTCTTTCTTTTTCTGCACTTACAGACCAGTCTAATACAACCACTGATAAGCGATTTATACCCAAAACAATAAGCCTCTCAATCCAATCTCTATTGTCTTTAAGTCCCTCTGAGCCTAGAGAATAATTAACCACCTACATATACAATATTGCTCAACAGCCATCAAGTGTAGATCCTTGCAGTATATAGGTTGAAAGACGAGCAGAGGTCCAGAGATAGAAAAAAAGAATGAGAGAGGTCAGGGGAAGTACAAGAGGATTAACGTAGGAGTATAAGAATATTGTAGTCATGAAGAAAAGTTATAGCATAAGGATAACTGACCTAAGTTGGTAAGTAGGTAGCATATTTGAGTACAAAGTTTGGAAAGTATTAGAATAAAACTTATGTGTTGATGCACGACTAGCTCTTAGCCCAACCAGTGGCCTCACAGTGGACCATGGGATGGATCTGTTTTTCTTGTCTAGGTTGTGGGAAAGGGGTATTTCAAAAGAAGCAGAAGCGAAGATTTCAGAAGCAAATGCTGTGAGTGACTCAGGTTTGATTCCTCATTACCACATACATAGAAAACGCTGCAAGTGGTGCTGTGGTTCGATGGGACAGCTAAAGCCTAAAGAAAGCCCAAGAACAATGTTCACACTCTGAGATAAAGTCCCAAGACTAACAAAAACAAAAAAAAACAATTCGACAAGGGACAAAATGCTGGCAGAGTAGGCACTGTGAAACAAATGTTTTGTAAAGGATGAGGGCAATATTGACCCTTAATTTTGGATCTAACATAAGAAAGGCTCCTTGAGCCTGAGACCAGACTGGTAGTTGGGCCTAGTGGAAGACATTGGGATTGGACAAATATGATATGCTGTTTACTACATCCACATGTATATTGTGAGATTGGAGGATAGATTCAGGCTCCAGTATGTCTTTATTGAGGTCTTTTGTGAGCAAGGATCTTTGGTCATTGGGCCCTGAAAGGTGACCCTGCCTCCCTCACAATGGAACAGAATATGAAACGCTGATAACCAAGCCACTGTAACTAACAACCAGCTCAAGCCAGCTCACTTGGCCTGTGGCTCAGGAGGAAGAAAGATGTTGCTGTGCTGTTGCCAAAGGTCAGGAAACTCGAGTCTCAGGCATGGACGTTGTGGATGTTTTACTCGAAGATGTACATGCTAGATCTTTGCCAAGCCACAAATCCAGTATAACAGGCCTTTCTCTAAGAAGAAGGCCAGGAAAATCCAGGGCAACCAGATGAGGTAAATTTCTATGAAGAAATGTATTTGACCCAACCATCCTCCCCACATACTACAACTTTCTTTTTTTAATCATTTTTTTATTGTAATTAGTAAATGGGTTACATGATATTTGCCAGGTAGAAGGTGCATTAATTCACATACATTGATACCCTTTCACATGTGTTATTACCCATTTCCCTCCAACCCCACACCCCCCACCCGTCTTGGTTTTCCCCCCTTCCCTATCAAATTTCAAATATCCAAATACAAAAAATTCAATATATCAGATAACAAAGTGAGATACTATACCAATATGGGATAACCAAGGGACAGCAAAGGAGATGAGAGACAACATAGTACATTAAGGACAACAATCATTCATTATATGGCTTTTGTTTCAATATCTTGGAGGTCCTTTCAATTAGCTTCACATTATATGGCCTTATATATGGCCTTTTGCTCTATTGCAAATCTCTGCTAGTAGAGCCCAAGGTTTCTACTGATTATGACGAATGAGGGAAACCAGTGAGCCTAAGTTCCTTTGAGTCTGGCTTACTTCACTTAATATGATTTGTTCTAAGTATTTCCATATCCTAACAAATGGGGCGTTGTCATTCTTTCTGACAGCAGCATAGAATTCCATTGTGTACAAATACCACAACTTGTTGATCCACTCATCAACTGAGGGACATCTGGGTTGGTTCCATATCTTTGCTATGGTGAATAGCGCTGCAATGAACATTGTTGTGCTAGTGGGTTTAGTTTGCCCTTGTTTCTGGATTGTTGGGTAAATGCCAAGTAGTGGAATTGCTGGGTCATAGGGAGTTCTATGTTTAGCCTTTTGAGGCACTGCCACACAGCTTTCCATAGTGGTTGAACGAGTTTGCACTCCCACCAACAGTGTAGTAGTGATCCCTCCTGGCCACATCCCCTCCAGCATCTGTTGTCATTCGTTTTCCTGATCCTGGCCATTCTAACTGGAGTGAGGTGGAATCTTAGAGTTCTTTTGATATGCAATTCTTTTATGACCAGAGATGTTGAGCATTTCTTCATGTGTCTATAGGCCATTTTTGTTTCTTCTTCAGAGAAGACTCTCTTTAAGTCTTTGGCCCATTTTTTAATGGGATGGGTGTTACTTTGGAGGTTAGTTTTGGAGTGATTCAATTTTTTGAGTTGTTGATATATTTTAGATATGAGGCCTTTTCCGTTGTTTGGTTGGTGAAGATCTTCTCCCACTCTGTACGCTTCCTGATTAGTTTACTAGCTATATCCGTTGCCATACAAAAGCTCTGCAGTTTAATGCAGTCCCACTTATCCAGCCTTTCTCTGATTTGTTGTGATTCTTGGTCGTTATTAAGAAATTTTCGACCTTTGCCAAGGAGGCCTAGTGTATCTCCTATTCCTTCCTGTAAACTTTTCAGTGTGTCAGTTTTACCTAAAGATCTTTGATCCATTTGGAGTTAATTCTAGTGCAAGGTGACAAAGAAGGATCCAACTTTAGTTTTCTGCAGGTGCTTAACCAGTTCTGCCAGCACAACTTGTTGAAGAGGCTGTCTTTCTTCCATTCTATTTTTTTGGCTCCCTTGTCAAAGATTAGGTGGCCATAGGTCTGTGGTTTAATATCTGGGTCCGCAGTTCTATTCCATTGGACTTCAGGCCTGTTCTTGTGCCAGTACCAAGCCGTTTTGAGAATTATAGCTCTGTAATATAGTCTAAAGTTTGGAATTGAAATTCCTCCAGAGTTGTTCTTTCTGCTAAGAAGTGTTTTTGCTATACGGGGTCTTTTATTATTCCATATAAAATTTTGAATTGCCTCTTCTATTTCTTTAAAGAATGACATTGGGATGTTGATGGGGATTGCATTGAATTTGTAGATAGCCCTTGGCAAGATTCTCATTTTCACAATGTTGATACTTCCAATCCAGGAGCATGGGAGGTTTTTCCATGTCCTTAGTTCTGCTTTAATTTCCTTTTTTAGGGTTTTAAAGTTTTCATCTAAACAGTCATGTACATTCTTAGTTAAGCTAATTCCTAGGTACTTTATTTTCTTTGAGGCTATTGTGAAAGGAGTTTCTTTCCTGATTGTTGCCTCGTTCCTCTCACTATTGGCGTAAAGGGAGGCAGTTGATTTGTGAGGGTTGATTTTTATGGCCTGCTACCTTTCCAAAGCTTTGAATCAGCTCAAGTAGCTTGGGCGTAGAGTCTATAGGATTCTTTAAATCCAGAATCATGTCATCTGCAAAGACTGATAGTTTTATTTCCTCTTTCCCTACTTGGATCCCCTTTATGCTTGCTTCATGCCTTATTGCACTGCCTAGGAAATTTAGTACTATGTTAGAAAGGAGTGGAGAGAGTGGGCATCCTTGTCTCGTTCCTGATTTTAGAGGGAATGGCTTTAGATTTTCACCATTAAGTATAATACTAGCAGTGGGTTTCTCATACACAGCCTTTATTACATTGAGAAATGTAGGCATCTTGCCTTATTGCACTGCCTAGGAATTCTTGTATTATGTTAAAACAGAGTGGAGAGAGTGGGATCCTGAATGCTACCCCTTAGCACTTTTATGCAAAGCTTAGGCCTGTGGCATTTTAAGCACAATTCAACGCTCTGTTTTTTGCTGGTTAATTAGAGGTAAAAATCTTATGGAATTCATTGCATGGCTGATTTTGAACTGGAATCCTCAGGTCTCAGCTTATCTTGAGTGGCTAGGATTACAGTACTTTTACAACCTGTATGCTCATACACATCGCTTCTGATCCAAACACTCATTGTTCAATTTAACTAACAAGATGTGAGGAAAGATGATTGACTGTAATTTACTAGATGGGCTTCTAGTGAGTATATATTTCCACTTCCACTCTGAATCCAGGGAAATGTTTCTGGTACATGTTTCAACTATCTCCCAAAGAGGAAATAATGTGTGAGTACGTTTGCTAGTATTTCAGATAGGAAATGGACTTTGGTGTTTGGAACCTGTTGGGCAGAGTGTATCAGCTGGGCTGTGATAACAGAGATCATGTTTCAGATAGGAATATTTTCATCCCAGACAGACTTAATCCACATCCTTGGATTTCAGGCTTTGAAGAGATAGCATTACAGGTGTGTGCTTCCACCACCACCTGGTTCATTTTGGAAACCTTAATTGCTTCTCATTTTTTCCTTTCCTTTTTTGGAAGATTGATCTAAGCTGGCTGATTGTGCATCACAATGAAGTGATTGGCCTCAGGAATTGCAAATATTTGTTTCATCAGCATGGAATGAATGAAGTTGACCTAAACCCAATAGTATTTTCCTTCTGATAAATAGGGAACTTACCTATATCATTTTTCCTTGCCTTTGCTTTCCCAAAGCAAGCAACATATTTCTTAAAAACTATACTTCATGAGAATATTATAATTAGAAGCTATCTTCTCCACACTTCAGAATAGTCCTTGCATTTATAAACTTATATTACAATATTAGGTAGAAGAATGGTGACTGTTAGTTTCATAACTACTACATATGTTTTACTCTTTAAGGCTCATTAACTCAAGAAGGAATTAAATACATTTAGATAATAGTAGAACATAGCTGCTGCTGATTTGATGTGTGTGCAGATGATACACAGATTTATTAGGATTACTCAAAAGTTTTCTTCAAATTTTCAGTAGTAGACTGCTATGCTAACTGGAAGGTGATAATAATGATGCTGAAATTCTATGAATCAGCTATGAAGCAGAATTTCAGGGGAGAGTATTTTCTAGGGACTTAATTTCTAAGACGCATATCAAGAATATTGAACTATAACACCAAATGATGGAGGACTCAGCGTCACATCTTGTTTGTTTTATGCAAGTCCTGTGACTTGAACCCAGGGCCTGGGAACTGTCCTTAAATGTTTTTTTATTTTGCTTCAGGCTAGTGTTCTACCACTTGATCCACAGCTCCACTACCAGATTTTTGGTAATGAACTGTAAATCAGAATATCATGCAATTTGTTTGGGCTGGATTCAAACCTGATTCTGTATAGATAGGATTCCAAGTGTGAGCGCACAGAGCCTGGCTAGTATCATTCATCATTCAAGTCATGGGACTGCAATTCTGCACCTGGGTCTTGTCACTGAGCTTTTCAGCTCAAGACTACTGCCCTATCCCTTGAGCCATAGGGCCACTTCTGGGTTTCTGGTGGTTAATTGGAGATTAGAGTCACATGGACTTCAGTGCCCAGGCTGACTTTGAACTGCTATCCTTGGATCTCAGCCTCTTGAGTAGCTACATTTACAAGTGTGAGCCACCATACCCGGCTAAATTATTTTTTAAGTTAATTTTTTTAAGTCAATATATAGTTGGCATACGGTTACATAAGTAATGAACACATTTCTTAAGAAAATTGTTATCCCCTCCCTCATTTTTCTCTGTTTTCCTACCCTCAGCCCCCTCTCCACCCAGATTGTTCAGTTCATTTCCCTTTAGTGTCTTTCAAGTATCACTGTTCAATTGGTTCACCCTTTTTCCTTTGGTTTTTTTTTTTTACCATTTTATTATACCCTCTCCATTCCCCAAATCACATAAACCTATGTACAAGACACAGGGTACCCGAATTCAACACAGTGACTACAGAGAATAAAACTAAACGGAAAAAGAAGAAAAGAGGTAAAAAGCAAAGAAAATGAAAGAACATCATACAGTACCTTAGAAGCAACAACACTGAAAAAACAAAACATAAAACCTTGGGCTGAAAATGTAGCTTGCCTAGCATGTATGAAACCCTGGATTCCATTCCTCAGCACCACATAAACAAAAACTGGAAGTGCCACTGTGACTCAGCTGGTAGATTTCTAACGTTCAGCACAGAGTGTCTCCAAGTGACAAAAATCTGTCACATTTAAGTCAGGCTACAAAACTTTGCTAGGAACCAGTTACGTGATTTGGAAGAAAGTCCAATTTTCAAAAAATCACTAGCCAGGCGCTGGAGGGTCATAATTGTCATTCTACTAGCCAGGGAGAAGGTGATTCAAAGCCTTTGCAAGCATAAAAATGAAAACAAAAAAACTGTAAGATTCTTCTCTCCACTTATCCACCCAAAAACTAAGTGGAGTTGTGGCTAAAACTGGTACAGCATTAGCCTTGAGGAAAAAGAACTAAGAGACCTTGCCCAGGTCCAAAGTTCAAGCTCCCCACCAAGAAAGAAAAAAAAAGGAGTCCAGATACCTTAGTATCAAAAGTATATCTGGATATCTTAGCAGATTTTTCTGATCTTTCCTCATTCATCTCATGGAACCACATAATCTTGAATCTGATCTGACTAAGTACCTGCATTGTGCTTAATAAATTCATTCCACATATTCCAGTAGAATCTGGACAGCTAACAGCCGCTTACCAATGCTTTATTCTACGTTTAGGCCAGTATGTCTTCATACCATCTACACAGTCAGCTATATCATCTTTCCAGAAGTAGCATTGAGTGTAGAACACTCAGAACTAAAATAATTGCATAAAGATGTAATAAAACTCCTTGATTCATTAAGAAAATTTCTGTACCACTTAGAGCAAGTACATTAGTGGTATTTACCTCTGGCCTCTTTTTTAAAAAATTTATTAACATTGAATTTTACATTATATTTTAAATGTTTTTGTTTAACCAACAAGTATTCAAGAAGGGAATCGCTATACAATCACTGGCACATAAATTTTAGAATATAGTAAAAATTAAGCTGAGTCTTTTTATGTCATAGATACAGATTAATCTATAATAAAACACATGGCTATAGAGTGTATAGTCTATCCTAGATTTTTATGTCTATGTAGTTATGTTTATATCTCCAAAATTATGTCCAGAACTTTGGGTATCAACTATTCAATCATCGCTCTACTACTGTTTGAAACTAATATCCATATATTAAGGATACCATGTACCTTTTGTTCCTTGGTCTTGACTTATCTCACTCAACAGGATTCACTCTAATTTCATCCACTACCCCAAAAATGCCATTATTATTTTTTTCTGTGCAGATCTTCTTTTTATGTATTTATTTTTATTGTAATTTATAGAAGGGTTACATTATATTCACCAGATAGAAGGTGCAATACTTCTCAAACTTTGATACCCCATGTAATGATATGGTCCCCATTTCCCTTCCCCTAACCCCACTCATGTTCATTTCCCCCCTTCCCTATCCAATTTCAAATAACCAATTAGGCACATATAAAATATATCAGAAAACAAGGTAAAATATTGTAACAATATGATATAACCAAGGGATAGCAAAAGAGATAAGAGATCACATAGTTCATTAAGGACAACAATCACTCATTATATGAGTTTTGTTTCTTCATCTTGGATGTCCTTACATTTAGTGTCATACTATTTGTCACGATGTCTCTAGATTTTGTTCTATTGTAAATCTTTGGTAGCAGAGCCCAAGGTTTCTACTGAATTTGACAAATGAGGGAGACTCGTGGGCCTATGTTCCTTTGAATTTGGCTTACTTCACTTAATATGATTTTTTTCCTTTTCATCCACTTCTCTGAGAATGCCATTAGTTTTTTTTATTTTTTGCTGTAATTAGTAAAAGGGTTACATGATATTTGCCAGATAGAAGGTGCTTTAATTCACATACATTGATAGCCTTTCACATGTCTTGGTACCCGTTTCCCTCCCCCCCCAAACCCCCCACCCGTCTTGATTTTCCCCCCTTCCCTATCAAATTTCAAATATCCAAATACAAATAAATTCAATATATCAGATAACAAAGTGAGATACTATACCAATATGAGATAACCAAGGGACAGCAAAGGAGATGAGAGACAACATAGTACATTAAGGACAACAATCATTCATTATATGGCTTTTGTTTCACTATGCTGGGGTCCTTTCAATTAGTTTCACATTATATGTCCTTATGTATCAAGATTTTGCTCTATTACAAGTCTCTGCTAGTAGAGCCCAAGGTTTCTACTGATTATGACGAATGAGGGAAACCATTGAGCCTAAGATCCTTTGAGTATGCCTTACTTTACTTAATATTTCCATTTCCTAACAAATGGGGCGATGCCATTCTTTCTGACAGCAGCATAGAATTCCATTGTGTACAAATACCACAACTTGTTGATCCCCTCATCAGCTGAGGGACATATAGGTTGGTTCCATATCTTTGCTATGGTGAATAGAGCTGCAATGAACATGGGTGTGCTAGTGGGTTTAGTATGTCCTTGTTTCTGGGAGGTTGGGTAAATGCCAAGTACTGGAATTGCTGGGTCATACGGGAGTTCTATGTTTAGCTTTTGAGGCACTGCCACACTGCTTTCCACAGTGGTTGAACGAGTTTGCACGCCCACCAACAGTGTAATAGTGATCCTTCCTGGCCTAATCCCCTCCAGCATCTGTTGTCATTCGTTTTCCTGATCCTGGCCATTCTAGCTGAGGCAATCCAAAATTTCATATGGAGGAATTTCAATTCCAAACTTTAGACTCTATTACAGAGCTATAATTCTCAAAACAGCTTGGTACTGGCACAAGAACAGTCCTGAAGACCAATGAATAGAACTGAGGACCCAGATATTAAACCTATGGCCACCTAATCTTTGACAAGGGAGCCAAAAAAATAGAATGGAAGAAAGACAGCCTCTTCAACAAGTTGTGCTGGCAGAACTGGTTAAGCACCTGCAGAAAACTAAAGTTGGATCCTTCTTTGTCACCTTGCACTAGAATTAACTCGAAATGGATCAAAGACCTGCAGGTAAAAGCTGACACACTGAAAAGTTTACAGGAAGGAATAGGAGATACACTAGGCCTCCTTGGCACAGCTCGAAACTTTCTTAATAAGGACCAAGAATCACAACAAATCAGAGAAAGGCTGGATAAGTGGGACTGCAGTAAACTGCAGAGCTTTTGTATGGCAAAGGACATAGCTAGTAAACTAATCAGGAAGCCTACAGAGTGGGAGAAGATCTTCACCAACCAAACAATGGACAAAGGCCTCATATCTAAAATATATCAACAACTCAAAAAATTGAATCACTCCAAAACTAACCTCCAAAGTAACAACCATCCCATTAAAAAATGGGCCAAAGACTTAAAGAGAGTCTTCTCTGAAGAAGAAACAAAAATGGCCTATAGACACATGAAGAAATGCTGAACATCTCTGGTCATAAAAGAAATGCAAATCAAAACAACTCTAAGATTGTACCCTATATTTATACAGACTGAAAAATTCATTAAGAAATTAGAAAATATGTATAAAGTGCATAATTTCTTTTGTGTGTTGGCACTGGGTCTTCAACTGAGTGCTTCAGCTCTATCCCTGACCTTTTCTGCTCAAGGCTAGCACTCTACCAATGCAGCCCCAAAACAACTATCTTCAATTGAGATATAAGCGATGAATATTTCAGGGTGTTTCATGAAAAACATTTTTATAAATTGAAACTTTCAACACAGTCTTATTTTAGTATGAATGTTGAGATGGGAAGAGACAGAAATAGTGAAATGTTTCCTGATCCCCATAGTGAAGAGACTCAGCAGAACCACTGTGGTCTGCAGGCTTCTTTGTGAGTTTTGTTTGCTTGTTTGATTTTTGTCAATTGTGGGGCTTGAACTCTGGTCTTGGGCACTGTCCCTGAGCTCTTCAGCTCAAGGCTAGTGCTTTAATCTGTGAGCCACAGTGCCACTTCTGGTTTTTCTGGCAGTTAACTGGGTACTTTGGCTGGCTTTAAACTTTGATTCTCAGATCTTAGCCTCCTGAGTAGCTAAGATTATAGGTGTGAGGTACCATCACCAGGCTGCTGCTCTGTTACTATGCAGGTTCTGGATCAAGAGCTTCAAGTTCTTACTTCAATTTTTTCTTCTCTTGCCTGATACTCTGCCATTTGAACGAAGCCCCAGTTCCTGGTCTTTGTTGGTTAATGAGAGATATTATGATTTTCTAATATTCAGAGCAATGATTATAAATCCCAGCATTTTACTTACTTGAATAAATTAAGAGACAGGACCTAGTGAGATGGAAAACAAAATTTGTCTTCAAGTTGCTATCCTATTCTAATGCATAAGTCTGGCTATTTTGCTTACACACAAATATGTATTTTACCAGTTTCTACTCTATTTTTGCTTAGCTTAAAACCACCACTGCCATTTCATAGATTTTGTTGTTGTTTGCGGTGCTTGAACTCTGTGCCTGGGCTGTTCCTCACATCTTCAGTTCAATGCCAGTGCTCTACTACTTTTGATTTGGCCAGTCCTGGGCTTGAACTCAGGGACTGAGCACTGTCCTTATATTTTCTCAAGCCTAGGGCTCTACCACTTCATCCTCAGCACCACTTCCAGCATTTTTCTATGTATGTAGTATTGAGGAATTGAACCCAGGACTTCGTGCATGCTAGGCAAGCACTCTACCACTAGGCCAAACTCCCAGCCCAGAATTATTCATCATTACTATTAGCTATCTTCTTTTTTTTATTATTGATTCGTCATGGTGCTTGAACTTTGGGCCTGGACACTGTCCCTGAGCTCTTCAGCTCAAGGCTAGCACTCTTCCTCTACAGCTCCATTTTTGGTTTCTGGTAGTTAATTGGTGATGTAAGTCTCACAAACATATGTGTCCAGGCTGGCTTTGGGCTTTGAACCAAGATCCTCCAATCTCAGCCTCCATAGTAGCTAAAATTACACACTTCAGCCAGCAGTGCCTGACTGTTTGATGTCTCTGTCTCTGTCTCTCTGTCTCTATCTGTCTCTGTCTGTCTGCCTGTCTGTCTGTCTGTCTCTCTCTCTGTCTCTCTCTCTGTCTCTCTGTCTCTCTCTGTCTCTCTCTCTCAGTCTCTCTCTCTCTTTCTCTCTCTCTCTCTCTGTCTGTCTCTCTCTCTCTGTCTCTCTCTCTCTCTCTCTCTCTCTCTCTCTCTCTCTCTCTCTCTCTCTCTCTTTTGGTTGTAAGACTTTAATTCTGCACCTGGGCAGTGTCCATGGGCTCTTCAGCTCAAGGCTACAACCTTAAACACCTTGAGCCACAGTGTCACTTCTGGTTTTCTGGTGCTTAAGTGGAAGTAACAGTTACATGGACTTTAGTGTCTGGCCTGGCTTTGAACTGTGATCCTCAGAACCCAACCTTCTGAGAACATTTCCACCTTTTTTTGGGGGGTAAGAGGTACAGAGTAATTGAACACAGGGCTTTGTGCATACTAGGCAAGCAAAGTACCACTAGTGTGCACTCCAGCCTTAGATAAGGGCTTTCTTTTTCTTTTTCTTTTTTTCACTCGTGGGGCTTGAACTCTGGGCCTGGATGTTTACCTTAAGCTCTTCAGCTCAAGGCAAGAGCTCTACCACTAGAGGCACATTGTCATTTTGAATTTTCTGGATTATTTGGAAATAAGATTCTCACAGATTTTTATGCCTGGGCCGTCTTTGAACCTCGATCCTCCAGGGTAGCTAGGGTTACCAGGGTGAGCCACCAGTCACGGGCATTAAATTATTATTTTTTGCATGTCCTATGGCTTCAACTCATGGCCAGAGCACTGTCCTAGGGCTTGCTCAAGGATAGCACTTTACTTCAGCCTGCCAACTCCCGGTCCAAATAGGCCACTCTTGAAGCTAGAATTACAGAGATCTGCCATAATACTGGCATGTCGTTATCTAAGTATATAATTTTTCTTCTATTTTTGATGGCTTTTCTTTAGTGGACATATTTCCTACATATTTTATGGAAAACTTCCTTCCGACTGGGGCCATAAGTTAAGCCTAGTGGAAGAGTTCTTGCCGAGCATGAATGAAGACCCAAGTTCAATTCCTCAGCACAACATAGATAACAAAAGATAAAAGTGGTGCTGTGGCACATGTGATAGATCTTGCCCCTTAAGAATAAACAAAAACAAAAACAAGGATCGTGCTCAGGTCCTGAGTCTAAGCACAGTACTGGCAAAAAAAAATTCTGCCCAAAGTAGATATTTAAACTTATTGTACTTTTCAAAAAATTTGTTGTCAAGGTGATATACAAAGAGATTGCTGTTACATATGTAATGAGTACATTTCTTGTAAACACTGTTACCCCCTCCCCCCTTTTCTCTTTCCCTTCCCCCCAAGTCATAAATTTCATTTACAACAAATATATATGTATTTTCATTCCTGAAAAAAATAGTTGAAAATGTGTTCAAATAAATGATGTAGGTTGATATATTTATCAAAATGGATTACTTGAACTCTAAAATAAACATTCTAGGTAATTTTTCTCATAAAATTGTAGTAATGCTATAAAACTAATAAAAAAGGAATTTTAGTTATTAATTTCTTATGTTTTACCTTTAACATTATTACACTAAGCATACTGTTTATGGTATTAATACAGACAGCATGAAATATGATTATGTAAAAAAATTAAATGATTCAAAATAGTAAGGTTGTGGGCCAGTAGTTTGGCTTGGTGGCACACACCCTGGACTGGCAAAAAAGAAGTAGGGTTAGATAAAACAGATTTATTTCCAAATGTGTGGAAAATGGTATGATTTCTTATTTGGCTAGTCCTGGGGCTTGAACTGAGGGACCAGGAACTGTCCTTGGCCACATTTGTTCAAGGGTGGCACTGTGACACCTGAGCCACAGTGCCCCATCTGCTTTTTGTGTGTATGCAGTGCCGAGGAATTGAATCAAGGTCTTCTTGTATACTAGGCGAGCACTCTACAACTAGGCCACATTCAAAGCCAAAGTAGATTTTTGATGCTATTGTGGAGTTTTAATTTTCTTAAATATTTGTACAAAGCACAATGGATATATAAACAGACTTGAACTCACAGAACTGAGTCCCACATAATATTACAGTTACTGTGGCACTTCTCCCGATTGACAAAACACATTTCCAGGCATCTGCTCTGTCCTTAAGCTTTGGTAGCTGACTTGTCTTTCCATGGAGGCCTGGCCTGGATTCCTGGTGATTACATGCATTTCATAGTTCCCTGTATATCCAGTAAGGTTGTCTTCTATGGGACCAGACCTGTCTGGTTTTTGGCCCACCCAGGACCTATGTGTTTGAGGTCTCACATTATAAGTGGAAAATAAAACACAGTATAATAAGGACTGAAGAACTGCACACCATAATATTAACAATGAGAGTTTAATAGTTAGCAAAGTAAATACAATGAATACTTGACAAGAATCATGAGAGCAAGATAAAGAGATGTCTTTTTAGGAAGGGGACAGGGAAGCTCTAAATCCAGACTGGCCTCCAAGTTGCCTTCAGACAGTAATTCTACTTCAGAGTCCTCAGAAGGGTCTCCTTCCTCATGAGAAACAGAATGTCTTTCCTGAGTTAAGAGGTGGATGGATTCTGGTTTGTCGAATGGAGATTGAGTCTCTTTTAGTGAGATGGGTGGGTCTGGATATTCTGTGAGGATGGATTCATTTTCCTCCAATGAATCCAGTATTGAGAGTATACTTGCAGCTTCCCATGGGGACATTTTCCATGAGCCCAGCGTGTGCCCCTTCAGCTTGCACAATAAGTGGAGTGTTACTCTGACTCAGATGGACTGACTCTGGGTGGAGTGTGAAAGGAAACGGAAGGAAATCTGGCTGCTCTTTTTCTTCCTCCATAGTATCTGCAGGTTCAACTGTGTCACACATGGGGTTCAGAGCAAAAGGTATATCCACAGGACTCTAACCCTGTTTGGTAATTTCTACAGAAGGCCCATGCTTTCTGGAGTGCAGTGATGATTCTCAGTCTCCATCAGTCACCAGCTCCATTGGTGGGTTTTTCATCCGGAGTTCAGGATAAGCTCTTCCACGATGACCCAAACCTAAGAATGGAAATAGGTACAGAGTGGACAAAGTGGACTCTGCAAGTTGAAGTGTCACTCAACTTCCATGAGGATCTAATGGAGGAACCTGTAGAACTGGATTTTGTTCTGAACTCTGAGGAGGTGTAGGGTCTTTCTAATGAGTGCTTATTCCCGAGTCCTTTCAGAGGACAGACATTACCTGGCTGACACCACCCATAAAGGGCATTTTGTCAAGCTCTGTAGAAGTAAGGGCCAACCAATATCTAGACCACATGGGCTTCAACTCACAGGCTCTGAGGCACCCACACCAGGAGTTCTACTTTTTCTTGCTCTTACTGGTCGCACATTCCTCCAGCTGGTCAAAAAGTATGTGCTTAGAACAGCAGGTCCAAAGCCGGCATTTGGAGCCTCACATAGAGCTTGAGTTGTGTCAGGGTGTGGCAGTTCTTGAACTCGTAGAAATCACTGGGGTAGAAGTCCATTCACATCGTATAGATGGAACACATGATGCTGTGGGCACATTCGGTACAAGGAAAGTGAGAGCCTTCTCTCTCCATCCTGAGCCTTCTACCAAAGCCCCATTCTTGCAGGATTCTAATGTTGTGGCTGTCCTGCAGAGATGTGCACTTATGTGCTGGGAGGGGGGTAAGAGACACTCGAGAACAGGATGACTTTTACACCCCACTTCCAGAAGCTTCTGAGAGAGGCCTCTATGCATCTGTCCAAAGTAAACGCACCTTAAATTAACTAAGTAAGTGCTCTAAATAAATCAATAAGTGAATGCTCCAAATAAAGAACTAAATGCTCATTCCTCTAATCTTAGCCACCCAGCAGGCTGAGCTCTGAAGATCACAGTGGAAAGCCAGTCTAGTCAGTAAAAGTCTAAAGGCACTTGTCTTCAATTAGGCAGCAAAAAGCCAGAACTTGACCTATGACTCAAATGGTACAGTGCTAATTTTTGAACACCAAAGGGATGGCATTTAGACCTGGGTTCAGGTTCAAGTGGCAGCACTGGACCACACACCAAGATGTAAATGCTTTCAGGTTCTAACAGGCAAAGCTATCACAATCCCTCCCTGATGGCTCAAAAGTGATTCAGCCCCCAGCTTTTCCTCTGACTCCAGTATTTCACAGGCCTCCGCCATTAGTACTGACACCTCATTTCTTACTGGGAATTGGGATTTCCTAGGATGTCACCTAGGTGAGGGCTGCAGTTGGGAGCCACTTACTCATGCCTGAAATCCAACTTCTCAGTAAGCACACTGTTTAGACTCCAGTAGTTTGTGAGGGAAATGAAATGGCATGGTGTCCGAGTCATAATAAAGTTGTTTGTGCACTTGTATCATGCTTAGCTCCCCTGTGAACACCGCAGTGAACCAAACAGGCTCAGAGAGGAGCCAAGTACTCCAAGACTTGGCCAGGAGGGGTGATCACTTTTTCAAGAGAATTTCCAGCAACTACTACATTGTCCTCCACTATTTGAAATTGTGCAGGAAGTTTCCCACATAAAAGAGATCACCTTTCTGGTAGGCAGGGATCAGCTTTGTCAGCAGCATCTCCAACAGGCCTTCCTCCAGGATCCATAGGTTACAAGGCTCATTCAGAATCTGAGCTGACTTACCATCACACTATGTTGGCAAAACAGTGGATATTTCAAACGTAGGAATGGGACCACACTTCACACTGAGGAATTGGAATAGAGTAGATTGGAAATGACACACTCTAACCTCAGTATAGTCACTTGAAAGCACACAAGAAGGTTGTAGTGTGTGGGCAGGATGATGGGTTCAAATAGGTTTCCTCTCAATATACCTCATCTGAGTTGCCCTGGAGTTTCCTGGCTTTCTTCCTAGAGAAATGCCTGATATACTGGAATTTTGGCTTGGCACTTATCCAGCATCTACTTCTTCAAGTGAGACATCCATATCTCTCATGCCTGAGATGCGAGCCTCCTGACCTTTGGCAACAGCACAGCAACATCTTTCTGGTTCCTGAGCCACAGGCCAAGGGAGCTGGCTTGAGCTGGTTGTCACATACAGTGGCTTACTTACCAGGATTCCATATTCTGTTCCATTGTGAGGGAGGTAGGGTCACCTTTCAAGGCCCAATGACCAAAGCTCCTTGCTCACAGAAGACCTCCCCAAAGACATACTGGAGGCTGAATCTCCCTTCCCACCTCACATATGGATGTAGTAAACAGCACAACTTTTTGTTCAAAAAAGTGCTAGCCTGGTCTCAGGCTCAAGGAGCCTTTCTTAGGTAAGATCCAAACTTAACTGTCACTATTCCCCTTACCCTTCACAAGACATTTAGCTTCACAGTGCCTTCTCAGCTTGCATTTTGCCTCTTGCACATTTTTTTGCTAGTCCTGGGACTTGACCTCAGAGCCTGACCATTGTTCTTAGGCTTTCTTTAGGCTATAACTGTCCCATCAAGCCACAGCACCACTTCCAGCGTTTTCTATGTATATGGTACTGCAGAATCAAACCGGAATCTTTTTGTGTGGTAGCCAAGCACTCTACAAATAGATGAAACACCCAGGCCATCTTGCACATATTTTTCACTTCAATCTACTAGGACGTTGTTAGGTTTCTGTATCCTAATCTATTTTTCATCCTGATGAATATCTGTGCTGTCATCTGTAAAAATGCAAGTGGGAAAATCACAGAAGCATTGGTGACATAAGAAAAAGGCTTACAGACATAGATAAGTGTTCATTCTTTGTAGGAGAAAGGATATTTTGATATGATGATGACTATTTATAAATACTTTATCAGGGTTTAGAGTTTGGCCCAGTGGTAGAGTGCTTGCCTAGCATCCATGAAGATCTAGGTTTGAGTCCTTAATATCACACAGATATAAAAATCCATATGGCAATGTGGCTCAAGTGGCAGAGGGATAGACTTGGGAAAAGCCAAGAGCAGTGCTCAGGCCCTGAGTTCAAGCCCCAGGAATGGCAGAAAAAACAAAAGAAAAGAAAAGAAAAGAAAAGTGGTTTTTACAAGTATTCACTCACAGCATTTGCCTCTGAATTCTTTGCTTCTGCATCTTGTGACTTATCCCTTTCCCTCAATGTAGACAAGAAAAACAGATTTTATTACTTGCTATCCTGTTGTCCAATCTTTGGATATTAATTCAAAATACAATATTGCGTGAGATATTGTGTGTGTGCATGTGTGTGTGTATCTTCCAATGTATGCATGCACACATGTGTACAGGGTTTAGGGCTTACTCATAGGGCCTGTGTGATAACCCTCAGCATCTTTTCCTCAAAGGTATTGGTCTTTCACTTCTAGCTTATTATAGCTAATTGGAGTTGAGAGATTCACTCAATTTCTTGCCCTGTGCATTGGAACCCAGTGCTGGGTTCTCATATTGTTAATTGTAGCTATAGAGAAGGCTGAGGTCTGGGGATCCTTGTTAGAATCCAGCCCCTGAGAGAAAGACACTGATAGAAATCTTTATCTTCAGTTAAGCACGAATAAATAAGGCAAAAGTGGAACTGTGGCTCAGTTCCTCTTGTACCAGCCATGAGAAAATTAGTAATTGGCAGCACCTGGTCCCTGAGAGAAATCCTTAGCACTGGCTCAAAAAAAGAAAGAAAATAATGAAAAAAATTAAAACTTGCTGAGGAATCCATAAGGATAAACGTGCCTGTGAATAATCTTGTCATTTCAGATTCCCTCAAGAGCTTATGTCTCTCTATATTTTATCAAGTTTTTTTTAAAGATATTTACATATTTTCTACCTTTCCTAAACAGAGATAGCCATCCACAAAACACAAACACAAACTCTCACACAGTATACCACCCACCCATAAGTGTCTGGCTATGTATATATGTATAGTCATATGTATTGATCTGTCTCTATATACTGATATATAAATGCATAAACATATGTATTTAGACAAACAGGAAACATACATAGAGAGGTCTCAGGCATTTCCAGATTTTGTGCAAGTCTTCTGAGTGCAACTTATCAGTGTATTGTTTGTCAAGACAGAGTCCCTCTAAGGTTTAGCCAGCTTCTTGTCCTTTGATACTTTTTTCTGCCAGTCCTGGGTTTTGCACGGTAGGCCTGGATGCTGTCACTGAGCTTGAGCTTCTTGCATTCAGTAGTTTATTGCAGATAAGAGTCTCATGGAGTTTCTGTCCTGGGCTGGCTTTGAATTGTGATCCTCAGATCTCAAACTCCTGAGTAGCTAGGATGACAGTCTTGAGCTACCAGTACCTGGTTCCTTTGCCTCTTTTACCATTTTTTTGGCCCCACCACAGCCATGGTATCTACCTTCCTATGTTCTCTCCACCTGCCCCCAGACAGGGGTCTGACAGATGCTTTCCACCCACTTATTCATGTCCTCCTCTGTATTGGCTGACAGCTAAGACATGCACTCACTTGTCTGGATGCCAAACACAAAGCCATGTGATTGTTTCTCAGTCTGGAACATCCTATCAGATTTATAGCACCACAGAGGGTCAGGTTGATGCTCCTCCAGGGCTTCTTAAATTGTTCTCATATTAATCCACAACACGTTTGTCATCACTAGTCCAGCTAATTCATGGACTAAACCAGCATTCCCTACAAACTTAGATCCCAATACCATGAGGACACTCAAGGGTGCATTAGGAGTGTGACCTGCAGGGGGATGTGAGCCTGTCTAACTTGGAGGGGATTTCTCCACCACAGGAAATGGAATACAAATTTAGAATCTGCTTTCATGAGGTGACAATCTCTGGCAGATGTTCTTATCAAATGTGGCACTGCCTACTTACAGCTTAAAACATGGGTTGATGACCCAGCATAACAGAGAATGTATTCACCCAGGCCCAACACATAGGCTGGGACCCTGAACTTTCAGGTAGCATTTGGCTGTGAAGGTCATGAGATCTTAGTCTACAAATGATGAGCCCCCTCCCGTGAGGCATAGCAAACGGAGCCAAAGTGCAACCCAGTTAAGCACCAGATCAAGCTTCCCTTCTTTAGTAGGGTATGGTTTGAAAACTGTGAATAGCTTCTGTTTCAAGCCAGTCCAGAAAGGAAAGTCCATGAAACTCTCATTTCCAGTTAACTGCCAAGAAAAAGCCAAAGATAGAGATGAAGCTCAAGAGAGGTAGAGAGCCATCTGAAAAGAATGGTTACACCCTGCAATATCCTCATTATCTGATCTTGAAAACATCTCTGCTTGCATCCCAGATTGCAGCCAGCATCTGGGGGTGACAGTGACCCCTGCGCCCATTGGCAATCTGCACTGTCTCTGACATCTGTAATGTGAACCTCATTCAGTTGGGTTTGTGAAGCGGTGTCAACCCTGCAGAAGGAACCAACTGTGCCCTAACTCCCACTGTCCCCTGGGGCCCCTAGCATTCCCCCATCTGCACCCCTCCTGTGGCTTCTGATCCTAGGGAGCCCTCCTGCCCTGTCCAACACTCACATGAAGTGCATATTTCTTCTCCCGGGGCAACTTCTCCACAGAGAGTATATGACATGCCCACTCACCAGGCACGGGGAGATCCTGCCAAAGTAGCAAATCAGTGATAAGGACATAAAGTGATGAATAGAATTTTAGATCCTGATGGTAGACAGTCTGCAAAATCCAAGGGAGAATGGAATTGGAGGGGACCAGGGATCAGGATGTGGGCATGGAGCTTCCCTGCCAAGGGGATGGGGGAAGTCACAGGCTGGGGGATGCACAGGATGATCCATGGGCCCTGTGCAGCTACTGGGTCACCCCCTTCTGCATCTCAGCCTTTGGCTTTGAGCTCTGTGATCGTCAAGATGTGCACAGTCTGTACTCTCCCATTCATCAGATTTCTCTTCTGTGTGAGATCTCTGATGTGTGCAGAGAGCTGAATTCTGGGCAAAAATTTTATTACGTTCCTCATATTCATAAGGTTTGTCTTCTCTTGGAGATGGAGGTTGGAGCATCAGGTCTAACTTCTCAGACATTAATTTTCACACTTGATGTACGCATCACATATCTCAGGATATTTGCTCTGAGGTATTGTAAGGCATATTTCATTACTGAAAGATTTCTCACATTTACTACATGTATGAGGAGTCTCTCCTGTGTACATTTTCGGATGTGTAGTGATGGTCGGTGTTAAGTACAATATTTTTCATCACACAGTACATTTAGCAGTTTTCCTCCCTCCCTGAAGAATTTCTTGGACAGGGAGAACAGAATTATGATACTGCAGATCTTTTGGACTGTCACAATCATGAATAAAATGCTCTGAATATCCGATGGATTTTTTAAGAACAGGAGACATACGAGATCTATATGCAGCATGCATCTCATCAGGCTTAGGAGACAGAAGCATGTTCTGACACTTAATGAACTCCTCAGTCCTCACCCCTAAGTTGTTACCGTTATTACTAATCAGCTCTGGATTATGTGTAGAGCTCAAATTTAAAGTTGTTGCTAATCTCACGTTTTCCTCCACTTCGATACTACTTGCAACTGCTACTTCACAAAGACATTCATGTGGACTTTCCTGGCAGGTCTTGAACACATTTTCCATTACCTGGACATCTAAAATGGGTCATAGAAAAAAAGACACAAACCAAAATGAGATACAAATATTCCTTACTGTAAAGGTAATGACTTTACTTTCCCATCCTAAGTGCTAGATATTTTAAAATATAAAAGTGGAAATTGATTTGTGAGAAATATATGCTTTTCTCCGAACATATTAAGAAAATATATTTTACAATGACCAATAATGTTTTTCTGTGTTTTAGTTCTCTTTTTATATCACAGGAACTATTTATTGAAATTACCCAACTATGTATTGCTATAGTTTTAAGCTGAGTATTACCTATAATATACCTGCAGCTGTTTTTTTCAAATACTCTTTTGTTTATACATTGAGGAATAGCTGCCTTTCTTTTATTTTTGAGAAATAATCTAAATATTGTGCTGTTTTGCATCTTTTTAAAACTTTCTTTTCTTTTCTTTTCTTTTTTTTTGTAGTTCATAGGCCTCGGCCCTGTCCCTGAACACTTCAGCAGAAGACTATAACCCCTATCCTTGAGCTACAGCCCCACTTCCTGTTTTCTAGAGTTAACTACAGATAAGAGTCTCAGGTCCTGAGTAGCAGATAGGATTACCTTACCCAGTTTCAATGCTGTTTGCTTATTAACCATTAAGTGAGGAACACGAATTTTTTCTAGATTCAGCGGCCACAAGTTTGGTTTATATGTCTGTTTGCCTTTGATCCAAGCAAGAACGATTCTTGAGAGTAAGGACTTACACCTAAATCCCTTCAGTTAAAACTTCCCACTAAAGTCTCAATTTAGGTATTTGTGGGAATTTTGAAATTTGTTTCTTTCCATTTGAAGTCTTATAAAAATTCCTTTTCTAACACTCCTTTCCCTCAGAATCATGGAAGACCAGAAAATCTCCAGCTCATTGTCTAGTTAATTTTCTTATGTTGATTGAAACTTTGTTGTTTTTTTTTTTCCTTCCATTCCTGGGTTTGAACTTAGGACCTAACCACTGTCCTTGGGTTTTGTCAAGACTAGAACCCTACCAATGAAGTCATTACTTCTGGCTTTTTCTATGTATGTGGTAATAAGGAATCAAACCTGTGTCTTTGTGCATGCTAGGCAAGCACTCTATCACTAGGCTCAATTTCTGGTGGAAAGGTCTGGTTCTGAATACCAGTCTGTTCCTACCAGCAAAAAGATATTATCCTTATCAGAGAATAATGCCCTGACTTATTCCTTGTTTGCTCAATCATTTATAGTCTTAGTTTTGAAGAAATGAAATATCATTCTTTCTTTCTTTCTTTCTTTTTTTCTTTCTTTCTTTCTTACTTTCTTTCTTCCTTTCCTTCTTTTCCTCTTTGTTCCCTCTTTCTTCCCTCTTTCTTTCTTCTTCCTTTCTTTTTTCTTTCTTTCTTTCTTTCTTTCTTTCTTTCTTTCTTTCTTTCTTTCTTTCTTTCTTTCTTGTTTTGCAGTCATGGGACTTGAATTCTAGACCTGGCTGTTCTTCCTGAGCTCTTCAGCTCAAGGCTACTGCCCTATGTCTTTAGCCTCAAACCCACTTCTCATTTTCTATTGGTTCATTGGAGAGAAGAGTCTAAGGTGTTTTTGTGATATGTCAGTCTTTGAACCTTGATCCTCAGATCGCAGCCTCCTAAGTAGCTAGGATTACAGGCATGAGCCCCGGGCTCATGGCTTTCTCATTTTATTTTGTTTCACAGTGATTTGTACAGAGAAATCTAACTTTAACTCTACTGCCACATAGAATTCATTATATCACCCTATGATTCTTGGTGCCGGGGGTTTGGGATAGCATGCACAAAGACCTGGTTCAGTTCCTTGGTACTACATACAAAGAAAAAGCCAGAAGTGGTGCTATGACTCAAGAAGTAGAGAGCTAGCCTTGAGAAAACCCAAGGACCATGCTCAGGCCCTGAGACCAAGCATAGGATTGGGAAAAGAAAATGATTCTTGATTCATTCACAAAGAATTCCATAGGTTCCACACAGGATTTAGAGTAACTAAGGATATTATTGCTCAGTACATCACAACATGAACTTACCAATGGGGCTCAGGCTCCACCATCAATATGAAGATGCATTCACTCACCTGTGATATTCTTGTCAGAGGAATTTCCTATCCAGAGTTCTGCACAGTGCTCTAGCTTGTCAATTAATACAGGTTTGGGAACACAGGGCCCTGTAAATTAGAAACAGTAGAGAATTATTGCTTATGCTGTGTCACCATTGCTTTAAGTTCGCAGACATCCTACTCACAAGTTATCTATTAAATCTTTTTTCTCATTTCTCACTGGCTCCATGGTTGACTTTTCCCCAGCTCTGGATTCATTTTGTATGGCATAAACTTAGCTGTCTTACTCGAGGCTAGAAAAATATCAGTTTGAGTCTCAGCTCCACTTACATGCATAGGTCTTCATGCATGCTAGGCAAGCACTCAACCACAAAGTCAAACTCTTGACACTCCACTAACAGTTTTGAGGGGTTACTTGGAGTTATAGAGTTTCATGGCAATTTTTATGCCATTGCTGGCTTCAAATTAGAATTCTTAGATTTCTTCCTCCTGAATATTTTAAGATTACAGGCATGAAACATTGCACCTAGTGCCAGGTTTCCATTATAAACTCACTGTTTAGTGATTTGTAGATCCTATTTCCAATAATGATATATATTCTATTCTGGATTGTTTATCCACTTACAATTACTGTGTTAGTTTGGAATGTCGTCTCCATTAGAGGAAACATAATTTAGAACTGTTGTCAAAGTATCCTGAAGGTATCCTGAAGAATGAGTACAAAATTACCTTAGGTTTTCTTTAGAAAGTAATGATACTTCTCAGGGCCTGGAATCTTTCATTTAAATAGTATTGAAAGTTTGATAAACATTCACATATCTGCAAAATAACAAGGCACTTGGCCTTGCAAGTGAATTTGACTTTTGCTCACCTAAGGACACCAGGTTGCTGTAGGTCTCCAGCATTACATCTCTGTACAGGGTCCTCTGAGCATTGTCCAGATGCTGCCACTCCTCCCAGCTGAAATCCACAGCTACATCATCAAATGACACCAGCTTCTGGAATGGCACATTTTCATCAAGAATTAGCACCGAGTTATAAACACACCATGTCTGGAATTGTATTCTTTTTTTGTTGGAATTTTATTCCTTTACTTAAATGTTTAGACTTACATGAAATATTGACCTGAAAAGCTTAGGGATGGTGCCTAGGCCCAGAGTTCAAGTCCCAAGACCCACAAAAAAATAAAAAGGCAAGCCAGGTGTTGGTGGCTCATGCCTGTCATCCTAGGTACTCAGGAGACTGAGATCTGAGGACCATGGTTCAAAGCCAGCCTGGCACAAAATTCCATGAGACTCCTTTCCAATTACCCACCATAAAATGTTTAATGGCTTGTGGCATATCATGGTAGAGCAATTGTGGTATCGACAAAAATAACTCGGGGGAGTAGATTTAGGTTATAAATTGAATTATTCCATTGAAAAGGAACTACATTATATGATGACATATGCTGGTACTCTGAGAATATTGCAAAATCTTAGGGTATAAAGTAACAATACTGTGAAGTACACCCAGAATGTTAATGTTCTATGTCTGGCATAATAATCACTTGGGGAAGAAACTTTTTTTTCTTTTTTTTTGGCTGGGGGATTTGTAAGGTTGAACTCTGGGCCTGTGCACTGTTCCTGAGCTCTTCAACTCAAGGCTATCACCCTACCTATGAAGCCACAGTGCCATTTCCCATATTCTAGTGGTTAACTGTAGATGAGAGTCTCATAGACTTTCTAATGCCCAGGCTGGCTTTGAACCAAATCTTTAGATATCAGCCTGATATCTGAGTAGCTAGGATTACAGGTAGAAGTCACTGCACCTGGCAAGAAATTTATTTCTTGGTGTTTCATACGACTAATTTACTGTATGTTTTACTTTTTCAAAAAGACTTAGGATGACCTTTGTTCTGTATATAATGGGAAGAGAGGTAGGGAGCTGTGAGCAGAAGAACTGAGGGGCAATACTCAGGGTAGGACAATAGCCTTAAACTAAAGAGCTCACGGCCAAAGGTCCAAGCCCCATGACTTTCCCCACTACCCCACAAAAAAAGGGAAAAAATTGGAGATTGGAGAGGATTTTCTAAAAAGAATATATAGAAATAGTAGTTCAAAATGTAGAAAGAAGTTCAATATTAACAGTCATGAGAAAAATTAAAATTACAATGAAATCATTACTTTAAATATGTTAATATAAATATAGTTTTAAACGAAAAGATCCACATACACACACACAAACACACACACACACATGCATACAAAAAAACAACTTTCAAAGTCTAACTATTACTGGGAAGGTAGTGAGAAGAAGTAGAACTTTGGAATAGTTCTGCAAGGAATATAAAATAATCAAAAATTGCGTGGAGAGTGCTAAAAAGTACTAAATACAGAATTACATAGAAATATGGTCCAACACTTCTATTTCTAGATTTGTACCTAACGGAAGAGAAAGCAGAGACTAGAACAAATATGTGGAGAATCCATTCACAACTATTAATAATAATCAAAAGAGAGAAACATGCAAAACAATGCATTGAAAAGGAAGAACATTTTACTATATTTTACAGATGAATCTTGATTACAGTAAACTAAAAATACAGCAGTCATAAAGGAAGAGCTAGGGTATGTTTTCCCTTACAGAGCTTCCAAGGATCAACAAACCCTTAG
Organism: Megascapheus bottae; assembly: GCF_031878675.1. Lineage (NCBI taxonomy): Eukaryota > Metazoa > Chordata > Mammalia > Rodentia > Geomyidae > Megascapheus > Megascapheus bottae. The sequence goes on from NW_028327735.1 coordinate 420,840, forward strand.
AGCCAAAAAGCACGATGGTTCCAGAGAATGGAGTAGAGAGGAACAGGAGCTGAATGTTTAATGATTATACATGGAAGATAAAAATTGCTCTAGATGGGTAGAATGAAGAGAGAACTGTACCCTAAACAATGGTTATGTAGCCACACAGGATGGGACACACCTATACTCCCTGATCTTGGGAAACTCAAGAAGGATTTCTAGCCATCCTAGATGCATGGAAAGATCTATCATAAAAACTAATGTGGAGGGGCTGGGAGTTTGGCATAGTTGTAGAGTGCTTGTATGAAGACGAAGATTCAATTCCGCAGTACCACCTACACAGAAAAAACCAGAAGTAGTGCTGTGGCTCAAGTAGAAGATCACTAGGCTTGTGGAAAGCTGAAGGACAGTGCTCAGACAGAGTTTCAGCCAAAGGGCTTGTTTAAAAAAAAAACAGAAAGCTGAGCATGATGGAGTTGAAAGACGAGCAGAGGTCCAGAGGTAGAAAAAAAGAATGAGAGAGGTCAGTGGAGGTAAAAGAGGATTAACGTAGGAGTGTAAGAATATTGTAGTAATAAAGAAAAGGTATAGCATAAGGATAACTGACCTAAGTTGGTAAGTAGGTAGCATATTTGAGTACAAAGTTTGGAAAGTATTAGAATAAAACTTATGTGTTGCCGCAAGACTAGCTCTTAGCCCAACCATTGGCCTCACAGTGGACCATGGGATGGATCTGTTTTTCTTGTCTACGTTGAGGGAAAGGGGTATTTCACAAGATGTAGAAGCGAAGATTTCAGAAGCAAATGCTGTGAGTGAATTAGCTCGTAAAAAGCATTTTTATTTTCTTTTATCTTTCTGCCAGTCTTGGGGATGAATTCAGGGCCTGAGCACTGTCCTCGGGTTTTCTCAAGTCTAGCCCTCTGCCACTTAAACCACAGTGCCACATCTAGATTTTCTATCTATGTGATACTGAGCAATCAAACAGAGATCATCATGGATGCTAGGCAAGCACTCTACCACTATGCCAAACTCTGAACCCTGACATAGTAATTATAAAGTCATCATCATCATATCAAAATATCCTTTCTCCTACAAAGAATGAACACTTATCTATGTGTGTAATGCTTTTTTTTTAAATTTCACTAATTCTTCTGTGTTTTTCCCTCTTGCATTTTTTACACATGACAGCAAAGCTAATCATCAGGAAAAAATTGATGAGGATAAAGAAACCTAATAATATCCTAGTAGATTGACGTCAAAAATATGTGCAAGATGCCCTGTGTGTTTGACCTAATGGTAGAGTCCTTGGCTACCACACAAAAAGACTCAGGTTTGATTCCTCATTACCACATACATAGAAAACGCTGCAAGTGGTGCTGTGGCTCGGTGGGAGAGCTAAAGCCCAAAGAAAGCACAAGAACAATGTTCACAATCTGAGGTCAATCCCAAGACTAGCAAAAACAAAAAAAATTCGACGAGGGGCACAATGCAGGCAGAGAAGGCACTGTGAAGCAAATGTTGTGTAAAGGATGAGTGCAATATTGACCCTTAAGTTTGGATCTTCCCTAAGAAAGGCTCCTTGAGCCTGAGACCAGACTGGTAGTTGGGCCTAGTGGAAGACATTGGGATTGGACAAATAAGATGTGCCGTTTACTACATCCACATGTATATTGTGAGATTGGAGGAGAGATTCAGCCTCCAGTATGTCTTTGGTGAGGTCTTCTGTTAGAAAGGATCTTTGGTCATTGGGCCCTTAAAGGTGACCCTGCCTCCCTCACAATGGAACAGAATATGGAACCCTGGTAACCAAGCCACTGTAACTAACAACCAACACAAGCCAGCTCACTGGGCCTGTGGCTCAGAAGGAAGAAAGGTGTTGCTGTGCTGTTGCCAAAGGTCAGGAAACTCGAGTCTCAGGCATGGAAGTTGTGGATGTCTTACTAGAAGATGTACATGCTAGATCATTGCCAAGCCACAAATCCAGTATAACAGGCCTTTCTCTAAGAAGAAGGCCAGGAAAATCCAGGGCAACCAGATGAGGTATATTTCTAAGAAGAAATGTATTTGACCCCATCATCCTCCCCACACAGTACAACTTCCTCTTTTTTTAAATTTTTTATTGCAATTTTAAAAGGGTTACATGATATTTGCAGATAGAAGGTGCATTAATTCACATACATTGATACCCTTTCACATGTCTTGTTACCCATTTCCCTCCAACCCCACACCCCCCACCCGACTTGGTTTTCCCCCCTTCCCTATCAAATTTCAAATATCCAAATACAAATAAATTCAATATATCAGATAACAAAGTGAGATACTATACCAATATGGGAGAACCAAGGGACAGTAAAGGAGATGAGAGACAACATAGTACATTAAGGACAACAATCATTCATTATGTGGCTTTTGTTTCAATATCCTGGAGGTCCATTCAATTAGCTTCACATTATATGGCCTTATATATGGCCTTTTGCTCTAATGCAAATCTCTGCTAGTAGAGCCCAAGGTTTCTACTGATTATGACAAATGAGGGAAACCACTGAGCCTAAGTTCCTATGAGTCTGACTTACTTCACTTAATATGATTTGTTCTAAGTCTTTCCATTTCCTAACAAATGGGGAGATGTCATTCTTTCTGACAGCACCATAGAATTCCATTGTGTACAAATACCACAACTTGTTGATCCACTCATCAACTGAGGGACATCTGGGTTGGTTCCATATCTTTGCTATGGTGAATAGTGCTGCAATGAACATTGTTGTGCTAGTGGGTTTAGTATGCCCTTGTTTCTGGATTGTTGGGTAAATGCCAAGTAGTGGAATTGCTGGGTCATAGGGGAGTTCTATGTTTAGCCTTTTGAGGCACTGCCACACAGCTTTCCATAGTGGTTGAATGAGTTTTCACTCCCACCAACAGTGTAGTAGTGATCCCTCCTGGCCACATCCCCTCCAGCATCTGTTGTCATACGTTTTCCTGATCCTGGCCATTCTAACTGGAGTGAGGTGGAATCTTAGAGTTCTTTTGATTTGCATTTCTTTTATTACCAGAGATGTGGAGAATTTCTTCATGTGTCTATAGGCCATTTTTGTTTCTTCTTCAGAGAAGACTCTCTTTAAGTCTTTGGCCCATTTTTTAATGGGATGGGTGTTACTTTGGAGGTTAGTTTTGGAGTGATTCAATTTTTTGAGTTGTTGATATATTTTAGATATGAGGCCTTTGTCCGTTGTTTGGTTGGTGAAGATCTTCTCCCACTCTGTAGGCTTCCTGATTAGTTTACTAGCTATATTCGCTGCCATACAAAAGCTCTGCAGTTTAAAGCAGTCCCACTTATCCAGCCTGTCTCTGATTTGTTGTGATTCTTGTTCCTTAATAAGCAAGTTTCGACCTGTGCCAAGGAGGCCTAGTGTTTCCTGTTCCTTCCTGTAAACTTTTCAGTGTGTCAGCTTTTACCTCCAGGTCTTTGATCCATTTGGAGTTAATTCTAGTGCAAGGTGACAAAGAAGGATCCACCTTTAGTTTTCTGCAGGTGCTTAACCAGTTCTGCCAGCACAACTTGTTGAAGAGGATATCTTTCTTCCATTCTATTTTTCTGGCTCCCTTGTCAAAGATTAGGTGGCCATAGGTCTGTGGTTTAATATCTGGGTCCGCAGTTCTATTCCAATGGACTTCAGGCCTGTTCTTGTGCCAGTACCAAGCTGTTTTGAGAATTATAGCTCTGTAATAGAGTCTAAAGTTTGGAATTGAAATTCCTCCAGAGCTGTTCTTTCGGCTAAGAAGTGTTTTTGCTCTACGGGGTCTTTTATTATTCCATATGAAATTTTGAATTGCCTCTTCTATTTCTTTAAAGATTGACATTGGGATGTTGATGGGTGTTGCACTGAATTTGTAGATAGCCCTTGGCAAGATTGTCATTTTCACAATGTTGATTCTTCCAATCCTGGAGCATGGGAGCTTTTTCCATGTCCTTACTTCTGCTTTAATTTCCTTTTTTAGGGTTTTAAAGTTTTCATCTAAACGGTCCTTTACATTCTTAGTTAAGCTAATTCCTAGGTACTTTATTTTCTTTGAGGCTATTGTGAAAGGAGTTTCTTTCCTGACTATTGCCTCGTTCCTCTCACTGTTGGCGTAAAGGACGCGTTCATTTGTGAGGGTTGATTTTATGGCCTGCTACCCTTCCAAAGCTTTGAATCAGCTCAAGGAGCTTGGGAGTAGAGTCTATAGGATTCTTTAAATACAGAATCATGTCATCTGCAAAGAGGGATAGTTTTATTTCCTCTTTCCCTACTTGGATCCACTTTATGCTTGCCTCTTGCCTTATTGCACTGCCTAGGAATTCTAATTCTACGTTAAAACGGAGTGGAGAGAATGGGCATCCTTGTCTCATTCCTGATTTTAGAGGAATGGCTTTAGATTTTCAACATTAAGTATAATACTGGCAGTGGGTTTCTCATACACAGCCTTTATTACATTGAGAAATGTTCCATGGATTCCTAGTTTCTCCACATCTTTTAACATAAAGGGGTTTTGGATCTTGTCAAATGCCTTTTCCGCATCTATTGAGACAATCATGTGATTTTTGTCCTTGCTCCTGTTGATGTGTTGAATTATATTAATTGATTTGTGTATGTTGAACCAGCTTTGCCTCCCTGTGATGAATCCAGTTTGATCATAGTGTATAATTGTTTGATGAGTTGTTGTAGACGGTTGGCCAGTATTTTGTGGAGAAGTTTTGCATCGAAGTTCATCAAAGAAATAGGTCTATAGTTCTCTTTCTTTGATGAATCTCTGTCTGGTTTGGGGATGAGGGATATACTGGCTTCACAGAATGAGTTTGGTAAAGAACCTTCATTTTCAATTTCGTTGAAGAGCTTGAGGAGTATTGGTGTGAGCTCTGCTTTGAAGACCTTATAGAATTCAGCTGTGAATCCATCTGGCCCTGGGCTCTTTTTAAGTGGAAGTTGTCTAATTTCCATTTATGTTTCAGAGCTTGAAATAGGCCTGTTGAGTTGGGTTAGATCTTCTTGGTTCAGTGTGGGTATGTTAATATGGTCTAGGAATTCATCCATTTCTTCTAGATTCTCAAATTTGTTGGCGTAAACTTTTGAGAAGTATTCCCTCATGATATTCTGGATCTGGGTAATTTCTGTCGTGATATTACCATTTTCTTCTGCGATTTTGTTTATTTCGATATGCTCTCTTCTTTTTTTGGTAAGATTTGCTAAGGGCTTGTCAATTTTGTTAATTCTATCAAAGAACCAACTCCTTGTTTTCTTGATTCTTTCTATAGTTTTTTTTATTCCAAATCATTTAATTCTTCTTTGATTTTAATAATTTGCTTTCTCCTAATGGGTTTAGGGTGGTTTGTTGCTCTTTTTCCAGGAGGTTAAGGTGAGACATTAACTTGTTGGTTTGCCATTTTTCCAACTTGCTGTTGTAGGCACTCAGCGCTATAAATTTTCCTCTGAGTACTGCCTTTGTTGTGTCCCTAAGGAGTTGGTATTTATGTGCTCCTTATTGTTAAATTTCATAAACAGTTGGATATCTGTTCTGATCTCTTCGATTACCCATTGTTTTTGATTCAACAATGTGTTGTTCAGTCTCTAGGAGTTATAGGCTTTTCGTTGGTGGAGATGTGTGTTCAGTTCCAATTTGATGCCTTTATGGTCTGAGAGTGTGCATGGAATAATTTCAGTGTTTCTGAATCTGTCCAGGTTTGTTTTATGGCCTAAGATGTGGTCTATTTTGGAAAATGATCCATGTGCTGCTGAGAAAAACATATATTGTGTTGTTACTGGGTGGAATGTTCTGCACATGTCTGTTAGATCTAGTTGGTCTATATAGTTGTTCAGTTCTAAGGTTTCTCTGTTGAGTTTTTGCCTTGTTGATCTGTCCATTGGTGAGAGTGGTGTGTTAAACTCACCAACAAACACTGTATTTCGATCTATGTATGGTTTCAGTGTAAGTAAAGTTGCTTGATGAAGTTTGGAACTCAGGGATTGCGTGTGTAAATATTTAGGATCGTTATGTCTTCCTGGAGGAAAGATCCCTTTAGTAGTATGTAGTAACCTTCTTTGTCTTTTCTTACTAATTTCAGTTTGAAGTCTATTGTATCTGATATGAGGATGGCAACTCCAGCCTGTTTATGGGGGCAGTTAGCTTGATAGAGTTTATGCCAACCTCTCACTTTCAAAAGATGATTGTTTTGGGGTAAGATGTGTCTCGTGAAGACAGCAGAACGATGGCTCTTGCTTTTTGATCCAACTAGACAGCCTATGCCGTTTAATTGGACAGTTACATCCATTGATATTGAGAGTTAGGATTGAGAGATATTTATTAGTTCCTACCTTTTTTAAAAGCTTTCAGTAGGGCCTGTGTCTTGACAGTTCTTGTGGTCCTTAGATGGTATGCTGTTTAGGTGCCATTTCTTTCCCTATATTGCATTTTTTTTGGTTTTCTATGTATAGAGCATCTTTGAAAATTCTCTGTAGTGTTGGTTTTGTTTCGACATATTATTGCAGCTTTTCCCTGGAATGGAATGTTTTTATTGTTCCCTCAGTTATGAATGAGAGCTTAGCTGGCTACAGTATTCTTGGTTGGTAGTTATTTGATTTAAGGGCATGACATATATGCTTCCAGTCACTTCGTGCTTGCATGGTCTCTGCTGAGAAATCTGGGGTTATTCTGATTGGTTTGCCTTTATAGGTTACTGATCCCTTTTCCCTGGCTGCCTTTAGGATCTTTTCTTTCGTTTCTATTGATCCAGTTCGGATCACTATGTGGCGGTGGGATGTTCTTTTCTGGTCAGGTCTGTTTGGGGTTCTAAAAGCTTCTCGTATCTGGATGGGCCTGCCCTTCTGGATATTTGGGAAATTCTCTGAGATGATTCCCTGAAGTATATTTCCTATACCATTGACGTCTTTCTCCACGCCCTACTCAATACCAACTAGCCTTAATTAGGCTTCCTAATTGCATTTTGGACCTCCTGCAGCGCTCTGTCATATTTCCTAGATATGGATTGACTCATTTTCTGTTCTTTCTGTATAATAACTAAATTATCTTCAGCCCCGGAAATTCTCTCCTCTGCATTGTCTAACCTGCTATCAAAGCTATCTACTTTATTTTTCATCCCCCTTGCTTCTAATTGCTAATTTTTGATGCCTTGCATCTCTTGTTTTAGATCATGTATGGATTTCTTTATCTCCTTGATTTCCTTTTGAGTGGTTAGCTCAGTAGCTTTATTTTCTTTGGACATTTGCTGGAGTTTGGTCACGTTTTTATTTGTGGATTCTCTGAATTCATCCATCTTTCTTTGAAAAACCTTTATTATGGCCTCCTTTATGGCTTCTTCTTTTGCACTTATCACCTTGTTTATGATTTCCTCTTGTTCAGCTATGGCTTCCTCCATTATCTCTCTCTTTATATTTTCACATTTTCCATTAATGATGTTTATCAATTGCATTTGTGTAGCACTTGGAAGACTCTCCTCTATGTTTGCCAGTGACTGTTCCATTGTCTGTTTACATTGGGTGGGGGATGTTGTTTCTTGATTTGACATTTTTCTTGAGTTTCTTGTTCTGCCCATTTGAAAATGGGAGCAAGATTACTACTAAATACGATTATAGTTTTTCAGATATAACCAACCTAGACCTCTGTAGCTGGCAGACACTAGATGTTCACAAGTTTTGATTGGTATTATCACTCTTTCTTTTTGTGCACTTACAGATCAGTCTAATACAACCACTGATAAGGGATTTATACACAAAACAATAAGCCTCTCAATCCAATCTCTATTGTCTTTAAGTTCCTCTGAGCCTAGAGAATAATTAACCACCTACATATACAATATTGCTCAACAGCCATCAAGTGTAGATCCGTGCAGTATAAGGGTTGAAAGACGAGCAGAGGTCCAGAGATACAAAAAAAGAATGAGAGAGGTCAGGGGAGGTACAAGACAATTAACGTAGGAGTGTAAGAATATTGTAGTAATGAAGAAAAGGTATAGCATAAGGATAACTGACCTAAGTTGGTAAGTAGGTAGCATAATTGAGTACAAACTTTGGAAAGTATTAGAAGAAAACTTATGTGTTGCTGCACCACTAGATCTTAGCCCAACCGGTTGCCTCACAGGGGACCATGGATGGATCTGTTTTTCTTGTCTTCGTTGAGGGAAAGGGGTATTTCACAGGATGCAGAAGCGAAGATTTCAGAAGCCAATGTTGTGAGTGAATTAGCTCGTAAAAATCATTTTTATTTTCTTTTATCTTTCTGCCAGTCTTGGGGCTTGAATTCAGGGCCTGAACACTGTCTTCGGGTTTTCTCAAGTCTGGCCCTCTGCCACTTGAGCCACAGTGCCACATCTAGATTTTCTATCTATGTGATACTGAGCAATCAAACCCAGATCTTCATGGATGCTAGGCAAGCACTCTACCATTATGCCAAACTCTCAACCCTGACATAGTAATTATAAAGTCATCATCATCATATCAAAATATCCTTTCTCCTACAAAGAGTGAACACTTATCTATGTGTGTAATGCTTTTTTTTAATTTCACTAATTCTTCTGTGTTTTTCCCTCTTGCATTTTTTACACATGACAGCAAAGCTAATCATCAGGAAAAAATTGATTAGGGTACAGAAACCTAATAATATCCTAGTAGATTGACGTCAAAAATATGTGCAAGATGCCCTGTGTGTTTGACCTAGTGGTAGAGTTCTTGGCTACCACGCAAAAAGCCTCAGGTTTGATTCCTCATTACCACATACATAGAAAACGCTGCAAGTGGTGCTGTGGCTTGGTGGGAGAGCTAAAGCCCAAGGAAAGCACAAGAACAATGTTCACACTCTGAGATCAAGTCCCAAGACTAGCAAAAACAAAAAAAATTCGACGAGGGGCACAATGCAGGCAGAGAAGGCACTGTGAAGCAAATGTTTTGTAAAGGATGAGGGCAATATTGACCCTTAAGTTTGGATCTTCCCTAAGAAAGGCTCCTTGAGCCTGAGACCAGACTGGTAGTTGGGCCTAGTGGAAGACATTGGGATTGGACAAATAAGGTGTGCTGTTTACTACATCCACATGTATATTGTGAGATTGGAGGAGAGATTCAGCCTCCAGTATGTCTTGGGTGAGGTCTTCTGTGAGCAAGGATCTTTGGTCATTGGGCCCTGAAAAGTGACCCTGCCTCCCTCACAATGGAACAGAATATGGAATCCTGGTAACCAAGCCACTGTAACTAACAACCAACTCAAGCCAGCCACTTGGCCTGTGGCTCAGGAGGAAGAAAGATGTTGCTGTGCTGTTGCCAAAGGTCAGGAAACTCGAGTCTGAGGCATGGAAGTTGTGGATGTCTTACTCGAAGATGTACACGCTAGATCATTGCCAAGCCACAAATCCAGTATAACAGGTCTTTCTCTAAGAAGAAGGCCAGGAAAATCCAGGAAAACCAGATGAGGTATATTTCTAAGAAGAAATGTATTTGACCCCATCATCCTCCCCACACACTACAACTCTTTCTTTAAAAAAAATTTTTTATTGTTATTAGTAAAAGGGTTACATGATACTTGCCAAATAGAAGGTGCATTAATTCACATACATTGATACCCTTTCACATGTCTTGTTACCCATTTCCCTCCAACCCCACACCCCCCACCCGTCTTGGTTTTCCCCCCTTCCCTATCAAATTTCAAATATCCAAATACAAATAAATTCAATATATCAGATAACAAAGTGAGATACTATACCAATATGGGAGAACCAAGGGTCAGCAAAGGAGATTTGAGACAACATAGTACATTAAGGACAACAATCATTCATTATGTGGCTTTTGTTTCAATATCCTGGAGGTCCTTTCAATTAGCTTCACATTATATGGCCTTATATATGGTCTTTTGCTCTATTGCGAATCTCTGCTAGTAGAGCCCAAAGTTTCTACTGATTATTATGAATGAGGGAAACCACTGAGCCTAAGTTCCTTTGAGTCTGGCTTACTTCACTTAATATGATTTGTTCTAAGTCTTTCCATTTCCTAACAAATGGGGAGATGTCATTCTTTCTGACAGCACCATAGAATTCCATTGTGTACAAATACCACAACTTGTTGATCCACTCATCACCTGAGGGACATCTGGGTTGGTTACATATCTTTGCTATGGTGAATAGTGCTGCAATGAACATTGTTGTACTAGTGGGTTTAGTATGCCCTTGTTTCTGGATTGTTGGGTAAATGCCAAGTAGTGGAATTGCTGGGTCATAGGGGAGTTCTATGTTTAGCCTTTTGAGGCACTGCCACACTGCTTTCCATAGTGGTTGACCGAGTTTGCACTCCCACCAACAGTGTAGTAGTGATCCCTCCTGGCCACATCCCCTCCAGCATCTGTTGTCATTCGTTTTCCTGATCCTGGTCATTCTAACTGGAGTGAGGTGGAATCTTAGAGTTGTTTTGATTTGCATTTCTTTTGTGACCAGAGATGTGGAGCATTTCTTCATGTGTCTATAGGCCATTTTTATTTCTTCTTCAGAGAAGACTCTCTTTAAGTCTTTGGCCCATTTTTAATGGGATGGGTGTTCCTTTGGAGGTTAGTTTTGGAGTGATTCAATTTTTTGAGTTGTTGATATATTTTAGATATGAGGCCTTCTCCGTTGTTTGGTTGGTGAAGATCTTCTCCCACTCTGTAGGCTTCCTGATTAGTTTACTAGCTATATCCGTTGCCATACAAAAGCTCTGCAGTTTACTGCAGTCCCACTTATCCAGCCTTTCTCTGATTTGTTGTGATTCTTGTTCCTTATTAAGAAAGTTTCGACCTTTGCCAAGGAGGCCTAGTGTATCTCCTATTCCTTCCTGTAAACTTTTCAGTGTGTTAGTTTTACCTAAAGATCTTTGATCCATTTGGAGTTAATTCTAGTGCAAAGTGACAAAGAAGGATCCACCTTTAGTTTTCTGCAGGTGCTTAACCAGTTCTGCCAGCACAACTTGTTGAAGAGGATATCTTTCTTCCATTCTATTTTTTTGGCTCCCTTGTCAAAGATTAGGTGGCCATAGGTCTGTGGTTTAATATCTGGGTCCGCAGTTCTATTCCATTGGACTTCAGGCCTGTTCTTGTGCCAGTACCAAGCTGTTTTGAGAATTATAGCTCTGTAATAGAGTCTAAAGTTTGGAATTGAAATTCCTCCAGAGCTGTTCTTTCTGCTAAGAAGTGTTTTTGCTATACGGGGTCTTTTATTATTCCATATGAAATTTTGAATTGCCTCTTCTATTTCTTTAAAGAATGACATTGGGATGTTGATTTGGACTGCATTGAATTTGTAGATAGCCCTTGGCAAGATTCTCATTTTCACAATGTTGATTCTTCCAATCCAGGAGCATGGGAGGTTTTTCCATGTCCTTAGTTCTGCTTTAATTTCCTTTTTTAGGGTTTTAAAGTTTTCATCTAAACAGTCCTGTCCATTCTTAGTTAAGCTAATTCCTAGGTACTTTATTTTCTTTGAGGCTACTGTGAAAGGAGTTTCTTTCCTGATTGTTGCCTCGTTCCTCTCACTATTGACGTAAAGGGAGGCAGTTGATTTGTGAGGGTTGATTTTTATGGCCTGCTACCCTTCCAAAGCTTTGAATCAGCTCAAGGAGCTTGGGAGTAGAGTCTATAGGATTCTTTAAATACAGAATCATGTCATCTGCAAAGAGGGATAGTTTTATTTCCTCTTTCCCTACTTGGATCCCCTTTATGCTTGCTTCTTGCCTTATTGCACTGCCTAGTAGTATACATTGTCCTCCACTATTTGAAATTGTGCAGGAAGTTTCCCACATAAAAAAGATCACCTTTCTGGTAGGCAGGGATCAGCTTTGTCAGCACCATCTCCAACAGGCATTCCTCAAGTATCCATAGGTTCCAAGGCCCATTCAGAATCTGAGCTGACTTACCATCACACTATGTTGGCAAAACAATGGATGTTTCAAACGTAGGAATGGGACCACACTTCACACTGGAATTGGAATACAGTAGATTGGAAATGACACACTCTAATCTCAGTATAGTCACTTGAAAGCACACAAGAAGGTTATAGTGTGTGGGCAGGATGATGGGATCAAATAGGTTTCCTCTCAATATACCTCATCTGAGTTGCCCTGGAGTTTCCTGGCTTTCTTCCTAGAGAAATGCCTGATATACTTGAATTTTGGCTTGGCACTGATCCAGCATCTACTTCTTCAAGTGAGACTTTCATATCACTCATGCCTTAGATGCGAGCCTCCTGACCTTTGGCAACAGCACAGCAACATCTTTCTGGTTCCTGAGCCATAGGCCAAGGGAGCTGGCTTGAGCTGGTTGTCACATACAGTGGCTTGGTTACCAGGGTTCCATATTCTGTTCCATTGTGAGGGAGGTAGGGTCACCTTTCAAGGCCCAATGACCAAAGCTCCTTGCTCACAGAAGACCTCCCCAAAGACATACTGGAGGCTGAATCTCCCTTCCCACCTCACATATGGATGTAGTAAACAGCACACCTTTTTGTTCAAATCCCAAGTCATTAACTAGGCGTAAGTGCTAGCCTGGTCTCAGGCTCAAGGTGCCTTTCTTAGGTAAGATCCAAACTTAACTGTCACTATTCCCCTTACCCTTCACAAGACATTTTGCTTCACAGTGCCTTCTCAGCTTGCATTTTGCCTCTTGCACATTTTTCTGCTAGTCCTGTGACTTGACCTCAGAGCCTGACAATTGTTCTTAGGCTTTCTTTAGGCTATAGCTGTCCCACCAAGCCACAGCACCACTTCCAGCGTTTTTTATGTATATGGTACTGCAGAATCAAACTGGAGTCTTTTTGTGTGGTAGCCAAGCACTCTACAAATAGATGAAACACCCAGGCCATCTTGCACATATTTTTCACTTCAATCTACTAGGACGTTGTTAGGTTTCTGTATCCTAATCTATTTTTCTTCCTGATGAATATCTGTGCTGTCATCTGTAAAAATGCAAGTGGGAAAATCACAGAAGCATTGGTGACATAAAAAAAGGCTTACACACATAGATAAGTGTTCATTCTTTGTAGGAGAAAGGATATTTTGATATGATGATGATGACTATTTATAAATACTTTATCGGGATTTAGAATTTGGCCCAGTGGTAGAGTGCTTGCCTAGCATCCATGAAGATCTAGGATTGAGTCCTTAATATCACACAGATGTAAAAATCCATATGGCAATGTGGCTCAACTGGCAGAGGGCTAGACATGGGAAAAGCCAAGAGCAGTGCTCAGGCCCTGAGTTCAAGCCCCAGGAATGGTAGAAAAAACAAAAGAAAAGAAAAGAAAAGAAAAGTGGTTTTTACAAGTATTCACTCACAGCATTTGCCTCTGAATTCTTCGCTTCTGCATCTTGTGACTTATCCCTTTCCCTCAATGTAGACAAGAAAAACAGATTTTATTACTTGCTATCCTGTTGTCCAATCTTTGGATATTAATTCAAAATACAATATTGCGTGAGATATTGTGTGTGTGCATGTGTGTGTGTATCTGCCAATGTGTGCATGCACACATGTGTACAGGGTTTAGGGCTTACTCATAGGGCCTGTGTGAAAACCGTCAGCATCTTTTCCTCAAAGGTATTGGTCTTTCACTTCTAGCTTATTATAGCTAATTGGAGTTGAGAGATTCACTCAATTTCTTGCCCTGTGCATTGGAATCCAGTGCTGGGTTCTCATATTGTTAATTGTAGCTATAGAGAAGGCTGAGGTCTGGGGATCCTCGTTAGAATCCAGCCCCTGAAAGAAAGTCACTGATAGAAATCTTTATCTTCAGTTAAGCACGAATAAATAAGGCAAAAGTGTAACTGTGGCTCAGTTCCTCTTGTACCAGCCATGAGAAAATCTTTAGCACTGGTTCAAAGAAAGAAAGAAAATAATGAAAAAAATTAAAACTTGCTGAGGAAACCATAAGGATAAACGTGCCTGTGAATAATCTTGTCATTTCAGAGTCCCTCAAGTGGTTATGTCTCTCTATTTTTTATCAAGTTTTTTAAAAGATATTTACATATTTTCTATCTTTCTTAAACAGAGATAGCCATCCACAAAAGACAAACACAAACTCTCACACAGTATACCACCCACCCATAAGTGTCTGGCTATGTATATATGTATAGTCATATGTATTGATCTGTCTCTCTATACTAATATATAAATGCATAAACATATGTATTTAGACAAACAGGAAACATACATAGATAGGTCTCAGGCATTTCCAGATTTTGTGCAAGTCTTCTGAGTGCAACTTACCATTGTATTGTTTGTCAAGATAGAGTCCCTCTAACTTTTGGCCAGCTTCTTGTCCTTTGATACTTTTTCTGCCAGTGCTGGGTTTTGAACGCTAGGCCTGGAAGCTGTCACTGAGCTTGAGCTTCTTGCATTCAGTAGTTTATTGCAGATAAGAGTCTCATGGAGTTTCTGTCCTGGGGTGGTTTTGAATTGTGATCCTCAGATGTCAAACTCCTGCGTAGCTAGGATGATGTCTTGAGCTACCAGTACCTGGTTCCTTTGCCTCTTTTACCCTTTTTTTGGCCCCACCACAGGCATGGTATCTACCTTCCTATGTTCTCTCCACCTGCCCCCAGACAGGGGTCTGACAGATGATTTCCACCGACTTATTCATGTCCTTCTCTGTATTGGCTGACAGCTAAGACATGCACTCACATGTATGGATGCCAAACACAAAGCCATGTGATTGTTTCTCAGTCTGGAACATCCTATCAGATTTATAGCACCACAGAGGGTCAGGTTGATGCTCCTCCAGGGCTTCTTAAATTGTTCTCATATTAATCCACAACACGTTTGTCATCACTTGTCCAGCTAATTCATGGCCTAAACCAGCATTCCCTACAAACTTAGATCCCAATACCATGAGGACACTCAAGGGTGCATTAGGAGTGTGACCTGCAGGTGGATGTGAGCCTGTCTAACTTGGAGGGGATTTCTCCACCACAGGAAATGGAATACAAATTTAGAATCTGCTTTCATGAGGTGACAATCTCTGGCAGATGTTCTTATCAAATGTGACACTGCCTACTTCCAGATTAAAACATGGGTTGATGACCCAGCATAACAGAGAATGTATTCACCCAGGCCCAACACATAGGCTGGGACCCTGAACTTTCAGGTAGCATTTGGCTTTGAAGGTCATGAGATCTTAGTCTACAGATGATGAGCCCCTCCCGTGAGGCATAGCAAACGGAGCCAAAGTGCAACGCAGTTAAGCACCAGATCAAGCTTCCCTTCTTCAGTAGGGTATGGTTTGAAAATTGTGCATAGCTTCTGTTTGAAGCCAGTCCAGAAGGAAAGTCCATGAAACTCTCATTTCCATTTAACTGCCAAGAAAAAGTCAAAGATAGAGATGAAGCTCAAGAGAGGTAGAGAGCCATCTGAAAAGAATGGTTACACCCTGCAACATCCCCATGATCTGATCTTGAAACCATCTCTGCGTGCATCCCAGCATGCAGCCAGCATCTGGGGGTGACAGTGACCCCTGCGCCCATTGGCAATCTGCACTGTCTCTGACATCTGTAATGTGAACCTGATCCACCACAGAATAAGAATAGCCAAGCAGGCACACACTGCAGCAGAGTTGCTCTGCTGCCACCCTGATTTCTTCATGGCCAGGATTTGGCTCTCCTCAGCCTCTCAGCTCAGTAACCAGAACATTGTGCTTTCACAGAGCCATGGCTTCCAGTCTCCATGGACACAATGACATCAAGGTGATGCCAACTTCCCCATCTCTATATACTTCTAACTATGGGATGGGAGCTGAGGTTCTCTTCTGTCACTCCATCCGCTAAGAGGCTCATGCAGATTTCTATCCTTTGCTCATCATGGTGACTCTTTGGTTAACAAGTCACTGCTGGGCTTCCAGTTCACCACATATAGAACCCATACTCCAACACTTTTCTTAGAAGGACTGATGACTTTTAAATTTTCTCTAGTTTTAAATTTCTAGTTTCTGCTCTCTTTCATTTATATATTTCCCTTCTCACATACTTCCCTTTTTTACCTTCCTTCTTTCATTCCTGGTCTTGAACTCAAGACCTGGAGCTTTTTCTTAGCTTTTCTTTGCTCAAGGTAGCACTCTAGCTCTTGAGCCACAGCTCTACTTCAATCTTTGTTCTTGCTCTAAACTGGGAGTAAGAGTCTCATGCATTTTTCCCTTTGCTGGGTTGGTTTTAAACCACAATACTAAGATCAGGATCCTGAATATGCCTCGGATTACAAGTATTATCTAATCAAAACAAATTCAGGATTTCTTTTTTAGACATAATTAGTTCTTTCAGGTGAGCCACCAGCCACTCATGCAAGAGCATTGCAGGATCCCAGCATTCATCTTGTCTCCAATCTTATTCCATCCATCTAAAACACCCTGCTGCATGCCTGAAGTCGCAAGAAATGTTCTCAACGCCATGAGAAGCCCCCTTAAGGTCTTCCTCAGATATAACCAGACCCCATCCCACTTCCACATGAGCATTTGTTTAGGAGAAATTTCCTGAGTACATCATCATCTTTTCCTCACCATTCAAATTTCATCTTTGGAGTCATTTCTCCCAGACAAAGAGGAACATGATCCATGGTTTGATAGCAGCTCCAGCTTCATAGTCCCAGCCACCAACAGACCCCCATTACCCTGCCAGACACCTGAATTCAAGAACAATGTTTTCACTACCCCTGACCCTTATCAAATGTTTTAACTTATACAGTGCATTAAAATAATTTTACTAAATGGAATAAACACATGGCATCAAGCTTCAGAATCTTTGCACCTGAACTTTTAGTGAATAACAGACACACCAGCATTTCTGTAGCCAACAGAAATCTTAGCTTTGAGATTTCAGCATTCTTGGTATCCAAGTTTGGATGTGCTAACACTGCCCTTAATGGGGCACTTCAATCACACAATCCCACAACAATCAATGTCATTTGACATTCACTGGTAGGTGGTGCTAGGAAAAAGACTGATGTGCCAACTCCATGCTGGCTTGACCTATGCCATCTTCAAACCTGGAGCAAGTGGGGCTCCTCTCTCCATGACACCTTTTGTGTACTACCCCAGGAGGACCTTTACCTTGAGACAAAATTATGAAGACTATCTCTACCAGCAAAGATTCTAGTGAGATGTGCCTACATGGATAAAGCTAAAATCACACTGAAGTGAATTTGTTGGCAGTGCTGGAGCCTGAAGTCAGGGTCTGGGCACTAAGCATTTGTACTCAAGACTAGCCCTTTACCACTTGAGCCCAAACTCCATTCCCAGCTGTTTTTATTTTTGGTAGTAAGAATCTATCAGACTTTCCTGTTCTAGGTGACTTGGAACTTCCATACTCAGATCTCAGCCTCCTGACCAGCCTGGATTAAAAGTGTGGATCAGCCATGCCCCACACCTGAGGACTTCTGCCAGCACATTTTTTCCCAAAAATTGGAAGAGGAAGATGAGGGAGGGTTGGGCTCATCCTGCCCTGCATATGAAGGAGAGCATCAGCGCCTGAACTTCATTCCCTGTTGTAGGCTGCTGGAGGAAAAGGAAGCAAATAGGCACAGGCTGGCAGCAGATGCCACAGAACAACTTGTGACCAAGACTCCCAGAGCAGACCTCAGAATCGATGACAGAGTTGGATCTACCCAGTAACATAGGCAGTGGTGACACCTGAAACTGCGCGTTTGAGCCTTTGCTGCTAGTAAACAGGGCCACCTATGTCTCAATGAGAAAGGTGAGATTTTGGTGGAGAAGGTGAGATTAAACATTATGTATCATGCAAGAAGACAGACTATAAGGGGTCTTTTATTATTCCAAGTGAAATTTTGGATTTCCTCTTCTGTTTCTTTAAAGAATGACATTGGGATATTGATGAATATTGCACTGAATTTGTAGATAGTCCTTATCAAGATTGCCATTTTTACAATATTACTTCTTCCAAAGCAGGAGCATAGGTTTTTGCATTTCCTCAGTTCTGCGTTAATTTCCTTCTCCAGGGTTTATAGTTCCATCAAAAAGGTGCTTTACATTCTAAGTTAATTCCTAGGTATTTTACTTTCTTTGATAGTTGTTGGGGACTGACTGTGGGGTCAGTCACCGTGACTGTGGGGTCAGTGACCTTGGACCCGCACAATTGAGTACACAAGGAAGTAAGCTCTTATCATGATTTTGGGCTGTGTCAATAGCTTCTCATTTAACCTGTTTGGGACTTGATAGCTTCTCATTCAACCTATTTCAGACTTGATACTATTTGTAGGAATGTAGCCCCTGGCAGTTCCCTAGTTTAAAGAAGTGTATTTAAGATTGAGAACTGGGGCTATGGTCTTGGGCTACAGGCTTCTTAAGCTGTGGTTCCTGATTTGGGCTGTAGCCCTCCTGAACCCCATCTGTTTGTCTCTCTTCTATTTTTTCCTAGTCCTTGCCCCCTATTTCAGGAATCCCAATATGCGAACCCTGGTTTGCTGCCGGTTGGCCCAGTCATCTGGCGCCCGAACAGGGACTCTGAAAATCTGGGACGAAGGTGAAGGACCCCTCCCTGGGGTGAGTAACACATCGTAGGACTATTAAGAGAGGATCTTAAGAGAGTGTATAGTCAGGAGTAAAAATTATGGGTCAAGTTAATAGCCATAGGTTATTTCTACCGATCTTAACAGGCCTACTTGAAGCCCACAGAACGTGGGTGGAAAAAGGGGTGCTTCAGAGCTTCCTACAGTTTGTCAAGGAGGCATGCCCAAGGTTTATAGAGGAGGAATTCCAAAAAGCCTGGCAGCGGATAGGAAAAAGAATTCAAGAATATTATAATGTATATGGCCCCGAAAAGACCCCAGTAGAGGCTATTGATGTGTGGAATTTAGTAAGTGAATGCATAGATCCTCAACATGAGAATGCTGAACTTAATCTTGAATTAAGGGAACTTTATGAATTAAAGGACCCTTCTGAAAACCCTAAGGCTGAGCCATATGCCGCAGCCCAAGAGAGTCTAAGTGAGATTTTGAAAAGGGAACAACAACCAGTAGATACTGAGTATCACAATTCAGGTTTGAATATCAAGGAGGAAAGTTATGATGAGTCAATGGAGGGCCGGATGGCTACGATAGAGAAGAAGTTAGAAGAAATGCTACATTTTCTATCGAAAATGGGGATGGAGCTGAGAGCCCCCCCAGAAGTAGGAAAGAAAGATGACCCTCAGGCCACTATGGTGTCTGATTCTAAACCTTACCCCTCATACCCACCGCCACCGGCTGCAGCCTTACAGCCTCAATCCCTTTTTCAACCTAAAGGCCCTAGCAACAAGTCCCTTTTAACAGGCACTACAACCAGGCACAATGCATCACAATTAAACCTGACTCAGGCTGCTAGAGAGAGGGAAGATATTTCAGGGCCTCGATGCTTCCCTAGTTTAGTTGATCATGATGAACAAGTATATCATCAACCTGTTCCTGTTAAACTGTTACAGGATTTAAAGAGTGCCTGCTCCCAATATGGGCCAACTTCCCCTTTTACTCAAGTAATATTGGAGGCCGCGTGTGCTGGTATTGCATGCCCAAATGACTGGAAGCGGCTTGCCAGAGCATGCCTTAGTGCAGGAGAGTACTTATTATGGGAGACAGAGTTCACTGCACAGTGTCGGGCTAAAATTGAAGCAAATAGGTCTAAGAACCTGCCTTACACTGTTGATCAGTTGTTAGGAGAGGGAACCTATAAAAACAACGAAGATCAATTGGGTTATGCAAAGGAGGCCTATTTGCAAATAAATGCTGCGGCTAGAGGGGCTTGGAAAAGGTTACGCAATTCCAATCCTACAAAAAATCTAGTAGAAGTTAAACAGGGACCGAATGAACCTTATCTAGAATTTTTGTCTCGATTAATGGAGACTGCAGACCGCCTAGTACAAGATGAGAACGCAAGGAGGATTATAGTTAGACACATAGCCTATGAAAATGCCAACGCTGCCTGTCAGGCGGCTATCAGACCCCATAGGAATAAGGGAGAAATCACGGACTTTATTTCACTGTGTGCTGATATTGGACCCTCCCATGTACAAGGCCTTACCTTAGCCGCCGCTCCTCAAGGAAAGACTGTACTGAGTTTCTAAAATATAGAGGTCAGCGGCATTCTCGGGATGCTAGACCCCCAGGGCATTGCTTTTCTTGTGGACAAATAGGACATTGGATGACGCAATGCCCACGCCAGGCCAGGCAAAAGAGAGAAAAATCACCTGGCACATGTCCACGCTGTGGTAAAGGGAAGCACTGGGCTAAAGTTTGCAAGTCAGCAACAAATCGCAATGGCCGCCCGTTTTTGGGAAACTGGAGAAGGGGCCAGCCCCTGGCCCCGCAAAACCATGGGGTAGTCCCTCCCTCTTCTCGGCCACAAGTGCATCTTCTAACAACCCCCCAAGATCAGTCTCCAGCCTCCTCCATGCCACCCCAGGCAGTGCAGGATTGGACCTCTGTTCCTCCACCTGCTCAGTATTGACCCCAGAGATGGGGACACAAGCTCTCCCCACGGGGGTCTTCGGCCCCCTTCCCCTGGGAGTGGCTGGATTGCTGTTAGGGCGAAGTAGCTCAGCCCTTAAAGGGATACAGATTACACCTGGCAAAATTGACCAGGATTTTACTGGAGAAATCAAAGTTATGGCCTCTGCCCCGAAACTCGTGGTATCGATCCCAGCCGGTCAAAAATTAGCACAACTAATACTTGTGCATTTACCTCCCGGGGAGACTGCTAATTCCCCATATGGACAGAGAGGATTTAGATCTTCTGATATCTATTGGGTACAAAGCATAAAACCAGAGAGGCCCGAGATGACTATATTTATACAAGAAAAGCCCTTTAAAGGAATATTAGACACTGGAGCAGATGTGTCTGTGATATCTAAAAAACATTGGCCAGCCCAATGGCCCCTCACAATCTCTATGACTTCCCTACAGGGGATGGGGTATGCAATTGACCCACAGCAGAGCAGTGCGATTCTTACTTGGAGAGATGAGGAAGGGCACTCTGGTCATTTTCAGCCATTTGTCCTGGATCATCTGCCAATTAATTTATGGGGTCGTGATATCATGGAAAAAATGGGAGTGTATAAGTTTAGTCCTAGTGCTGCGGTCACTAAGCAGTTACTTGATCAAGGCCTCCTCCCCTTTAGGGGACTAGGCCAAGCAGCCCAGGGGAGCCAGAGCCTCTCCAACCCCAGTCTCACTCACAGAGACAAGGATTAGGGTATCGTGGAGAGAGCTAATGGATTATTAAAACATCAAATTGCTAAAATACAGAAAGGAGAGTCGTATCCCACTACCCCTGTGAATATACTTAATCATGCTTTATTTGTTTTAAATTTTTTGAATTTGGATTCAAATAATTTATCTGCTGCTCAGCGATCCTGGGAAAAAAGAGAGCAGCGTGCTTTTGCCTTAGTAAAGTGGAAGGATCCCCTAACTGGTGCTTGGCATGGACCCGATCCTGTTCGAACCTGGGGTCGAGGGCATGTATGTGTTTTTTCACAAGGAGAAAATGATGCCCGCTGGCTGCCTGAACGCTGCGTTCGGATCGTGGAGAGTGACAGTGGCCATCCAAGCAGCGACTCACTGGGCCTACACCCCCAACCTTCCAGTGGTGCATCCTGCGACGTGGGAAGGACCTGAGTTATTTGTGCATGTCAATTGGGACTGCTACTGATCCACTTGTTCCACACATTCATATGAGCTGTGTTTCTCCTCCTTTTACTATTATGTAGGGACCTTTTAACATATTCATTGACTCTACACAATTTAATATGTAACATTATTTTGTCTTTACCATCCCTCTTCTTAATAACCTTTTTTGTAAAAGATGCCCAGGTGAAAAGCAAAGGCCTCCAGAGGTAAGTAGAAGTCGGCCGACCCCCCTGTATGTCTGCGTTTTATTTTATTTTATTTTATTTTTGTTTGTTTGTTTGAAAAGGTGCACTGTGGACCTAAAACAGAGGACTGGGTGGTCAAGGAACACCTTGACCCCCCCTCCCCTTCTGAGTTTCTTGTCAATAACAAGGCATACCTGACAGTCCCACCAGCAAGACATGTCTAAATCTAAAAATAACTGTTTGGTGAAAACATTCATTTGAGCTCATGTTTTTTGTGTTAAGTGTATCTGATTGAGTCCAATTTTCTTGTTATATGTCAATGTCTGATTGTTTAAAAGTCTCCGTTTCTCTGTCTTGTTCATAGGATTCTATCCTGTGGGTGTTTAGTGATAAATCTTGACTTGTGCCTTCTGGGAAAAAGACTGAACATTTGCTACATTCATTAAGGGTTTCATCTTGTGTTGGTTCTGTGACACAAGCTGAGTTTTCTTCCACAGACTAAAAAGTCTTTCCTATTTATTACATTGCTAAGGCTTCTCATATGTGTGAACTCTCTTACTCTTCCTGAAGGGTGAATACTGCACGAAAGACTTTCAACTTTGGTTATATTCCTAAGGTTTCTAATATGTGTGAATTCTTTTATGCCTCCTGTAATGTGACTTCCATCTGAAGGTCTTACCACATTTGATGCACTCGTACAGTTTCTCTCCTGTGTGTGTTCTCTGATGCAATTTGAGGGAAGACTTCCATTTGAAAGACATTCCACATCGGTTACATTCATAAGGTTTTTCTCCTGTTTGAATTGTCTTATGCATGTTGAGGTTTGGCTTCTGTGTGAAGGACTTTCCACATATGTTACACTCATAAGGTGTTTCTCCTGAGTATATTCTCTGATGAACATGGAGTTTTACCTTCCATTTGAAAGACTTTCCGCATTCAGTACATGCATAAGTTTTCTCTCCTGTGTGTGTTCTATTATGCCCATCAAGATATGACTTCCACTTGAAGGTCTTTCCACATTTGTTGCACACATAAGGTTTCTCTCCTGTGTGTGTTCTTTGATGCAATTTGAGGGAAGATTTCTGTCTGAAAGACTTTACACATTGGTTACATTCATAAGGTTTCACTCCTGTGTGTATTCTCTGATGAACACGAAGTTTTCCCTTCCCTTGGAAAGACTTTCCACATTCATTACACTTATAAGATTTTTCTCCTGTGTGTGTTATTTGATGAACTCGAAGGTGTATCTTCTGGTGAAAGACTTTTCACATTTGTTACATTCATAAGGTTTCTCTTCTGTGTGTCTTCTCTGGTACAAAGTGAGGTATGGTTTCAGTCTAAAAGTCTTCCCACATTTATCCCTTTCATAAGATTTCTCTTCTGTGCGAGATCTCTGATGTGTGCAAAGAGCTGAATTCTGGGCAGAAATTTTATTACGTTCCTCATATTCATAAGGTTTGTCTTCTCTTGGAGATCGAGGTTGGAGCGTCAGGTCTGACTTCTCAGAAATTAATTTTCACACTTGATGTACGCATCACATATCTCAGGATATTTGTTCTGAGGTATTGTAAGGCGTATTTCATTACTAAAGATTTCTCACATTCACTACATGTATGAGGAGTCTCTCCTGTGTACATTTTCGGATGTGTAGTGATGGTCGGTGTTAAGTACAATATTTTTCATCACACAGTACATTTAGCAGTTTTCCTCCCTCCCTGAAGAATTTCTTGGGCAGGGAGAACAGAATTACGATACTGCAGATCTTTTGGACTGTCACAATCATGAATAAAATGCTCTGAATATCGGATGGATTTTTTAAGAACAGGAGAAATACGAGACCTATATGCAGCATGCATCTCATCAGGCTTAGGAGACAGAAGCATGTTCTGACATTTAATGAACTCCTCAATCCTCAACCCTAAGTTGTTACCGTTATTACTAATCAGCTCTGGATTATGTGTAGAGCTCAAATTTAAAGTTGTTGCTAATCTCACGTTTTCCTCCACTTTGATACTACTTGCAACTACTACTTCACAAAGACATTCATGTGGACTTTCCTGGCAGGTTGAACACATTTTCCATTACCTGGACATCTAAAATGAGTCATACAAAAAAAGACACAAACATACATGAGATACAAATATTCCTTACTGTAAAGGTAATGACTTTACTTTCCCATCCTAAGTGTTGGATATTTTAAAATATAAAAGTGGAAATTGATTTGTGAGAAATATATGCTTTTCTCCCTAACATATTAAGAAAATATATTTTACAATGACCAATAATGTTTTTCTGTGTTTTAGTTCTCGTTTTATATCACAGGAAATATTTATTGAAATTACACAACTATGTATTGCTACAGTTTTAAGCTGAGTACTACCTATAGTATACCTGCAGCTGTTTTTTTTCAAATACTGTTTGTTTATACATTGAGGAATAGCTGCCTTTCTTTTATTTTTGAGAAATAATTGAAATATTGTGCTGTTTTGCATCGTTTTAAAACTTTCTTTTCTTTTTTTTTTTTTTGTAGTTCATAGGCATCGGCCCTGTCTCTGAATGCTTCAGCAGAATACTATAACCCCTATCCTTGAGCTACAGCCCCACTTCTGTTTTCTAGAGTTAACTACAGATAAGAGTCTCAGGTCCTGAGTAGCAGATAGGATTACCTTACCCAGTTTCAATGCTGTGTGCTTATTAACCATTAAGTGAGGAACACGAATTTTTTCTAGATTCAGCGGCCACAAGTTTGATTTATATGTCTGTTTGCCTTTGATCCAAGCAAGAACGATTCTTGAGAGTAAGGACTTACACCTATATCCCTTCAGTTACAACTTCTCACTAAAGTCTCAATTTAGGTATTTGTGGGAATTTTGAAATTTGTTTCTTTCCATTTGAAGTCTTATAAAAATTCCTTTTCTGGAAGACCAGAAAATCTCCAGCTCATTGTCTAGTTAATTTTCTTATGTTGATTGAAACTTTGTTGTTGTTTTTTCCTTCCATTCCTGGGTTTGTACTTAGGACCTAACCACTGTCCTTGGGTTTTCTCAAGACTAGAACCCTACCAATGAAGTCATTACTTCTGGCTTTTTCTATGTATGTGGTAATAAGGAATCAAACCTGTGTCTTTGTGCATGCTAGGCAAGCACTCTACCACTAGGCTCAATTTCTGGTGGAAAGGTCTGGTTCTGAATACCAGTCTCTTCCTACCAGCAAAATGATATTATCCTTATCAGAGAATAATGCCCTGACTTATTCCTTGTTTGCTCAATCATTTATAGTCTTAGTTTTAAAGAAATGAAATATCATTCTTTCTTTCTTTCTTTCTCTCTTTCTTTCTTTCTGCCTTTCCTTCTTTCCCTCTTTCTCCCTTCTTTCTTCTTTCTTTCTTTCTTTCTTTCTTTCTTTCTTTCTTTCTTTCTTTCTTTCTTCCTTTCTTTCTTTCTTTCTTTCTTTCTTCCTTTCTTGTTTTGCAGTCATGGGACTTGAATTCTAGACCTGGCTGTTCTTCCTGAGCTCTTCAGCTCAAGGCTACTGCCCTATGTCTTTAGCCTCAACCCCACTTCTCATTTTCTATTGGTTCATTGGAGAAAAGAGTCTAAGGTGTTTTTGTGATAGGTCAGTCTTTGAACCTTGATCCTCAGATCTCAGCCTCCTAAGTAGCTAGGATTACAGGCATGAGCCACGGGCTCATGGCTTTCTCATTTTATTTTGTTTCACAGTGATTTGTACAGAGAAATCTAACTTTAACTCTACTGCCACATAGAATTCATTATATCACCCTATGATTCTTGGTGCCGGGGGTTTGGGCTAGCATGCACAAAGACCTGGTTCAGTTCCTTGGTACTACATACAAAGAAAAAGCCAGAAGTGGTGCTATGACTCAAGAAGTAGAGAGCTAGCCTTGAGAAAACCCAAGGACCATGCTCAGGCCCTGAGACCAAGCATAGGATTGGGAAAAGAAAATGATTCCTGATTCATTCACAAAGAATTCCATAGGTTCCACACAGGATTTAGGGTAACTAAGAATATTATTGCTCAGTACATCACAACATGAACTTACCAATGGGGCTCAGGCTCCACCATCAATATGAAGATGCATTCACTCACCTGTGATATTCTTGTCAGAGGAATTTCCTATCCAGAGTTCTGCACAGTGCTCTAGCTTGTCAATTAATACAGGTTTG
Source organism: Megascapheus bottae (assembly GCF_031878675.1). Classification (NCBI taxonomy): domain Eukaryota; kingdom Metazoa; phylum Chordata; class Mammalia; order Rodentia; family Geomyidae; genus Megascapheus; species Megascapheus bottae. The sequence goes on from NW_028327735.1 coordinate 446,839, forward strand.
GGAACACAGGGCCCTGTAAATTAGAAACAGTAGAGAATTATTGCTTATGCTGTGTCATCATTGCTTTAAGTTCGCAGACATCCTCCTCACAAGTTATCTATTAAATCTTTTTTCTCATTTCTCACTGGCTCCATGGTTGACTTTTCCCCAGCTCTGGATTCATTTTGTATGGCATAAACTTAGCTGTCTTGCTCAAGGCTAGAAAAATACCAGTTTGAGTCCCAGCTCCACTTACATGCATAGGTCTTCATGCATGCTAGGCAAGCACTCAACCACAAAGTCAAAATCTTGACACTCCACTAACATTTTTGAGGGCTTACTTGGAGTTATAGAGTTTCATGGCAATTTTTATGCCCTTGCTGGCTTCAAATTAGAATTCTTAGATTTCTTCCTCCTGAATATTTTAAGATTACAGGCATGAAACATTGCACCTAGTGCCAGGTTTCCATTATAAACTCACTGTTTAGTGATTTGTAGATCCTATTTCCAATAATGATATATATTCTATTCTGGATTGTTTATCCACTTACAATTACTGTGTAAGTTTGGAATGTTGTCTCCATTAGAGGAAACATAATTTAGAACTGTTGTCAAAGTATCCTGAAGGTATCCTGAAGAATGAGTACAAAATTACCTTAGGTTTTCTTTAGAAAGTAATGATACTTCTCAGGGCCTGGAATCTTTCATTTAAATAGTATTGAAAGTTTGATAAACATTCACGTATCAGCAAAATAACAAGGCACTTGGCCTTGCAAGTGAATTTGACTTTTGCTCACCTAAGGACACCAGGTTGCTGTAGGTCTCCAGCATTACATCTCTGTACAGGGTCCTCTGAGCATTGTCCAGATGCTGCCACTCCTCCCAGCTGAAATCCACAGCTACATCATCAAATGACACCAGCTTCTGGAATGGCACATTTTAATCAAGAATTAGCACCCAGTTATAAACACACCATGTCTGGAATTGTATTCCTTTTTTGTTGGAATTTTATTCCTTTACTTAAATGTTTAGACTTACATGAAATATTGACCTGAAAAGCTTAGGGATGGTGCCTAGGCCCAGAGTTCAAGTCCCAAGACCCACAAAAAAATAAAAAGGCAAGCCAGGTGTTGGTGGCTCACGCCTGTCATCCTAGCTACTCAGGAGACTGAGATCTGAGGACCATGGTTCAAAGCCACCTGGCACAAAATTCCATGAGACTCCTTTCCAATTACCCACCATAAAATGTTTAATGGCTTGTGGCATATCATGGTAGAGCAATTTTGGTTTCGACAAAAATAAGTCGGGGGAGTAGAGGTAGGTTATAAATGGAATTATTCCATTGAAAAGGAACTACATTATATGATGACATATGCTGGTACTGTGAGCATATTGCAAAATCTTAGGGTATCAAGTAATAATACTGTGAAGTACACCCAGAATGTTAATGTTCTATGTCTGGCATAATAATCACTTGGGGAAGAAACTTTTTTTTCTTTTTTTTTGGCTGGGGGATTTGTAAGGCTTGAGCTCTGGGCCTGGGCACTGTTCCTGAGCTCTTCAACTCAAGGCTATCACCCTACCTATGAAGCCACAGTGCCATTTCCCATATTCTAGTGGTTAACTGTAGATGAGAGTCTCATAGACTTTCTAATGCCCAGGCTGGCTTTGAACCAAATCTTTAGATATCAGCCTGATATCTGAGTAGCTAGGATTACAGGTAGAAGTCACTGCACCTGGCAAGAAATTTATTTCTTGGTGTTTCATACGACTAATTTACTGTATGTTTTACTTTTTCAAAAAGACTTAGGATGACCTTTGTTCTGTATATAATGGGAAGAGGGGTAGGGAGCTGTGAGCAGAAGAACTGAGGGGCAATACTCAGGGTAGGACAATAGCCTTAAACTAAAGAGCTCACGGCCAAAGGTCCAAGCCCCATGACTTTCCCCACTACCCCACAAAAAAGGGAAAAAATTGGAGATTGGAGTAGTTCAAAAGGTAGAAAGAAGTTCAATATTAACAATTATGAGAAAAATTAAAATTACAATGAAATCATTACTTTAAATATGTTAATATAAATACAGTTTTAAACAAAAAGATCCACATACACACACACAAACACACACAAACACACACATGCATACAAAAAAACAAATTTCAAAGTCTAACTATTACTGGGAAGGTAGTGAGAAGAAGTAGAACTTTGGAATAGTTCTGCAAGGAATATAAAACAATCAAAAATTGCGTGGAGAGTGCTAAAAAAGTACTAAATATAGAATTACATAGAAATATGGTCCAACACTTCTATTTCTAGATTTGTACCTAACGGAAGAGAAAGCAGAGACTAGAACAAATATGTGGAGAATCCATTCACAACTATTAATAATAATCAAAAGATATAAACATGCAAAACAATGCATTGAAAGGAAGAACATTTTACTATATTTTACAGATGAATCTTGATTACAGTAAACTAAAAATACAGCAGTCATAAAGGAAGAGCTAGGGTATGTTTTCCCTTCCAGAGCTTCCAAGGATCAACAAACCCTTAGAGCCAAAAAGCACGATGGTTCCAGAGAATGGAGTAGAGAGGAACAGGAGCTGAATGTTTAATGATTATACATGGAAGATGAAAATTGCTCCAGATGGGTAGAATGAAGAGAGAACTCTACCCTAAACAATGGTTATGTAGCCACACAGGATGGGACACACCTATACTCCCTGATCTTGGGAAACTCAAGAAGGATTTCTAGCCATCCTAGATGCATGGAAAGATCTATCATAAAAAGTAATGTGGAGGGGCTGGGAGTTTGGCATAGTTGTAGAGTGCTTGTATGAAGATGAAGGTTCAATTCCGCAGTACCAAATACACAGAAAAAAACAGAAGTAGTGCTGTGGCTCAATTAGAAGACCACTAGGCTTGAGGAAAGCTGAAGGACATTGGTCAGACCGAGTTCCAGCCAAAGGACTTGTTTAAAAAAAAACCAAAAAGCTGAGCATGATGGGGTGGTGGCTCACTTCTATAATCCTAGCTACTCAGGAGGCTGACATCTGAGGATCAAGGTTTAAAGCCATCCTGGCCCAAAAAGACCTGAGACTCTTATCTCCAATTTACGTTTAGAAAATGGGAAGTGGGGCTTGGCTCCAGGGTAAGGTGGTAGCCTGGAGCTGAAGAGCTCAGGGATAGTGCCCAGGCTGAGTTCAAGATCTATGGCCCACCAAAAAAAAACAAAAAACAAAAAATAATATGGAAAAATTTGGATTCTGTGAATTTTATCAGGCATATAAATGTCTTTTTTTGCTGTTGAAATAACAAATTGTTTGGAAACATTTTAAAAGTTTTTACCTAGAAATGTACACTACAAATGGAATTAATAACAAACACAAAATATGCAAAAGATACAAATTATCACAATATGGGTATCCTGCTTCTGTATCTTTTCACTGACTCCTGTTCAAATGAGTCACATATTCTGAATCATTTCTCCCTGTCGATATATGCCACACATGTTAGCTTGTACTGAACTTCTTGGGAAATCAAAAGCAAATACTAAGCAAATGTGTGTTAGATTTTTCAACAGCGATATTTCAAATACAAATCCCTACTCATTGCATTATTTAATATCAATGCCGGAATCTAACTTACACTGGCAGAATCTTCAATCTTTTAAGAATCTTCAAAAGGGTGTGTAAATATTTAGGATCGTTATGTCTTCCTGGAGGAAAGATCCCATTAGTAGTATGTAGTAACCTTCTTTGTCTTTTCTTACTAATTTTAGTTTGAAGTTTATTTTATCTGATATGAGGATGGCAACTCCAGCCTGTTTATGAGGGCAGTTAGCTTGATAGAGTTTATTCCAACCTCTCACTTTCAAAAGATGATTGTTTTTGGGTAAGATGTGTCTCTTGAAGACAGCAGAACGATGGCTCTTGCTTTTTGATCCAACTAGACAGCCTATGCCGTTTAATTGGAGAGTTAAGTCCATTGATATTGAGAGTTAGGATTGAGAGATATTTATTAGTTCCTACCATTTTTAAAAGCTTTTAGTAGGGCCTGTGTCTTGACAGTTCTTCTGGTCCTTAGATGGTATGCTGTTTAGGTGCCATTTCTTTCCCTATATTGCATTTATTTTGGTTTTCTATGTATAGAGCATCTTTGAGAATTCTCTGTAGTGTTGGTTTTGTTTCGACATATTGTTGCAGCTTTTCCCTGGAATGGAATGTTTTTATTGTTCCCACAGTTATGAATGAGAGCTTAGCTGGCTACAGTATTCTTGGTTGGTAGTTATTTGATTTAAGGGCATGACATATATGCTTCCAGTCACTTCGTGCTTGCATGGTCTCTGCTGAGAAATCTGGGGTTATTCTGATTGGTTTGCCTTTATAGGTTACTGATCCCTTTTCCCTGGCTGCCTTTAGGATCTTTCCTTTCGTTTCTATTCATCCAGTTCGGATCACAATGTGGTGGTGGGATGTTCTTTTCTGGTCAGGTCTGTTTGGGGTTCTGAAAGCTTCTCGTATCTGGATGGGCCTGCCCTTCTGGATATTTGGGAAATTCTCTGAGATGATTCCCTGAAGTATATTTCCAATACCATTGACCTCTTTCTCCACGCCCTCCTCAATACCAACTAGCCTTAAATTAGGATTCCTAATTGTATCTTGGACCTCCTGAAGCGCTCTTTCAATTTTCCTCGATTTGGATTGACTCATTTTCTGTTCTTTCTCTATAATAACTAAATTATCTTCAGCCACGGAAATTCTCTCCTCTGCATTGTCTAACCAGCTATCAAAGCTATCTACTTTATTTTTCATCGCCCTTGCTTCTAATTGCTCACTTTTGATGACTTGCATCTCTTGTTTTAGATCATGTATGGATTTCTTTATCTCCTTGATTTCCTTTTGAGTGGTTAGCTCAGTAGCTTTATTTTCTTTGGACATTTGCTGGAGTTTGGTCACGTTTTTATTTGTGGATTCTATGAATTCATCCATCTTTCTTTGAAAAACCTTTGTTATGTCCTCCTTTATGGCTTCTTCTTTTTCGCTTATCACCTTGTTTGTGCTTTCCTTTTGTTCAGCTATGGCTTCCTCCATTATCTCTTTCTTTATATTTTTCATTAATGATGTTTATCAATTGCATTTGTGTAGCACTTGGAAGACTCTCCTCTAGGTTTGCCAGTGACTGTTCCATTGTCTGTTTACATTGGGTGGGGGATGTTGTTTCTTGGTTTGACATTTTTCTTGCGTTTCTTGTTCTGCCCATTTGAAAATGGGAGCAAGATTACTACTAAATACGATTATAGTTTTTCAGATATAACCAACCTAGACCTCTGTAGCTGGCAGACACTAGATGTTCACAAGTTTTGATTGGTATTATCACTCTTTCTTTTTGTGCACTTACAGACCAGTCTAATACAACCACTGATAAGCGATTTATACCCAAAACAATAGGCCTCTCTATCCAATCTCTATTGTCTTTAAGTCCCTCTGAGTCTAGAGAATAATTAACCACCTACATATACAATATTGCTCAACAGCCATCAAGTGTAGATCCGTGCAGTATAAGGGTTGAAAGACGAGCAGAGGTCCAGGGATAGAAAAAAAGAATGAGAGATGTCAGGGGAGGTACAAGAGAATTAACATAGGAGTGTAAGAATATTGTAGTCATGAAGAAAAGGTATAGCATAAGGATAACTGACCTAAGTTGGTAAGTAGGTAGCATATTTGAGTACAAAGTTTGGAAAGTATTAGAATAAAACTTATGTGTTGCTGCACGACTAGCTCTTAGCCCAGCCAGTGGCCTCACAGTGGACCATGGGATGGATCTGTTTTTCTTGTCTACGTTGAGGGAAAGGGGTATTTCACAAGATGCAGAAGCGAAGATTTCAGAAGCAAATGCTGTGAGTGAATTAGCTCGTAAAAAGCATTTTTATTTTCTGTTATCTTTATGCCAGTCTTGGGTCTTGAATTCAGGGCCTGAGCACTGTCCTCGGGTTTTCTCAAGTCTAGCCCTCTGCCACTTGAGCCACAGTGCCACATCTAGATTTTCTATCTATGTGATACTGAGCAATCAAACACAGATCTTCATGGATGCTAGGCAAGCACTCCAACACTATGCCAAACTCTCAACCCTGACATAGTAATAATAAATCATCATCATCATATCAAAATATCCTTTCTCCTACGAAGAATGAACACTTATCTATGTGTGTAATGCTTTTTTTTAAATTTCACTAATTCTTCTGTGTTTTTCCCTCTTGCATTTTTTACACATGACAGCAAAGCTAATCATCAGGAAAAAATTGATTAGGATACAGAAACCTAATAATATCCTAGTAGACTGACGTCAAAAATATGTGCAAGATGCCCTGTGCTTTTGACCTAGTGGTAGAGTCCTTGGCTACCACGCAAAAAGCCTCAGGTTTGATTCCTCATTACCACATACATAGAAAACGCTGCAAGTGGTGCTGTGGCTCGGTGGGACAGCTAAAGCCTAAAGAAAGCCCAAGAACAATGTTCACACTCTGAGGTCAAGTCCCAAGACTAGCAAAAACAAAAAAAATTCGACAAGGGGCAAAATGCAGGCAGAGAAGGCACTGTGAAGCAAATGTTTTGTAAAGGATGAGGGCGATCTTGACCCTTAAGTTTGGGTCTTACCTAAGAAAGGCTCCTTGAGCCTGACACCAGACTGGTAGTTGGGCCTAGTGGAAGACATTGGGATTGGACAAATAAGGTGTGCTGTTTACTACATCCACATGTATATTGTGAGATTGGAGGAGAGATTCAGCCTCCAGTATGTCTTGGGTGAGATCTTCTGTGAGCAAGGATCTTTGGTCATTGGGCCCTGAAAGGTGACCCTGCCTCCCTCACAATGGAACAGAATATGGAACCCTGGTAACCAAGCCACTGTAACTAACAACCAACTCAAGCCAGCTCACTTGGCCTGTGGCTCAGGAGGAAGAATGATGTTGCTGTGCTGTTGCCAAATGTCAGGAAACTCGAGTCTCAGGCATGGAAGTTGTGGATGTCTTACTCGTAGATGTACATGCTAGATCACTGTCAAGCCACAAACCAGTATAACAGGCCTATCTCTAAGAAGAAGGCCAGGAAAATCCAGGGCAACCAGTTGAGATATATTTCTAAGAAGAAATGTATTTGACCCCATCATCCTCCCCACACACTACAACTTTCTTTTTTTAAAAATTTTTTTATTGTAATTAGTAAAAGGGTTACATGATATTTGCCAGGTAGAAGGTGCATTAATTCACATACATTGATACCCTTTCACATGTCTTGGTACCCATTTCCCTCCAACCCCACACCCCCCACCCGTCTTGGTTTTCCCCCCTTCCCTATCAAATTTAAATATCCAAATACAAATAAATTCAATATATCAGATAACAAAGTGAGATACTATACCAATATGGGATAACCAAGGGACAGCAAAGAAGATGAGAGACAACATAGTACATTAAGGACAACAATCATTTATTATGTGGCTTTTGTTTCAATATCCTGGAGGTCCTTTCAATTAGCTTCACATTATATGGCCTTATATATGGCCTTTTGCTCTATTGCAAATCTCTGCTAGTAGAGCCTAAGGTTTCTACTGATTATGACGAATGAGGGAAACCAATGAGCCTAAGTTCCTTTGAGTCTGGCTTACTTCACTTAATGTGATTTGTTCTAAGTCTTTCCATATCCTAACAAATGGGGCGTTGTCATTCTTTCTGACAGCAGCATAGAATTCCATTGTGTACAAATACCACAAACTTGTTGATCCACTCATCAACTGAGGGACATCTGGGTTGGTTCCATATCTTTGCTATGGTGAATAGTGCTGCAATGAACATTGTTGTGCTAGTGGGTTTAGTATGCCCTTGTTTCTGGATTGTTGGGTAAATGCCAAGTTGTGGAATTGCTGGGTCATAGGGGAGTTCTATGTTTAGCCTTTTGAGGCACTGCCACACTGCTTTCCATAGTGGTTGAACGAGTTTGCACTCCCACCAACAGTGTAGTAGTGATCCCTCCTGGCCACATCCCCTCCAGCATCTGTTGTCATTCGTTTTCCTGATCCTGGCCATTCTAACTGGAGTGAGGTGGAATCTTAGAGTTGTTTTGATTTGCATTTCTTTTATGACCAGAGATGTGGAGCATTGCTTCATGTGTCTATAGGCCATTTTTGTTTCTTCCTCAGAGAAGACTCTCTTTATGTCTTTGGCCCACTTTTTAATGGGATGGGTGTTACTTTGGAGGTTAGTTTTGGAGTGATTCAATTTGTTGAGTTGTTGATATATTTTAGATATGAGGCCTTTGTCCGTTGTTTGGTTGGTGAAGATCTTCTCCCACTCTGTAGGCTTCCTGATTATTTTACTAGCTATATCTGTTGCCATACTAAAGCTCTGCAGTTTAATGCAGTCCCACTTATCCAGTCTTCCTCTGATTTGTTGTGATTCTTTGTCCTTATTAAGAAAGTTTCGACCTGTGCCAAGGAGGCCTAGTGTATCACCTATTCCTTCCTGTAAACTTTTCAGTGTGTCAGCTTTTACCTCCAGGTCTTTCATCCATTTGGAGTTAATTCTAGTGCAAGGTGACAAAGAAGGATCCAACTTTAGTTTTCTGCAGGTGCTTAACCAGTTCTGCCAGCACAACTTGTTGAAGAGGCTATCTTTCTTCCATTCTATTTTTTTGGCTCCCTTGTCAAAGATTAGGTGGCCATAGGTCTGTGGTTTAATGTCTGGGTCCGCAGTTCTATTCCATTGGACTTCAGGCCTGTTCTTTTGCCCGTACCAGGCTCTTTTGAGAATTATAGCTCTGTAATAGAGTCTAAAGTTTGGAATTGAAATTCCTCCATCGCTGTTCTTTCTGCTAAGAAGTGTTTTGCTATACGGGGTCTTTTATTATTCCATATGAAATTTTGAATTGCCTCTTCTATTTGTTTAAAGAATGACATTGGGATGTTGATGGGTATTGCATTGAATTTGTAGATAGCCCTTGGCAAGATTTTCATTTTCACAATGTTGCCTCTTCTAATCCAGGAGCATGGGAGTTTTTTCCATTTCTTTTGTTCTGCTTTAATTTCCTTTTTTAGGGCTTTAAAGTTTTCATCTAAACGGTCCTTTACATTCTTAGTTAAGCTAGTTCCTAGGTACTTTATTTTCTTTGAGGCTATTGTGAAAGGAGTTTCTTTCCTGATTATTGCCTCGTTCCTCTCACTGTTGGCGTAAAGGAAGGCAGTTGATTTGTGAGGGTTGATTTTATGGCCTGCTACCCTTCCAAAGCTTTGAATAAGCTCAAGGAGCTTGGGAGTAGACTCTATACGATTCTTTAAATACAGAATCATGTCATCTGCAAAGAGGGATAGTTTTATTTCCTCTTTCCCTACTTGGATCCCCTTTATGCTTGCTTCTTGCCTTATTGCACTGCCTAGGAATTCTAGTAATATGTTAAAAAGGAGTGGAGAGAGTCGGCATCCTTGTCTCGTTCCTGATTTTAGAGGGAACGGCTTTAGATTTTCACCATTAAGTATAATACTAGCAGTGGGTTTCTCATACACAGCCTTTATTACATTGAGAAATGTTCCATGGATTCCTAGTTTCTCCACATCTTTTAACATAAAGGGGTTTTGGATCTTGTCAAATGCCTTTTCCGCATCTATTGAGACAATCATGTGATTTTTGTCCTTGCTCCTGTTGATGTGTCGAATTATATTAATTGATTTGTGTATGTTGAACCAGCTTTTCCTCCCTGTGATGAATCCAGTTTGATCATAGTGTATAATTTTTTTGATGAGTTGTTGTAGACGGTTGGCCAGTATTTTGTTGAGAAGTTTTGCATCGATGTTCATCAAAGAAATGGGTCTATAGTTCTCTTTCTTTGATGAATCTCTGTCTGGTTTGGGGATGAGGGATATACTGGCTTCACAGAATGAGTTTGGTAAAGAACCTTCATTTTCAATTTCGTTGAAGAGCTTGAGGAGTATTGATGTGAGCTCTGCTTTGAAGACCTTATAGAATTCAGCTGTGAATCCATCTGGCCCTGGGCTCTTTTTAAGTAGAAGTTGTCTAATTTCCATTTCTGTTTCAGAGCTTGAAATAGGCCTGTTGAGTTGGGTTAGCTCTCCTTGGTTCAGTGTGGGTATGTTAATATTGTCTAGGAATTCATCCATTTCTTCTAGATTCTCAAATTTGTTGGCGTAAAGGTTTGAGAAGAATTCCCTCATGATATTCTGGATCTTGGTAATTTCTTTCGTGATATTACCATTTTCATCTGCGATTTTGTTTACTTCGATATGCTCTCATCTTTTTTTGGTAAGATTTGCTAAGGGCTTGTCAATTTTGTTAATTCTTTCAAAGAACCAACTCCTTGTTTTGTTGATTCTTTCTATAGTTTTATTTATTCCAAATCATTTAATTCTGCTTTGATTTTAATAATTTGCTTTCTCCTAATGGGTTTAGGGTTGGTTTGTTGCTCTTTTTCCAAGAGGTTAAGGTGAGACATTTACTAGTTGGTTTGCCATTTTTCCAACTTGCTGTTGTAGGCACTCAGCACTATAAATTTTCCTCTGAGTACTGCCTTTGTTGTGTCCCTAAGGAGTTGATATTTGTGTTCTCCTTATTGTTCAATTTCATAAACAGTTGGATATCTGTTCTGATCTCTTCGATTACCCATTTTTTTATTTAACAATGTGTTTTTCAGTCTCCATGAGTTACAGGGTTTTCGTTGGTGGAGCTGTGTCTTCAGTTCCAATTTGATGCCTTTATGGTCTGAGAGTGTGCATGGAATAATTTCAGTGTTTCTGAATCTGTCCAGGTTTGTTTTATGGCCTATGATGTGGTCTATTTTGGAAAATGTTCCATGTGCTGCTGAGAAAAACGTATATTGTATTGTTACTGGGTGGAATATTCTGCAGATGTCTGTTAGATCTAGTTGGTCTATATAGTTGTTCAGTTCTAAGGTTTCTCTGTTGAGTATTTGCCTTGTTGATCTGTCCATAGTGAGAGTGGTATGTTAATCTCACCAACAATCACTGTATTTCGATCTATGTATGGTTTCAGTGTAAGTAAAGTTTGCTTGATGAAGTTTGGAGATCCGGGATTGGGTGTGTAAATATTTAGGATCATTATGTCTTCCTGGAGGAAAGATCCCTTTAGTAGTATGTAGTAACCTTGTTTGTCTTTTCTTACTAATTTTAGTTTGAAGTCTATTTTATCTGATATGAGGATGGCAACTCCAGCCTGTTTATGGGGGCAGTTAGCTTGATAGAGTTTATGCCAACCTCTCACTTTCAAAAGATGATTGTTTTTGGGTAAGATGTGTCTCTTGAAGACAGCAGAACGATGGCTTTGCATTTTGATCCAACTAGACAGCCTATGCCGTTTAATTGGAGAGTTAAGTCCATTGATATTGAGAGTTAGGATTGAGAGATATTTATTAGTTCCTACCATTTTTAAAAGCTTTTAGTAGGGCCTGTGTCTTGACAGTTCTTCTGGTCCTTAGATGGTATGCTGTTTAGGTGCCATTTCTTTCCCTATATTGCATTTATTTTGGTTTTCTATGTATAGAGCATCTTTGAGAATTCTCTGTAGTGTTGGTTTTGTTTCGACATATTGTTGCAGCTTTTCCCTGGAATGGAATGTTTTTATTGTTCCCTCAGTTATGAATGAGAGCTTAGCTGTCTACAGTATTCTTGGTTGGTAGTTATTTGATTTAAGGGCATGACATATATGCTTCCAGTCACTTCGTGCTTGCATGGTCTCTCCTGAGAAATCTTGGGATATTCTGATTGGTTTGCCTTTATAGGTTACTGATCCCTTTTCCCTGGCTGCCTTTAGGATCTTTTCTTTCGTTTCTAATGATCCAGTTCGGATCACAATGTGGCGGTGGGATGTTCTTTTCTGGTCAGGTCTGTTTGGGGTTCTAAAAGCTTCTCATATCTCGATGGGCCTGTCCTTCTGGATATTTGGGAAATTCCCTGAGATGATTCTCTGAAGTATATTTCCAATACCATTGACCTCTTTCTCCAGGCCCTCCTGAATACCAACTAGCCTTAAATTAGGCTTCCTAATTGTATCTTGGACCTCCTGAAGCGCTCTCTCATACTTCCTAGATTTGGATTGACTCATTTTCTGTTCTTTCTCTATAATACCTAAATTATCTCAGCCCCGGAAATTCTCTCCTCTGCATTGTCTAACCTGCTATCAAAGCTATCTAGTATATTTTTCATCTCCCTTGCTTCTAATTGCTCATTATTGATGCCTTGCATCTCTTGTTTTAGATCATGTATGGATTTCTTTATCTCCTTGATTTCCTTTTGAGTGGTTAGCTCAGTAGCTTTATTTTCTTTGGACATTTGCTGGAGTTCGGTCACGTTTTTATTTGTGGATTCTATGAATTCATCCATCTTTCTTTGAAAAAAATTTATTATGGCCTCCTTTATGGCTTCTTCTTTTTCATTATCACCTTGTTTATGCTTTCCTCTTGTTCAGCTATTGCTTCCTCGACTATCTTTTTCTTTATATTTTCACATTTTTCATTAATGATGTTTATCAATTGCATTTGTGTAGCACTTGGAAGACTCTCCTCTAGGTTTGCCAGTGACTGTTCCATTGTCTGTTTACATTGGGTGGGGGATGTTGTTTCTTGATTTGACATTTTTCTTGCGTTTCTTGTTCTGCCCATTTGAAAATGGGAGCAAGATTACTACTAAATACAATTATAGTTTTTCAGATATAACCAACCTAGACCTCTGTAGCTGGCAGACACTAGATGGTCACAAGTTTTGATTGGTATTATCACTCTTTCTTTTTGTGCACATACAGACCAGTCTAATACAACCAATGATAAGCGATTTATACCCAAAACAATGAGCCTCTCAATCCAATCCCTATTGTCTTTAACTCCCTCTGAGCCTAGAGAATAATTAACCACCTACATAGACAATATTGCTCAACAGCTATCAAGTGTAGATCCGTGCAGTATAAGAGTTGAAAGACGAGCAGAGGTCCAGAGATAGAAAAAAAGAAAGAGAGAGGTCAGGGGAGGTACAAGAGGATTAACGTAGGAGTGTAAGAATATTGTAGTAATGAAGAAAATGTATAGCATAAGGATAACTGACCTAAGTTGGTAAGTAGGTAGCATATTTGAGAGCAAAGTTTGGAAAGTATTAGAATAAAACTTATGTGTTGCTGCATGACTAGATCTTAGCCCAACCAGTGGCCTCACAGTGGACCATGGGATGGATCTGTTTTTCTTGTCTACGGTGAGGGAAAGGGGTATGTCACAAGATGCAGAAGCGAAGATTTCAGAAGCAAATGCTGTGAGTGAATTAGCTCGTAAAAAGAATTTTTATTTTCTGTTATCTTTCTGCCAGTCTTGGGGCTTGAATTCAGGGCCTGAGCAGTCTCCTCGGGTTTTCTCAAGTCTAGCGCTCTGCCACTTAAGCCATAGTGCCACATCTAGATTTTCTATCTATGTGATACTGAGCAATCAAACCCAGATCTTCATGGATGCTAGGCAAGCACTCTACCACTATGCCAAACTCTCAACCCTGACATAGTAATTATAAAGTCATCATCATCATATCAAAATATCCTTTTGCCTACCAAGAATGTACACTTATCTCTGTGTGTAATGCTTTTTTTAAAATTTCACTAATTCTTCTGTGTTTTTCCCTCTTGCATTTTTTACACATGACAGCAAAGCTAATCATCAGGAAATAATTGATTAGGATACAGAAACCTAATAATATCCTAGTAGATTGAGGTCAAAAATATGTGCAAGATGCCCTGTGTGTTTGACCTAGTGGTAGAGTCCTTGGCTACCACGCAAAAAGACTCAGGTTTGATTCCTCATTACCACATACATAGAAAACGCTGCAAGTGGTGCTGTGGCTCGGTGGGACAGCTAAAGCCTAAAGAAAGCCCAAGAACAATGTTCACACTCTGAGGTCAAGTCCCAAGACTAGCAAAAACAAAAAAAAATTTGATAAGGGGCAAAATGCAGGCAGAGAAGGCACTGTGAAGCAAATGTTTTGTAAAGGATGAGGGCAATATTGACCCTTAAGTTTGGATCTTACCTAAGAAAGGCTCCTTGAGCCTGAGACCAGACTGGTAGTTGGGCCTAGTGGAAGACATTGGGATGGGACAAATAAGGTGTGCTGTTTACTACATCCACATGTATATTGTGAGATTGGAGGAGAGATTCAGGCTCCAGTATGTCTTTGGTGAGGTCTTCTGTGAGCAAGGATCTTTGGTCATTGGGCCCTGAAAGGAGACCCTGCCTCCTTCACAATGGAACAGAATATGGAACCCTGGTAACCAAGCCACTGTAACTAACAACCAACTCAAGCCAGCTCACTTGGCCTGTGGCTCAGGAGGAAGAAAGATGTTGCTGTGCTGTTGCCAAAGATCAGGAAACTCGAGTCTCAGGCATGGAAGTTGTGGATGTCTTACTCGAAGATGTACATGCTAGATCATTTCCAAGCCACAAATCCAGTATAACAGGCCTTTCTCTAAGAAGAAGGCCAGGAAAATCCAGGGCAACCAGATGAGGTATATTTCTAAGAATAAATGTATTTGACCCCATCATCCTCCCCACACACTACAACTTTATTTTTCAAAAATTTTTCATTGTAATTAGTAAAAGAGTTACATGATATTTGCCAGATAGAAGGTGCATTAATTCACATACATTGATACCCTTTCACATGTCTTGGTACCCATTTCCCTACAACCCCACACCCCCCACCCATCTTCCTTTTCCCCCCTTCCCTATCACATTTCAAATATCCAAATACAAATAAATTCAATATATCAGATAACAAAGTGAGATACTATACCAATATGGGATAACCAAGGGACAGCAAAGGAGATGAGAGACAACATAGTACATTAAGGACAACAATCATTCATTATGTGGCTTTTGTTTCAATATCCTGGAGGTCCTTTCATTAGCTTCACATTATATGGCCTTATATATGGCCTTTTGCTCTATTGTAAATCTCTGCTAGTAGAGCCCAAGTTTTCTACTGATTATGACGAATGAGGGAAACCACTAAGCCTAAGTTCCTTTGAGTCTGGCTTACTTCACTTAATATGATTTGTTCTAAGTCTTTCCGTTTCCTAACAAATGGGGCAATGTCATTCTTTCTGACAGCAGCATAGAATTCCATTGTGTACAAATACCACAACTTGTTGATCCACTCATCAACTGAGGGACATCTGGGTTGGTTCCATATCTTTGCTATGGTGAATAGTGCTGCAATGAACATTGTTGTGCTAGTTTGTTTAGTATGCCCTTGTTTCTGGATTGTTGGGTAAATGCCAAGTAGTGGAATTGCTGGGTGATAGGGGAGTTCTATATTTAGCATTTTGAGGCACTGCCACACTGCTTTCCATAGTGGTGGAACGAGTTTGCACTCCCACCAACAGTGTAGTAGTGATCCCTCCTGGCCACATCCCCTCCAGCATCTGTTGTCATTCGTTTTCCTGATCCTGGCCATTCTAACTGAAGTGAGGTGGGATCTTAGAGTTGTTCTGATTTGCATTTCTTTTGTGACCAGAGTTGTGGAGCATTTCTTCATGTGTCTATAGGCCATTTTTGTTTCTTCTTCAGAGAAGACTCTCTTTAAGTCTTTGGCCCATTTTTTAATGGGTGGGTGTTACTTTGGAGGTTAGTTTTGAAGTGATTCAATTTTTTGAGTTGTTGATATATTTTAGATATGAGGCCTTTGTCCGTTGTTTGGTTGGTGAAGATCTTTTCCCACTCTGTAGGCTTCCTGATTAGTTTACTAGCTATATCTGTTGCCATACAAAAGTTCTGCAGTTTAATGCCGTCCCACTTATCTGGCCTTTCTCTGATTTCTTGTGATTCTTTGTCCTTATTAAGAAAGTTTCGACATGTGCCAAGGAGGCCTAGTGTTTCCTGTTCCTTCCTGTAAAGTTTTCAGTGTGTCAGCTTTTACCTCCAGGTCTTTCATCCATTTGGAGTTAATTCTACTGCAAGGTGACAAAGAAGGATCCACCTTAATTTTCTGCAGGTGCTTAACCAGTTCTGCCAGCACAACTTGTTGAAGAGGCTATCTTTCTTCCATTCTATGTTTTTGGCTCCCTTGTCAGAGATTAGGTGGCCATAGGTCTGTGGTTTAATATCTGGGTCCGCAGTTCTATTCCATTGGACTTCAGGCCTGTTCTTGTGCCAGGACCAAGCTGTTTTGAGAATTGTAGCTCTGTTATTGAGTCTAAAGTTTGGAATTGAAATTCCTCCAGCGCTGTTCTTTCTGCTAAGAAGTGTTTTTCCTTTACGGGGTCTTTTGTTATTCCATATGAAATTTTGAATTGCCTCTTCTATTTCTTTAAAGAATGACATTGGGATGTTGATGGGTATGCATTGAATTTGTAGATTGCCCTTGGCAAGATTGTCATATTCACAATGTTGATTCTTCCAATCCAGGAGCATGGGAGGTTTTTCCATTTCCTTAGTTCTGCTTTAATTTCCTTTTTTAGGGTTTTAAAGTTTTCATCTAAACGGTCCTTTACATTCTTAGTTAAGCTAATTCCTAGGTACTTTATTTTCTTTGAGGCTATTGTGAAAGGAGTTTCTTTCCTGATTATTGCCTCGTTCCTCTCACTGTTGGCGTAAAGGAAGGCAGTTGATTTGTGAGGGTTGATTTTATGGCCTGCTAACCTTCCAATGCTTTGAATCAGCTCAAGGAGCTTGGGAGTAGAGTCTATAGGATCCTTTAAATACAGAATCATGTCATCTGCAGAGAGGGATAGTTTTATTTCCTCTTTCCCTACTTGGATCCCCTTTATGCTTGCTTCTTGCCTTATTGCACTGCCTAGGAATTCTAGTACAATGTTAAAAAGGAGTGGAGAGAGTGGGCATCCTGAATGCTACCCCTTAGCACTTTTATGCAAAGCTTAAGCCTGTGGCATTTTAAGCACAATTCAACGCTCTGTTTTTTGCTGGTTAATTAGAGGTAACAATCTTCTGGAATTTATTGCATGGCTGATTTTGAACTGGAATCCTGAGGTCTCAGCTTATCTTGAGTAGCTAGGATTACAGTACTTTTACAACCTGTATGCTCATACACATCGCTTCTGATCCAAACACTCATTGTTCAATTTAACTAACAAAATGTGAGGAAAGATGATTGACTGTAATTTACTAGATGGGCTTCTAGTGAGTATATATTTCCACTTCCACTCTGATGCCAGGGAAATGTTTCTGGTACATGTTTCAACTATCTCCCAAAGAGGAAATAATGTGTGAGTACGTTTGCTAGTATTTCAGATAGGAGATGGACTTTGGTGTTTGGAACCTGTTGTGCAGAGTGTATCAGCTGGGCTGTGATAACAGAGATGATGTTTCAGACAGGAATATTTTCATCCCAGACAGACTTAATCCAGATACTTGGATTTCAGGCCTTGAGTAGATAGAATTACAAGTGTGAGCTTCCACCACCACCTGGTTCATTTTGGAATCCTTAATTGCTTCTCATTTGTTCCTTTCCTTTTTTGGAAGATTGATCTAAGCTGGCTGATTGTGCATCACAATGAAGTGATTGGCCTCAGGAGTTGCAAATATTGGTTTCATCAGCAGGGAATGAATGAAGTTGATCTAAACCCAATAGTATTTTCCTTCTGATAAATAGGGAACTTACTTATATCATTTTTCCTTGCCTTTGCTTTCCCAAAGCAAGCAACATGTTTCTTAAAAACTATACTTCATGAGAATATTATAATTAGAAGCTATCTTCTGCACACTTCAGAATAGTCCTTTCATTTATAAACTTATATTACAATATTAGGTAGAAGAATGGTGACTGTTAGTTTCATAACTATTTCATATGTTTTACTCTTTAAGGCTCATTAACTGAAGAAGGGATTAAATACATTTAGATAATAGTAGAACATAGCTGCTGCTGATTTGATGTGTGTGCAGATGATACACAGATTTATTAGGATTACTCAAAAGTTTTCTTCAAATTTTCAGTAGTAGACTGCTATGCTAACTGGAAGGTGATAGTAATGATGCTGAAATTCTATGAATCAGCTATGAAGCAGAATTTCAGTTGAGAGTATTTGCCAGGGACTTAATTTCTAAGACGCATATCAAGAATATTGAACTATAACACCAAATGATGGAGGTTTCAGCGTCACATTTTGTTTCTTTTATGCAAGTCCTGGGACTTGAACCCAGGGCCAGGGACCTGTCCTTAAATGTTTTTTTTTGCTTCAGGCTAGTGTTCTATCACTTGATCCACAGCTCCACTTCCAGATTTTTGGTAATGAACTGTAAATCAGAATATCATGCAATTTGTTTGGGCTGAATTCAAACCTGATTCTGTGTAGATAGGATTCCAAGTGTGAGCGCACAGAGCCTGGCTAGTATCATTCATCATTCAAGTCATGGGACTGCAATTCTGCACCTGGGTCTTGTCACTGAGCTTTTCAGCTCAAGACTACTGCCCTATCCCTTGAGCCATAGGGGCACTCCTGGGTTTCTGGTGGTTAATTGGAGATAAGAGTCACGTGGACTTCAGTGCCCAGGCTGACTTTGAACTGCTATCCTTGGATCCCAGCCTCTTGAGTAGCTACATTTAGAAGTGTGAGCCACCATACCGGGCTAAATTATTTTTTTGTTAATTTTTTTTGTTAAGTCAATATATAGTTGGCATACGGTTACATAAGTAATGACCACATTTCTTAAGAAAATTGTTATCCCCTCCCTCATTTTTCTCTGATTTCCTACCCTCAGCCCCCGCTCCACCCATATTCTTCAGTTCATTTCCGTTTAGTGTCTTCAAAGTATCAATGTTCAATTGGTTCACACTTTTTCCTTTGTTTTTTTTTTTACCATTTTATTATACCCTCTCCATTCCCCAAATCACATAAACCTATTTACAAGACACAGGGTACCGGAATTCAACACAGTGACTACAGAGAATAAAACTAAAGGGAAAAAGAAGAAAAGAGGTAAAAAGCAAAGAAAATGAAAGAACATCATACAGTACCTTAGAAGCAACAACACTGAAAAAACAAAACATAAAACCTTCCCCTGAAAATATAGCTTGCCTAGCATGTATGAAACCCTGGATTCCATTCCTCAGCACCACATAAACAAAAACTGGAAGTGCCACTGTGACTCAGCTGGTAGATGTCTAACGTTCAGCACAGAGTGTCTCCAAGTGACAAAAATCTGTCACATTTAAGTCAGGCTTCAAAACTTTGCTAGGAACCAGTTACATGATTTGGAAGAAAGTCCAATTTTCAAAAAATCACTAGCCAGGCGCTGGAGGGTCATAATTGTCATTCTACTAGCCAGGGAGAAGGTGATTCAAAGCCTTTGCAAGCAAAAAAATGAAAACAAAAAAAACTGTAACATTCTTCTCTCCACTTATCCACCCAAAAACTAAGTGGAGTTGTGGCTAAAACTGGTACAGCATTAGCCTTGAGGAAAAAGAACTAAGAGACCTTGCCCAGGTCCAAAGTTCAAGCTCCCCACCAAGAAAGAAAAAAAAAGGATTGCAGACACCTTAGTTTCAAAAGTATATCTGGATATCTTAGTAGATTTTTCTGATCTTTCCTTATTCATCTCATGGAACCACATAATCTTGATCCTGATCTGACTAAGAGCCTGCATTGGGCTTAATAAATTCATTCCACATATTCCAGTAGAATCTGGACAGCTAACAGCCACTTACCAATGCTTTATTCTACGTTTAGGCCAGTATGTCTTCATACCATCTACACAGTCAGCTATATCATCTTTCCAGAAGTAGCATTGAGTGTAGAACACTCAGAAATAAAATAATTGCATAAAGATGTAATAAAACCCCTTGATTCATTAAGAAAATTTCTGTACCACTTAGAGCAAGTACATTAGTGGTATTTACCTCTAGCCTATTTTTTTAAAAAAAAATTTATTAACATTGAATTTTACATCACATTCCAAATGTCATGTTTAACGAACAAGTATTCAAGAAGGGAATCGCTATAGAATCACTGGCACATAAATTTTAGAATATAGTAAAAATTAAGCTGAGTCTTTGTATGTCATAGATACAGATTAATCTATAATAAAACACATGTCTATAGAGTGTATAGTCTATCCTAGATTTTTATGTCTATGTAGTTATGTTTATATCTCCAAAATTATGTCCAGAACTTTGGGTATCATCTATTCCATCATCGCTCTACTACTGTTTGAAACTAATATCCATATATTAAGGATACCATGTACCTTTTGTTCCTTGGTCTTGACTTATCTCACTCAACAGGATTCACTCTAACTTCATCCACTACCCCAAAAATGCCATTATTATTTTTTTCTGTGCAGATCTTCTTTTTATGTATTTATTTTTATTGTAATTTATAGAAGGGTTACATTATATTCACCAGATAGAAGGTGCATTATTTCTCAAACTTTGATACCCCATGTAATGATATGGTCCCCATTTCCATTCCCCTACCCCCACTCATGTTCATTTCCCCCCTTCCCTATCCAATTTCAAATAACCAATTAGGCACATATGAAATATATCAGAAAACAAGGTGAAATATTGTAACAATATGATATAACCAAGGGATAGCAAAAGAGATAAGAGATCACATAGTTCATTAAGGACAACAATCACTCATTATATGAGTTTTGTTTCTTCATCTTGGACGTCCTTACATTTAGTGTCATACTATTTGTCATGATGTCTCTAGATTTTGTTCTATTGCAAATCTCTGGTATCAGAGCCCAAGGTTTCTACTGAATTTGACAAAAGAGGGAGACTCTTGGGCTTATGTTCCTTTGAGTTTGGCTTACTTCACTTAATATGATTTTTTTCCTTTTCATCCACTTCCCCGAGAATGCCATTATTTTATCTTGTCGGTTGGCTATGTATCATTCCATTGTGTGTGTGTGTGTGTGTGTGTGTGTGTGTGTGTGTGTGTGTATCACATTTTTTGTAGTAGGGCATCTGGTTGTTTCCATCATCCAGCCTCATTTTCTACAGATATTTTTATAGTCTCTTTTTTATTTTCAAGGTAATGTATAGAAGGGTTACGATTACATTTACAGGTAGTGGACTGCATTACTTCTCACACATTTATTCCACTCCACATGTTTTTGTCCCCAGTTCCCTCTCCCCTCCCCTTCCCAATCATCTTGTTTCCCCCCTTCCCTTTCCTATTTGACATAAACAAATAAACATATATACAATATGCCAGGGAAAAAATCAGATACAGTAACAATCTGACATTAACCAAAGGGCAAAATAAGAGATGAGAAATAACATAGTAGATTAAGGACAAAAATCACACAAGATTAAGAGCAACGATGACACAAGATATAGCTCTTGTTCCCATATCCTAGAGATCCTTTCATTTAGTCTCATCCTATATGACCTTATATACCTAGGTTTTTGAGTTATTGTAATCCTCTGCTAGGTGAGTCCTAGATGTGAACTAATTATTACAAATGAGGGAAACCATTGAGCTTATGTTTCTTTGGGTCTGGCTTGCTTCACTTAATATGAATTTTTCCAAGTCTTTCCATTTCCTTACATATGGGGCGATGTCATTCCTTCTGATGGCAGCATAGCATTCCATTGTGTATAAGTACCACATCTTCTTGATTCAGTCATCTACTGAGTGGCATCTGGGTTGGTTTCATATCTTTGCTATGGTAAATAGTGCTGCAATGAGCATCATTGTGCTAGTGGCTTTAGTATGTCCTTTTTTCTGGACAATTGGGTAGATGCCAAGTTGTGGATTTGCTGGATCATAGGGGAGCTCTATGTTCAGTCTTTTGAGGAACCACCACACTGCTTTCCCTAGTGGTTGAACGAGTTTACACTCACACCAGCAGTGTAGGTGTGATTCCCCCCTGGTCACTTCCCCACCAGTATCTCTTATTAGATTTTTTGATAATGGCCATTCTGACTGGAGTCAGGTGGAATCTCAAAGTTGTTTTGAATTTCATTTCCCTTATTGCTAGAGATATGGAGCATTTCTTCATGTGTCTAAAGCCCATTTTAATTTATTCTTCAGAGAATACTCTTTTAAGTCTTTAGCCCATCTTTTAATAGGATAGTTGTTTCATTAAGATTTGTTTGGGAGAGATTCATTTTTTTCAGCTATAGATATGTTTTAGATAACTACATATATTTTTGTACAAAAAAGAATGGAAGCCATCATGCTGGCTCACAACTTAATTTCAGCTACTTAGGAGGCTCAGGGCTTAGGATCATAGGTCAAAGCCAACCAGGGCCCTACAGTGTGTGAGATCAAACTCTGTGAACATACAAGGACTGTAAGAGGAATCTCACTTCCTGGGAATGTAGCCTAATGGTAGAGTGCTCACCAAGAATGTATGAAGACCTAGGTTCTATTCACCGGTACCGCATACTCAGAAAAAAGCTAGAAGTGGCGCTGTGTGTCAAGAGGCAGAGCACTCACCTTGGGCAAGCGAGTCCAATGAAAATGTCTAGGCCCTGAGTCCAAGCCCTAGGACTGGCAAAAAGAAAAAAAAAGAGCAATCTTAATTAAGTAACAAGGAATGTACCCTATATTTATACAGACTGAAAAATTCATTAAGAAATTAGAAAATATGTATAAAGTGCATAATTTCTTTTGTGTGTTGGCACTGGGTCTTCAACTGAGTGCTTCAACTCTATCCCTGACCTTTTCTGCTCAAGGGTAGCACTCTACCAATGCAGCCCCAAATCAACTATCTTCAATTGAGATATAAGCGATGAATATTTCAGGGTGCTTCATGAAAAACATTTTTATAAATTGAAACTTTCAACACAGTCTTATTTTAGTATGAATGTTGAGATGGGAAGAGACAGAAAAAGAGAAATGTTTCCTGATCCCCATAGAGAAGAGACTCAGCAGAACCACTGTGGTCTGCAGGCTTCTTTATGAGTTTTGTTTGCTTGTTTGATTTTTCTCAATTGTGGGGCTTGAACTCTGGGCCTGGGCACTGTCCCTGAGCTCTTCAGCTCAAGGCTAGTGCTGTAATCTGTGAGCCACAGTGCCACTTCTGGTTTTTCTGGCAGTTACCTGGGTACTTTGGCTGGCTTTAAACTTTGATTCTCAGATCTTAGCTTCCTGAGTAGCTAAGCTTATATGTGTGAGGTACCATCACCAGGCTGCTGCTCTGTTACTATGCAGGTTCTGGATCAAGAACTTCAAGTTCTTACTTCAATTTTTTCTTCTCTTGCCTAATACTCTGCCATTTGAACGAAGCCCCAGTTCCTGGTGTTTGTTGGTTAATGAGAGATATTATGATTTTCTAATATTCAGAGCAATGATTATAAAACCCAGCATTTTACTTACTTGAATAAATTAAGAGACAGGACCTAGTGAGATGGAAAACAAAAATTTTTTTCAAGTTGCTATCCTGTTCTAATGCATAAGTCTGGCTATTTTGCTTACACACAAATATGTATTTTACCAGTTTCTACTCTATTTTTGCTTAGCTTAAAACCACCACTGGCATTTCATAGATTTTGTTGTTGTTGTTTGCGGTGCTTGAACTCTGTGCCTGGGCTGTTCCTCAGATCTTCAGTTCAATGCCAGTACTCTACTACTTTTGATTTGGCCAGTCCTGGGCTTGAACTCAGGGACTGAGCACTGTCCTTATATTTTCTCAAGGCTAGGGCTCTACCACTTCAGCCTCAGCACCACTTCCAGCATTTTTCTATGTATGTGGTATTGAGGAATAGAACCCAGGTCTTTGTGCATGCTAGGCAAGCACTCTACCACTAGGCCAAACTCCCAGCCCAAAATTATTCATCATTACTATTAGCTATCTTCTTTTTTTTATTATTGATTCGTCATGGTGCTTGGACTTTGGGCCTGGACACTGTCCCTGAGCTCTTCAGCTCAAGGCTAGCGCTCTTCCTCTACAGCTCCATTTTTGGTTTCTGGTAGTTAATTGGTGATGTAAGTCTCACAAACATATGTGTCCAGGCAGGCTTTGGGCTTTGAACCAAAATCCTCCAATCTCAGCCTCCAAAGTAGCTAGAATTACATGCTTGAGCCAGCAGTGCCCGACTGTTTGATGTCTCTGTCTCTGTCTCTCTGTCTCTGTCTGTCTCTGTCTGCCTGTCTGTCTCTCTCTCTCTGTCTGTCTCTCTCTCTCTGTCTCTCTGTCTCTCTGTCTCTCTGTCTCTCTCTCTGTCCCACTTTTGGTTGTAAGACTTTAATTGTGCACCTGGGCAGTGTCCCTTGGCACTTCAGCTCAAGGCTACAACCTTAAACACCTTGAGCCACAGTGTCACTTCTGGTTTTCTGGCGCTTAAGTGGAAGTAACAGTTTCATGGACTTTAATGTCTGGCCTGGCTTTGAACTGTGATCCTCAGAACCCAACCTTCTGAGATCATTTCCAGCTTTTTTTTGGTGTAAGTGGTACAGAGTAATTGAACACAGGGCTTTGTGCATACTAGGCAAGCAAACTACCACTAGTGTGCACTCCAGCCTTAGATAAGGGCTTTCTTTTTCTTTTTCTTTTTTTCACTCATGGGGCTTGAACTCTGGACCTGGATGTTTACCTTAAGCTCTTCAGCTCAAGGCAAGTGCTCTACCACTTGAGGCACATTGTCATTTTGAATTTTCTGGATTATTTGGAAATAAGATTCTCACAGATTTTTATGCCTGGTCCGTCTTTGAACCTCGATCCTCCAGGGTAGCTAGGATTACCAGGGTGAGCCACCAGTCACGGGCATTAAATTATTATTTTTTGCATGTCCTATGGCTTCAACTCATGGCCAGAGCACTGTCCTAGGGCTTGCTCAAGGATAGCACTTTACTTCAGCCAGCCAACTCCCTGTCCAAATAGGCCACTCTTGAAGCTAGAATTACAGAGATCTGCCATAACACTGGCATGTCGTTATCTAAGTATATAATTTTTCTTCTATTTTTGATGGCTTTTCCTTAGTGTACATACTTCCTACATATTTTATGGAAAACTTCCTTCCCACTGGGGCCATAAGTTAAGCCTAGTGGAAGAGTTCTTGCCGAGCATGAATGAAGACCCAAGTTCAATTCCTCAGCACAACATAGATAAAAAAAGATAAAAGTGGTGCTGTGGCACATGTGATAGAACTTGAGCTTTAAGAATAAACAAAAACAAAAACAAGGATCGTGACCAGGTCATGAGTCTAAGCCCAGTACTGGCAAAAAAAAAATTCACCCCAAAGTAGACATTTAAACTTATTGTACTTTTCAAAAAATTTGTTGTCAAGGTGATATACAAAGAGATTGCTGTTACATATGTAATGAGTACATATCTTCTAAACACTGTTGCCCCCTCCCCCCTTTTCTCTTTCCCTTTCCCCCAAGTCATAAATTTCATTTACAACAAATATATATGTATTTTCATTCCTGAAAAAAAATAGTTTAAAATGTGTTCAAATAAATGATGTAGGTTGATATATTTATCAAAATGGATTACTTGAACTCTAAAATAAACATTCTAGGTAATTTTTCTCATAAAATTGTAGTAATGCTATAAAACTAATAAAAAAGGAATTTTAGTTATTAATTTCTTATGTTTTACCTTTAACTTTATTACACTAAGCATACTGTTTATGGTGTTAATGCAGACAGCATGAAATATGATTATGTAAAAAAATTAAATGATTAAAAATAGTAAGGTTTTGGGCCAGTAGTTTGGCTTGGTGGCACACACCCTGCACTGGCTAAAAAGAAGTAGGGTTAGATAAAACAGCTTTACTTCCAAATGTGTGTAAATGGTATGATTTCTTGTTTGGCTAGTCCTGGGGCTTGAACTGAGGGACCAGGAACTGTCCTTGGCCACATTTGTTCAAGGGTGGCACTCTGACAGCTGAGCCACAGTGCCCCATCTGCTTTTTCTGTGTGTGCAGTGCCGAGGAATTGAATCAAGGTCTTCTTGTATACTAGGCGAGCACTCTACAACTAGGCCACATTCAAAGCCAAAGTAGATTTTTGATGCTACTGTGGAGTTTTAATTTTCTTAAATATTTGTACAAAGCACAATGGATATATAAACACACTTGAACTCACAGAACAGAGTCCCACATAGTATCTGCAGCTTCAACTGTGTCACACATGGGGTTCAGAGCAAAAGGTATATCCACAGGACTCTAAACCTGTTTGGTAATTTCTACAGAAGGCCCATGCTTTCTGGAGTGCCGTGATGATTCTCAGTCTCCATCCGTCACCAGCTCCATTGGTGGATTTTTCATCCGGAGTTCAGGATAAGCTCTTCCACGATGACCCAAACCTAAGAATGGAAATAGGTACAGAGTGGACAGAGTGGACTCTGCAAGTTGAAGTGTCACTCAACTTCCATGAGGATCTAATGGAGGAACCTCTAGAACTGGAGTTTGGACTGAACACTGAGGAGGTGTAGGGTCTTTCTAATGAGTGCTTATTCCCGAGTCCTTTCAGAGGACAGACATTACCTGGCTGACACCACCCATAAAGGGCATTTTACCAAGCTCTGTAGACCACATGGGCTTCCTACTCACATGCTCTGAGGCACCCACACCAGGACTTCTACTTTTTCTTGGTCTTACTGGTCGCACATTCCTCCAGCTGGTCAAAAAGTATGTGTCTAGAAGAGCAGGTCCAAAGCCGGCATGTGGAGCCTCATATAGAGCTTGAGTTGTGTCAGGGTGTGGCAGTTCTTGAACTCGTAGAAGTCACTGGGGTAGAAGTCCATTCACATCGTATAGATGGAACACATGATGCTGTGGGCACATTCGGTACAAGGAAAGTGAGAGCCTTCTCTCTCCATCCTGAGCCTTCTACCAAAGCCCCTTTCTTGCAAGACTCTAATGCTGTGGCTGGCTTGCAGGGATGTGCACTTATGTGCTGGGAGGGGGGTAAGAGACACTCGAGAACAGGATGACTTTTACACCCCACTTCCAGAAGCTTCATAGAGAGGCCTCTATGCATCTGTCCAAAGTAAACGCACCTTAAAATAACTAAGTAAATGCTCTAAATAAATCAATAAGTGAATGCTCTAAATAAAGAACTAAATGTTCATTCCTCTAATCTTAGCCACCCAGCAGGCTGAGCTCTGAAGATCACAGTGGAAAGCCAGTCTAGTCAGTAAAAGTCTAAAGGCACTTGTCTTCAATTAGGCAGCAAAAAGCCAGAACTTGACCTATGACTCAAATGGTACAGTGCTAATTTTTGAACACCAAAGGGATGGCATTTAGACCTGGGTTCAGGTTCAAGTGGCAGCACTGGACCACACACCAAAATGTAAATGCTTTCAGGTTCTAACAGGCAAAGCTATCACAATCCCTCCCTGATGGCTCAAAAGTGATTCAGCCCCCAGCTTTTCTTCTGACTCCAGTATTTCACAGGCCTCCGCCATTACTACTGACACCTCATTTCTTACTGGGAAATGGGATTTCCTAGGATGTCACCTAGGTGAGGGCTGCAGTTGGGAGCCACTTACTCATGCCTGAAATCCAACTTCTCAGTAAGCACACTGTTGGGACTCCAGTAGCTTGTGAGGGAAATGAAATGGCATGGTGTCCCAGTCATAATAAAGTAGTTTGTGCACTTGTATCATGCTTAGCTCCCCTGTGAACACCCCAGTGAACCAAACAGGCTCAGAGAGGAGCCAAGTATTCCAAGACTTTGCCAGGAGGGGTGAGCAAACCTGGGTTTGGAGGGGGAACACTCACTTTTTCAAGAGAATTTCCAGCAACTACTACATTGTCCTCCACTATTTGAAATTGTGCAGGAAGTTTCCCACATAAAAGAGATCACCTTTCTGGTAGGCAGGGATCAGCTTTGTCAGCAGCATCTCCAACAGGCCTTCCTCCAGGATCCATAGGTTACAAGGCTCATTCAGAGTCTGAGCTGACTTACCATCACACTATGTTGGCAAAACAGTGGATATTTCAAACGTAGGAATGGGACCACCCTTCACACTGAGGAATTGGAATAGAGCAGATTGGAAATGACACACTCTAATCTCAGTATACTCACTTGAAAGCACACAAGAAGGTTGTAGTGTGTGGGCAGGATGATGGGTTCAAATAGGTTTCCTCTCAATATACCTCATCTGAGTTGCCCTGGAGTTTCCTGGCTTTCTTCCTAGAGAAATGCGTGATACACTGGAATTTTGGCTTGGCACTGATCCAGCATCTACTTCTTCAAGTGAGACATCCATATCTCTCATGCCTGAGATCCGAGCCTCCTGATATTTGGCAACAGCACAGCAACATCTTTCTGGTTCCTGAGCCACAGGCCAAGGGAGCTGGCTTGAGCTGGTTGTCACATACAGTGGCTTGGTTACCAGGGTTCCATATTCTGTTCCATTGTGAGGGAGGTAGGGTCACCTTTCAAGGCCCAATGACCAAAGCTCCTTGCTCACAGAAGACCTCCCCAAAGACATACTGGAGGCTGAATCTCCCTTCCCACCTCACATATGGATGTAGTAAACAGCACACCTTTTTGTTCAAATCCCAAGTCATTAAATAGGCGTAAGTGCTAGCCTGGTCTCAGGCTCAAGGAGCCTTTCTTAGGTAAGATCCAAACTTAACTGTCACTATTCCCCTTACCCTTCACAAGACATTTTGCTTCACAGTGCCTTCTCAGCTTGCATTTTGCCTCTTGCACATTTTTTGCTAGTCCTGGGACTTGACCTCAGAGCCTGACCATTGTTCTTAGGCTTTCTTTAGGCTATAGCTGTCCCACCAAGCCACAGCACTACTTCCAGCGTTTTCTATGTATATGGTACAGCAGAATCAAACCAGAGTCTTTTTGTGTGGTAGCCAAGCACTCTACAAATAGATGAAACACCCAGGCCATCTTGCACATATTTTTCAATTCAATCTACTAGGACGTTGTTAGGTTTCTGTATCCTAATCTATTTTTCTTCCTGATGAATATCTGTGCTGTCATCTGTAAAAATGCAAGTGGGAAAATCACAGAAGCATTGGTGACATAAAAAAAATTCTTACAACATAGATAAGTGTTCATTCTTTGTAGGAGAAAGGATATTTTGATATGATGATGATGATTATTTATAAATACTTTATCGGGGTTTAGAGTTTGGCCCAGTGGTAGTGTGCTTGCCTAGCATCCATGAAGATCTAGGTTTGAGTCCTTAATATCACACAGATATAAAAACCCATATGGCAATGTGGCTCAAGTGGCAGGGGGCTAGACTTGGGAAAAGCCAAGAGCAGTGCTCAGGCCCTGAGTTCAAGCCCCAGGAATGGCAGAAAAAACGAAAGAAAAGAAAAGAAAGAAATGTGCTTTTTACAAGTTATTTACTCACAGCATTTGCCTCTGAATTCTTCGCTACTGCATCTTTGACTTATCCCTTTCCCTAAATGTAGACAAGAAAAACAGATTTTATTACTTGCTATCCTGTTGTCCAATCTTTGGATA
Organism: Megascapheus bottae; assembly: GCF_031878675.1. Taxonomy (NCBI): domain Eukaryota; kingdom Metazoa; phylum Chordata; class Mammalia; order Rodentia; family Geomyidae; genus Megascapheus; species Megascapheus bottae. The sequence goes on from NW_028327735.1 coordinate 476,220, forward strand.
TTAATTCAAAATACAATATTGCCTGAGATATTGTGTGTGTGCATGTGTGTGTGTATCTGCCAATGTGTGCATGCACACATGTGTACAGGGTTTAGGGCTTACTCATAGGGCCTGTGTGATAACCCTCAGCATCTTTTCCTCAAAGGTATTGGTCTTTCGCTTCTAGATTATTATAGCTAATTGGTGTTGAGAGATTCACTCAATTTCTTGCCCTGTGCATTGGAACCCAGTGCTGGGTTCTCATATTGTTAATTGTAGCTATAGAGAAGGCTGAGGTCTGGGGATCCTCGTTAGAATCCAGCCCCTGAAAGAAAGTCACTGATAGAAATCTTTATCTTCAGTTAAGCACGAATAAATAAGGCAAAAGTGGAACTGTGGCTCAGTTCCTCTTGTACCAGCCATGAGAAAATTAGTAATTGGCAACACCTGGTCCCTGAGAGAAATCCTTAGCACTGGTTCAAAAAAAGAAAGAAAATAATGAAAAAATTAAAACTTGCTGAGGAAACCATAAGAATAAACGTGCCTGTGAATAATCTTGTCATTTCAGATTCCCTCAAGAGCTTATGTCTCTCTATATTTCATCAAGTTTTTTTAAAGATATTTACATATTTTATATCTTTCTTAAACAGAGATAGCCATCCACAAAACACAAACACAAACTCTCACACAGTATACCACCCACCCATAAGTGTCTGGCTATGTTTATATGTATAGTCATTTGTATTGATCTGTCTCTCTATACTAATATATAACTGCATAAACATATGTATTTAGACAAACAGGAAACATACACAGATAGGTCTCAGGCATTTCCAGATTTTTGTGCAAGTCTTCTGAGTGCAACTTACCATTGTATTGTTTGTCAAGATAGAGTCCCTCTAACTTTTGGCCAGGTTCTTGTCCTTTGATACTTTTTTCTGCCAGTCCTGGGTTTTGAACGGTAGGCCTGGATGCTGTCACTGAGCTTGAGCTTCTTGCATTCAGTAGTTTATTGCAGATAGAGTCTCATGGAGTTTCTGTCCTGGGCTGGCTCTGAATTGTGATCCTCAGATCTCAAACTCCTGAGTAGCTAGGATGACAGTCTTGAGCTACCAGTACCTGGTTCCTTTGCCTCTTTTACCCTTTTTTTGGCCCCACCACAGCCATGGTATCTACCTTCCTATGTTCTCTCCACCTGCCCCCAGACAGGGGTCTGACAGATGCTTTCCACCCACTTATTCATGTCCTCCTCTGTATTGGCTGACAGCTAAGACATGCACTCACATGTATGGATGCCAAACACAAAGCCATGTGATTGTTTCTCAGTCTGGAACATCCTATCAGATTTATAGCACCAAAGAGGGTCAGGTTGATGCTCCTCCAGGGCTTCTTAAATTGTTCTCATATTAATCCACAACACGTTTGTCATCACTTGTCCAGCTAATTCATGGCCTAAACCAGCATTCCCTACAAACTTAGATCCCAATACCATGAGGACACTCAAGGGTGCATTAGGAGTGTGACCTGCAGGTGGATGTGAGCCTGTCTAACTTGGAGGGGATTTCTCCACCACAGGAAATGGAATACAAATTTAGAATCTACTTTCATGAGGTGACAATCTCTGGCAGATGTTCTTATCAAATGTGACACTGCCTACTTCCAGATTAAAACATGGGTTGATGACCCAACATAACGGAGAATGTATTCACCCAGGCCCAACACATAGGCTGGGACCCTGAACTTTCAGGTAGCATTTGGCTTTGAAGGTCATGAGATCTTAGTCTACAAATGATGAGCCCCCTCCCGTGAGGCATAGCAAACGGAGCCAAAGTGCAACCCAGTTAAGCACCAGATCAAGCTTCCCTTCTTCAGTAGGGTATGGTTTGAAAACTGTGCATAGCTTCTGTTTGAAGCCAGTCCAGAAAGGAAAGTCCATGAAACTCTCATTTCCAGTTAACTGCCAAGAAAAAGCCAAAGATAGAGATGAAGCTCAAGAGAGGTAGAGAGCCATCTGAAAAGAATGGTTACACCTTGCAACATCCTCATTTTCTGATCTTGAAACCATCTCTGCGTGCATCCCAGCATGCAGCCAGCATCTGGGGGTGACAGTGACCCCTGTGCCCATTGGTAATCTGCACTGTCTCTGACATCTGTAATGTGAACCTCATTCTGTTGGGTTTGTGAAGCGGTGTCAACCCTGCAGAAGGAACCAACTGTGCCCTAACTCCCACTGTCCCCTGGGGCCCCTAGCATTCCCCCATCTGCACCCCTCCTGTGGCTTCTGATCCTAGGGAGCCCTCCTGCCCTGTCCAACACTCACATGAAGTGCATATTTCTTCTCCTGGGGCAACTTCTCCACAGAGAGTACATGACATGCCCACTCTCCAGGCACGGGGAGATCCTGCCAAAGTAGCAAATCCGTGATAAGGACATAAAGTGATGAATAGAATTTTAGATCCTGATGTTAGACAGTCTGCAAAATCCAAGGGAGAATGGAATTGGAGGGGACCAGGGATCAGGATGTGGGCATGGAACTTCCCTGCCAAGGGGGTGGGGGAAGTCACAGGCTGGGGGATGCACAGGATGATCCATGGGCCCTGTGCAGCTACTGAGTCACCCCCTTCTGCATCTCAGCCTTTGGCTTTGAGCTCTGTGATCGTCAAGATGTGCACAGTCTGTACTCTGGCTGGCAGAAGAAAGGACCCTGGGAAGACAATTGTAGACCCTTTGTGAGTGTAGGAAGGGGTAGGCTGGACACCCAGTCCAAGAGGAGCTAAAACTGGAGTCGAGGGGTGTGCAAGGAGTGGGTGTGAGGGTTGTGGGCAGTCACAGTCACGGCAGAGGTGGCTCTGTCTGTGGGGTGAGTGCCTCCCTGCAGGCACAGCCCTGGAGATATCAGAGATCCACATGAAAAGAAAAATCTGGAAATGGCACTATGGTTCAAATGATAGAGCATCAACCTTGAGCAAAAGAGCTCAGGGACAGTACCCAGGACCTGAGTTCAAGCCTCATGACTGTAAAAGAAAAAGAACCAGGACTATGAGAGGGACCCTGGTACTCTCTTGGTCTAATCAGACACAAGAACAGGCCGGGATAGTCTGTGGAAAAACACAGAGAACATCTTCCCCTAGCTCATCCTGTCCTGCATGCAGGGACAGCCATGTAACTAGGGCTACGGTGAGATCATCTTCACCCCTGTGCAGCCATCTGAAATGTTGGCCTCTGTCCTGGCATGGGGTGTCCTGATGGCTGAGCAGGTGCCCTAACCCTAAATGGAGAGCAGCCACTGACTGTGGTAGCTAAGGAGAGATCTGTTCCATAGCTATCAGGCCACCAAGCATGGGAGCCAGAACCACCCCTCACCCAGGTAGAGGCCAATGGTTCTCCAGGTGCTACTAACATTGCCCCACCCCTAGCTCTGGGTACACGTGACATTCCCTCCACAAGGAGCAGGACAAAGTGAGGGATCAGGAAGCTGCCTATGGGCTTCAGATGATGGCCAGCCTGGCAGTACAGATGGCCTCACTCTGTCACCACCTTCCCCTGCCTCCATCTTTCCTCCATCATGCCTCTCTAACAACCACCCATAAACCTTGGAAACCAATGAACTGGGCTCTCATCATTCCTCTCATCTCTTCACCCACCTTGCCATGCGTCCATCCCTCTGTCACTTCCACCCAACACACATCCCACCACTAGCCACCCTGTAGCTTATGAGGATTCCAGAAGAAGCTCTACGTGAAGGGCTTGTGACCACAAAACAGTTACTATCACCGGCTCCGGCCTGATCCACCACAGAATAAGAACAGCCAAGCAGGCACACACTGCAGCAGAGTTGCTCTGCTGCCACCCTGATTTCTTCATGGCCAGGACTTGCCTCTCCTCAGCCTCTCAGCTCAGTAACCAGAACATTCTGCTTTCACAGAGCCATGGCTTCCAGTCTCCATGGACACAATGACATCAAGGTGATGCCAACTTCCCCATCTCTATATACTTCTAACTATGGGATGGGAGCTGAGGTTCTCTTCTGTCACTCCATCCGCTAAGAGGCTCATGCAGATTTCTATCCTTTGCTCATCATGGTGACTCTTTGGTTAACAAGTCACTGCTGGGCTTCCAGTTCACCACATATAGAACCCATACTCCCACACTTTTCTTAGATGGACTGATGACTTTTAAATATTCTCTAGTTTAAAATTTCTAGTTCCTTCTCTCTTTCATTTATATATTTCCCTTCCTCACATACTTCCCTTTTTTAACCTTCCTTCTTTCATTCCTGGCCTTGAACTCAAGACCTGGAGCTTTTTCTTAGCTTTTCTTTGCTCAAGGTAGCATTCTAGCTCTTGAGCCACTGCTCTACTTCAATCTTTGTTCTTGCTCTAAACTGGGAGTAAGAGTCTCATGCATTTTTCCCTTTGCTGGGTTGGTTTTAAACCACAATACTAAGATCAGGATCCTGAATATGCCTCGGATTACAGGTATTATCTAATCAAAACAAATTCCTGATTTCCTTTTTAGACATAATTAGTTCTTTAAGGTGAGCCACCAGCCACTCATGCAAGAGCATTGCAGGATCCCAGCATTCATCTTGTCTCCAGTCTTATTCCATCCATCTCACAATGGCCATCTAAAACACCCTGCTGCATGCCTGAAGTCGCAAGGAACGTTCTCAATGCCATGAGAAGCCCCCTTAAGCTCTTCCTCAGATATGCCCAGCCCGCATCCCACTTCCACATGAGCTTTTGTTTAGGAGAAATTTCCTGAGTACATCATCATCTTTTCCTCACCATTCAAATTTCATCTTTGGAGTCATTTCTCCCAGACAAAGAGGAACATGATCCATGGTTTGATAGCAGCTCCAGCTTCATAGTCCCAGCCACCAACACCCCCCCATTACCCTGCCAGACACCTGAATTCAAGAACAATGTTTTCACTACCCCTGACTCTTATCAAATGTTTTAAATTATACAGTGCATTAAAATAATTTTACTAAATGGAATAAACATATGGCATCAAGATTCAGAATCTTTGCACCTGAACTTTTAGTAAATAACAGACACACCAGCATTTCTGTAGCCAACAGAAATCTTAGCTTTGAGATTTCAGCATTCTTGGTATCCAAGTTTGGATGTGCTAACACTGCCCTTAATGGGGCACTTCAATCACACAATCCCATAACAATCAATGTCATTTGACATTCACTGGTGGGTGGTGCTAGGAAAAAGAATGATGTGCCAACTCCATGCTGGGTTGACCTATGCCATCTTCAAACCTGGAGCAAGTGGGGCTCCTCTCTCCATGACACCTTTTGTGTACTACCCCAGGAGGACCTTTACCTTGAGACAAAATTATGAAGACTATCCCTACCAGCAAAGATTCCAGTGAGATGTGCCTACATGGATAAAGCTAAAATCTCACTAAAGTGAGGTTGTTGTATGTGCTGGAGCCTGAACTCAGGGCCTGGGCACTAAGGATTTGTACTCAAGACTAGCCTTTTACCACTTGAGCCCAAACGCCATTCCCAGCCTTTTTTATTTTTGGTAGTAAGAATCTATCAGACTTTCCTGTTCTAGGTGACTTGGAACTTCCATACTCAGATCTCAGCCTCCTGACCAGCCTGGATTAAAAGTGTGGATCAGCCATGCCCCACACCTGAGGACTTCTGCCAGCACATTTTTTCCCAAAAATTGGAAGAGGAAGATGAAGGAGGGTTGGACTCAACCTGCCCTGCATATGAAGGAGAGCATCAGGGCCTGAACTTCATTCCCTGTTGTAGGCTGCTGGAGGAAAAGGAAGCAAATAGGCACAGGCTGGCAGCAGATGCCACAGAACAACTTGTGACCAAGACTCCCAGAGCAGACCTCAGAATCGATGACAGAGTTGGATCTACCCAGTAACAGAGGCAGTGGTGACACCTGAAACTGCGCCTTTGAGCATTTGCTGCTAGTAAACAGGGCCACCTATGTCTCAATGAGAAAGGTGAGATTTTGGTGGAGAAGGTGAGATTAAACATTATGTATTGTACAAGAAGACAGACTATAAGGGGTCTTTTATTATTCCAAGTGAAATTTTGGATTTCCTCTTCTGTTTCTTTAAAGAATGACATTGGGATATTGATGAATATTGCACTGAAATTGTAGATAGTCCTTATCAAGATTGCCATTTTTACAATATTACTTCTTTCAAAGCAGGAGCATAGGTTTTTGCATTTCCTCAGTTCTGCGTTAATTTCCTTCTCCAGGGTTTATAATTCCATCAAAATGTGCTTTACATTCTAAGTTAATTCCTAGGTATTTTATTTTCTTTGATAGCAAAATGAGTTGCTATCCTGATTCTTGCCTCATTCCTCTCACTTGTTGGCATATAGGAAGGCAGTTGACATTGAAGGTTAATTTTATACCCTGCTACCTTACCAAAGTTTTATATCAGCTCAAGCAGCTTCGGATTAGAGTCTATAGGGTTCTTTAAATACAGAATTATGTCATCTGTAAGGAGAGAAAGTTTCAGTTCCTCTTTCCCTTTTCCTCCTCACTCCAGTTAGAATGGCCAAGATCCAGAAATCAAATAACGTATGCTGGAGGGGATGTGGCCAGGAGGGATCACTACTACACTGCTGGTGGGATTGCAAACTCGTTCAACCACTATGGAAAGCACTATGGCAGTATCCCAAAAAGACTAAACATAGAGTTCCCCTGTGATCCAGCAATTTCACTACTTGCCAATCGTCCAGATAGGACATACTAAATTCACTAGAACAATAACATTTATCACAGCACTATTTACTATAGCAAAGGTATGGAACCAACCCAGATGCCCGTCAGTTGATGAGTAGATCAAATATGGTACTTTTACACAATGGAATTCTGTGCTTCTGTCAGAAAGAATGACATAGACGAATTTGTAAGGAAATAGAAAGACTGTAAAGTTTAGAAATTAGTTTCTGTCTCCTTCTCTCTCTCCTTCTCTATCTCTGTAAAATTTAGAAGTTCCTGTTTCTCTCTCTTTCTCTCTCTTTTCTCTCTCTCTCTCTCTCTCTCTCTCTCTCTCTCTCTCTCTCTCTCTCTCTCTCTCTCTCTCTCTCTCTCTCTCTCTCTCTCTCTCCCTCTCTCTCTCTCTCTCTCTCTCTCTCTCTCTCCAGTCCTTAGGCTTGAACTCAGGGCCTGAGCTACTTTTGCTCAAGGTTAGCACTCTACCATTTGAACCACAGTGCTGCTTCTGGCTTGCTCTTTTCACGTACTATTGAGGAATCTAACCCAGGCCTTCATCCTTGATAGGTTAGCACTCTACCACTAAGCCACACAGTCAGCTTTTAGAGGTTTCTGACAAAGGTTTTCCTACATGCTATTATTTCTTCTGTGAGTGCTCTTAATGCTTGCTTAAGGTTGACTTTGTTTAGAAGACTTACGCTAATGCTCCCATATACACAGATTCTATATATAGCTAAATGTTTTTCATTACTCAAAATTTCTCTATTGTGTACGTTCTGAAATGTACTGAAGACTGACTTCTGATTAAAAGTCATTGCACATTTGTTCTATTCATTAGTTTTCTTTTCTTCTATGGGAATCAGGTTTGTGATGAACACAGAAGTATGCCTTCCAGGTCAAACACTTTCCACATTTGTAATATTCATAAGGTTTTTCTCTCCTATGTGCATTTTATACTTAGTCATGCGTTCATGATGGATTTTTCATATTCTTATATTCATACGATTTTTATCCTGTGTCTGTGTGGTATCATGCAAACTCACTATGAGTTCTTCAAAAAAATTTCCCTTTCATTTTATTCATACGATTCTATCCTGTGGGTGTTTAGTGATAAATCTTGACTTGTGCCTTCTGGGAAAAAGACTGAACATTTGCTACATTCATTAAGGGTTTTATCTTGTGTTGGTTCTGTGACACAAGCTGAGGTTTCTTCCACAGAGTAAAAAGTCTTTCCTATTTATTACATTGCTAAGGCTTCTCATATGTGTGAACTCTCTTACGCTTCCTGAAGGGTGAATACTGCACGAAAGACTTTCAACTTTGGTTATATTCCTAAGGTTTCTAATATGTGTGAATTCTGTTATGCCTCCTGTAATGTGACTTCCATCTGAAGGTCTTACCACATTTGATGCACCCATACAGTTTCTCTCCTGTGTGTGTTCTCTGATGCAATTTGAGGGAAGACTTCCATTTGAAAGACATTCCACATCGGTTACATTCATAAGGTTTTTCTCCTGTTTGAATTGTCTTATGCATGTTGAGGTTTGGCTTCTGTGTGAAGGACTTTCCACATATGTTACACTCATAAGGTGTTTCTCCTGAGTATATTCTCTGATGAACATGGAGTTTTACCTTCCATTTGAAAGACTTTCCGCATTCACTACATGCATAAGTTTTCTCTCCTGTGTGTGTTCTATTATGCCCATCAAGATGTGACTTCCACTTGAAGGTCTTTCCACATTTGTTGCACACATAAGGATTCTCTCCTGTGTGTGTTCTTTGATGCAATTTGAGGGAAGATTTCTGTCTGAAAGACTTTACACATTGGTTATATTCATAAGGTTTCACTCCTGTGTGTATTCTCTGATGAACACGAAGTTTTCCCTTCCTTTGGAAAGACTTTCCACATTCATTACACTTACAAGATTTCTCTCCTGTGTGTGTTATTTGATGAACTCGAAGGTGTACCTTCTGGTAAAAGACATTTCACATTTGTTACATTCATAAGTTTTCTCTTCTGTGTGTCTTCTCTGGTGCAAAGTGAGGTATGATTTCAGTCTAAAAGTCATCCCACATTTATCCCATTCATAAGATTTCTCTTCTGTGTGAGATCTCTGATGTGTGCTGAGAGCTGAATTCTGGGCAGAAATTTTATTACGTTCCTCATATTCATAAGGTTTGTCTTCTCTTGGAGATCGAGGTTGTAGCGTCAGGTCTGACTTCTCAGACACTTGATGTATGCATCACATATCTCAGGATATTTGCTCTGAGGTATTGTAAGGCGTATTTCATTACTGAAAGATTTCTCACATTCACTACATGTATGAGGACTCTCTCCTGTGTCCATTTTCGGATGCGTAGTGATGGTCGGTGTTAAGTACAATATTTTTCATCACACAGTACATTTAGCAGTTTTCCTCCCTCCCTGAAGAATTTCTTGGGCAGGGAGAACAGAATTATGATACTGCAGATCTTTTGGACTGTCACAATCATGAATAAAATGCTCTGAATATCCGATGGATTTTTTAAGAACAGGAGACGTAAGAGATCTATATGCAGCATGCATCTCATCAGGCTTAGGAGACAGAAGCATGTTCTGACACTTAATGAACTCCTCAGTCCTCATCCCTAAGTTGTTACCGTTATTACTAATCAGCTCTGGATTATGTGTAGAGCTCAAATTTAAAGTTGTTGCTAATCTCACGTTTTCCTCCACTTCGATACTACTTGCAACTGCTACTTCACAAAGACATTCATGTGGACTTTCCTGGCAGGTCTTGAACACATTTTCCATTACCTGGACATCTAAAATGAGTCATAGAAAAAAAGACACAAACATACATGAGATACAAATATTCCTTACTGTAAAGGTAATGACTTTACTTTCCCATCCTAACTGTTAGATATTTTAAAATACAAAAGTGGAAATTGATTTGTGAGAAATATATGCTTTTCTCCCTAACATATTAAGAAAATGATATTTTATAATGACCAATAAGGTTTTTCTGTGTTTTAATTTTCTTTTTATATCACAGGAAATATTTATTGAAATTACCCAACTATGTATTGCTACAGTTTTAAGCTGAGTACTACCTATAGTATACATGCAGCTGTTTTTTTTCAAATACTGTTTTTTTATACATTGAGAAATAGCTGCCTTTCTTTTATTTTTCAGAAATAATCTAAATATTGTGCTGTTTTTCATCTTTTTAAAACTTTCTTTTCTTTTTTTTTTTTGTAGTTCATAGGCATCGGCCCTGTCATTGAACACTTCAGCAGAAGACTCTAACCCCTATCCTTGAGCTACAGCCGCACTTCCTGTTTTCTAGAGTTAACTACAGATAAGAGTCTCAGGTCCTGAGTAGCAGATAGGATTACCTTACCCAGTTCCAATGCTGTGTGCTTATTAACCATTAAGTGAGGAACACGAATTTTTTCTAGATTCAGCGGCCACAAGTTTGGTTTATATGTCTGTTTGCCTTTGATCCAAGCAAGAACGATTCTTGAGAGTAAGGACTTACACCTACATCCCTTCAGTTACAACTTCTCACTAAAGTCTCAATTTAGGTATTTGTGAGAATTTTGAAATTTGTTTCTTTCCATTTGAAGTCATAAAAATTCCTTTTCTAACACTCCTGTCCCTCAGAACCATGGAAGACCAGAAAATCTCCAGCTCATTGTCTAGTTAATTTTCTTATGTTGATTGAAACTTTGTTGTTTTTTTTTTCCTTCCATTCCTGGGTTTGAACTTAGGACCTAACCACTGTCCTTGGGTTTTCTCCAGACTAGAACCCTACCAATGAAGTCATTACTTCTGGCTTTTTCTATGTATGTGGTAATAAGGAATCAAACCTGTGTCTTTGTGCATGCTAGGCAAGCACTCTACCACTAGGCTCAATTTCTGGTGAAAAGGTCTGATTCTGAATACCAGTCTCTTCCTACCAGCAAAATGATATTATCCTTATCAGAGAATAATGCCCTGACTTATTCCTTGTTTGCTCAATCATTTATAGTCTTAGTTTTAAAGAAATGAAATACCTTTCTTTCCTTCTTTCTTTCTTTCTTTCTTTCTTTCTTTCTTTCTTTCTTTCTTTCTTTCTTTCTTTCTTCCTTTCCTTCTTTCCCTCTTTCTTCCCTCTTTCTTCTTTCTTTCTTACTTTCTTTCTTTCTTTCTCTCTTTCTCTCTTTCTTTCTTTTTTTCTTTCTTTCTTTCTTTCTTTCTTTCTTTCTTTCTTTCTTTCTTTCTTTCTTTCTTCTTTCTTTCTTGTTTTGCAGTCATGGGACTTGAATTCTAGACCTGGCTGTTCTTCCTGAGCTCTTCAGCTCAAGGCTACTGCCCTATGTCTTTAGCCTCAACCCCACTTCTCATTTTCTATTGGTTCATTGGACAGAAGAGTCTAAGGTGTTTTTGTGATAGGTCAGTCTTTGAACCTTGATCCTCAGATCTCAGCCTCCTAAGTAGCTAGGGTTACAGGCATGAGCCACGGGCTCATGGCTTTCACATTTTATTTTGTTTCACAGTGATTTCTACAGAGAAATCTAACTCTACTGCCACATAGAATTCATTATATCACCCTATGATTCTTGGTGCCGGGGGTTTGGGCTAGCATGCACAAAGACCTGGTTCAGTTCCTTGGTATTACATACAAAGAAAAAGCCAGAAGTGGTGCTATGACTCAAGAAGTAGAGAGCTAGCCTTGACAAAACCCAAGGACCATGCTCAGGCCCTGAGACCATGCATATGATTGGGAAAAGAAAATGATTCTTGATTCATTCACAAAGAATTCCATAGGTTCCACACAGGATTTAGGGTAACTAAGAATATTATTGCTCAGTACATCACAACATGAACTTACCAATGGGGCTCAGGCTCCAACTTCAATATGAAGATGCATTCACTCACCTGTGATATTCTTGTCAGAGGAATTTCCTATCCAGAGTTCTGCACAGTGCTCTAGCTTGTCAATTAATACAGGTTTGGGAACACAGGGCCCTGTAAATTAGAAACAGTAGAGAATTATTGCTTATGCTGTGTCATCATTGCTTTAAGTTCGAGACATTCTCCTCACAAGTTATCTATTAAACCTTTTCTCTCATTTCTCACTGGCTCCATGGTTGAATTTTCCCCAGCTCTGGATTCATCTTGTATGGCATAAACTTAGCTGTCTTGCTCAAGGCTAGAAAAATACCAGTTTGAGTCCCAGCTCCACTTACATGCGTAGATCTTCATGCATGCTAGGCAAGCACTCAACCACAAAGTCAAACTCTTGACACTCCACTAACAGTTTTGAGGGGTTACTTGGAGTTATAGAGTTTCATGGCAATTTTTATGCCATTGCTGGCTTCACATTAGAATTCTTAGATTTCTTCCTCCTGAATATTTTAAGATTACAGGCATGAAACATTGCACCTAGTGCCAGGTTTCCATTATAAATTCACTGTTTAGTGATTTGTAGATCCTATTTCCAATAATGATATATATTCTATTCTGGATTGTTTATCCACTTACAATTACTGTGTAAGTTTGGAATGTCGTCTCCATTAGAGGAAACATAATTTAGAACTGTTGTCAAAGTATCCTGAAGGTATCCTGAAGAATGAGTACAAAATTACCTTAGGTTTTCTTTAGAAAGTAATGATACTTCTCAGGGCCTGGAATCTTTCATTTAAATAGTATTGAAAGTTTGATAAACATTCACGTATCTGCAAAATAACAATTCACTTGGCCTTGCAAGTGAATTTGACTTTTGCTCACCTAAGGACACCAGGTTGCTGTAGGTCTCCAGCATTACATCTCTGTACAGGGTCCTCTGAGCATTGTCCAGATGCTGCCACTCCTCCCAGCTGAAATCCACAGCTACATTATCAAATGACACCAGCTTCTGGGATGGCACATTTTCATCAAGTAATTAGCACTGAGTTATAAACACACAATGTCTGGAATTTTATTCTTTTTTGTTGGAATTTTATTCCTTTACTTAAATGTTTAGACTTACATGAAATATTGACCTGAAAAGCTTAGGGATGGTGCCTAGGCCCAGAGTTCAAGTCCCAAGACCCACAAAAATATAAAAAGGCAAGCCAGGTGTTGGTGGCTCACGCCTGTCATCCTAGCTACCCAGGAGACTTAGATCTGAGGACCATGGTTCAAAGCCAGCCTGGCACAAAATTCCATGAGACTCCTTTCCAATTACCCACCATAAAATGTTTAATGGCTTGTGGCTTATCATGGTAGAGTAATTGTGGTATCGACAAAAATAAGTCGGGGGAGTAGATTTAGGTTATAAATGGAATTATTCCATTGAAAAAGAACTACATTATATGATGACATATGCTGGTACTGTGAAAATATTGCAAAATCTTCGGGTATCAAGTAATAATACTGTGAAGTACACCCAGAATGTTAATGTTCTATGTCTGGCATAATAATCACTTGGGGAAGAAATTTTTTTTCTTTTTTTTAGCTGGGGGATTTGTAAGGCTTGAACTCTGGGCCTGTGCACTGTTCCTGAGCTCTTCAACTCAAGGCTATCACCCTACCTATGAAGCCACAGTGCCATTTCCCATATTCTAGTGGTTAACTGTAGATGAGAGCCTCATTGACTTTCTAATGCCCAGGCTGGCTTTGAACCAAATCTTTAGATATCAGCCTGATATCTGAGTAGCTAGGATTACAGGTATAAGTCACTGCACCTGGCAAGAAATTTATTTCTTTTTGTTTTATACTACAAATTTACTGTAATGTTTTACTTTTTCAAAAAGACTGAGGATGACCTTTGTTCTGTATATAATGGGAAGAGGGGTAGGGAGCTGTGAGCAGAAGAACTGAGGAGCAATACTCAAGGTAGGACAATAGCCTTAAACTAAAGAGCTCACGGCCCAAGGTCCAAGCCCCATGACCTTCCCCACTACCCCACAAAAAGGGAAAAAAATTGGATATTGGAGATATTCTAAAAAATATATAGAAATAGTAGTTCAAAATGTAGAAAGAAATTCAATATTAACAGTCATGAGAAAAAATTACAATGAAATCATTACTTTAAATATGTTAATATAAATATAGTTTTAAACAAAAAGATCCACATACACACACACAAACACACACACACACATGCATACAAAAAAACAACTTTCAAAGTCTAACTATTACTGGGAAGGTAGTGAGAAGAAGTAGAACTTTGGAATAGTTCTGCAAGGAATATAAAACAATCAAAAATTGCTTGGAGAGTGCTAAAAAAATACTAAAAGTAGAATTACATAGAAATATGGTCCAACACTTCTATTTCTAGATTTGTACCTAACGGAAGAGAAAGCAGAGACTAGAACAAATATGTGGAGAATCCATTCACAACTATTAATAATAATCAAAAGATAGAAATATGCAAAACAATGCATTGAAAAGGAAGAACATTTTACTATATTTTGCAGATGAATCTTGATTACAGTAAACTAAAAATACAGCAGTCATAAAGGAAGAGCTAGGGTATGTTTTCCCTTCCAGAGCTTCCAAGGATCAACAAACCCTTAGAGCCAAAAAGCACGATGATTCCAGAGAATGGAGTAGAGAGGAACAGGAGCTGAATGTTTAATGATTATACATGGAAGATGAAAATTGCTCTAGATGGGTAGAATTAAGAGAGAACTGTACCCTAAACAATGGTTATGTAGCCACACAGGATGGGACACACCTATACTCCCTGATCTTGGGAAACTCAAGAAGGATTTCTAGACATCCCAGATGCATGGAACGATCTATCATAAAAACTAATGTGGAGGGGCTGGGAGTTTGGCATAGTTGTAGAGTGCTTGTATGAAGACGAAGGTTCAATTCCGCAGTACCACATACACAGAAAAAACCAGAAGTAGTGCTGTGGCTCAAGTAGAAGATCACTAGGCTTGAGGAAAGCTGAAGGACAGTGCTCAGACCGAGTTCCAGCCAAAGGGCTTGTTTAAAAAAAAACAGAAAGCTGAGCATGATGGGGTGGTGGCTCACTTCTATAATCCTAGCTACTCAGGAGGCTGAGAACTGAGGATCAAGGTTTAAAGCCATCCTGGCACAAAAAGACCTGAGACTCTTATCTCCAATTAACCTTTTGAAAATGGAAAGTGGGGCTTGGCTCCAGGGTAAGGTGGTAGCCTGGAGCTGAAGAGCTCAGGGATAGTGCCCAGGCTGAGTTCAAGATCTATGACCCAACAAAAAAAAACAAAAAACAAAAAATAATATGGAAAAATTTGGATTCTGTGAATTTTATCAGGCATATAAATGTCTTTTTTTGCTGTTGAAATAACAAATTGTTTGGAAACATTTTAAAAGTTTTTACCTAGAAATGTACACTACAAATGGAATTAATAACAAACACAAAATATGCAAAAGATACAAATTATCACAATATGGGTATCCTGCTTCTGTATCTTTTCACTGACTCCTGTTCAAATGAGTCACATATTCTGAATCATTTCTCCCTGTCGATTTATGCCACACATGTTAGCTTGTACTGAACTTCTTGGGAAATCAAAAGCAAATACAAAGCAAATCTGTGTTAGATTTTGTCAACAGTGATATTTCAAATATAAATCCCTACTCATTGCATTATTTAATATCACTGCCGGAATCTAACTTACACTGGCAGAATCTTCAATCTTTTGAGAATCTTCAAAAGGGTGTGTAAATATTTAGGATCGTTATGTCTTCCTGGAGGAAAGATCCCTTTAGTAGTATGTAGTAACCTTCTTTGTCTTTTCTTACTAATTTTAGTTTGAAGTCTATTGTATCTGATAAGAGGATGGCAACTCCAGCCTGTTTATGGGGGCAGTTAGCTTGATAGAGTTTATTCCAACCTCTCACTTTCAAAAGATGATTGTTTTTGGGTAAGATGTGTCTCTTTTTTTATTTTAATATATTTTTATTGTAATTAATAGAAGGGTTACATTATATTCACCAGATAGAAGGTGCATTACTTCACAGACATTGATACCCTTTCTCATGTCTTGGTCCCCAGTTCCCTCTCCCCACCCCCAACCCTCATCTTGTTTTACCCGCTTCCCTATCCTATTTCAAATAACCAAATATGCATATATACAATATATCAGACAATCAGGTGAAATACTGTAACAATATGAGTTAACCAAGAGACAGAAAAAGAGATGAGAGGTAACATAGTACATTAAATACAACCATCACTCATTATATGGCTTTTGTTTCTGTATCCTGGAGGTTCTTTCATTTAGCATCATATTATATGGCCTTATGTATCTAGGTTTTACTCTGTTATAAATCTCTGTTAGGTGAGCCCAAGGTTTCTACTGATAATGACAAATGAGGCAAACCATTGAGCCTGTGTTCCTTTGGGTCTGGCTTGCTTCACTTAATATGATTTTTTAAATGTCTTTCCATTTCTTTACAAATGGGGCAATGTCGTTCTTTCTGACAGCAGCATAGGATACCGTTGTGTATAAATACCACATCTTGTTGATCCACTCATCAACTGAGGGGCATCTGGACTGGTTCCATATGTTTGCTATGGTAAATAGTGCTGCAATGAATATTGTTGTGCTAGTGAATTTAGTATGTCCTTGTTTCTAGACAAGAGGGTAAATGCTGAGTAGTGGAATTTCTGGTTCATAGGGGAGCTCTATGTTTAGTCTTTTGAAGAATGCCATACTGTTTTTTCCATAGTGGTTGAAGGAGTTTGCACTCCCACCAACAGTGTAGTAGTGATCCCTTCTGGCCACATCCCCTCCAGCATCTGTTGTTATTAGAGTTCTTGATCCTGGCCATTCTAACTGGAGTGAGGTAGAATCTTAGAGTTGTTTTGATTTGCATTTCTTTTATGGCCAGACATGTTGAGCATTTCTTCATGTGTCTGTATGCCATGTAGGGTATTTATCTAGACATTTTCCTTATCTTTATAAAACATCTAGAATATTGGGTCTAACTGCAGAGATTAGGTATTTTGTTTTAACTTTTGATTCGGCCCAAATCTTGACTATTTAACTTAGATTTAGAAGCCAAATATAATGTTTTATATCATTGCCTTATTCAAATTAAAAAATAAAGAAAACAAAAACCTTCTGTGCTGGAGATGTGCTACAGATTGAACCTAGGGCCTTTCATAAGTGAGTACATGCTGTACCTTGGAGATACATTCCTATCCTTATATTATTTTCTTTCTGATATGTAAGTCCAGCTGCTAATGCTGAATGGATCAGAAACAAGCAGCAATTCAACTGGAATTTGCAAGTTCATCCTGGAATTCAGAGGGGAATGGAGACCCCTGGCTGAAGTTTTTGTCCTTTTCTTTTTCTTTTTTTCCATAATTCTTTTTTTTCAGATTTTTTTTATTGTAATTAGTAAAAGGGTTACATGATATTTGCCAGATAGAAGGTGCATTAATTCACATACATTGATACCCTTTCACACGTCTTGGTACCTGTTTCCCTCCCCCCCCACACCCCCCTCCCGTCTTGGTTTTCCCCCCTTCCCTATCAAATTTCAAATATCCAAATACAAATAAATTCAATATATCAGATAACAAAGTGAGATACTATACCAATATGAGATAACCAAGGGACAGTAAAGGAGATGAGAGACAACAAAGTACATTAAGGACAACAATCATTCATTATATGGCTTTTGTTTCACTATCCTGGAGGTCCTTTCAATTAGCTTCACATTATATGTCCTTATGTATCAAGATTTTGCTCAATTGCAAATCTCTGCTAGTAGAGCCCAAGGTTTCTACTGATTATGACGAATGAGGGAAACCATTGAGCCTACGTTCCTTTGAGTCTGGCTTGCTTCACTTAATATGATTTTTCCTAAGTCTTTCCATTTCCTAACAAATGGGGCGATGTCATTCTTTCTGACAGCAGCATAGAATTCCATTGTGTACAAATACCACAACTTGTTGATCCACTCATCAACTGAGGGACATCTGGGTTGGTTCCATATCTTTGCTATGGTGAATAGTGCTGCAATGAACATTGTTGTGCTAGTGGGTTTAGTATGCCCTTGTTTCTGCGTGGTTGGGTATATGCCAAGTAGTGGAATTGCTGGGTCATAGGGGAGTCCTATGTTTAGCCTTTTGAGGCACTGCCACACTGCTTTCCATAGTGGTTGAACGAGTTTGCACTCCCACCAACAGTGTAGTAGTGATCCCTCCTGGCCACATCCCCTCCAGCATCTGTTGTCATTCATTTTCCTGATCCTGGCCATTCTACTTGGAGTGAGGTGGAATCTTAGAGTTGTTTTGATTTGCATTTCTTTTATGACCAGAGATGTGCAGCATTTCTTCATGTGTCTATAGGCCATTTTTGTTTCTTCTTCAGAGAAGACTCTCTTTAAGTCTTTGGCCCATTTTTTAATGGGATGGTTGTTACTTTGGAGGTTAGTTTTGAAGTGATTCAATGTTTTGAGTTGTTGATATATTTTAGATATGAGGCCTTTGTCCGTTGTTTGGTTGGTGAAGATCTTCTCCCACTCTGTAGGCTTCCTGCTTAGTTTACTAGCTATGTCCTTTGCCATACAAAAGCTCTGCAGTTTAATGCAGTCCCACTTATCCAGCCCTTCTCTGATTTGTTGTGATTCTTGGTCCTTATTAAGAAAGTTTCGACCTGTGCCAAGGAGGCCTAGTGTATCTCCTATTCCTTCCTGTAGAGTTTTCAGTGTGTCAGCTCTTACCTCCAGGTCTTTGATCCATTTGGAGTTAATTCTAGTGCAAGGTGACAAAGAAGGATCCAGCTTTAGTTTTCTGCAGGTGCTTAACCAGTTCTGCCAGCACAACTTGTTGAAGAGGCTGTCTTTCTTCCATTCTATTTTTTTTGGCTCCCTTGTCAAAGATTAGGTGGCCATAGGTCTGTGGTTTAATATCTGGGACCTCAGTTCTATCCCATTGGTCTTCAGGCCTGTTCTTGTGCCAGTACCAAGCTGTTTTGAGAATTATAGCTCTGTAATAGAGTCTAAAGTTTGGAATTGAAATACCTCCAGTGCTGTTCTTTCTGCTAAGAAGTGTTTTTGCTTACGGGGTCTTTTATTATTCCATATGAAATTTTGGATTGACTTTTCTATTTCTTTAAAGAATGACATTGGGTTGTTGATGGGTATTGCATTGAATTTGTAGATAGCTCTTGGCAAGATTGTCATTTTCACAATGTTGATTCTTCCAATCCAGGAGAATGGGAGGTTTTTCCATTTCCTTATTTCTGCTTTAAATTCCTTTTTTAGAGTTATAGTTTTCGTCCAAAAGGTCCTTTACATTATTAGTTAAGCTAATTCCTAGGTACTTTATTTTCTTTGAGGCTATTGTGAAAGGAGTTTCTTTCCTGATTATTGCCTCGTTCCTCTCACTGTTGGCGTAAAGGAAGGCAGTTGATTTGTGAGGTTGATTTTATGGCCTGCTACTCTTCCAAAGCTTTGAATCAGCTCAAGGAGCTTGGGAGTAGAGTCTATAGGATTCTTTAAATACAGAATCATGTCATCTGCAAAGAGGGATAGTTTTATTTCCTCTTTCCCTACTTGGATCCCCTTTATGCTTGCTTCTTGCCTTATTGCACTGCCTAGGAATTCTAGTACAATGTTAAAGAGTGGTGGAGAGAGTGGGCATCCTTGTCTCGTTCCTGGCTTTAGATTTTCACCATTAAGTGTAATACTAGCAGTAGATTTCTCATACACAGCCTTTATTACATTGAGGAATGTTCCATGGATTCCTATTTTCTCCAGAGCTTTTAACATAAAGGGGTGTTGGATCTTGTCAAATGCCTTTTCCGCGTGTATTTAGATAATCATGTGATTTTTGGTCCTTGCTCCTGTTGAAGTGTTGAATTATATTAATTGATTTGCGTATGTTGAACCAGCTTTGCCTCCCTGTGATGAATCCAGTTTGATCATAGTGTATAATTTTTTGATGAGTTGTTGTAGACGGTTGGCCAGTATTTTGTTGAGAAGTTTTCCATCGATGTTCATCAAAAAATGGGTCTATAGTTCTCTTTCTTTGATGAATTTCTGTCTGGTTTGGGAATGAGGGTTATACTGGCTTCATAGAATGAGTTTGGTAAGGAATCTTCATGTTCAATTTCGTTGAAGAGCTTGAGGAGTGTTGGTGTGAGCTCTGCTTTGAAGACCTTATAGAATTCAGCTGTGAATCCATCTGGCCCTGGGCTTTTCTTAGGTGGAAGTTCTCTAATTGGCATTTCTATTTCAGAGCTTGCAATAGGGCTGTTGAGTTGGCTTAGTTTTTCTTGGTTCTGTGTGGTTATATTAATATTGGCTAGGAATTCATCCATTTCTTCTAGGTTCTCAAATTTGTTGGCATAAAGGTTTTAGAAGTATACCCTCATGATATTCTGGATCTTGGTAATTTCTGTCGTGATATTACCATTTTCATCTGCGATTTTGTTTATTTCGATATGCTCTCTTCTTTTTTTGGTAAGATTTGCTAAGGGCTTGTCAATTTTGTTAATTCTTTCAAAGAACCAACTCCTTGTTTTGTTGATTCTTTCTATAGGTTTTTTATTCCAAATCATTTAATTCTGCTTTGATTTTAATTATTTGCTTTCTTCTACTGGGATTATGGTTGGTTTGTTGCTCTTTTTCCAGGAGCTTAAGGTGAGACATTAACTTGTTGGTTTGCAATTTTTCCAACTTGTTGTTGTAGGCACTCAGCGCTATAAATTTTCCTCTGAGTACTGCCTTTGCTGTGTCCCTAAGGAGTTGATATTTGTGTGCTCCTTAATGTTAAATTTCATAAACTGTTGGATTTCTGTTCTGATCTCTTCAATTACCCATTGGTGATTCAACAATGTGTTGTTTAGGCTCCATGGGTTACAGGGTTTTCGTTGATGGAGATGTGTGTTCAGTTCCAGTTTGATGCCTTTGTGGTCTGAGAGTCTGCATGGAGTAATTCCAGTGTTTCTGAATCTGTCCAGGTTTGTTTTATGGCCTAAGATGTGATCTATTTTGGAAAATGTTCCATGTGCTGCTGAGAAAAACGTATATTGTGTTGTTACTGGGTGGAATATTCTGCAGATGTCTGTTAGATCTAATTGGTCTATGTAGTTGTTCAGTTCTAATGTTTCTCTGTCGAGTTTTTGCCTTGTTGATCTGTCCGTAGGTGAGAGTGGTGTGTTAAAGTCACTGTATTTCGATCTATGTATGGTTTCAGTGTAAGTAAAGTTTGCTTGATGAAGTTTGGAGCTCCGGGATTGGGTGTGTAAATATTTAGGATCGTTATGTCTTCCTGGAGGAAAGATCCCTTTAGTAGTATGTAGTAACCTTCTTTGTCTTTTCTTACTAATTTTAGTTTGAAGT
The DNA here is from genome assembly GCF_031878675.1 of Megascapheus bottae. NCBI lineage: Eukaryota > Metazoa > Chordata > Mammalia > Rodentia > Geomyidae > Megascapheus > Megascapheus bottae. The sequence goes on from NW_028327735.1 coordinate 497,211, forward strand.
CTATTGTATCTGATATGAGGATGGCAAATCCAGCCTGTTTATGGGGGCCGTTAGCTTGATAGAGTTTATTCCAACCTCTCACTTTCAAAAGATGCTTGTTTTTTTGGGTAAGATGTGTGTCTTGAAGACAGCAGAACGATGGCTCTTGCTTGTGATCCAACTAGACAGCCTATGCCGTTTAACTGGAGAGTTGAGTCCATTGATATTGAGAGTTAGGATTGAGAGATATTTATTAGTTCCTACCATTTTTAAAAGCTTTTAGTAGGGTCTGTGTCTTTACAGTTCTTGTAGTACTTAGAAGGTATGCTGTTTAGGTGCCATTTCTTTCCCTATATTGCATTTATTTTGGTTTTCTATGTACAGAACATCTTTCACAATTCTCTCTAGTGTTGGTTTGTTGCGACATATTGTTGCAGCTTTTCCCTGGAATGGAATGTTTTTATTGTTCCCTCAGTTATGAATGAGAACTTAGCTGGCTACAGTATTCTTGGTTGGTAGTTATTTGACTTAAGGGCATGACATATATGCTTCCAGTCACTTCTTGCTTGCATGGTCTCTGCAGAGTAATCTGGGGTTATTCTGATTGGTTTTCCTTTATAGGTTACTGATCCCTTTTCCCTGGCTCCCTTTAGGATCATTTTTTTGATTTCTACTGATCCAGTTTGGATTACAATGTGGCGATGAGATGTTCTTTTCTGGTCAGGTCTCTTTGTGGTTCTAAAAGCTTCTTCTATCTGGATGGGTCTGCCCTTCTGGATGTTTCAGAAATTCTCTGAAATGATTCCCTGAAGTATATTTCCAATACCATTGACCTCTTTTTCCAGACCCTCCTCAATACCAATTAGCCTTAAATTTGGCTTCCTAATTGTATCTTGGACCTCCTGAAGCGCTCTCTCATTTTTCCTAGATTTGGATTGACTCATTTTCTGTTCTTTCTCTATAATAAGTAAATTATCTTCAGCCCCGGAAATTCTCTCCTCTGCATTGTCTAACCTGCTATCAAAGCTATGTACTTTATTTTTCATCTCCCTTGCTACTAATTGCTCATTTTTGATGCCTTGCATCTCTTCTTTGAGATCATGTATGGATTTCTTTAGCTCCTTGATTTCCATTTGGGTGGTTAGCCCAGTAGCTTTATTTTCTTTGAACATTTGCTGGAGTTCGGTCACCTTTTTATTTGTGGATTCTATGAATTCATACATCTTTCTTTGAACAGCCTTTATTATGGCTTCCTTTATGGCTTCTTCTTTTTCACTTATCACCTTGTTTATGGTTTCCTCTTGTTCAGCTATGGCTTCCTCCCTTATCTCTTTCTTTATATTTTCACATTTTTCATTAATGATGTTTATCAATTGCATTTGTACAGCACTTGGAAGACTCTCCTCTAGGTTTGCCAGTGACTGTTCCAGTGGCTGTTTACATTGGGTGGGGGAGGTGGGAGGTGTTGTTTCTTGATTTGACATTTTTCTTGAGTTTCTTGTTCTCCCCATTTGAAAATGGGAGCAAGATTAATACTAAACACAATTATAGTTTTTCAGATATAACCAAACTAGACCTCTGTAGCTGGCAGACTCTAGATGTTCACAAGTTTTGATTGGTGTTATCACTCTTTCTTTTTGTGCAGTTAACGACTAGTCTAATTATTCACTGATAAGCGATTTATATCCAAAACAATAAGCCTCTCAATCCAATCTCTATTGTCTTTAAGTCCCTCTGAGCCTAGAGAATAATTAAACATGTAGATATACAATGTTGCTCAACATCCATCAAGTGTACATAAAGTGTAGATCCATGCAGTATAAGGGTTGAAAGAGGAGCAGAGGTCCAGAGATAGAAAAATAGAATGAGAGTGGTCAGGGGGTATGTAGGTAGAGTATTTGAGTACAAAGTTTGGAAAGTATTAGAATAAAACTTATGTGTTGCTGCGCAACTAGCTCTTAGCCCAACCAGGGGCCTCACAGTGGACCATAGGATGGATCTGCGAGCTTTCGTCTGAGCGCGGTTGGCGGACGTTTTCCTGTGCTGCTTCCAGGGGCGGCCCCAAGCCAAGGGTCTGAGGATTGAGAGTTTTAGGAGCTCTAAGCAGGACCAGCAGGAGGCCCCTCTGTTCCCAAGAGCGGGGCCCAGCTGGGGACTTGGGCTCCAAGGGCAGAGCTGCGCCTTTTTGGTTCTCAGAAGGGGAGCTTGGCTGCTGGTCGGCCCTTCAGATTCCTGCTGTATTTCCACTGCTTTGTCAGAGTCTGTGACTGTGGGGGGGCCCCTCGGTGGTGTCTTGCTCAGGATTCCCAGCTGGAGGATGCCCCGCTCGAGAATTGAGGGGGGGCAGATGCTGTCTCCTATTTACCCACACCCCCTACCCTCTGTTGTAAGGCAGTGTCCCAAAGCCCTCCACTCTCCAGATCCAGTGGCCTGGGTGAGGAGCCTGGTGGGCGGGTGGGAGCTGGGACAGCTCCGCCTCACCTGGTGGGGTGCTGAGTCTTAGGGTCCGCCCGCTTGTCAGTCTCCAGTCAGAGGGCTGGGGGTTGAGCCCGTTGGGCGGGTGGGAGTTGGTACAGCCCTGCCTCCCTTGGTGGCGTGCTGGGTCTTATTGGTAGCCCGCCTGTCAATCTCCAGTCAATGGCCTGAGGGAGGGGGCTGTTGAGGGGAGGGACAGGATTCTAAATTCCTTGCCCCCCTCCTCCCGCCAGTCTTTCTTGGGCGGGTGTTGGGGTCTGAGTTAAGTTCTATTGCTTGGCACCCGCTCCACTTTCCCGATGTGTTTGGGGATGCGCTATATTATTCACGCCTGTGCGTCTGTCTGCCGGTGCTGCATGGTGATGGGTAGCCTTTCACTCTCTTTGGGTCTCCGCCGCCGCCTGTGTTCTGCGTCTGGGCTCCGCTGCTTGCTGTTCTGGTTCCGCGTCTGGGTTCTGCAGCTTCCTCCTTTCGCTGGCGCGGTTCTGTGCTGGTTTCTGCAGCCATTGGGTTCCCAGCCTGGTGTCCTCCACTGCCCCCGCTTTTCGTGGATTAGAGCCGGTGCCGGCCCCCGCTTTCCCCGCGTGGATCCGGTGCCAGCTCAAGCCGCTTTTCGCAGCTTGGTCTGGCCCGGCTTTCCGCGACTTTGGGCAAGAGGTGATGGAAGGGTCCTTGCGTTCCGAATTCTTTGAGAAAGTTGGATGTAAGCTTTAGCTGGATTTCTTTTCCAGTTTGAGTCCTTCTCCGTTGCTTTTTGAGTTTGTTGTTGTGGATTTCTTTAGATAGTTGGCTCGTGGGACCCCCTGGTTCTCTCTTTTTGTCAGAGAAAGCTAGGCAGCGTCCCTATTGTCTCGGCGCCATCTTCCTTCCTCAAGATGTGTCTCTTGAAGACAGCAGAACGATGGCTCTTGCTTTTTGATCCAACTAGACAGCCTATGCCATTTAATTGGAGAGTTAAGTCCATTGATATTGAGAGTTAGGATTGAGAGATATTTATTAGTTCCTAACATTTTTAAAAGCTTTTAGTAGGGCCTGTGTCTTGACAGTTCTTGTGGTCCTTAGATGGTATGCTGTTTAGGTGCCATTTCTTTCCCTACATTGCATTTATTTTGGTTTTCTATGTATAGAGCATCTTTGAAATTCTCTGTAGTGTTGGTTTTGTTTCGACATATTGTTGCAGATTTTCCCTGGAATGGAATGTGTTTATTGTTTCCTCAGTTATGAATGAGAGCTTAGCTGGCTACAGTATTCTTGGTTTGATTTAAGGGCATGACATATATGTTTCCAGTCACTTCGTGCTTGCATGGTCTCTGCTGAGAAATCTGGGGTTACTCTGATTGGTTTGCCTTTATAGGTTGCTGATCCCTTTTCCCTGGCTTCCTTTAGGAGGTACAAGAGGATTAACGTAGGAGTGTAAGAATATTGTAGTAATGAAGAAAAGGTATAGCATAAGGATAACTGACCTAAGTTGGTAAGTAGGTAGCTTATTTGAGTACAAAGTTTGGAAACAAGTAGAATAAAACTTATGTGTTGCTGCATGACTAGCTCTTATCCCAACCAGTGGCCTCACAGTGGACCATGGGATGGATCTGTTTTTCTTGTCTACGTTGAGGGAAAGGGGTATTTCACAAGATGCAGAAGCGAAGATTTCAGAAGCAAATGCTGTGAGTGAATTAGCTCGTAAGAAGCATTTTTATTTTCTTTTATCTTTGTGCCAGTCTTGGGGCTTGAATTCAGGTCTGAGCACTGTCCTCGGGTTTTCTCAAGTCTAGCCATCTGCCACTTGAGCCACAGTGCCACATCTAGGTTTTCTATCTATGTGATACTGAGCAATCAAACCCAGATCTTCATGGATGCTAGGCAAGCACTCTACCACTATGCCAAACACTCAACCCTGACATAGCAATTATAAAGTCATCATAATCATATCAAAATATCCTTTCTCCTACAAAGAATGAACACTTATCTATGTGTGTAATGCTTTTTTTAAAATTTCACTAATTCTTCTGTGTTTTTACGTCTTGCAATTTTTACACATGACAGCAAAGCTAATCATCAGGAAAAAATTGATTAGGATACAGAAAACTAATAATATCCTAGTAGATTGACGTCAAAAATATGTGCAAGATGCCCTGTGTGTTTGACTAGTGGTAGAGTCCTTGGCTACCACGCAAAAAGACTCAGGTTTGATTCCTCATTACCACATACATAGAAAACGCTGCAAGTGGTGCTGTGGCTCGGTGGGACAGCTAAAGCCTAAAGAAAGCCCAGGAACAATGTTCACAATCTAAGGTCAAGTCCCAAGACTAGCAAAAACAAAAAAAAAATTCGGCAAGGGGCAAAATGCCGGCAGAGAACGCACTGTGAAGCAAATGTCTTGTAAAGGAGGAGGGCAATATTGACCCTTAAGTTTGGATCTTACCTAAGAAAGGCTCCTTCAGCCTGAGACCAGACTGGTATTTGGGCCTAGTGGAAGACATTGGGATTGGACAAATAAGATGTGCTGTTTACTACATCCACATGTATATTGTGAGATTGGAGGAGAGATTCAGCCTCCAGTATGTCTTTGGTGAGGTCTTCTGTGAGCAAGGATCTTTGGTCATTGGGCCCTGAAAGGTGACCCTGCCTCCCTCACAATGGAACAGAATATGGAACCCTGGTATCCAAGCCACTGTAACTAACAACCAAATCAAGCCAGCTCACTTGGCCTGTGGCTCAGGAGGAAGAAAGATGTTGCTGTGCTGTTGCCAAAGCTCAGGATACTCGAGTCTCAGGCATGGAAGTTGTGGATGTCTTACTTGAAGATGTACATGCTAGATCATTGCCAAGCCACAAATCCAGTATAACAGGTCTTTCTCTAAGAAGAAGGCCAGGAAAATCCAGGGCAACCAGATGAGGTATATTTCTAAGAATAAATGTATTTGACCCCATCATCCTCCCATCACACTACAACTTTCTTTTTTTTAATTTTTTTATTGTTCCCTCAGTTATGAATGAGAACTTAGCTGGCTACAGTATTCTTGGTTGGTAGTTATTTGATTTAAGGGCATGACATATATGCTTCCAGTCACTTCGTCCTTGCATGTTCTCTGCTGAGAAATCTGGGGTTATTCTGATTGGTTTGCCTTTATAGGTTACTGATCACTTTTCCCTGGCTGCCTTTAGGATCTTTCTTTTCATTTCTATTGATCCAGTTCGGATCACAATGTGGCGGTGGGATGTTCTTTTCTGGTCAGGTCTGTTTGGGGTTCTAAAAGCTTCTCGTATCTGGATGGGCCTGCACTTCTGGATATTTGGGAAATTCTCTGAGATGATTCCCTGAAGTATATTTCCAATACCATTGACCTCTTTCTCCACGCCCTCTTCAATACCAACTAGCCTTAAATTAGGCTTCCTAATTGTATCTTGGACTTCCTGAAGCGCTCTCTCATATTTCCTAGATTTGGATTGACTCATTTTCTGTTCTTTCTCTATAATAACTAAATTATCTTCAGCCACGGAAATTCTCTCCTCTGCATTGTTTAACCTGCTATCAAAGCTATCTACTTTATTTTTCGTCTCCCTTGCTTCTAATTGCTCACTTTTGATGCCTTGCATCTCTTGTTTTAGATCATGTATGGATTTCTTTATCTCCTTGATTTCCTTTTGGGTGGTTAGCTCAGTAGCTTTATTTTCTTTGGACATTTGCTGGAGTTTGGTCACGTTTTTATTTGTGGATTCTATGACTTCATCCATCTTTCTTTGAAAAACCTTTATTATGGCCTCCTTTATGACTTCTTCTTTTTCTCTTATCACCTTGTTTATGGCTTCCTCCATTATCTCTTTCTTTATATTTTCACATTTTCCATTAATGATGTTTATCAATTGCATTTGTGTAGCACTTGTAAGACTCTCCTCTAGGTTTGCCAGTGACTGTTCCATTGTCTGTTTACATTGGGTGGGGGATATTGCTTCTTGATTTGATATTTTTTTGAGTTTCTTGTTCTGCACATTTGAAAATGGGAGCAAGATTACTAGTAAATACGATTATAGTTTTTCAGATATAACCAACCTAGACCTCTGTAGCTGGCAGACACTAGATGTTCACAAGTTTTGATTGGTATTATCACTCTTTCTTTTTGTGCACTTACAGACCAGTCTAATACAGCCACTGATAAGCGATTTATACCCAAAACAATAAGCCTCTCAATCCAATCTCTATTGTCTTTAAGGCCCTCTGAGCCTAGAGAATAATTAACCACCTACATATAGAATATTGCTCAACAGCCATCAAGTGTAGATCCGTGCAGTATAAGGGTTGAAAGACCAGCAGAGGTCCAGAAATAGAAACACAGAATGAGAGAGGTCAGGGGAGGTACAAGAGGAATAACGTAGGAGTGTAAGAATATTGTAGTAATGAAGAAAACGTATAGCATAAGGATAACTGACCTAAGTTGGTAAGTAGGTAGCTTATTTGAGTACAAAATTTGGAAAGTAGTAGAAAAAACTTATGTGTTGCTGCACGACTAGCTCTTAGCCCAACCAGTGGCCTCACAATGGACCATGGGATGGATCTGTTTTTCTTGTCTACGTTGAGGGAAAGGGGTATTTCACAAGATGCAGAAGCGAAGATTTCAGAAGCCAATGCTGTGAGTGAATTAGCTCGTAAAAAGCATTTTTATTTTCTTTTATCTTTCTGCCAGTCTTGGGGCAGGGATTCAGGGCCTGAGCACTGTCCTCGGGTTGTCTCAAGTCTAGCCATCTGCCACTTGAGCCACAGTACCACATCTAGATTTTCTATCTATGTGATACTGAGCAATCAACCCAGATCTTCATGGATGCTAGGCAAGCACTCTACCGCTATGCCAAACTCTCAACCCTGACATAGTAATTATAAAGTCATCATCATCATATCAAAATATCCTTTCTCCTACCAAGAATGAACACTTATCTATGTGTGTAATACTTTTTTTTAAATTTCACTAATTCTTCTGTGTTTTTCCCTCTTGCATTTTTTACACATGATAGCAAAGCTAATCATCAGGAAAAAATTATTAGGATGCAGAAACCTAATAATATCCTAGTAGATTGACTTCAAAAATATGGGCAAGATGCCCTGTATGTTTGACCTAGTGGTAGAGTCCTTGGCTACCACGCAAAAAGACTCAGGTTTGATTCCTCATTACCACATACATAGAAAACGCTACAAGTGGTGCTGTGGCTCGGTGAGACAGCTAAAGCCTAAAGAAAGCCCAAGAACAATGTTCACACTCTGAGGTCAAGTCGCAAGACTAGCAAAAACAAAAAATAATTCGACAAGGAGCAAAATGCCGGCAGAGAAGGCACTGTGAAGCAAATGTGTTGTAAAGGAGGAGGGCAATATTGACCCTTAAGTTTGGATCTTACCTAAGATAGGCTCCTTGAGCCTGAGACCAGACTGGTAGTTGGGCCTAGTGAAGACATTGGGATTGGACAAATAAGGTGTGCTGTTTACTACATCCACATGTATATTGTGAGATTGCAGGAGAGATTCAGCCTCCAGTATGTCTTTGGTGAGGTCTTCTGTGAGCAAGGATTTTTGGTCATTGGGCCCTGAAAGGTGACCCTGCCTCCCTCACAATGGAACAGAATATGGAACCCTGGTAACCAAGCCACTGTAACTAACAACCAAATCAAGCCAGCTCACTTGGCCTGTGGCTCAGGAGGAAGAAAGATGTTGCTGTGCTGTTGCCCAAGGTCAGGAAACTCGAGTCTCAGGCATGGAAGTTGTGGATGTCTTACTCGAAGATGTACATGCTAGATCATTGCCAAGCCACAAATCCAGTATAACAGGTCTTTCTCTAAGAAGAAGGCCAGGAAAATCCAGGGCAACCTGATGAGGTATATTTCTAAGAAGAAATGTATTTGACCCCATCATCCTCCCCACACACTACAACTTTCTTTTTGAAAAATTGTTTTTTATTGTAATTAGTAAAAGGGTTACATGATATTTGCCAGATAGAAGGTGCATTAATTCACATACATTGATACCCTTTCACATGTCTTGGTACCCATTTCCCTCCAACCCCACACCCCGCAGCCGTCTTGGTTTTCCCCCCTTCCCTATCAAATTTCAAATATCCAAATACAAATAAATTCAATATATCAGATAACAAAGTGAGATACTATACCAATATGGGATAACCAAGGGACAGCAAAGGAGATGAGAGACAACATAGTACATTAAGGACAACAATCATTCATTATATGGCTTTTGTTTCAATATCCTGGAGGTCCTTTCAATTAGCTTCACATTATATGGTCTTATATATGGTCTTTTGCTCTATTGCAAATCTCTGCTAGTATAGCCCAAGGTTTCTACTGATTATGACGAATGAGGGAAACCATTGAGCCTAAGTTCCTTTGAGTCTGTCTTACTTTACTTAATATGATTTGTTCTGAGTCTTTCCGTTTCCTAACCAATGGGGCGATATCATTCTTTCTGACAGCAGCATAGAATTCCAATGTGTACAAATACCACAACTTGTTGATCCACTCATCAATTGAGGGACATCTGGGTTGGTTCCATATCTTTGCTATGGTGAATAGTACTGCAATGTACATTGTTGTGCTAGTGGGTTTAGTATGCCCTTGTTTCTGGATTGTTGGGTAAATGCCAAGAAGTGGAATTGCTGGATCATAGGGGCGCTCTATGTTTAGCCTTTTGAGGCACTGCCACACTGCTTTCCATAGTGGTTGAACGAGTTTGCACTCCCACCAACAGTGTAGTAGTGATCACTCCTGGCCACATCCCCTCCAGCATCTGTTGTCATTCGTTTTCCTGATCCTGGCCATTCTAACTGGAGTGAGGTGGAATCTTAGAGTTGTTTTGATTTGCATTTCTTTTATGACCAGAGATGTGGAGCATTGCTTCATGTGTCTATAGGCCATTTTTGTTTCTTCTTCAGAGAAGACTCTCTTTAAGTCTTTGGCCCATTTTTAATGGGATGGGTGTTACTTTGGAGGTTAGTTTTGAAGTGATTCAATTTTTTGAGTTGTTGATATATTTTAGATATGAGGCCTTTGTCCGTTGTTTGGTTGGTGAAGATCTTCTCCCACTCTGTAAGCCTCCTGGTTAGTTTACTAGCTATAACCGTGGCATACAAAAGCTCTGCAGTTTAATGCAGTCCCACTTATCCAGCCTTTCTCTGATTTGTTGTGATTCTTGGTCCTTATTAAGAAAGTTTCGACCTGTGCCAAGGAGGCCTAGTGTATCTCCTATTGCTTCCTGTAAACTTTTCAGTGCGTCAGCTTTTACCTCCAGGTCTTTGATCCATTTGGAGTTAATTCTAGTGCAAGGTGACAAAGAAGGATCCAACCTTATTTTTCTGCAGGTGCTTAACCAGTTCTGCCAGCACAACTTGTTGAAGAGGCTATCTTTCTTCCATTCTATTTTTTTGGCTCCCTTGTCAAAGATTAGGTGGCCATAGGTCTGTGGTTTAATATCTGGGTCCGCAGTTCTATTCCTTTGGACTTCAGGCCTGTTCTTGTGCCAGTACCAAGCTGTTTTGAGAATTATAGCTCTGTAATTGAGCCTAAAGTTTGGAATTGAAATACCTCCAGCGCTGTTCTTTCTGCTAAGAAGTGTTTTTGCTATACGGGGTCTTTTATTAATCCATATGAAATTTTGAATTGCCTCTTCTATTTCTTTAAAGAATGACATTGGGATGTTGATGGGTATTGCAGGAGCATGGGAGTTTTTTCCATTTCCTTAGTTCTGCTTTAATTTCCTTTTTTAGGGTTTTAAAGTTTTCATCGAAACGGTCCTTTACATTCTTAGTTAAGCTAATTCCTAGGTACTTTATTTTGTTTGAGGTTATTGTGAAAGGAGTTTCTTTCCTGATTATTGCCTCGTTCCTCTCACTGTTGGCGTAAAGGAAGGCAGTTGATTTGTGAGGGTTGATTTTATGGCCTGCTACCCTTCCAAAGCTTTGAATCAGCTCAAGGAGCTTGGAAGTAGAGTCTATAGGATCCTTTAAATACAGAATCATGTCATCTGCCAAGAGGGATAGTTTTATTTCCTCTTTCCCTACTTGGATCCCCTTTATGCTTGCTTCTTGCCTTATTTCACTGCCTAGGAATTCTAGTACTATGTTAAAAAGGAGTGGAGAGAGTGGGCATCCTGAATGCTACCCCTTAGCACTTTTATGCAAAGCTTAGGCCTGTGGCATTTTAAGCACAATCCAACACCCTCTTTTTTGATGTTAATTAGAGGTAAAAATCTTATGGAATTTATTGCATGGCTGATTTTGAACTGGAATCTTCAGGTCTCAGCTTATCTTGAGTAGCTAGGATTACACTACTTTTACAACCTGTATGCTTATACAAATCGCTTCTGGTCCAAACACTCATTGTTCAATTTACCTAACAAGGTGTGAGGAAAGATGATTGACTGTAATTTACTAGATGGGCTTCTAGTGAGTATATATTTCCACTTCCACTCTGAAGCCAGGGAAATGTTTCTGGTACATGTTTCAACTATCTCCCAAAGAGGAAATAATGTGTGAGTACGTTTGCTAGTATTTCAGATAGGAGATGGACTTTGGTGTTTGGAACCTGTTGGGCAGAGTGTATCATCTGGGCTGTGATAACAGAGATGATGTTTCAGACAGGAATATTTTCATCCCAGACAGACTTAATCCAGATCCTTGGATTTCAGGCCTTGAGTAGATAGAATTACAAGTGTGAGCTTCCACCACCACCTGGTTCATTTTGGAAACCTTAATTGCTTCTCATTTGTTCCTTTCCTTTTTTGGAAGATTGATCTAAGCTGGCTGATTCTGCATCACAATTAAGTGATTGACCTCAGGAATTGCAAATATTGGTTTCATCAGCATGGAATGAATGAAGTTGATCTAAACCCAATAGTATTTTACTTCTGATAAATAGGGAACTTACCTATATCATTTTTCCTTGCCTTTCCTTTCCCAAAGCAAGCAACATGTTTCTTAAAAACTATACTTCATGAGAATATTATAATTAGAAGCTATGTTCTGCACACTTCAGAATAGTCCTTGCATTTATAAACTTATATTACAATATTAGGTAGAAGAATGGTGACTGTTGGTTTCATAACTATTTCATATGCTTTACTCTTTAAGGCTCATTAACTGAAGAAGGGATTAAATACATTTAGATAATAGTAGAACATAGCTGCTGCTGATTTGATGTGTGTGCAGATGATACACAGATTTATTAGGATTACTCAAAAGTTTTCTTCAAATTTTCAGTAGTAGACTGCTATGCTAACTGGAAGGTGATAGTAATGATGCTGAAATTCTATGAATCAGCTATGAAGCAGAATTTCAGGGGAGAGTATTTGCTAGGGACTTAATTTCTAAGACGCATATCAAGAATATTGAACTATAACACCAAATGATGGAGGACTCAGCGTCACATTTTGTTTGTTTTATGCAAGTCCTGGGACTTGAACCCAGGGCCTGGGAACTGTCCTTAAATGTTTTTTTTTGCTTCAGGCTAATGTTCTACCACTTGATCCACAGCTCCACTTCCAGATATTTGGTAATGAACTGTAAATCAGAATATCATGCAATTTGTTTGGGCTGGATTCAAACCTGATTCTGTGTAGATAGGGTTCCAAGTGTGAGTGCACAGAGCCTGGCTAGTATCATTCATCATTCAAGTCATGGGACTGCAATTCTGCACGTGGGTCTTGTCACTGAGCTTTTCAGGTCAAGACTACTGCCCTATCCCTTGAGCCATAGGGCCACTTCTGGGTTTCTGGTGGTTAATTGAAGATAAGAGTCACATGGACTTCAGTGCCCAGGCTGACTTTGAACTGCTATCCTTGGATCCCAGCCCCTTGAGTAGCTACATTTACAAGTGTGAGCCACCATACCGGGCTAAATTATTTTTTTAAGTTAATTTTTTGTTAAGTCAATATATAGTTGGCATACGGTTACAGAAGTAATAAACACATTTCTTAAGAAAATTGTTATCCCCTCCCTCATTTTTCTCTGTTTTCCTACCCTCAGCCCCCTCTCCACCCAGATTGTTCAGTTCATTTCCGTTTAGTGTCTTCCAAGTATCACTATTCAATTGGTTCACCCTTTTTCCTTTGTTTTTTTTTTACCATTTTATTATACCCTCTCCATTCCCCAAATCACATAAACCTATTTACAAGACACAGGGTACCCAAATTCAACACAGTGACTACAGAGAATAAAACTAAAGGGAAAAAGAAGAAAAGAGGTAAAAAGCAAAGAAAATGAAAGAACATCATACAGTACCTTAGAAGCAATAACACTGAAAAAAACAAAACATAAAACCTTGGGCTGAAAATGTAGCTTGCCTAGCATGTATGAAACCCTGGATTCCATTCCTCAGCACCACATAAACAAAAACTGGAAATGCCACTGTGACTCAGCTGGTAGATTTCTAACGTTCAGCACAGAGTGTCTCCAAGTGACAAAAATCTGTCACATTTAAGTCAGGCTTCAAAACTTTGCTAGGAACCAGTTACGTGATTTGGAAGAAAGTCCAATTTTCAAAAAATCACTAGCCAGGCGCTGGAGGGTCATAATTGTCATTCTACTAGCCAGGGAGAAGGTGATTCAAAGCCTTTGCAAGCAAAAAAACGAAAACAAAAAAAAACTGTAAGATTCTTCTCTCCACTTATCCACCCAAAAACTAAGTGGAGTTGTGGCTAAAACTGGTACAGCATTAGCCTTGAGGAAAAAGAACTAAGAGACCTTGCCCAGGTCCAAAGATTAAGCTCCCCACCAAGAAAAAAAAAGGATTCCAGATACCTTAGTTTCAAAAGTATATCTGGATATCTTAGTAGATTTTTCTGATCTTTCCTCATTCATCTCATGGAACCACGTAATCTTGATCCTGATCTGACTAAGAGCCTGCATTGTGCTTAATAAATTCATTCCACATATTCCAGTAGAATCTGGACAGCTAACAGCCACTTACCAATGCTTTATTCTACGTTTAGGCCAGTATGTCTTCATACCATCTACACAGTCAGCTATATCATCTTTCCAGAAGTAGCATTGAGTGTAGAACTCTCAGAACTAAAATAATTGCATAAAGATGTAATAAAAACCCTTGATTCATTAAGAAAAGTTCTGTACCACCTAGAACAAGTACATTAGTGGTATTTACCTCTAGCCTCTTTTTAAAAAAATTTATTAACATTGAATTTTACATCATATTTCAAATGTCATGTTTAACCAACAAGTATTCAAGAAGGGAATCGCTATAGAATCACTGGCACATAAATTTTAGAATATAGTAAAAATGAAGCTGAGTCTTTGTATGTCATAGATACAGATTAATCTATAATAAAACACATGTCTATAGAGTGTATAGTCTATCCTAGATTTTTATGTCTATGTAGTTATGTTTATATCTCCAAAATTATGTCCAGAACTTTGGGTATCAACTATTCAATCATCGCTCTACTACTGTTTGAAACTAATATCCATATATTAAGGATACCATGTACCTTTTGTTCCTTGGTCTTGACTTATCTCACTCAACAGGATTCACTCTAATTTCATCCACTACCCCAAAAATGCCATTATTATTTTTTTCTGTGCAGATCTTCTTTTTATGTATTTATTTTTATTGTAATTTATAGAAGGGTTACATTATATTCACCAGATAGAAGGTGCATTACTTCTCAAACTTTGATACCCCATGTAATGATATGATTCCCATTTCCCTTCCCCTACCCCCACCCATGTTCATTTCCCCCCTTCCCTATCCAATTTCAAATAACCAATTAGGCACATATGAAATATATCAGAAAACAAGGTGAAATATTGTAACAATATGATATAACCAAGGGATAGCAAAAGAGATAAGAGATCACATAGTTCATTGAGGACAACAATCACTCATTATATGAGTTTTGTTTCTTTATCTTGGAGGTCCTTACATTTACTGTCATACTATTTGTCACGATGTCTCTAGATTTTGTTCTATTGTAAATCTCTGGTAGCAGAGCCCAAGGTTTCTACTGAATTTGACAAATGAGGGAGACTCTTGGGCCTAAGTTTCTTTGAGTTTGGCTTACTTCACTTAATATGATTTTTTTCCTTTTCATCCACTTCCCCGAGAATGCTATTATTTTATCTTGTCGGTTGGCTATGTATCATTCCATTGTGTGTGTGTGTGTGTGTGTGTGTGTGTGTGTGTGTGTGTGTGTGCGTGTATCACATTTTTTGTAGTAGGGCATCTGGTTGTTTCCATCATCCAGCCTCATTTTCTACAGATATTTTTATAGTCTCTTTTTTATTTTCACGGTAATGTATAGAGGGGTTACGATTACATTTACAGGTAGTGGACTGCATTACTTCTCACACATTTATTCCACTCCACATGTTTTTGTCCCCAGTTCCCTCTCCCCTCCCCTTCACAATCATCTTGTTTCCCCCCTTCCCTTTCCTATTTGACATAAACAAATAAACATATATACAATATGCCAGGGAAAAAATCAGATACAGTAACAATCTGACATTAACCAAAGGGCAAAATAAGAGATGAGAAATAACATAGTAGATTAAGGACAAAAATCACACAAGATTAAGAGCAACGATGACACAAGATATAGCTCTTGTTCCCATATCCTAGAGATCCTTACATTTAGTCTCATCCTATATGACCTTATATACCTAGGTTTTTGAGTTATTGTAATCCTCTGCTAGGTGAGTCCTAGATGTGAACTAATTATTACAAATGAGGGAAACCATTGAGCTTATGTTTCTTTGGGTCTGGCTTGCTTCACTTAATATGAATTTTTCCAAGTCTTTCCATTTCCTTTCAAATGGGGCGATGTCATTCCTTCTGATGGCAGCATAGCATTCCATTGTGTATAAGTACCACATCTTCTTGATTCAGTCATCTACTGAGTGGCATCTGGGTTGGTTTCATATCTTTGCTATGGTAAATAGTGCTGCAATGAGCATCATTGTGCTAGTGGCTTTAGTATGTCCTTTTTTCTGGACAATTGGGTAGGTGCCAAGTAGTGGATTTGCTGGATCATAGGGGAGCTATATGTTCAGTCTTTTGAGGAACTACCACACTGCTTTCCCAAGTGGTTGAACGAGTTTACACTCACACCAACAGTGTAGGTGTGATCCCCCCTGGTCACTTCCCCACCAGTATCTCTTATTAGATTTTTTGATAATGGCCATTCTGACTGGAGTCAGGTGGAATCTCAAAGTTGTTTTGATTTTCATTTCCCTTATTGCTAGAGATATGGAGCATTTCTTCATGTGTCTAAAGCCCATTTCAATTTTTTCGCCAGAGAATACTCTTTTAAGTCTTTACCCCACCTTTTAATAGGATGGTTGTTTCTTTCAATATTTGTTTGGGAGAGATTCATTTTTTTCAGCTATAGATATATTTTAGATAACTACATATATTTTTGTACAAAAAAGAATGGAAGCCATCATGCTGGCTCACAACTTATTTTCAGCTGCTTAGGAGGCTCAGGGCTTAGGATCACAGGTCAAAGCCAACCAGGGCCCTACAGTGTGTGAGATCAAACTCTGTGAACCTACAATGACTGTAAGAGGAATCTCACTTCCTGGGAATGTAGCCTAATGGTAGAGTGCTCACCTAGAATGCATGAAGACCTAGGTTCTATCACCGGTACCGCATACTCAGAAAAAAGCTAGAAGTGGCGCTGTGTCTCAAGAGGCAGAGCACTCACCTTGGGCAAGCGAGTCCAATGAAAATGTCTAGGCCCTGAGTCCAAGCCCTAGGACTGGCAAAAAGAAAAAAAACAGAGCAATCTTACTTAAGTAACAAGGAATGTACTGTATATTTATACAGACTGAAAAATTCATTAAGAAATTAGAAAATATGTATAAAGTGCATAATTTCTTTTGTGTGTTGGCACTGGGTCTTCAACTGAGTGCTTCAGCTCTATCCCTGACCTTTTCTGCTCAAGGCTAGCACTCTACCAATGCAGCCCCAAATCAACTATCTTCAGTTGAGATATAAGCGATGAATATTTCAGGGTGCTTCATGAAAAACATTTTTATAAATTGAAACTTTCAACACAGTCTTATTTTAGTATGAATGTTGAGATGGGAAGAGACAGAAAAAGTGAAATGTTTCCTGATCCCCATAGAGAAGAGACTCAGCAGAACCACTGTGGTCTGCAGGCTTCTTTGTGAGTTTTGTTTGCTTGTTTGATTTTTGTCCATTGTGGGGCTTGAACTCTGGGCCTGGACACTGTCCCTGAGCTCTTCAGCACAAGGCTAGTGTTTAATCTGTGAGCCACAGTGCCACTTATGGTTTTTCTGGCAGTTAACTGGGTACTTTGGCTGGCTTTAAACTTTGATTCTCAGATCTTAGCCTCCTGAGTAGCTAAGATTATAGGTGTGAGGTACCATCACCAGGCTGCTGCTATGTTACTATGCAGGTTCTGGATCAAGAACTTCAAGTTCTTACTTCAATTTTTTCTTCTCTTGCCTGATACTCTACCATTTGAACGAAGCCCCAGTTCCTGATCTTTGTTGGTTAATGAGAGATATTATGATTTTCTAATATTCAGAGCAATGATTATAAAACCCAGCATTTTACTTACTTGAATAAATTAAGAGACAGGACCTAGTGAGATGGAAAACAAAATTTTTTTCAAGTTGCTATCCTGTTCTAATGCATAAGTCTGGCTATTTTGCTTACACACAAATATGCATTTTACCAGTTTCAACTCTATTTTTGCTTAGCTTAAAACCACCACTGCCATTTCATAGATTTTGTTGTTGTTGTTTGCGGTGCTTGAACTCTGTGTCTGGGCTGTTCCTCAGATCTTCAGTTCAATGCCAGTGCTCTGCTACTTTTGATTTGGCCAGTCCTGGGCTTGAACTCAGGGACTGAGCACTGTCCTTATATTTTCTCAAGGCTAGGGCTCTACCACTTCAGCCTCAGCACCACTTCCAGCATTTTTCTATTATGTGGTATTGAGGAATAGAACCCAGGTCTTCGTGCATGCTAGGCAAGCACTCTACCACTAGGCCAAACTCCCAGCCCAAAATTATTCATCATTACTATTAGCTATCTTCTTTTTTTATTATTGATTCGTCATGGTGCTTGGACTTTGGGCCTGGACACTGTCCCTGAGCTCTTCAGCTCAAGGCTAGTGCTCTTCCTCTACAGCTCCATTTTTGGTTGCTGGTAGTTAATTGGTGATGTAAGTCTCATAAACATATGTGTCCAGGCTGGCTTTGGGCTTTGAACCAAGATCCTCCAATCTTAGCCTCCATAGTAGCTAGAATTACACGCTTCAGCCAGCAGTGCCTGACTGTTTGATGTCTCTGTCTCTGTCTCTCTGTCTCTGTCTGTCTCTGTCTGTCTGCCTGTCTGTCTCTCTCTCTCTGTCTCTCTCTCTGTCTCTGTCTCTCTGTCTCTCTGTGTCTCTGTCTCTCTGTCTCTGTCTCTCTCTGTCTCTCTGTCTGTCTGTCTCTCTCTCTCTCTCTCTCTCTCTCTCTCTCTCTCTCTCTCTCTCTCTCTCTCTCTTTTGGTTGTAAGTCTTTAATTGTGCACCTGGGCAGTGTCCCTGGGCTCTTCAGCTCAAGGCTACAACCTTAAACACCTTGAGCCACAGTGTCACTTCTGGTTTTCTGGTGCTTAAGTGGAAGTAACAGTTTCATGGACTTTAGTGTCTGGCCTGGCTTTGAACTGTGATCCTCAGAACCCAACCTTCTGAGATATTTCCAGCTTTTTTTTTTGGTGTTAGTGGTACAGAGTAATTGAACACAGGGCTTTGTGCATACTAGGCAAGCAAACTACCATTAGTGTGCACTCCAGCCTTGATAAGGGCTTTCTTTTTCTTTTTCTTTTTTTCACTCATGGGGCTTGAACTCTGGGCCTCGATGTTTACCTTAAGCTCTTCAGCTCAAGGCAAGAGCTCTACCACTTGAGGCACGTTGTCATTTTGAATTTTCTGGATTATTTGGAAATAAGATTCTCACAGATTTTTATGCCTGGTCCGTCTTTGAACCTCGATCCTACAGGGTAGCTAGGATTACCAGGGTGAGCCACCAGTCACGGGCATTAAATTATTATTTTTTGCATGTCCTATGGCTTCAACTCATGGCCAGAGCACTGTCCTAGGGCTTGCTCAAGGATAGCACTTTACTTCAGCCAGCCAACTCCCGGTCCAAATAGGCCACTCTTGAAGCTAGAATTACATAGATCTGCCATAATACTGGCATGTCGTTATCTAAGTATATAATTTTTCTTCTATTTTTGATGGCTTTTCCTTAGTGTACATATTTCCTGCATGTTTTATGGAAAACTTCCTTCCCACTGGGGCCATAAGTTAAGCCTAGTGGAAGAGTTCTTGCCGAGCATGAATGAAGACCCAAGTTCAATTCCTCAGCACAACATAGATAAAAAAAGATAAAAGTGGTGCTGTGGCACATGTGATAGAACTTGCACCTTAAGAATAAACAAAAACAAAAACAAGGATCGTGCTCAGGTCCTGAGTCTAAGCACAGTACTGGCAAAAAAAAAATTCTGCCCAAAGTAGACATTAATACTTATTGCACTTTTCAAAAAATTTGTTATCAAGGTGATATACAAAGAGATTGCTGTTACATATGTAATGGGTACATTTCTTGTAAACACTGTTACCCCCTCCCCACTTTTCTCTTTCTCTTCCCCCCAAGTCATAAATTTCATTTACAACAATTATATATGTATTTTCATTCCTGAAAAAAATAGTTTAAAATGTGTTCAAATAAATGATGTAGGTTGATATATTTATCAAAATGGATTACTTGAACTCTAAAATAAAGATTCTAGGTAATTTTTCTGATAAAATTGCAGTAATGCTATAAAACTAATAAAAAAGGAATTTTAGTTATTAATTTCTTATGTTTTACCTTTAACATTATTACACTAAGCATGCTGTTTATGGTATTAATACAGACAGCATGAAATATGATTATGCAAAAAAATTAAATGATTCAAAATAGTAAGGTTGGGGGCCAGTAGTTTAGCTTGGTGGCACACACCCTGGACTGGCAAAAAAGAAGTAGGGTTAGATAAAACAGATTTATTTCCAAATGTGTGGAAAGTGGTATGATTTCTTGTTTGGCTAGTCCTGGGGCTTGAACTGAGGGACCAGGAACTGTCCTTGGCCACATTTGTTCAAGGGTGGCACTCTGACACCTGAGCCACAGTGCCCCATCTGCTTTTTCTGTGTGTGCAGTGCCGAGGAATTGAATCAAGGTCTTCTTGTATACTAGGCGAGCACTCTACAACCAGGCCACATTCAAAGCCAAAGTAGATTTTTGATGCTACTGTGGAGTTTTAATTTTCTTAAATATTTGTACAAAGCACAATGGATATATAAACAGACTTGAACTCACAGAACAGAGTCCCACATAATATTACAGTTACTCTGGCACTTCTCTCGATTGACAAAACACATTTCCAGGCATCTGCTCTGTCCTTAAGCTTTGGTAGCTGACTTGTCTTTCCATGGAGGCCTGGCCTTGATTCCTGGTGATTCCATGCATTTCATAGTTCCCTGTATATCCAGTAAGGTTGTCTTCTATGGGACCAGACCTGTCTGGTTTTTGGCCCATCCAGGACCTATGTGTCTGAGGTCTCACATTATAAGTGGAAAATAAAACACAGTATAATAAGGACTGAAGAACTGCACACCAAAATATTAACAATGAGAGTTTAATAGTTAGCAAAGTAAATACAATGAATACTTGACAAGAATCATGAGAGCATGATAAAGAGATGTCTTTTTAGGAAGGGGACAGGGAAGCTCTAAATCCAGACTGGCCTCCAAGTTGCCTTCAGACAGTAATTCTACTTCAGAGTCCTCAGAAGGGTCTCCTTCCTCATGAGAAACAGAATGTCCTTCCTGAGTTAAGAGGGGGATGGATTCTGGTTTGTGGAATGGAGATTGAGTCTCTTTTAGTGAGATGGATGGGTCTGGATATTCTGTGAGGATGGATTCATTTTCCTCCAATGAATCCAGTATTGAGAGTACACTTGCTGCTTCCCATGGGGACATTTTCCATGAGCCCAGCGTGTGCCCCTTCAGCTTGCACAATAAGTGGAGTGTTACTCTGACTCAGATGGACTGACTCTGGGTGGAGTGTGAAACGAAACGGAAGGAAATCTGGCTGCTCTTTTTCTTCCTCCATAGTATCTGCAGGTTCAACTGTGTCACACATGGGGTTCAGAGCAAAAGGTATATCCACAGGACTCTAAACCTGTTTGGTAATTTCTACAGAAGGCCCATGCTTTCTGGAGTGCAGTGATGATTCTCAGTCTCCATCAGTCACCAGCTCCATTGGTGGGTTTTTCATCCGGAGTTCAGGATAAGCTCTTCCACGATGACCCAAACCTAAGAACGGAAATAGGTACAGAGTGGACAGAGTGGACTCTGCAAGTGGAAGTGTCACTCAACTTCCATGAGGATCTAATGGAGGAACCTGTAGAACTGGAGTTTGGACTGAACACTGAGGAGGTGTAGGGACTTTCTAATGAGTGCTTATTCCCAAGTCCTTTCAGAGGACAGACATTACCTGGCTGACACCACCCATAAAGGGCATTTTGCCAAGCTCTGTAGAAGTAAGGGCCAACCAATATCTAGACCACATAGGCTTCCTACTCACAGGCTCTGAGGCACCCACACCAGGACTTCTACTTGTTCTTGATCTTACTGGTCGCACATTCCTCCAGCTGGTCAAAAAGTATGTGTCTAGAAGAGCAGGTCCAAAGCCGGCATGTGGAGCCTCATATAGAGCTTGAGTTGTGTCAGTTCTTGAACTCGTAGAAATCAGTGGGATAGAAGTCCATTCACATCGTATAGATGGAACACATGATGCTGTGGGCACATTCGGTACAAGGAAAGTGAGAGCCTTCTCTCTCCATCCTGAGCCTTCTACCAAAGCCCCTTTCTTGCAGGACTCTAATGCTGTGGCTGTCCTGCAGAGTTGTGCACTTATGTGCTGGGAGGGGGGTAAGAGACACTCGAGAACAGGATGACTTTTACCCCCACTTTCAGAAGCTTCTGAGAGAGGCCTCTATGCATCTGTCCAAAGTAAACGCACCTTAAATTAACTAAGTAAATGCTCTATATAAATCAATAAGTGAATGCTCCAAATAAAAAACTAAATGATCATTCCTCTAATCTTAGCCACCCAGCAGGCTGAGCTCTGAAGATCACAATGGAAAGCCAGTCTAGTCAGTAAAAGTCTAAAGGCACTTGTCTTCAATTAGGCAGCAAAAAGCCAGAACTTGACCTATGACTCAAATGGTACAGTGCTAAATTTTGAACACTAAAGGGATGGCATTTAGACCTGGGTTCAGGTTCAAGTGGCAGCACTGGACCACACACCAAAATGTAAATGCTTTCAGGTTCTAACAGGCAAAGCTATCACAATCCCTCCCTGATGGCTCAAAAGTGATACAGCCCCCAGCTTTTCCTCTGACTCCAGTATTTCACAGGCCTCCGCCATTAGTACTGACACCTCATTTCTTACTGGGAAATGGGATTTCCTAGGATGTCACCTAGGTGAGGGCTGCAGTTGGGAGCCACTTACTCATGCCTGAAATCCAACTTCTCAGTAAGCACACTGTTGAGACTCCAGTAGCTTATGAGGGAAATGAAATGGCATGGTGTCCCAGTCATAATAAAGTAGTTTGTGCACTTGTATCATGCTTAGCTCCCCTGTGAACACCCCAGTGAACCAGGCTCAGAGAGGAGCCAAGTATTCCAAGACTTGGCCAGGAGGGGTGAGCAAACCTGGGTTTGGAAGGGGAACACTCACTTTTTCAAGAAAATTTCCAGCAACTACTACATTGTCCTCCACTATTTGAAATTGTGCAGGAAGTTTCCCACATAAAAGAGATCACCTTTCTGGTAGGCTGGGATCAGCATTGTCAGCAGCATCTCCAACAGGCCTTCCTCCTTGATCCATACAAGGCTCATTCAGAGTCTGAGTTGACTTACCATCACACTATGTTGGCAAAACAGTGGATATTTCAAACGTAGGAATGGGACCACACTTCACACTGAGGAATTGGAATAGAGTTGATTGGAAATGACACACTCTAATCTCAGTATAGTCACTTGAAAGCACACAAGAAGGTTGTAGTGTGTGGGCAGGATGATGGGTTCCAATAGGTTCCCTCTCAATATACCTCATCTGAGTTGCCCTGGAGTTTCCTGGCTTTCTTTCTAGAGAAATGCCTGATACACTGGAATTTTGGCTTGGCACTGATCCAGCATCTACTTCTTCAAGTGAGACATCCATATCTCTCATGCCTGAGATCAGAGCCTCCTGACCTTTGGCAACAGCACAGCAACATCTTTCTGGTTCCTGAGCCACAGGCCAAGGGAGCTGGCTTGAGCTGGTTGTCACATACAGTGGTTTACTTACCAGGGTTCCATATTCTGTTCCATTATGAGGGAGGTAGGGTCACCTTTCAAGGCCCAATGACCAAAGCTCCTTGCTCACAGAAGACCTCCCCAAAGACATACTGGAGGCTGAATCTCCCTTCCCACCTCACATATGGATGTAGTAAACAGCACACCTTTTTGTTCAAATCCCAAGTCACTAACTACGCGTAAGTGCTAGCCTGGTCTCAGGCTCAAGGAGCCTTTCTTAGGTAAGATGCAAGCTTAACTGTCACTATTCCCATTACCCTTCACAAGACATTTTGCTTCACAGTGCCTTCAGCTTGCATTTTGCCTCTTGCACATTTTATTTTGCCAGTCCTGGCACTTGACCTCAGAGCCTGACCATTGTTCTTAGGCTTTCTTTAGGCTATAGCTGTCCCACCAAGCCACAGCACCACTTCCAGCGTTTTCTATGTATATTGTACTGCAGAATAAAACCTGTATCTTTTTGTGTGGTAGCCAAGCACTCTACAAATAGATGAAACACCCAGGCCATCTTGCACATATTTTTCACTTCAATCTACTACGACGTTGTTAGGTTTCTGTATCCTAATCTATTTTTCTTCCTGATGAATATCTGTGCTGTCATCTGTAAAAATGCAAGTGGGAAAATCACAGAAGCATTGGTGATATAGATAAGTGTTCATTCTTTGTAGGAGAAAGGATATTTTGATATGATGATGATGACTATTTATAAATACTTTATCAGGGATTAGAGTTTGGCCCAGTGGTAGACTGCTTGCCTAGCATCCATGAACATCTAGGTTTGAGTCCTTAATATCACACAGATATAAAAATCCATATGGCAAAGTGGCTCAAGTGGCAGAGGGCTAGACTTGGGAAAAGCCAAGAGCAGTGCTCAGGCCCTGAGTTCAACCCCAGGAATGGTAGAAAAAACAAAAGAAAAGAAAAGAAAAGAAATGTGCTTTTTACAAGTTATTCACTCACAGCATTTGCCTCTGAATTCTTCGCTTCTGCATCTTGTGACTTATCCCTCTCCCTCAATGTAGACAAGAAAAACAGATTTTATTACTTGCTATCCTGTTGTCCAATCTTTGGATATTAATTCAAAATACAATATTGCCTGAGATATTGTGTGTGTGCATGTGTGTGTGCATCTGCCAATGTGTGCATGCACACATGTGTACAGGGTTTAGGGCTTACTCATAGGGCCTGTGTGATAACCCTCAGCATCTTTTCCTCAAAGGTATTGGTCTTTCACTTCTAGCTTATTATAGCTAATTGGAGTTGAGAGATTCACTCAATTTCTTTCCCTGTGCATTGGAAACCAGTGCTGGGTTCTCATATTGTTAATTGTAGCTATAGAGAAGACTGAGGTCTGGGGATCCTCGTTAGAAAGTCACTGATAGAAATCTTTATCTTCAGTTAAGCACGAATAAATAAGGCAAAAGTGGAACTGTGGCTCAGTTCCTCTTTTATCAGCCATGAGAAAATTAGTAATTGGCAGCACTTGGTCCCTGAGAGAAATCCTTAGCACTGGTTCAAAAAAAGAAAGAAAATAATGAAAAAAATTAAAACTTGCTGAGGAATCCATAAGGATAAACGTGCCTGTGAATAATCTTGTCATTTCAGATTCCCTCAAGTGCTTATGTCTCTCTATATTTTATCAAGTTTTTTAAAAGATATTTACATATTTTCTATCTTTCTTAAACAGAGATAGCCATCCACAAAACACAAACACAAAGTCTCACACACTATACACCCACCCATAGGTGTCTGGCTATGTATATATGTATAGTCATATGTATTGATCTGTCTCTCTATACTAATATATAAATGCATAAACATATGTATTTAGACAAACAGGAAACATATATAGATAGGTCTCAGGCATTTCCAGATTTTGTGCAAGTCTACTGAGTGCAACTTACCATTGTATTGTTTGTCAAGATAGAGTCCCTCTAACTTTTGGCCAGCTTCTTGTCCTTTGATACTTTTTTCTGCCGGTCCTGGGTTTTGAACGCTAGGCCTGGATGCTGTCACTGAGCTTGAGCTTCTTGCATTCAGTAGTTTATTGCAGATAACAGTCTCATGGAGTTTCTGTCCTGGGCTGGCTTTGAATTGTGATCCTCAGATCTCAAACTCCTGAGTAGCTGGGATGACAGTCTTGAGCTACCAGTACCTGGTTCCTTTGCGTCTTTTACCCTTTTTTGGCCCCACCACAGCAATGGTATCTACCTTCCTATGTTCTCTCCACCTGCCCCTAGACAGGGGTCTGACAGATGCTTTCCACCACTTATTCATGCCCTCCTCTGTATTGGCTGACAGCTAAGACATGCACTCACTTGTCTGGATGCCAAACACAAAGCCATGTGATTGTTTCTGAGTCTGGAACATCCTATCAGATTTATAGCACCACAGAGGGTCACGTTGATGCTCCTCCAGGGCTTCTTAAATTGTTCTCATATTAATCCACAACACGTTTGTCATCACTTGTCCAGCTAATTCATGGCCTAAACCAGCATTCCCTACAAACTTAGATCCCAATACCATGAGGACACTCAAGGGTGCATTAGGAGTGTGACCTGCAGGTGGATGTGAGCCTGTCTAACTTGGAGGGGATTTCTCCACCACAGGAAATGGAATACAAATTTAGAATCTGCTTTCATGAGGTGACAATCTCTGGCAGATGTTCTTACCAAATGTGGCACTGCCTAATTCCAGCTAGCTTAAAACATGGGTTGACGACCCAGCATAACAGAGAATGTATTCACCCAGGCCCAACACTTAGGCTGGGACCCTGAACTTTCAGGTAGCATTTGGCTTTGAAGTTCATGAGATCTTAGTCTACAAATGATGAGCCCCCTCCCGTGAGGCATAGCAAACGGAGCAACCCAGTTAAGCACCAGATCAAGCTTCCCTTCTTCAGTAGGGTATGGTTTGAAAACTGTGCATAGCTTCTGTTTGAAGCCAGTCCAGAAAGGAAAGTCCATGAAACTCTCATTTCCAGTTAACTGCCAAGAAAAAGCCAAAGATAGACATGAAGCTCAAGAGAGGTAGAGAGACATCTGAAAAGAATGGTTACACCCTGCAACATCCTCATTATCTGATCTTGAAACCATCTCTGCGTGCATCCCAGCATGCAGCCAGCATCTGGGGGTGATAGTGACCCCTGAGCCCATTGGCAATCTGCACTGTCACTGATATCTCTAATGTGAACCTCATTCTGTTGGGTTTGTGAAGCGGTGTCAACCCTGCAGAAGGAACCAACTGTGCCCTAACTCCCACTGTCCCCTGGGGCCCCTAGCATTCCCCCATCTGCACCCCTCCTGTGGCTTCTGATCCTAGGGAGCCCTCCTGCCCTGTCCAACACTCACATGAAGTGCATATTTCTTCTCCTGGGGCAACTTCTCCACAGAGAGTACATGATATGCCCACTCGCCAGGCACGGGGAGATCCTGCCAAAGTAGCAAATTAGTGATAAGGACATAAAGTGATGAATAGAATTTTAGATCCTGATGGTAGACAGTCTGCAAAATCCAAGGGAGAATGGAATTGGAGGGGACCAGGGATCAGGATGTGGGCATGGAGCTTCCCTGCCAAGGGGGTGGGGGAAGTCACAGGCTGGGGGATGCACAGGATGATCCATGGTCCCTGTGCAGCTACTGGGTCACCCCCTTCTGCATCTCAGCCTTTGGCTTTGAGCTCTGTGATCGTCAAGATGTGCACAGTCTGTACTCTGGCTGGCAGAAGAAGGACCATGGGAAGACAATTGTAGACCCTTTGTGAGTGTAGGAAGGGGTAGGCTGGACACCCAGTCCAAGAGGAGCTAAAAGTGGAGTTGAGGCGTGTGCAAGGAGTGGGTGTGAGGGATGTGGGCAGTCAAAGTCACGGCAGAGGTTTCTCTGTCTGTGGGATGAGTGCTCCCTGCAGGCACAGCACTGGAGATATCAGAGATCCACATGAAAAGGAAAACCTGGAAATGGCACTACGGTTCAAATGGTAGAGCATCAACCTTGAGCAAAAGAGCTCAGGGACAGTACCCAGGACCTGAGTTCAAGCCTCATGACTGTAAAAGAAAAAGAACCAGGACTATGAGAGGGAACCTGGTACTCTCTTGGTCTAATCAGACACAAGAAGAGGCCGGGATAGGCTGTGGAAAAACACAGAGAACATCTTCCCCCAGCTCATCCTGTCCTGCATGCAGGGACAGCCATGTAACTAGGGCTATGGTGAGATCATCTTCACCCCTGTGCTGCCATCTGAATTGTAGGCCTCTGTCCTGGCATGGGGTGTCCTGATGGCTGAGCAGGTGCCCTAACCCTAGATGGAGAGCAGCCACTGACTGTGGTAGCTAAGGAGAGATCTGTTCCATAGCTATCAGGCCACCCAGCATGGGAGCCATAACCAACCCTCACCCAGGTAGAGGCCAATGGTTCTCCAGGTGCTACTAACATTGCCCCACCCCTAGTTCTGGGTACACGTGACATTCCCTCCACAAGGAGCAGGACAAAGTGAGGGAACAGGAAGCTGCCTATGGGCTTCAGATGATGGAAAGGCTGGCACTACAGATGGCCTCACTCTGTCACCACCTTCCCCTGCCTCCATCTTTCCTCCATCATGCCTCTCTACCTCCCACCCATTAACCTTGGAAACCAATGAACTGGGCTCTCATCATTCCTCTCATCTCTTCACCCACCTTGCCATGCGTCCATCCCTCTGTCACTTCCACCCCACACACATCCCACCACCAGCCACCCTGTAGCTTATGAAGATCCCAGAGGAAGCTCTTGGTGAAGGGCTTGTGACCACAAAACAGTTACTATCACCGGCTCCGGCCTGATCCACCACAGAATAAGAACAGCCAAGCAGGCACACACTGCAGCAGAGTTGCTCTGCTGCCACCCTGATTTCTTCATGGCCAGGACTTGGCTCTCCTCAGCCTCTCAGCTCAGTAACCAGAACATTGTGCTTTCACAGAGCCATGGCTTCCAGTCTCCATGGACACAATGACATCAAGGTGATGCCAACTTCCCCATCTCTATATACTTCTAACTATGGGATGGGAGCTGAGGTTCTCTTCTGTGACTCCATCCGCTAAGAGGCTCATGCAGATTTCTATCCTTTGCTCATCATGGTGACTCTTTGGTTAACAAGTCACTGCTGGGCTTCCAGTTCACCACATATAGAACCCATACTCCAACACTTTTCTTAGAAGGACTGATGACTTTAAATATTCTCTAGTTTTAAATGTCTAGTTCCTTCTCTCTTTCATTTAGATATTTCCCTTCCTCACATACTTCCCTTTTTTACCTTCCGTCTTTCATTCCTGGCCTTGAACTCAAGACCTGGAGCTTTTTCTTAGCTTTTCTTGGCTCAAGGTAGCACTCTAGATCTTGAGCCACAGCTCTACTTCAATCCTTGTTCTTGCTCTAAACTGGGAATAAGAGTCTCATGCATTTTTCCCTTTGCTGGGTTGGTTTTAAACCACAATACTAAGATCATAGGATTTTATCCTGTGGGTGTTTAGTGATAAATCTTGACTTGTGCCTTCTGGGGAAAAGACTGAACATTTGCTACATTCATTAAGGGTTTGATCTTGTGTTGGTTCTGTGACACAAGCTGAGTTTTCTTCCACAGACTAAAAAGTCTTTCCTATTTATTACATTGCTAAGGCTTCTCATATGTGTGAACTCTCTTACGCTTCCTGAAGGGTGAATACTGCATGAAAGACTTTCAAATTTGGTTATATTCCTAAGGTTTCTAATATGTGTTAATTCTGTTATGCCTCCTGTAATGTGACTTCCATCTGAAGGTCTTACCACATTTGATGCACTCGTACAGTTTCTCTCCTGTGTGTGTTCTCTGATGCAATTTGAGGGAAGACTTCCATTTGAAAGACATTCCACATCGGTTACATTCATAAGGTTTTTCTCCTGTTTGAATTGTCTTATGCATGTTGAGGTTTGGCTTCTGTGTGAAGGACTTTCCACATATGTTACACTCATAAGGTGTTTCTCCTGAGTATATTCTCTGATGAACATGGAGTTTTATCTTCCATTTGAAAGACTTTCCGCATTCACTACATGCATAAGTTTTCTCTCCTGTGTGTGTTCTATTATGCCTATCAAGATATGACTTCCACTTGAAGGTCTTTCCACATTTGTTGCACACATAAGGTTTCTCTCCTGTGTGTGTGTTCTTTGATGCAATTTGAGGGAAGATTTCTGTCTGAAAGACTTTACACATTGGTTACATTCATAAGGTTTCACTCCTGTGTGTATTCTCTGATGAACACGAAGTTTTCCCTTCCCTTGGAAAGACTTTCCACATTCATTACACTTATAAGATTTCTCTCCTGTGTGTGTTATTTGATGAGCTCGAAGGTGTATCTTCTGGGTGAAAGACTTTTCACATTTATTACATTCATAAGGTTTCTCTTCTGTGTGTCTTCTCTGGTGCAAAGTGAGGTATGATTTCAGTCTAAAAGTCTTCCCACATTTATCCCATTCATAAGATTTCTCTTCTGAGTGAGATCTCTGATGTGTGCTGAGAGCTGAATTCTGGGCAGAAATTTTATTACGTTCCTCATATTCATAAGGTTTGTCTTCTCTTTAAGATGGAGGTTGGAGCGTCAGGTCTAACTTTTCAGAAATTAATTTTCACACTTGATGTACGCATCACATTTCTCAAGATGATTGCTCTGAGGTATTGTAAGGCATATTTCATTACTGAAAAATTTCTCACATTTACCACATGTATGAGGAGTCTTTCCTGTGTACATTTTCGGATGTGTAGTGATGGTCGGTGTTAAGTACAATATTTTTCATCACACAGTACATTTAGCAGTTTTCCTCCCTCCCTGAAGAATTTCTTGGGCAGGGAGAACAGAATTATGATACTGCAGATCTTTTGGACTGTCACAATCATGAATAAAATGCTCTGAATATCCGATGGATTTTTTAAGAACAGGAGACATACGAGATCTATATGCAGCATGCATCTCATCAGGCTTAGGAGACAGAAGCATGTTCTGACACTTAATGAACTCCTCAGTCCTCACCCCTAAGTTGTTACCGTTATTACTAATCAGCTCTGGATTATGTGTAGAGCTCAAATTTAAAGTTGTTGCTAATCTCACGTTTTCCTCCACTTCGATACTACTTGCAACTGCTACTTCACAAACACATTCATGTGGAATTTCTGGCAGGTCTTGAACACATTTTCCATTACCTGGACATCTAAAATGGGTCATAGAAAAAAAGACACAAACATACATGAGATACAAATATTCCTTACTGTAAAGGTAATGACTTTACTTTCCCATCCTAAGTGCTAGATATTTTAAAATATAAAAGTGGAAATTGATTTGTGAGAAATATATGCTTTTCTCCGAACATATGAAGAAAATAATGACCAATAATATTTTTCTGTGTTTTAGTTCTCTTTTTATATCACAGGAAATATTTATTGAAATTTATTGAAATTACCCAACTATGTATTGTTACAGTTTTAAGCTGAGTACTACCTATAATATACCTGCAGCTGTTTTTTTTTCAAATACTGTTTTGTTTATACATTGAGGAATAGCTGCCTTTCTTTTATTTTTGAGAAATAATCTAAATATTGTGCTGTTTTGCATCTTTTTAAAACTTTCTTTTCTTTTCTTTTCTTTTTTTTTTGTAGTTCATAGGCCTCGGCCCTGTCCCTGAACACTTCAGCAGAAGACTATAACCCCTATCCTTGAGCTACAGCCCCACTTCCTGTTTTCTAGAGTTAACTACAGATAAGAGTCTCAGGTCGTGAGTAGCAGATAGGATTACCTTACCCAGTTTCAATGCTGTTTGCTTATTAACCATTAAGTGAGGAACACGAATTTTTTCTAGATTCAGCGGCCACAAGTTTGGTTTATATGTCTGTTTGCCTTTGATCTAAGCAAGAACGATTCTTGAGAGTAAGGACTTACACCTATATCCCTTCAGTTACAACTTCTCACTAAAGTCTCAATTTAGGTATTTGTGGGAATTTTGAAATTTGTTTCTTTCCATTTGAAGTCTTATAAAAATTCCTTTTCTAACACTCCTGTCCCTCAGAACCATTGAAGACCAGAAAATCTCCAGATCATTGTCTAGTTAATTTTCTTATGTTGATTGAAACTTTGTTGTTTTTTTTTCCTTCCATTCCTGGGTTTGAACTTAGGACCTAACCACTGTCCTTGGGTTTTCTCCATACTATAACCCTACCAATGAAGTCATTACTTCTGGCTTTTTCTATGTATGTGGTAATAAGGAATCAAACCTGTGTTTTTGTGCATGCTAGGCAAGCACTCTACCACTAGGCTCAATTTCTGGTGGAAAGGTCTGGTTCTGAATACCAGTCTCTTCCTAGAAGCAAAAAGATATTATCCTTATCAGAGAATAATGCCCTGACTTATTACTTGTTTGCTCAATCATTTATAGTCTTAGTTTTAAAGAAATGAAATATCATTCATTCTTTCTTTCTTTCTTTCTTTCTTTCTTTCTTTCTTTCTTTCTTTCTTTCTTCCTTTCCTTCCTTTCCTCTTTCTTCCCTCTTTCTTCCCTCTTTCTTTCTTCTTTTTTCTTTCTTTCTTTCTTTCTTTCTTTCTTTCTTTCTTTCTTTCTTTCTTTCTTCTTTCTTGTTTTTCAGTCATGGGTCTTGAATTCTAGACCTGGCTGTTCTTCCTGAGCCCTTCAGCTCAAGGCTACTGCCCTATGTCTTTAGCCTCAACCCCACTTCTCATTTTCTATTGGTTCTTTGGACAGAAGAGTCTAACGTGTTTTTGTGATAGGTCAGTCTTTGAACCTTGATCCTCAGATCTCAGCCTCCTAAGTAGCTAGGATTACAAGCATGAGCCACGGGCTCATGGCTTTCTCATTTTATTTTGTTTCACAGTGATTTCTACAGAGAAATCTAACTTTAACTCTACTGCCACATAGAATTCATTATATCACCCTATGATTCTTGGTGCCGGGGGTTTGGGCTAGCATGCACAAAGACCTGGTTCAGTTCCTTGGTACTACATACAAAGAAAAAGCCAGAAGTGGTGCTATGACTCAAGAAGTAGAGAGCTAGGCTTGAGAAAACCCAAGGACCATGCTCAGGCCCTGAGACCAAGCATAGGATTTGGAAAAGAAAATGATTCTTGATTCATTCACAAAGAATTCCATAGGTTCCACACAGGATTTAGGGTAACTAAGGATATTATTGCTCAGTACATCACAACATGAACTTACCAATGGGGCTCGGGCTCCAACATCAATATGAAGATGCATTCACTCACCTGTGATATTCTTGTCAGAGGAATTTCCTATCCAGAGTTCTGCACAGTGCTCTAGCTTGTCAATTAATACAGGTTTGAGAACACAGGGCCCTGTAAATTAGAAACAGCAATGAATTATTGCTTATGGGGTGTCATTATTGCTTTAAGTTCGCAGACATCCTACTCACAAGTTATCTATTAAATCTTTTTTCTCATTTCTCACTGGCTCCATGGTTGACTTTTCCCCAGCTCTGGATTCATTTTGTATGGCATAAACTTAGCTGTCTTGCTCAAGGCTAGAAAAATACCAGTTTGAGTTCCAGCTCCACTTACATGCATAGGTCTTCATGCATGCTAGGCAAGCACTCAACCACAATGTCAAACTCTTGACACTCCACTAACATTTTTGAGGGGTTACTTGGAGTTATAGAGTTTCATGGCAATTTTTATGCCCTTGCTGGCTTCAAATTAGAATTCTTAGATTTCTTCTTCCTGAATATTTTAAGATTACAGGCATGAAACATTGCACCTAGTGCCAGGTTTCCATTATAAACTCACTGTTTAGTGATTTGTAGATCCTATTTCCAATAATGATATATATTCTATTCTGGATTGTTTATCCACTTACAATTACTGTGTAAGTTTGGAATGTTGTCTCCATTAGAGGAAACATAATTTAGAACTGTTGTCAAAGTATCCTGAAGGTATCCTGAAGAATGAGTACAAAATTACCTTAGGTTTTCTTTAGAAAGTAATGATACTTCTCAGGGGCCTGGAATGTTTCATTTAAATAGTATTGAAAGTTTGATAAACATTCACGTATCTGCAAAATAACAAGGCACTTGGCCTTGCAAGTGAATTTGACTTTTGCTCACCTAAGGACACCAGGTTGCTGTAGGTCTCCAGCATTACATCTCTGTACAGGGTCCTCTGAGCATTGTCCAGATGCTGCCTCTCCTCCCAGCTGAAATCCACAGCTACATCATCAAATGACACGTGTTTCTGGAATGGCACATTTTCATCAAGAAATTAGCACTGAGTTATAAACACACCATGTCTGGAATTTTATTCTTTTTTTGTTGGACTTTTATTCCTTTACTTAAATGTTTAGACTTACATGAAATATTGACCTGAAAAGCTTAGGGATGGTGCCTAGGCCCAGAGTTCAAGTCCCAAGACCCACAAAAAAACAAAAAGGCAAGCCAGGTGTTGGTGGCTCACGCCTGTCATCCTAGCTACTCAGGAGACTGGGATCTGAGGACCATGGTTCAAAGCCAGCCTGGCACAAAATTCCATGAGACTCCTTTCCAATTACCCACCATAAAATGTTTAATGGCTTGTGGCATATCATGGTAGAGCAATTGTGGTATCGACAAAAATAAGTCGGGGGAGCAGATTTAGGTTATAAATGGAATTATTCCATTGAAAAGGAACTACATTATATGATGACATATGCTGGTACTGTGAGAATATTGCAAAATCTTAGAGTATCAAGTAATAATACTGTGAAGTACACCCAGAATGTTAATGTTCTATGTCTGGCATAATAGTCACTTGGGGAAGAAAATTTTTTTCTTCTTTTTGGCTGGGGGATTTGTAAGGCTTTAACTCTGGGCCTGGGCACTGTTCCTGAGCTCTTCAACTCAAGGATATCACCCTACCTATGAAGCCACAGTGCTATTTCCCATATTCTAGTGGTTAACTGTAGATGAGAGTCTCATAGACTTTCTAATGCCCATGCTGGGTTTGAACCAAATCTTTAGATATCAGCCTGATATCTGAGTAGCTAGGATTATAGGTAGAAGTCACTGCACCTGGCAAGAAATTTATTTCTTGCTGTTTTATACTACAAATTTACTGTATGTTTTACTCTTTCAAAAACTGAGGATGACCTTTGTTCTGTATATAATGGGAAGAGGGGTAGGGAGCTGTGAGGAGAAGAACTGAGGGGCAATACTCAGGGTAGGACAATAGCCTTAAACTAAAGAGCTCACGGCCCAAGGTCCAAGCCCCATGACTTTCCCCACTACCCCACAAAAAAAGGGAAAAAATTGGAGATTGGAGAGGATTTTCTAAAAAGAATATATAGAAATAGTAGTTCAAAATGTAGAAAGAAGTTCAATATTAACAGTCATGAGAAAAATTAAAATTACAATGAAATCATTACTTTAAATATGTTAATATAAATATAGTTTTAAACAAAAAGATCCACATACACACACACAAACACACACCCACACACACACGCATACCAAAAAACAACTTTCAAAGTCTAACTATTACTGGGAAGGTAGTGAGAAGAAGTAGAACTTTGGAATAGTTCTGCAAGGAATATAAAACAATCAAAAATTGCTTGGAGAGTGCTAAAAAAGTACTAAAAATAGAATTACATAG
Organism: Megascapheus bottae; assembly: GCF_031878675.1. NCBI lineage: Eukaryota > Metazoa > Chordata > Mammalia > Rodentia > Geomyidae > Megascapheus > Megascapheus bottae. The sequence goes on from NW_028327735.1 coordinate 531,737, forward strand.
AAATATGGTCCAACACTTCTATTTCTAGATTTGTACCTAACGGAAGAGAAAGCAGAGACTAGAACAAATATGTGGAGAATCCATTCACAACTATTAATATTAATCAAACGATAGAAATATGCAAAACAATGCATGGAAAAAGAAGAACATTTTACTATATTTTGCAGATGAATCTTGATTACAGTAAACTAAAAATACAGCAGTCATAAAGGAAGAGCTAGGGTATGTATTCCCTTCCAGAGCTTCCAAGGATCAACAAACTCTTAGGGCCAAAAAGCACGATGGTTCCAGAGAATGGAGTAGAGAGGAACAGGAGCTGAATGTTTAATGATTATACATGGAAGATGAAAATTGCTCTAGATGGGTAGAATGAAGAGAGAACTGTACCCTAAACAATGGTTATGTAGCCACAAAGGATGGGACACACCTATACTCCCTGATTTTGGGAAACTCAAGAATTATTTCTAGCCATCCCAGATGCATGGAAAGATCTATCATAAAAACTAATGTGGAGGGGCTGGGAGTTTGGCATAGTTGTAGAGTGCTTGTATGAAGACGAAGGTTCAATTCCGCAGTACCACATACAGAGAAAAAACCAGAAGTAGTGCTGTGGCTCAAGTAGAAGATCACTAGGCTTGAGGAAAGCTGAAGGACAGTGCTCAGACCGAGTTCCAGCCAAAGGGCTTGTTTAAAAAAAACAGAAAGCTGAGCATGATGGGGTGGTCGCTCCCTTCTATAATCCTAGCTACTCAGCAGGCTGAGATCTCAGGATCAAGGTTTAAAGCCATCCTGGCACAAAAGGACCTGAGACTCTTATCTCCAATTTACCTTTAGAAAATGGGAAGTGGGGCTTGGCTCCAGGGTAAGGTGGTAGCCTGGAGTTGAAGAGCTCAGGGATAGTGCCCAGGCTGAGTTCAAGATCTATGACCCAACAAAAAAAAAACAAAAAACAAAAAATAATATGGAAAAACTTGGATTCTGTTGATTTTATCAGGCATATAAATGTCTTTTTTTGCTGTTGAAATAACAAATTGTTTGGAAACATTTTAAAAGTTTTTACCTAGAAATGTACACTACAAATGGAATTAATAACAAACACAAAATATGCAAAAGATACAAATTATCACAATATGGGTATCCTGCTTCTGTATCTTTTCACTAACTCCTGTTCAAATGAGTCACATATTCTGAATCATTTCTCCCTGTCGATATATGCCACACATGTTAGCTTGTACTGAACTTCTTGGGAAATCAAAAGCAAATACTAAGCAAATCTGTGTTAGATTTTGTCAACAGTGATATTTCAAATATAAATCCCTACTCATTGCATTATTTAATATCACTGCCGGAATCTAACTTACACTGGCAGAATCTTCAATCTTTTGAGAATCTTCAAAAGGGTGTGTAAATATTTAGGATCATTATGTCTTCCTGGAGGAAAGATCCCTTTAGTAGTATGTAGTCACCTTCTTTGTCTTTTCTTACTAATTTTAGTTTGAAGTCTATTGTATCTGATATGAGGATGGCAACTCCAGCCTGTTTATGGGGGCAGTTAGCTTGATAGAGTTTATTCCAACCTCTGACTTTCAAAAGATGATTGTTTTGGGGTAAGATGTGTCTCTTTTTTATTTTAATATATTTTTATTGTAATTAATAGAAGGGTTACATTATATTAATAGAAGGTGCATTACTTCACAAACATTGATACCCTTTCTCATGTCTTGGTCCCCAGTTCCTCTCCCCACCCCCAACCCTCATCTTGTTTTACCCGCTTCCCTATCCTATTTCAAATAACCAAATATGTATATATACAATATATCAGACAATCAGGTGAAATACTGTAACAATATGAGTTAACCAAGAGACAGAAAAAGAGATGAGAGGTAACATAGTACATTAAAGACAACCATCACTCATTATATGGCTTTTGTTTCTGTATCCTGGAGGTTCTTTCATTTAGCATCATATTATATGGCCTTATGTATCTAGGTTTTACTCTATTATAAATCTCTGTTAGGTGAGCCCAAGGTTTCTACTGATAATGACAAATGAGGCAAACCATTGAGCCTGTGTTCCTTTGGGTCTGGCTTACTTCACTTAATATGATTTTTTAAATGTCTTTCCATTTCTTTACAAATGGGGCAATGTCGTTCTTTCTGACAGCAGCATAGGATACCGTTGTGTATAAATACCACATCTTGTTGATCCACTCATCAACTGAGGGGCATCTGGACTGGTTCCATATGTTTGCTATGGTAAATAGTGCTGCAATGAATATTGTTGTGCTAGTGAATTTAGTATGTCCTTGTTTCTAGACAAGAGGGTAAATGCTGAGTAGTGGAATTTCTGGTTCATAGGGGAGCTCTATGTTTAGTCTTTTGAAGAATGCCATACTGTTTTTTCCATAGTGGTTGAAGGAGTTTGCACTCCCACCAACAGTGTAGTAGTGATCCCTTCTGGCCACATCCCCTCCAGCATCTGTTGTAATTAGATTTCTTGATCCTGGCCATTCTAACTGGAGTGAGGTAGAATCTTAGAGTTGTTTTGATTTGCATTTCTTTTATGGCCAGACATGTTGAGCATTTCTTCATGTGTCTGTATGCCATGTAGGGTATTTATCTAGACATTTTCCTTATCTTTATAAAACATCTAGAATATTGGGTCTAACTGCAGAGATTAGGTATTTTGTTTTAACTTTTGATTCGGCCCAAATCTTGACTATTTAACTTAGATTTAGAAGCCAAATATAATGTTTTACATCATTGCCTTATTCAAATTAAAAAATAAAGAAAACAAAAACCTTCTGTGCTGGAGATGTGCTACAGATTGAACCTAGGGCCTTTCATAAGTGAGTACATGCTGTACCTTGGAGATACATTCCTATCCTTATATTATTTTCTTTCTGATATGTAAGTCCAGCTGCTAATGCTGAATGGATCAGAAACAAGCAGCAATTCACCTGGAATTTGCAAGTTCATCCTGGAATTCAGAGGGGAATGGAGACCCCTGGCTGAAGTTTTTCTCCTTTTCTTTTTCTTTTTTTCCATAATTCTTTTTTTAGATTTTTTTTATTGTAATTAGTAAAAGGGTTACATGATATTTGCCAGATAGAAGGTGCATTAATTCACATACATTGATACCCTTTCACACGTCTTGGTACCTGTTTCCCTCCCACACACACCCGCCACCCGTCTTGGTTTTCCCCCCTTCCCTATCAAATTTCAAATATCCAAATACAAATAAATTCAATATATCAGATAACAAAGTAAGATACTATACCAATATGAGATAACCAAGGGACAGTAAAGGAGATGAGAGACAACATAGTACATTAAGGACAACAATCATTCATTATATGGCTTTTGTTTCACTATCCTGGAGGTCCTTTCAATTAGCTTCACATTATATGTCCTTATGTATCAAAATTTTGCTCAATTGCAAATCTGTGCTAGTAGAGCCCAAGGTTTCTACTGATTATGACGAATGAGGGAAACCATTGAGCCTACGTTCCTTTGAGTCTGGCTTACTTCACTTAATATGATTTTTCCTAAGTCTTTCCATTTCCTAACAAATGGGACGATGTCATTCTTTCTGACAGCAGCATGGAATTCCATTGTATACAAATACCACAACTTGTTGATCCACTCATCAACTGAGGGACATCTGGGTTGGTTCCATATCTTTGCTATGGTGAATAGTGCTGCAATGAACATTGTTGTGCTAGTGGGTTTAGTATGCCCTTGTTTCTGGATTGTTGGATAAATGCCAAGTAGTGGAATTGCTGGGTCATAAGGGAGTTCTATGTTTAGTCTTTTGAGGCACTGCCACACTGCTTTCCATAGTGGTTGAACGAGTTTGCACTCCCACCAACAGTGTAGTAGTGATCCCTCCTGGCCACATCCCCTCCAGCATCTGTTGTCATTCATTTTCCTGATCCTGGCCATTCTAGCTGGAGTGAGGTGGAATCTTAGAGTTGTTTTGATTTGCATTTCTTTTATGACCAGAGATGTGGAGCATTTCTTCATGTGTCTATAGGCCATTTTTGTTTCTTCTTCAGAGAAGTCTCTCTTTAAGTCTTTGGCCCATTTTTTAATGGGATGGTTGTTACTTTGGAGGTTAGTTTTGAAGTGATTCAATTTTTTGAGTTGTTGATATATTTTAGATATGAGGCCTTTGTCCATTGTTTGGTTGGTGAAGATCTTCTCCCACTCTGTAGGCTTCCTGCTTAGTTTACTAGCTATGTCCTTTGCCATACAAAAGCTCTGCAGTTTAATGCAGTCCCACTTATCCAGCCTTTCTCTGATTTGTTGTGATTCTTGGTCCTTATTAAGAAAGTTTCGACCTGTGCCAAGGAGGCCTAGTGTATCTCCTATTCCTTCCTGTAGAGTTTTCAGTGTGTCAGCTCTTACCTCCAGGTCTTTGATCCATTTGGAGTTAATTCTAGTGCAAGGTGACAAAGAAGGATCCAGCTTTAGTTTTCTGCAGGTGCTTAACCAGTTCTGCCAGCACAACTTGTTGAAGAGGCTGTCTTTCTTCCATTCTATTTTTTTGGCTCCCTTGTCAAAGATTAGGTGGCCATAGGTCTGTGGTTTAATATCTGGGTCCTCGGTTCTATTCCATAGGTCTTCAGGCCTGTTCTTGTGCCAGTACCAAGCTGTTTTGAGAATTATAGCTCTGTCATAGAGTCTAAAGTTTGGAATTGAAATTCCTCCAGCGCTGTTCTTTCTGCTAAGAAGTGTTTTTGCTATACGGGGTCTTTTATTATTCCATATGAAATTTTGGATTGACTTTTCTATTTCTTTAAAGACTGACATTGGGATGTTGATGGGTATTGCATTGAATTTGTAGATAGCTCTTGGCAAGATTGTCATTTTCACAATGTTGATTCTTCCAATACAGGAGCATGGGAGGTTTTTCCATTTCCTTATTTCTGCTTTAATTTCCTTTTTTAGGGTTATAGTTTTCGTCCAAAAGGTCCTTTGCATTATTAGTTAAGCTAATTCCTAGGTACTTTATTTTCTTTGAGGCTATTGTGAAAGGAGTTTCTTTACTGATTATTGCCTCGTTCCTCTCACTGTTGGCGTAAAGGAAGGCAGTTGTTTTGTGAGGGTTGATTTTATGGCCTGCTACTCTTCCAAAGCTTTGAATCAGCTCAAGGACCTTGGGAGTAGAGTCTATAGGATTCTTTAAATACAGAATCATATCATCTGCAAAGAAGGATAGTTTTATTTCCTCTTTCCCTACTTGGATCCCCTTTATGCTTGCTTCTTGCCTTATTGCACTGCCTAGGAATTCTAGTACAATGTTAAAGAGTAGTGGAGAGAGTGGGCATCCTTGTCTCGTTCCTGGCTTTAGATTTTCACCATTAAGTGTAATACTAGCCGTAGATTTCTCATACACAGCCTTTATTACATTGAGGAATGTTCCATGGATTCCTAGTTTCTCCAGAGCTTTTAACATAAAGGGGTGTTGGATCTTGTCAAATGCCTTTTCCGCGTCTATGTAGACAATCATGTGATTTTTGGTCCTTGCTCCTGTTGAAGTGTTGAATTATATTAATTGATTTGCGTATGTTGAACCAGCTTTGCCTCCCTGTGATGAATCCAGTTTGATCATAGTGTATAATTTTTTGATGAGTTGTTGTAGACTGTTGGCCAGTATTTTGTTGAGAAGTTTTGCATCGATGTTCATCAAAAAATGGGTCTATAGTTCTCTTTCTTTGATGAATTTCTGTCTGGTTTGGGGATGAGGGATATACTGGCTTCATAGAATGAGTTTGGTAAGGAACCTTCATTTTCAATTTCATTTAAGAGCTTGAGGAGTATTGGTGTGAGCTCTGCTTTGAAGACCTTATAGAATTCAGCTGTGAATCCATCTGGCCCTGGGCTTTTCTTAGGTGGAAGTTCTCTAATTGCCATTTCTATTTCAGAGCTTGCAATAGGGCTGTTGAGTTGGCTTAGTTTTTCTTGGTTCAGTGTGGGTATATTAATATTGGCTAGGAATTCATCCATTTCTTCTAGATTCTCAAATTTGTTGGCATAAAGTTTTGAGAAGTATTCCCTCATGATATTCTGGATCTTGGTAATTTCTGTCGTGATATTACCATTTTCATCTGCGATTTTGTTTATTTCGATATGCTCTCTTCTTTTTTTGGTAAGATTTGCTAAGGGCTTGTCAATTTTGTTAATTCATTCAAAGAACCAACTCCTTGTTTTGTTGATTCTTTCTATAGGTTTTTTAATTCCAAATCATTTAATTCTGCTTTGATTTTAATTATTTGCTTTCTTCTACTGGGGTTAGGGTTGGTTTGTTGCTCTTTTTCCAGGAGCTTAAGGTGAGACATTAACTTGTTGGTTTTGCAATTTTTCCAACTTGTTGTTGTAGGCACTCAGCGCTATAAATTTTCCTCTGAGTACTGCCTTTGCTGTGTCTCTAAGGAGTTGATATTTGTGTGCTCCTTACTGTTAAATTTCATAAACTGTTGGATTTCTGTTCTGATCTCTTCGATTACCCATTGGTGATTCAACAATGTGTTGTTTAGTCTCCATGGGTTACAGGGTTTTCGTTGGTGGAGATGTGTGTTCAGTTCCAGTTTGATGCCTTTGTGGTCTGAGAGTCTGCATGGAGTAATTCCAGTGTTTCTGAATCTGTCCAGGTTTGTTTTATGGCCTAATATGTGATCTATTTTGGAAAATGTTCCATGTGCTGCTGAGAAAAACGTATATTGTGTTGTTACTGGGTGGAATATTCTGCAGATGTCTGTTAGATCTAATTGGTCTATGTAGTTGTTCAGTTCTAATGTTTCTCTGTCGAGTTTTTGCCTTGTTTATCTGTCCGTAGGTGAGAGTGGTGTGTTAAAGTCACTGTATTTCGATCTATGTATGGTTTCAGTGTAAGTAAAGTTTGCTTGATGAAGTTTGGAGCTCCGGGATTGGGTGTGTAAATATTTAGGATCGTTATGTCTTCCTGGAGGAAAGATCCCTTTAGTAGTATGTAGTAACCTTCTTTGTCTTTTCTTACTAATTTTAGTTTGAAGTCTATTGTATCTGATATGAGGATGGCAAATCCAGCCTGTTTATGGGGGCCGTTAGCTTGATAGAGTTTATTCCAACCTCTCACTTTCAAAAGATGCTTGTTTTTTTGGGTAAGATGTGTGTCTTGAAGACAGCAGAACGATGGCCCTTGCTTTTGATCCAACTAGACAGCCTATGCCGTTTAATTGGAGAGTTGAGTCCATTGATATTGAGAGTTAGGATTGAGAGATATTTATTAGTTCCTACCATTTTTAAAAGCTTTTAGTAGGGTCTGTGTCTTGACAGTTCTTGTAGTACTTAGATGGTATGCTGTTAAGTGCCATTTCTTTCCCTATATTGCATTTATTTCGGTTTTCTATGTATAGAGCATCTTTGAGAATTCTCTGTAGTGTTGGTTTTGTTGCGACATATTGTTGCAGCTTTTCCCTGGAATGGAATGTTTTTATTGTTCCCTCAGTTATGAATGAGAACTTAGCTGGCTACAGTATTCTTGGTTGGTAGTTATTTGACTTAAGGGCATGACATATATGCTTCCAGTCACTTCTTGCTTGCATGGTCTCTGCCGAGTAATCTGGGGTTATTCTGATTGGTTTTCCTTTATAGGTTACTGAACATTTTTCCCTCGCTCCATTTAGGATCCTTTTTTTGATTTCTACTGATCCAGTTTGGATTACAATGTGGCGATGAGATGTTCTTTTCTGGTCAGGTCTCTTTGTGGTTCTAAAAGCTTCTTGTATCTGGATGGGTCTGCCTTCTGGATTTTTCAGAAATTCTCTGAAATGATTCCCTGAAGTATATTGCCAATACCATTGACCTCTTTTTCCAGACCCTCCTCAATACCAATTAGCCTTAAATTTGGCTTCCTAATTGTATCTTGGACCTCCTGAAGCGCTCTCTCATTTTTCCTAGATTTGGATTGACTCATTTTCTGTTCTTTCTCTATAATAAGTAAATTATCTTCAGCCCCGGAAATTCTCTCTTCTGAATTGTCTAACCTGCTATCAAAGCTCTGTACTTTATTTTTCATCTCCCTTGCTACTAATTGCTCATTTTTGATGCCTTGCATCTCTTCTTTTAGATCATGTATGGATTTCTTTAGCTCCTTGATTTCCATTTGGGTGGTTAGCTCAGTAGCTTTATTTTCTTTGAACATTTGCTGGAGTTTGGTCACCTTTTTATTTGTGGATTCTATGAATTCATACATCTTTCTTTGAACAGCCTTTATTATGGCTTCCTTTATGGCTTCTTCTTTTTCACTTATCACCTTGTTTATGGTTTCCTCTTGTTCAGCTATGGCTTCCTCCCTTATCTCTTTCTTTATATTTTCACATTTTTCATTAATGATGTTTATCAATTGCATTTGTACAGCACTTGGAAGACTCTCCTCTAGGTTTGCCAGTGACTGTTCCAGTGGCTGTTTACATTGGGTGGGGGAGGTGGGAGGTGTTGTTTCTTGATTTGACATTTTTCTTGAGTTTCTTGTTCTCCCCATTTGAAAATGGGAGCAAGATTAATACTAAACACGATTATAGTTTTTCAGATATAACCAACCTAGACCTCTGTAGCTGGCAGACTCTAGATGTTCACAAGTTTTGATTGGTGTTATCACTCTTTCTTTTTGTGCAGTTAACGACTAGTCTAATTATTCACTGATAAGCGATTTATATCCAAAACAATAAGCCTCTCAATCCAATCTCTATTGTCTTTAAGTCCCTCTGAGCCTAGAGAATAATTAAACACGTAGATATACAATGTTGCTCAACATCCATCAAGTGTACATCAAGTGTAGATCCATGCAGTATAAGGGTTGAAAGAGGAGCAGAGGTCCAGAGATAGAAAAATAGAATGAGAGTGGTCAGGGGGTAAGTAGGTAGAGTATATGAGTACAAAGTTTGGAAAGTATTAGAATAAAACTTATGTGTTGCTGCGCAACTAGCTCTTAGCCCAACCAGGGGCCTCACAGTGGACCATCGGATGGATCTGCGAGCTTCCGTCTGAGCATGGTTGGCGGACATTTTCCTGTGCTGCTTCCAGTGCGGCCCCAAGCCAAGGGTCTGAGGATTGAGAGTTTCAGGAGCTCTAAGCAGGACCAGCAGGAGGCCCCTCTGTTCCCAGGGGCGGGGCCCAGCTGGGGACCTGGGCTCCAAGGGCGGAGCTGCGCCTTTTTGGTTCTCAGAAGGGGAGCTTGGCTGCTGGTCGGCCCTTCAGATCCCTGCTGTGTTTCCACTGCTTTGTCAGAGTCTGTGACTGTGGGGGGGCCCCTCGGTGGTGTCTTGCTCAGGATTCCTAGCTGGAGGATGCCCCGCTCGAGAATTGAGGGGGGGCAGATGCTGGCTCCTATTTACCCACACCCCGTACCCTCTGTTTTAAGGCAGTGTCCCAAAGCCCTCCACTCTCCAGATCCAGTGGCCTGGGTGAGGAGCCTGGTGGGCGGGTGGGAGCTGGGACAGCTCCGCCTCACCTGGTGGGGTGCTGAGTCTTAGGGTCCGCCCGCTTGTCAGTCTCCAGTCAGAGGGCTGGGGGTTGAGCCAGTTGGGTGGGTGGGAGTTGGGACAGCCCCACCTCCCTTGGTGGCGTGCTGGGTCTTATGGGTAGCCCTTCTGTCAATCTCCAGTCAATGGCCTGAGGGAGGGGGCTGTTGAGGGGAGTGACAGGATTCTAAATTCCTTGCCCCCCTCCTCCCGCCAGTCTTTCTTGGGCGGGTGTTGGGGTCTGAGTTAAGTTCTATTGCTTGGCACCCGCTCCACTTTCCCGATGTCTTTGGGGATGCGCTGTATTACTCATGCCTGTGCGTCTGTCTGCGGGTGCTGCATGGTGATGGGGAGCCTTTCACTCTCTTTGGGTCTCCGCTGCCGCCTGTGTTCTGCGTCTGGGCTCCACTGCTTGCTGTTCTGGTTCCGCGTCTGGGTTCTGCAGCTTCCGCCGTTCGCTGGCGAGGTTCTGTGCTGGTTTCTGCAGCCGTTGGGTTCCCAGCCTGGTGTCCTCCACTGCCCCCGCTTTTCGTGGATTAGAGCCGGTGCCGGCCCCTGCTTTCCCCGGGTGGAGCCGGTGCCAGCTCAAGCTGCTTTTTGCAGCTTGGTCTGGCCCGGCTTTCTGCGGCTTTGGGCAAGAGGTGGGGGAGGGGTCCTCGCGTTCTGAATTCTTTGAGAAAGTTGGATGTAAGCTTTATCTGGATTTCTTTTCCGGTTTGAGTCCTTCTCCGTTGCTTTTTGAGTTTGTTGTTGTGGATTTCTTTAGATAGTTGGCTCGTGGGACCCCCTGATTCTCTCTTTTTGTCAGAGAAAGCTAGGCAGCATCCCTATTGTCTCGGCGCCATCTTCCTTCCTCAAGATGTGTCTCTTGAAGACAGCAGAACGATGGCTCTTGCTTTTTGATCCAACTAGACAGCCTATGCCATTTAATTGGAGAGTTAAGTCCATTGATATTGAGAGTTAGGATTGAGAGATATTTATTAGTTCCTAACATTTTTAAAAGCTTTTAGTAGGGCCTGTGTCTTGACAGTTCTTGTGGTCCTTAGATGGTATGCTGTTTAGGTGCCATTTCTTTCCCTACATTGCATTTATTTTGGTTTTCTATGTATAGAGCATCTTTGAGAATTCTCTGTAGTGTTGGTTTTGTTTCGACATATTGTTTCAGCTTTTCCCTGGAATGGAATGTGTTTATTGTTTCCTCAGTTATGAATGAGAGCTTAGCTGGCTACAGTATTCTTGGTTTGATTTAAGGGCATGACATATATGTTTCCAGTCACTTCGTGCTTGCATGGTCTCTGCTGAAAAATCTGGGGTTACTCTGATTGGTTTGCCTTTATAGGTAACGGATCCCTTTTTCCTGGCTTCCTTTAGGAGGTACAATAGGATTAACGTAGGAGTGTAAGAATATTGTAGTAATGAAGAAAAGGTATAGCATAAGGATAACTGACCTAAGTTGGTAAGTAGTTAGCTTATTTGAGTACAAAGTTTGGAAAGAAGTAGAATAAAACTTATGTGTTGCTGCACGACTAGCTCTTAGCCCAACCAGTGGCCTCACAGTGGACCATGGGATGGATCTGTTTTTCTTGTCTACGTTGAGGGAAAGGGGTATTTCACAAGATGCAGAAGCGAAGATTTCAGAAGCGAATGCTGTGAGTGAATTAGCTCGTAAAAAGCATTTTTATTTTCTTTTATCTTTCTGCCAGTCTTGGGGCTTGAATTCAGGGCCTGAGCACTGTCCTCGGGTTTTCCCAAGTCTAGCCCTCTGCCACTTGAGCCACAGTGCCACATCTAGATTTTCTATCTATGTGATACTGAGCAATCAAACCCAGATCTTCATGGATGCTAGGCAAGCACTCTACCACTATGTCAAACTCTCAACCCTGACATAGCAATTATAAAGTCATCATCATCATATCAAAATATCCTTTCTCCTACAAAGAATGAACAGTTATCTATGTGTGTAATGCTTTTTTTAAAATTTCACTAATTCTTCTGAGTTTTTCCGTCTTGCAATTTTTACACATGACAGCAAAGCTAATCATCAGGAAAAAATTATTAGGATACAGAAACCTAATAATATCCTAGTAGATTGACGTCAAAAATATGTGCAAGATGCCCTGTGTGTTTGACTAGTGGTAGAGTCCTTGGCTACCACGCAAAAAGACTCAGGTTTGATTCCTCATTACCACATACATAGAAAACGCTGCAAGTGGTGCTGTGGCTCGGTGGGACAGCTAAAGCCTAAAGAAAGCCCAGGAACAATGTTCACAATCTGAGGTCAAGTCCCAATACTAGCAAAAACAAAAAAAAATTCTACAAGGGGCAAAATGCTGGCAGAAAAGGCACTGTGAAGCAAATGTCTTGTAAAGGAGGAGGGCAATATTGACCCTTAAGTTTGGATCTTACCTAAGAAAGGCTCCTTGAGCCTGAGACCGGACTGGTAGTTGGGCCTAGTGGAAGACATTGGGATTGGACAAATAAGATGTGCTGTTTACTACATCCACATGTATATTGTGAGATTGGAGGAGAGATTCAGCCTCCAGTATGTCTTTGGTGAGGTCTTCTGTGAGCAAGGATCTTTGGTCATTGGGCCCTGAAAGGTGACCCTGCCTCCCTCACAATGGAACCGAATATGGAATCCTGGTAACCAAGCCACTGTAACTAACAACCAACTCAAGCCAGCTCACTTGGCCTGTGGCTCAGGAGGAAGAAAGATGTTGCTGTGCTGTTGCCAAAGGTCAGGAAACTCGAGTCTGAGGCATGGAAGTTGTAGATGTCTTACTCGAAGATGTACACGCTACATCATTGCCAAGCCACAAATCCAGTATAACAGGTCTTTCTCTAAGAAGAAGGCCAGGAAAATCCAGGGCAACCAGATGAGGTATATTTCTAAGAAGAAATGTATTTGACCCCATCATCCTCCCCAGACACTACAACTTTCTTTTTTTAAAAATTTTTTTATTGTTCCCTCAGTTATGAATGAGAACTTAGCTGGCTACAGTATTCTTGGTTGGTAGTTATTTGATTTAAGGGCATGACATATATGCTTCCAGTCACTTCGTCCTTGCATGATCTCTGCTGAGAAATCTGTGGTTACTCTGATTGGTTTGCCTTTATAGGTTACTGATCACTTTTCCCTGGCTGCCTTTAGGATCTTTCCTTTCGTTTCTATTGATCCAGTTCGGATCACAATGTGGCGGTGGGATGTTCTTTTCTGGTCAGGTCTGTTTGGGGTTCTAAAAGCTTATCGTATCTGGATGGGCCTGCCCTTCTGGATATTTGGGAAATTCTCTGAGATGATTCTGTGAAGTATATTTCCAATACCATTGACCTCTTTCTCCACGCCCTCCTCAATACCAACTACCCTTAAATTCGGCTTCCTAATTGCATGTTGGACCTCTTGAAGTGCTCTCTCATATTTCCTAGATTTGGATTGACTCATTTTCTGTTCTTTCTCTATAATAACTCAATTATCTTCAGCCCCGGAAATTCTCTCCTCTGCATTGTCTACCTGCTATCAAAGCTATCTACTTTATTTTTCATCGCCCTTGCTTCTAATTGCTCACTTTTGATGCCTTGCATCTCTTGTTTTAGATCATGTATGGATTTCTTTATCTCCTTGATTTCCTTTTGAGTGGTTACCTCAGTAGCTTTATTTTCTTTGGACATTTGCCTCCCTCACAATGGAACCGAATATGGAATCCTGGTAACCAAGCCACTGTAACTAACAACCAGCTCAAGCCAGCTTACTTGGGCTGTGGCTCAGGAGGAACAAAGATGTTGCTCGAGTATCAGGCATGGAAGTTGTGGATGTCTTACTCGAACATGTACATGCTAGATTTTGCCAAGCCACAAATCCAGTATAACAGGCCTTTCTCTAAGAAGAAGGCCAGGGAAATCCAGGGCAACCACATGAGGTAAATTTCTAAGAAGAAATGTATTTGACCCCATCATCCTCCCCACACTCTACAACTTTTCTTTTTTTCATTTTTTTATTGTAATTAGTAAAAGGGTTACATGATATTTGCCAGGTAGAAGGGGCATTAATTCACATACATTGATGCCCTTTCACATGTCTTGGTACCCATTTCCCTCCAACCCCACACCCCCCACCCGTCTTGGTTTTCCCCCCTTCCCTATCAAATTTCAAATATCCAAATACAAATAAATTCAATATATCAGATAACAAAGTGAGATACTATACCAATATGGGATAACCAAGGGACAGCAAAGGAGATGAGAGACAACATAGTACATTAAGGACAACAATCATTCATTATATGCCTTTTGTTTCAATATCCTGGAGGTCCTTTCTATTAGCTTCACATTATATGGCCTTATATATGGCCTTTTGCTCTATTGCAAATTTCTGCTATTAGAGCCAAAAGTTTCTACTGATTATGACGAATGAGGGAAACCATTGAGCCTAAGTTCCTTTGAGTCTGGCTTACTTCACTTATTATGATTTGTTGTAAGTCTTTCCATATCCTAACAAATGGGGCGATGTCATTCTTTCTGACAGCAGCATAGAATTCCATTGTGTACAAATACCACAGCTTGTTGATCCACTCATCAACTGAGGGACATCTGGGTTGGTTCCATATCTTTGCTATGGTGAATAGTGCTGCAATGAACATTGTTGTGCTAGTGGGTTTAGTATGCCCTTGTTTCTGGATTGTTGGGTAAATGCCAAGTAGTGGAATTGCTGGGTCATAGGGGAGTTCTATGTTTAGCCTTTTGAGGCACTGCCACACTGCTTTCCATAGTGGTTGAACGAGTTTGCACTCCCACCAACAGTGTAGTAGTGATCCCTCCTGGCCACATCCCCTCCAGCATCTGTTGTCATTCCTTTTCCTGATCCTGGCCATTCTAACTGGAGTGAGGTGGAATCTTAGAGTTGTTTTGATTTGCGTTTCTTTTATGACCAGAGATGTTGAGCATTTCTTCATGCGTCTATAGGCCATTTTTGTTTCTTCTTCAGAGAAGACTCTCTTTAAGTCTTTGGCCCATTTTTTTAATGGGATGGGTGTTACTTTGGAGGTTAGTTTTGAAGTGATTCAATTGTTTGAGTTGTTGATATATTTTAGATATGAGGCCTTTGTCCGTTGTTTGGTTGGTGGAGATCTTCTCCCACTCTGTAGGCTTCTTGATTAGTTTACTAGATATATCCGTTGCCATACCAAAGCTCTGCAGTTTAATGCAATCCCACTTATCCAGCCTTTCTCTGATTTGTTGTGATTCTTGGTCTTTATTAAGAAAGTTTCGACCTGTGCCAAGGAGGCCTAGTGTATCTCCTATTCCTTCCTGTAAACTTTTCAGTGTGTCAGCTTTTACCTCCAGATCTTTGATCCATTTGGAGTTAATTCTAGTGCAAGGTGACAAAAAAGGATTCAACTTTAGTTTTCTGCTGGTGCTTAACCAGTTCTTCCAGCACAACTTATTGAAGAGGCTATCTTTCTTCCATTCTATTTTTTTGGCTCCCTTGTCAAAGATTAGGTGGCCATAGATCTGTGGTTTAATATCTGGGTCCGCAGTTCTATTCCATTGGACTTCAGGCCTATTCTTGTGCCAGTACCAAGCTGTTTTGAGAATTTTAGCTCTGTAATAGAGTCTAAACTTTGGAATTGAAATTCCTCCAGCGCTGCTCTTTCTGCTAAGATGTGTTTTTGCTATACGGGGTCTTTTATTATTCCATGTGAAATTTTGAATTGCCTCTTCTATTTTTTTAAAGAATGACATTGGGATGTTGGTGGGTATTGCATTGAATTTGTAGATAGCCCTTGGCTAGATTGTCATTTTCACAATGTTGATTCTTCCAATCCAGGATCATGGGAGCTTTTTCCATTTCCTTAGTTCTGCTTTAATTTCCTTTTTTAAGGTTTTAAAGTTTTCATCTAAACGGTCCTTTACATTCTTAGTTAAGCTAATTCCTAGGTACTTTATTTTCTTTGAGGCTATTGTGAAAGAAATTTCTTTCCTGATTATTGCCTCGTTCCTCTCACTGTTGGCGTAAAGGAAGGCAGTTGATTTGTGAGGGTTGATTTTATGGCCTGCTGCCCTTCCAAAGCTTTGAATCAGCTCTAGGAGCCTGGGAGTAGAGTCTATACGTTTCTTTAAATACAGAATCATGTCATCTGCAAAGAGGGATAGTTTTATTTCCTCTTTCCCTACTTGGATCCCCTTTATGCTTGCTTCTTGCCTTATTGCACTGCCTAGGAATTCTAGTACTATGTTAAAAAGGAGTGGAGAGAGTGGGCATCCTGAATGCTACCCCTTAGCACTTTTATGCAAAGCTTAGGCCTGTGGCATTTTAAGCACAAATCAACGCTGTGTTTTTTGCGGGTTAATTAGGGGTAAAAATCGTATGGAATTTATTGCATGGCTGATTTTGAACTGGAATCTTCAGGTGTCAGCTTATCTTGAGTAGCTAGGATTACAGTACTTTTACAACCTGTATGCTCATACACATCGCTTCTGATCCAAACACTCATTGTTCAATTTAACTAACAAGATGTGAGAAAAGATGATTGACTGTAATTTACTGGATGGGCTTCTAGTGAGTATATATTTCCACTTCCACTCTGAAGCCAGGGAAATGTTTCTGGTACATGTTTCAACTATCTCCCAAAGAGGAAATAATGTGTGAGTACGTTTGCTAGTATTTCAGATAGGAGATGGACTTTGGTGTTTGGAACCTGTTGGGCAGAGTATATCAGCTGGGCTGTGATAACAGAGATGATGTTTCAGACAGGAATATTCAGGCCTTGAGTAGATAGAATTACAAGTGTGAGCTTCCACCACCACCTGGTTCATTTTGGAAACCTTAATTGCTTCTCATTTTTTCCTTTCCTTTTTTGGAAGATTGATCTAAGCTGGCTGATTGTGCATCACAATGAAGTGATTGGCCTCAGGAATTGCAAATATTTGTTTCATCAGCACGGAATGAATGAAGTTGATCTAAACCCAATAGTATTTTCGTTCTGAAAAATACGGAACTTACCTATATCATTTTTCCTTGCCTTTGCTTTCCCAAAGCAAGCAACATGTTTCTTAAAAACTATACTTCATGAGAATATTATAATTAGAAGCTATGTTCTGCACACTTCAGAATAGTCCTTGCATTTATAAACTTATATTACAATATTAGGTACAAGAATGGTGAGTGTTAGTTTCATAAATATTTCATATGTTTTACTCTTTAAGGCTCATTAACTCAAGAAGGGATTAAATACATTTAGATAATAGTAGAACATAGCTGCTGCTGATTTGATGTGTGTGCAGATGATACACAGATTTATTAGGATTACTCAAAAGTTTTCTTCAAATTTTCAGTAGTAGACTGCTATGCTAACTGGAAGGTGATAGTAATGATGCTGAAATTCTATGAATCCGCTATGGAGCAGAATTTCAGGGGAGAGTATTTGCTAGGGACTTAATTTCTAAGACGCATATCAAGAATATTGAACTATAACACCAAATGATGGAGGACTCAGCGTCACATTTTGTTTGTTTTATGCAAGTCCTGGGACTTGAACCCAGGGCCTGGGAACTGCCCTTAAATGTTTCTTTTGCTTCAGGCTAGTGTTCTACCACTTGATCCACAGCTCCACTTCCAGATTTTTGGTAATGAACTGTAAATCAGAATATCATGCAATTTGTTTGGGCTGGATTCAAACCTGATTCTGTGTAGATAGGATTCCAAGTGTGAGCGCACAGAGCCTGTCTAGTATCATTCATCATTCAAGTCATGGGACTGCAATTCTGCCCCTGGGTCTTGTCCCTGAGCTTTTCAGCTCAAGACTACTGCCCTATCCCTTGAGCCATAGGGCCACTTCTGGGTTTCTGGTGGTTAATTGGAGATAAGAGTCACATGGACTTCAGTGCCCAGGCTGACTTTGAACTGCTATCCTTGGATCCCAGCCTCTTGAGTAGCTACATTTACAAGTGTGAGCCACCATACCCGTCTAAATTATTTTTTTAAGTTAATTTTTTTGTTAAGTCAATATATAGTTGGCATACGGTTACATAAGTAATAAACACATTTCTTAAGAAAATTGTTATCCCCTCCCTCATTTTTCTCTCTTTTCTTACCCTCAGCCCCCTCTCCACCCAGATTGTTCAGTTCATTTCCGTTTAGTGTCTTCCAAGTATCACTATTCAATTGGTACACATTTTTTCCTTTCTTTTTTTTTTTTATCATTTTATTATACCCTTTCCCTTTCCCAAATCACATAAACCTATGTACAAGACACAGGGTACCCGAATTCAACACAGTGACTACAGAGAATAAAACTAAAGGGAAAGAGAAGAAAAGAGGTAAAAAGCAAAGAAAATGAAAGAACAACATACAGTACCTTAGAAGCAACAACACTGAAAAAACAAAACATAAAACCTTCGGCTGAAAATGTAGCTTGCCTAGCATGTATGAAACCCTGGATTCCATTCCTCAGCACCACATAAACAAAAACTGGAAGTGCCACTGTGACTCATCTGGTAGATGTCTAACGTTCAGCACAGAGTGTCTCCAAGTGACAAAAATCTGTCACATTTAAGTCAGGCTTCAAAACTTTGCTAGGAACCAGTTACGTGATTTGGAAGAAAGTCCAATTTTCAAAAAATCACTAGCCAGGCGCTGGAGAGTCATAATTGTCATTCTACTAGCCAGGGAGAAGGTGATTCAAAGCCTTTGCAAGCAAAAAAACGAAAACAAAAATAAACTGTAAAATTCTTCTCTCCACTTATCCACCCAAAAACTAAGTGGAGTTGTGGCTAAAACTGGTACAGCATTAGCCTTGAGGAAAAAGAACTAAGAGACCTTGCCCAGGTCCAAAGTTTAAGCTCCCCACCAAGAAAGAAAAAAAGAAAAAAAAAGGATTCCAGATACCTTAGTTTCAAAAGTATATCTGGATATCTTAGTAGATTTTTCTGATCTTTCCTCATTCATCTCATGGAACCACATAATCTTGATCCTGATCTGACTAAGAACCTGCATTGTGCTTAATAAATTCATTCCACATATTCCAGTAGAATCTGTACAGCTAATGGCCACTTACCAATGCTTTATTCTACGTTTAGGCCAGTATGTCTTCATACCATCTACACAGTCAGCTATATCATCTTTCCAGAAGTAGCATTGAGTGTAGAACACTCAGAACTAAAATAATTGCATAAAGATGTAATAAAACTCCTTGATTCATTAAGAAAATTTCTGTACCACTTAGAGCAAGTACATTAGTGGTATTTACCTCTAGCCTCTTTTTTTAAAAAAATTATTAACATTGAATTTTACATCGTATTTCAAATGTCATGTTTAACAAACAAGTATTCAAGAAGGGAATCGCTATACAATCACTGGCACATAAATTTTAGAATATAGTAAAAATTAAGCTGAGTCTTTGTATGTCATAGACACAGATTAATCTATAATAAAACACATGTCTATAGAGTGTATAGTCTATCCTAGATTTTTATGTCTATGTAGTTATGTTTATATCTCCAAAATTATGTCCAGAACTTTGGGTATCAACTATTCAATCATCGCTCTACTACTGTTTGAAACTAATATCCATATATTAAGGATACCATGTACCTTTTGTTCCTTGGTCTTGACTTATCTCACTCAACAGGATTCACTCTAATTTCATCCACTACCCCAAAAATGCCATTATTATTTTCTTCTGTGCAGATCTTCTTTTTATGTATTTATTTTTATTGTAATTTATAGAAGGGTTACATTATATTCACCAGATAGAAGGTGCATTACTTCTCAAACTTTGATACCCCATGTAATGATATGGTCCCCATTTCCCTTCCCCTACCCCCACGCATGTTCATTTCCCCCCTTCCCTATCCAATTTCAAATAACCAATTAGGCACATATGAAATATATCAGAAAACAAGGTGAAATATTGTAACAATATGATATAACCAAGGGATAGCAAAAGAGATAAGCGATCACATAGTTCATTGAGGACAACAATCACTCATTATATGAGTTTTGTTTCTTTATCTTGGAGGTCCTTACATATAGTGTCATACTATTTGTCACGATGTCTCTAGATTTTGTTCTATTGTAAATCTCTGGTAGCAGAGCCCAAGGTTTCTACTGAATTTGACAAATGAGGGAGACTCTTGGGCCTATGTTCCTTTGAGTTTGGCTTACTTCACTTAATATGATTTTTTTCCTTTTCATCCACTTCCCCGAGAATGCCATTATTTTATCTTGTCGGTTGGCTATGTATCATTCCATTGTGTGTGTGTGTGTGTGTGTGTGTGTGTGTGTGTGTGTGTGTGTGTGTGTGTGCGTGTATCACATTTTTTGTAGTAGGGCATCTGGTTGTTTCCATCATCCAGCCTCATTTTCTACAGATATTTTTATAGTCTCTTTTTTATTTTCAGGGTAATGTATAGAGGGGTTACGATTACATTTACAGGTAGTGGACTGCATTACTTCTCACACATTTATTCCACTCCACATGTTTTAGTCCCCAGTTCCCTCTCCCCTCCCCTTCCCAATCATCTTGTTTCCCCCCTTCCCTTTCCTATTTGACATAAACAAATAAACATATATACAATATGCCAGGGAAAAAATCAGATACAGTAACAATCTGACTTTAACCAAAGGGCAAAATAAGAGATGAGAAATAACATAGTAGATTAAGGACAAAAATCACACAAGATTAAGAGCAACGATGACACAAGATATAGCTCTTGTTCCCATATCCTAGAGATCCTTACATTTAGTCTCATCCTATATGACCTTATATACCTAGGTTTTTGAGTTATTGTAATCCTCTGTTAGGAGAGTCCTAGATGTGAACTAATTATTACAAATGAGGGAAACCATTGAGCTTATGTTTCTTTGGGTCTGGCTTGCTTCACTTAATATGAATTTTTCTAAGTCTTTCCATATCCTTACAAATGGGGCGATGTCATTCCTTCTGATGGCAGCATAGCATTCCATTGTGCATAAGTACCACATCTTGATTCAGTCATCTACTGAGTGGCATCTGGGTTGGTTTCATATCTTTGCTATGGTAAATAGTGCTGCAATGAGCATCATTGTGCTAGTGGCTTTAGTATGTCCTTTTTTCTGGACAATTGGGTAGGTGCCAAGTAGTGGATTTGCTGGATCATAGGGAGCTCTATGTTCAGGGTTTTCAGGAACCAGCACACTGCTTTCCCTAGTGGTTGAACGAGTTTCACTCACACCAACAGTGTAGGTGTGATCCCCCCTGGTCACTTCCCCACCAGTATCTCTTATTAGATTTTTTGATAATGGCCATTCTGACTGGAGTCAGGTGGAATCTCAAAGTTGTTTTGATTTTCATTTCCCTTATTGCTAGAGATATGGAGCATTTCTTCATGTGTCTAAAGCCCATTTTAATTTTTTCTTCAGAGAATACTCTTTTAAGTCTTTAGCCCACCTCTTAATAGGATGGTTGTTTCATTGAAGATTTGTTTGGGAGAGATTCATTTTTTCAGCTATAGATATATTTTAGATAACTACATATATTTTTGTAGAAAAAAGAATGGAAGCCATCATGCTGGCTCACAACTTAATTTCAGCTACTTAGGAGGCTCAGGGGTTAGGATCACAGGTCAAAGCCAACCAGGGCCCTACAGTGTGTGAGATCAAACTCTGTGAATATACAATGACTGTAAGAGGAATCTCACTTCCTGGGAATGTAGCCTAATGGTAGAGTGCTCACCTAGAATGCATGAAGACCTAGGTTCTATTCACCGGTACCGCATACTCAGAAAAAAGCTAGAAGTGGCACTGTGTCTCAAGAGGCAGAGCACTCACCTTGGGCAAGCGAGTCCAATGAAAATGTCTAGGCCCTGAGTCCAAGCCCTAGGACTGGCAAAAAGAAAAAAAAAGAGCAATCTTACTTAAGTAACAAGGAATGTACCCTATATTTATACAGACTGAAAAATTCATTAAGAAATTAGAAAATATGTATAAAGTGCATATTTTCTTTTGTGTGTTGGCACTGGGTCTTCAACTGAGTGCTTCAGCTCTATCCCTGATCTTTTCTGCTCAAGGCTAGCACTCTACCAATGCAGCCCCAAATCAACTATCTTCAATTGAGATATAAGCGATGAATATTTCAGGGTGCTTCATGAAAACCATTTTTAAAAATTGAAACTTTCAACACAGTCTTATTTTAGTATGAATGTTGAGATGGGAAGAGACAGAAAAAGTGAAATGTTTCCTGATCCCCATAGAGAAGAGACTCAGCAGAACCACTGTGGTCTGCAGGCTTCTTTGTGAGTTTTGTTTGCTTGTTTGATTGTTGTCAATTGTGGGGCTTGAACTCTGGGCCTGGACACTGTCCCTGAGCTCTTCAGCTCAAGACTAGTGCTTTAATCTGTGAGCCACAGTGCCACTTCTGGTTTTTCTGGCAGTTAACTGGGTACTTTGGCTGGCTTTAAACTTTGATTCTCAGATCTTAGCCTCCTGAGTAGCTAAGTTTATAGGTGTGAGGTACCATCACCAGGCGGCTGCTCTGTTACTATGCAGGTTCTGGATCAAGAGCTTCAATTTCTTACTTCAATTTTTTCTTCTCTTGCCTGATACTCTGCCATTTGAACGAAGCCCCAGTTCCTGGTCTTTGTTGGTTAATGAGAGATATTATGATTTTCTAATACTCAGAGCAATGATTATAAAACCCAGCATTTTACTTACTTGAATAAATTAAGAGACAGGACCTAGTGAGATGGAAAACAAATTTTTTTTTCAAGTTGCTATCCTGTTCTAATGGATAAGTCTGGCTATTTTGCTTACACACAAATATGTATTTTTACCAGTTTCTACTCTATTTTTGCTTAGCTTAAAACCACCACTGCCATTTCATAGATTTTGTTGTTGTTTGCGGTGCTTGAACTCTGTGCTTGGGCTGTTCCTCAGATCTTCAGTTCAATGACAGTGCTCTACTACTTTTGATTTGGCCAGTCCTGGGCTTCAACTCAGGGACTGAGCACTGTCCTTATATTTTCTCAAGGCTAGGGCTCTACCACTTCAGCCTCAGCACCACTTCCAGCATTTTTCTATGTATGTGGTATTGTGGAATTGAACCCAGGTCTTCGTGCATGCTAGGCAAGCACTCTACCACTAGGCCAAACTCCCAGCCCAAAATTATTCATCATTACTATTAGCTATCTTCTTTTTTTATTATTGATTCGTCATGGTGCTTGGACTTTGGGCCTGGACACTGTCCCTGAGCTCTTCAGCTCAAGGCTAGCGCTCTTCCTCTACAGCTCCATTTTTGGTTTCTGGTAGTTAATTGGTGATGTAAGTCTCACAAACATATGTGTCCAGGCTGGCTTTGGGCTTTGAACCAAGATCCTCCAATCTCAGCCTCCAAAGTAGCTAGAATTACAGGCTTCAGGCAGCAGTGCCTGACTGTTTGATGTCTCTGTCTGTCTCTCTGTCTCTGTCTGTCTCTGTCTCTCTGTCTCTCTCTGCCTCTCTCTGTCTCTCCCTCTCTCTCTCTCTCTCTCTCTCTCTCTCTCTCTCTCTCTCTCTCTCTCTCTCTCTCTCTCTCTCTTTTCGTTGTAAGTCTTTAATTGTGCACCTGGGCAGTGACCCTGGGCTCTTCATCTCAGGCTACAACCTTAAGCACCTTGAGCCACCGTGTCACTTCTGGTTTTCTGGTGCTTAAGTGGAAGTAACAGTTTCATGGACTTTAGTGTCTGGTCTGGCTTTGAACTGTGATCCTCAGAACCCAAACTTCTGAGATCATTTCCAGCTTTTTTTTTGGTGTAAGTGGTACAGAGTAATTGAACACAGGGCTTTGTGCATACTAGGCAAGCAAACTACCACTAGTGTGCACTCCAGCCTTAGATAAGTGCTTTCTTTTTCTTTTTCTTTTTTTCACTCATGGGGCTTGAACTCTGGGCCTGGATGTTTACCATAAGCTCTTCAGCTCAAGGCAAGAGCTCTACCACTTGAGGCACGTTGTCATTTTGAATTTTCTGGATTATTTGGAAATAAGATTCTCACAGATTTTTATGCCTGGGCCGTCTTTGAACCTCGATCCTCCAGGGTAGCTAGGATTACCAGGGTGAGCCACCAGTCACGGGCATTAAATTATTATTTTTTCATGTCCTATGGGTTCAACTCATGGCCAGAGCACTGTCCTAGGGCTTGCTCAAGGATAGCAGTTTACTTCAGCCAGCCAACTCCCGGTCCAAATAGGCCACTCTTGAAGCTAGAATTACAGAGATCTGCCATAATACTGGCATGTCGTTATCTAAGTATATAATTTTTCTTCTATTTTTGATGGCTTTTCCTTAGTGGTCATATTTCCTACATATTTTATGGAAAACTTCCTTCCCACTGGGGTCATAAGTTAAGCCTAGTGGAAGAGTTCTTGCCGAGCATGAATGAAGACCCAAGTTCAATTCTTCAGCACAACATAAATAGAAAAGATAAAAGTGGTGCTGTGGCACATGTGATAGACTTTGCGCCTTAAGAATAAACAAAAACAAAAACAAGGATCATGCTCAGGTCCTGAGTGTAAGCCCAGTACTGGCAAAAAAAAAATTCTGCCCAAAGTAGACATTTAAACTTATTGTACTTTTCAAAAAATTTGTTGTCAAGGTGATATACAAAGAGATTGCTGTTACATATGTAATGAGTACATTTCTTGTAAACACTGTTACCCCCCTCCCCCCTTTTCTCTTTCCCTTCCCCCCAAGTCATAAATTTCATTTACAACAAATATGTATGTATTTTCATTCCTGAAAAAAATAGTTTAAAATGTGTTCAAATAAATGATGTAGGTTGATATATTTATCACAATGGATTACTTGAACTCTAAAATAAACATTCTAGGTAATTTTTCTCATAAAATTGTAGTAATGCTATAAAACTAATAAAAAAGGAATTTTAGTTATTAATTTCTTATGTTTTACCTTTAACATTATTACACTAAGCATGCTGTTTATGGTATTAATACAGACAGCATGAAATATGATTATGTAACAAAATTAAATGATTAAAAATAGTAAGGTTGGGGGCCAGTAGTTTGGCTTGGTGGCACACACCCTGGACTGGGAAAAAAGAAGTAGGTTTAGATAAAACAGATTTATTTCCAAATGTGTGGAAAATGGTATGATTTCTTGTTTGGCTAGTCCTGGGGCTTGAACTGAGGGACCAGGAACTGTCCTTGGCCACATTTGTTCAAGGGTGGCACTCTGACAGCTGAGCCACAGTGCCCCATCTGCTTTTTCTGTGTGTGCAGTGCCGAGGAATTGAATCAAGTTATTCTTGTATACTAGGCTAGCACTCTACAACTAGGCCACATTCAAAGCCAAAGTAGATTTTTGATGCTATTGTGGAGTTTTAATTTTCTTAAATATTTGTACAAAGCACAATGGATATATAAACAGACTTGAACTCACAGAACAGAGTCCCCCATAATATTACAGTTACTCTGGCACTTCTCCCGATTGACAAAACACATTTCCAGGCATCTGCTCTGTCCTTAAGCTTTGGTAGCTGACTTGTCTTTCCATGGAGGCCTGGCCTGGATTCCTGGTGATTCCATGCATTTCTTAGTTCCCTGTATATCCAGTAAGGTTGTCTTCTATGGGACCAGACCTGTCTGGTTTTTGGCCCACCCAGGACCTATGTGTCTGAGGTCTCACATTATAAGTGGAAAATAAAACACAGTATAATAAGGACTGAAGAACTGCACACCATAATATTAACAATGAGAGTTTAATAGTTAGCAAAGTAAATACAATGAATACTTGACAAGAATCATGAGAGCATGATAAAGAGATGTCTTTTTAGGAAGGGGACAGGGAAGCTCTAAATCCAGACTGGCCTCCAAGTTGCCTTCAGACAGTAATTCTACTTCAGAGTCCTCAGAAGGGTCTCCTTCCTCATGAGAAACAGAATGTCCTTCCTGAGTTAAGAGGGGGATGGATTCTGGTTGTCGAATGGAGATTGAGTCTCTTTTAGTGAGAAGGATGGGTCTGGATATTCTGTGAGGATGGATTCATTTTCCTCCAATGAATCCAGTATTGAGAGTACACTTGCTGCTTCCCATGGGGACATTTTCCATGAGCCCAGCGTGTGCCCCTTCAGCTTGCACAATAAGTGGAGTGTTACTCTGACTCTGATGGACTGACTCTGGGTGGAGTGTGAAAGGAAACGGAAGGAAATCTGGCTGCTCTTTTTCTTCCTCCATAGTATCTGCAGGTTCAACTGTGTCACACATGGGGTTCAGAGCAAAAGGTATATCCACAGGACTCTAAACCTGTTTGTAATTTCTACAGAAGGCCCATGCTTTCTGGAGTGCAGTGATGATTCTCTGTCTCCATCAGTCACCAGCTCCATTGGTGGGTTTTTCATCCAGAGTTTAGGATAAGCTCTTCCACGATGACCCAAACCTAAGAATGGAAATAGGTACAGAGTGAACAGAGTGGACTCTGCAAGTTGAAGTGTCACTCAACTTCCATGAGGATCTAATGGAGGAACCTGTAGAACTGGAGTTTGGACTGAACTCTGAGGAGGTGTAGGGTCTTTCTAATGAGTGCTTATTCCCGAGTCCTTTCAGAGGACAGACATTACCTGGCTGACACCACCCATAAAGGGCATTTTGCCAAGCTCTGTAGAAGTAATGGCCAACCAATACTAGACCACATGGGCTTCCTACTCACAAGCTCTGAGGCACCCACACCAGGACTTCTACTTTTTCTTGGTCTTACTGGTCGCACATTCCTCCAGCTGGTCAAAAAGTATGTGTCTAGAAGAGCAGGTCCAAAGCCGGCATGTGGAGCCTCATATAGAGCTTGAGTTGTGTCAGGGTGTGGCAGTTCTTGAACTCGTAGAAATCTCTGGGTAGAAGTCCATTCACATCGTCTAGATGGAGCACATGATGCTGTGGGCACATTCGGTACAAGGAAATGAGAGCCTTCTCTTTCCATCCTGAGCCTTCTACCAAAGCCCCTTTCTTGCAGGACTCTAATGCTGTGGCTGGCCAGCAGAGATGTGCACTTATGTGCTGGGAGGGGGGTAAGAGACACTCGAGAACAGGATGACTTTTACACCCCACTTCCAGAAGCTTCTGAGAGAGGCCTCTATGCATCTGTCCAAAGTAAACGCACCTTAAATTAACTAAGTAAATGCTCTAAATAAATCAATAAGTGAATGCTCTATATAAAGAACTAAATGCTCATTCCTCTAATCTTAGCCACCCAGCAGGCTGAGCTCTGAAGATCACAGTGGAAAGCCAGTCTAGTCAGTAAAAGTCTAAAGGCACTTGTCTTCAATTAGGCAGCAAAAAGCCAGAACTTGACCTATGACTCAAATGGTACAGTGCTAATTTTTAAAAACCAAAGGATGGCATTTAGACCTGGGTTCAGTTTCAAGTGGCAGCACTGGACCACACACCAAAATGTAAATGCTTTCAGGTTCTAACAGGCAAAGCTATCACAATCCCTCCCTGATGGCTCACAAGTGATTCAGCCCCCAGCTTTTCCTCTGACTCCAGTATTTCACAGGCCTCCGCCATTAGTACTGACACCTCATTTCTTACTGGGAAATGGGATTTCCTAGGATGTCACCTAGGTGAGGGCTGCAGTTGGGAGCCACTTACTCATGCCTGAAATCCAACTTCTCAGTAAGCACACTGTTGAGACTCCAGTAGCTCGTGAGGGAAATAAATGGCATGGTGTCCCAGTCATAATAAAGTAGTTTGTGCACTTGTATCATGCTTAGCTCCCTGTGAACACCCCAGAGAACCAAACAGGCTCAGAGAGGAGCCAAGTACTCCAAGACTTGGCCAGGAGGGGTGAGCAAACCTGGGTTTGGAAGGGGAACACTCACTTTTTCAAGAGAATTTCCAGCAACTACTACATTGTCCTCCACTATTTGAAATTGTGCAGGAAGTTTACCACATAAAAGAGATCACCTTTCTGGTAGGCTGAGATCAGCTTTGTCAGCAGCATCTCCAACAGGCCTTCCTCCAGGATCCATAGGTTACAAGGCTCATTCAGAGTCTGAGCTGACTTACCATCACACTATGTTGGCAAAACAGTGGATATTTCAAACGTAGGAATGGGACCACCCTTCACACTGAGGAATTGGAATAGAGTAGATTGGAAATGACACACTCTAATCTCAGTATAGTCATTGGAAGCACACAAGAAGGTTGTAGTGTGTGGGCAGGATGATGGGTTCAAACAGGTTTCCTCTCAATATACCTCATCTGAGTTGCCCTGGAGTTTCCTGGCTTTCTTCCTAGAGAAATGCCTGATATATTGGAATTTTGGGTTGGCACTGATCTAGCATCTACTTCTTCAAGTGAGACATCCATATTTCTCATGCCTGAGATGCGAGCCTCCTGACCTTTGGCAACAGCACAGCAACATCTTTCTGGTTCCTGAGCCACAGGCCAAGGGAGCTGGCTTGAGCTGGTTGAGTGGCTTAGTTACAAGGGTTCCATATTCTGTTCCATTGTGAGGGAGGTAGGGTCACCTTTAAAGGCCCAATGACCAAAGCTCCTTGCTCACAGAAGACCTCCCCAAAGACATACTGGAGGCTGAATCTCCCTTCCCACCTCACATATGGATGTAGTAAACAGCACACCTTTTTGTTCAAATCCCAATTCACTAACTACGCGTAAGTGCTAGCCTGGTCTCAGGCTCAAGGAGCCTTTCTTAGGTAAGATCCAAACTTAACTGTCACTATTCCCCTTACCCTTCACAAGACATTTTGCTTCACAGTGCCTTCTCAGCTTGCATTTTGCCTCTTGCACATTTTTTTGCTAGTCCTGGGACTTGACCTCAGAGCCTAACCATTGTTCTTAGGCTTTCTTTAGGCTATTGCTGTCCCAAAAAGCCACAGCACCACTTCCAGCGTTTTCTATGTATATGGTACTGCAGAATCAAACCGGAGTCTTTTTGTGTGGTAGCCAAGCACTCTACAAATAGATGAAACACCCAGGCCATCTTGCACATATTTTTCACTTCAATCTACTAGGACGTTGTTACGTTTCTGTATCCTAATCTATTTTTCCTCGTGATGAATATCTGTGCTGTCATCTGTAAAAATGCAAGTGGGAAAATCACAGAAGCATTGGTGACATAAAAAAAAGTCTTACAGACATAGATAAGTGTTCATTCTTTGTAGGAGAAAGGATATTTTGATATGATGATGACTATTTATAAATACTTTATCGGGGTTTAGAGTTTGGCTCAGTGGTAGAGTACTTGCCTAGCATCCATGAAGATCTAGGTTTGAGTCCTTAATATCACACAGATATAAAAATCTATATGGCAATGTGGCTCAAGTGGCAGAGGGCTAGACTTGGGAAAAGCCAAGAGCAGTGCTCAGGCCCTGAGTTCAAGCCCCAGAAATGGCAGAGAAAACAAAAGAAAAGAAAAGAAAAGAAATGTGCGTTTTACAAGTTATTGACTCACAGCATTTTCCTCTGAATTCTTCGCTTCTGCATCTTGTGACTTATCCCTTTCCCTCAATGTAGACAAGAAAAACAGATTTTATTACTTGCTATCCTGTTGTCCAATCTTTGGATATTAATTCAAAATACAATATTGCCTGAGATATTGTGTGTGTGCATGTGTGTGTGTATCTGCCGATGTGTGCATGCACACATGTTTACAGGGTTTAGGGCTTACTCATAGGGCCTGTGTGATAAACCTCAGCATCTTTTCCTCAAAGGTATTGGTCTTTCACTTCTAGCTTATTATAGCTAATTGGAGTTGAGAGATTCACTCAATTTCTTGCCCTGTGCATTGGAACCCAGTGCTGGGTTCTCATATTGTTAATTGTAGCTATAGAGAAGGCTGAGGTCTGGGGGTCCTCGTTAGAATCCAGCCCTGAAAGAAAGTCACTGATAGAAATCTTTATCTTCAGTTAAGCACGAATAAATAAGGCAAAAGTGGAACTGTGGCTCAGTTCCTCTTGTACCAGCCATGAGAAAATTAGTAATTGGCAGCACCTGGTCCCTGAGAGAAATCCTTAGCACTGGTTCAAAAAAAGAAAGAAAATAATGAAAAAAATTAAAACTTGCTGAGGAATCCATAAGGATAAACGTGCCTGTGAATAATCTTGTCATTTCAGATTCCCTCAAGAGCTTATGACTCTCTATATTTTATCAAGTTTTTTTTAAAGATATTTACATATTTTCTATCTTTCTTAAACAGAGATAGACATCCACAAAACACAAACACAAACTCTCACACAGTATATCACCCACCCATAAGTGTCTGGCTATGTATATATGTATAGTCATATGTATTGATCTGTCTCTCTATACTAATATATAAATGCATAAACATATGTATTTAGACAAACAGGAAACATACAAAGATAGGTCTCAGGCATTTCCAGATTTTGTGCAAGTCTTCTGAGTGCAACTTACCATTGTATTGTTTGTCAAGATAGAGTCCCTCTAACTTTTGGCCAGCTTCTTGTCCTTTGATACTTTTTTCTGCCAGTCTTGGGTTTTGAACGCTAGGCCTGGATGCTGTCACTGAGCTTGAGCTTCTTGCATTCAGTAGTTTATTGCAGATAAGAGTCTCATGGAGTTTCTGTCCTGGGCTGGCTTTGAATTGTGATCCTCAGATCTCAAACTCCTGAGTAGCTAGGATGACAGTCATGAGCTACCAGTACCTGGTTCCTTTGGCTCTTTTACCCTTTTTTTGGCCCCACCACACCCACGGTATCTACCTTCCTATGTTCTTTCCACCTGCCGCCAGACAGGGGCCTGACAGATGCTTTCCACCAACTTATTCCTGTCCTCCTCTGTATTGGCTGACATGCATTGAGCTAAGACATGCACTCACTTGTCGGGATGCCAAACACAAAGCCATGTGATTGTTTCTCAGTCTGGAACATCCTATCAGATTTATAGCACCACAGAGGGTCACGTTGATGCTCCTCCAGGGCTTCTTAAATTGTTCTCATATTAATCCACAACACGTTTGTCATCACTTGTCCAGCTAATTCATGGCCTAAACCAGCATTCCCTACAAACTTAGATCCCAATACCATGAGGACACTCAAGTGTGCATTAGGAGTGTGACCTGCAGGGGGATGTGAGCCTGTCTAACTTGGAGGGGATTTCTCCACCACAGGAAATGGAATACAAATTTAGAATCTGCTTTCATGAGGTGACAATCTCTGGCAGATGTTCTTATCAAATGTGGCACTGCCTACTTCCAGCTTAAAACATGGGTTGACGACCCAGCATAACAGAGAATGTATTCACCCAGGCCCAACACATAGGCTGGGACCCTGAACTTTCAGGTAGCATTTGGCTTTGAAGGTCATGAGATCTTAGTCTACAGATGATGAGCCCCCTCCCGTGAGGCATAGCAAACGGAGTCAAAGTGCAACCCAGTTAAGCACCAGATCAAGCTTCCCTTCTTCAGTAGGGTATGGTTTGAAAACTGTGCATAGCTTCTGTTTGAAGCCAGTCCAGAAAGGAAAGTCCATGAAACTCTCATTTCCAGTTAATTGCCAAGAAAAAGCCAAAGATAGAGATGAAGCTCAAGAGAGGTAGAGAGCCATCTGAAAAGAATGGTTACACCCTGCAACATCCTCATTATCTGATCTTGAAAACATCTCCGCGTGCATCCCAGCATGCAGCCAGCATCTGGGGGTGACAGTGACCCCTGCGCCCATTGGCAATCTGTACTGTCTCTGACATCTGTAATGTGAACCTCATTCTGTTGGGTTTGTGAAGTGGTGTCAACCCTGCAGAAGGAACCAACTGTGCCCTAACTCCCACTGTCCCCTGGCGCCCCTAGGATTCCCCCATCTGCACCCCTCCTGTGGCTTCTGATCCTAGGGAGCCCTCCTGCCCTGTCCATCACTCACATGAAGTGAATATTTCTTTTCCTGGGGCAACTTCTCCACAGAGAGTACATGACATGCCCACTCTCCAGGCACAGGGAGATCCTGCCAAAGTAGCAAATCAGTGATAAGGACATAAAGTGATGAATAGAATTTTAGATCCTGATGGTAGACAGTCTGCAAAATCCAAGGGAGAATGGAATTGGAGGGGACCAGGGATCAGGATGTGGGCATGGAGCTTCCCTGCCAACGGGGTGGGGGATGTCACAGGCTGGGGGATGCACAGGATGATCCATGGGCCCTGTGCAGCTACTGGGTCACCCCCTTCTGCATCTCAGCCTTTGGCTTTGAGCTCTGTGATCGCCAAGATGTGCACAGTCTGTACTCTGGCTGGCAGAAGAAAGGACCCTGGGAAGACAATTGTAGACCCTTTGTGAGTGTAGGAAGGGGTAGGCTAGACACCCAGTCCAAGAGGAGCTAAAACTGAAGTAGAGGGGTGTGCAAGGAGTGGGTGTGAGGGTTGTGGGCAGTCACAGTCACGGCAGAGGTGGCTCTGTCTGTGGGGTGAGTGCCTCCCTGCAGGCACAGCACTGGAGATATCAGAGATCCACATGAAAAGAAAAAGCTGGAAATGACACTATGGTTCAAATGGTAGAGCATCAACCTTGAGCAAAAGAGCTCAGGGACAGTACCCAGGACCTGAGTTCAAGCCTCATGACTGTAAAAGAAAAAGAACCAGGACTATGAGAGGGAACCTGGTACTCTGTTGGTCTAATCAGACACAAGAAGAGGCCGGGATAGGCTGTGGGAAAACACAGAGAACATTTCCCCCCAGCTCATCCTGTCCTGCATGCAGGGACAGCCATGTAACTAGGGCTACGGTGAGATCATCTTCACCCCTGTGCTGCCATCTGAATTGTAGGCCTCTGTCCTGGCATGGGGTGTCCTGATGGCTGAGCAGGTGCCCTAATCCTAGATGGAGAGCAGCCACTGACTGTGGTAGCTAAGGAGAGATCTGTTCATTGCTATCAGGCAACCCAGCATGGGAGCCATAACCACCCCTCACCCAGGTAGAGGCCAATGGTTCTCCAGGTGCTACTAACATTGCCCCACCCCTAGCTCTGTGTACACGTGACATTCCCTCCACAAGGAGCAGGACAACGTGAGGGATCAGGAAGCTGCCTATGGGCTTCAGATGATGGCCAGGCTGGCACTACAGATGGCCTCACTCTGTCACCACCTTCCCCTGCCTCCATCTTTCCTCCATCATGCCTCTCTACCTCCCACCCATTAACCTTGGAAACCAATGAACTGGACTCTCATCATTCCTCTCATCTCTTCACCCACCTTGCCATGCGTCCATCCCTCTGTCACTTCCACCCCACATACATCCCACCACCAGCCACCCTGTAGCTTATGAGGATCCCAGAGGAAGCTCTTGGTGAAGGGCTTGTGACCACAAAACAGTTACTATCACCCGCTCCGGCCTGATCCACCACAGAATAAGAACAGCCAAGCATGCACACACTGCAGCAGAGTTGCTCTGCTGCCACCCTGATTTCTTCATGGCCAGGACTTGGCTCTCCTCAGCCTCTCAGCTCAGTAACCAGAACATTGTGCTTTCACAGAGCCATGGCTTCCAGTCTCCATGGACACAATGACATCAACGTGATGCCAACTTCCCCATCTCTATATACCTCTAACTATGGGATGGGAGCTGAGGTTCTCTTCTGTGACTCCATCCACTAAGAGGCTCATGCAGATTTCTATCCTTTGCTCATCATGGTGACTCTTTGGTTAACAAGTCACTGCTGGGCTTCCAGTTCACCACATATAGAACCCATACTCCAACACTTTTCTTAGAAGGACTGATGACTTTTAAATATTCTCTAGTTTTAAATTTCTAGTTCCTTCTCTCTTTCATTTACATATTTCCCTTCCTCACGTACTTCCCTTTTTTACCTTCCTTCTTTCATTCCTGGCCTTGAACTCAAGACCTGGAGCTTTTTCTTAGCTTTTCTTTGCTCAAGGTAGCACTCTAGCTCTTGAGCCTCAGCTCTACTTCAATCTTTGTTCTTGCTCTAAACTGGGAGTAAGAGTCTCATGCATTTTTCCCTTTGCTGGGTTGGTTTTAAACCACAATACTAAGATCAGGATCCTGAATATGCCTCGGATTACAGGTATTATCTAATCAAAACAAATTCCTGATTTCTTTTTTAGACATAATGAGTTCTTTCAGGTGAGCCACCAGCCACTCATGCAAGAGCATTGCAGGATCCCAGCATTCATCTTGTCTCCAGTCTTATTCCATCCATCTCACAATGGCCATCTAAAGCACCCTGCTCCATGCCTGAAGTCGCAAGGAACGTTTTCAACGCCATGAAAAGCCCCCTTAAGCTCTGCCTCAGATATGCCCAGCCCCCATCCCACTTCCACATGAGCATTTGTTTAGGAGAAATTTCCTGAGTACATCATCATCTTTTCCTCACCATTCAAATTTCATCTTTGGAGTCATTTCTCCCAGACAAAGAGGAACATGATCCATGGTTTGATAGCAGCTCCAGCTTCATAGTCCCAGCCACCAACACCCCCCCCATTACTCTGCCAGACACCTGAATTCAAGAAAAATGTTTTCACTACCCCTGACTCTTATCAAATGTTTTAACTTATACAGTGCATTAAACTAATTTTACTAAATGGAATAAACACATGGCATCAAGCTTCAGAATCTTTGCACCTGAACTTTTAGTGAATAACAGACACACCAGCATTTCTGTAGCCAATAGAAATCTTAGCTTTGAGATTTCAGCATTCCTGGTATCCAAGTTTGGATGTGCTAACACTGCCCTCAATGGGGCACTTCAATCACACAATCCCACAACAATCAATGTCATTTGACATTCACTGGTAGGTGGTGCTAGGAAAAAGACTGATGTGCCAACTCCATGCTGGCTTGACCTATGCCATCTTCAAACCTGGAGCAAGTGGGGCTCCTCTCTCCATGACACCTTTTGTGTACTACTCCAGGAGGACCTTTACCTTGAGACAAAATTATGAAGACTATCTCTACCAGCAAAGATTCCAGTGAGATGTGCCTACATGGATAAAGCTAAAATCTCACTAAAGTGAGGTTGTTGGCAGTGCTGGAGCCTGAACTCAGGGTCTGGGCACTAAGCATTTGTACTCAAGACTAGCCCTTTACCACTTGAGCCCAAACTCCATTCCCAGCTGTTTTTATTTTTGGTAGTAAGAATCT
Organism: Megascapheus bottae; assembly: GCF_031878675.1. NCBI lineage: Eukaryota > Metazoa > Chordata > Mammalia > Rodentia > Geomyidae > Megascapheus > Megascapheus bottae. Next base: position 566,333 of record NW_028327735.1, read on the forward strand.
ATCAGACTTTCCTGTTCTAGGTGACTTCGAACTTCCATACTCAGATCTCAGCCTCCTGACCAGCCTGGATTAAAAGTGTGGATCAGCCATGCCCCACACCTGAGGACTTCTGCCAGCACATTTTTCCCCAAAAATTGGAAGAGGAAGATGAGGGAGGGTTGGGCTCATCCTGCCCTGCATATGAAGGAGAGCATCAGCGCCTGAACTTCATTCCCTCTTGTAGGCTGCTGGAGGAAAACGAAGCAAATAGGCACAGGCTGGCAGCAGATGCCACAGAACAACTTGTGACCAAGACTCCCAGAGCAGACCTCAGAATCGATGACAGAGTTGGATCTACCCAGTAACAGAGGCAGTGGTGACACCTGAAACTGCGCGTTTGAGCCTTTGCTGCTAGTAAACAGGGCCACCTATGTCTCAATGAGAAAGGTGAGATTTTGGTGGAGAAGGTGAGATTAAACATTATGTATCATGCAAGAAGACAGACTATAAGGGGTCTTTTATTATTCCAAGTGAAATTTTGGATTTCCTCTTCTGTTTCTTTAAAGAATGACATTGGGATATTGATGAATATTGCACTGAATTTGTAGATAGTCCTTATCAAGATTGCCATTTTTACAATATTACTTCTTCCAAAGCAGGAGCATAGGTTTTTGCATTTCCTCAGTTCTGCGTTAATTTCCTTCTCCAGGGTTTATAGTTCCATCAAAAAGGTGCTTTACATTCTAAGTTAATTCCTAGGTATTTTATTTTCTTTGATAGCAAAATGAGTTGCTATCCTGATTCTTGCCTCATTCCTCTCATTTGTTGGCATATAGGAAGGCAGTTGACATTGAGGGTTAATTTTATACCCTGCTACTTTACCAAAGTTTTATATCAGCTCAAGCAGCTTCGGAGTAGAGTCTATAGGGTTCTTTAAATACAGAATCATGTCATCTATAAGGAGAGAAAGTTTCAGTTCCTCTTTCCCTTTTCCTCCTCACTCCAGTTAGAATGGCCAAGATCCAGAAATCTAATAACGTATGCTGGAGGGGATGTGGCCAGGAGGGATCACTACTACACTGCTGGTGGGATTGCAAACTCGTTCAACCACTATGGAAAGCACTATGGCAGTATCCCAAAAAGACTAAACATAGAGCTCCCCTGTGATCCAGCAATTTCACTACTTGCCAATCGTCCAGATAGGACATACTAAATTCACTAGAACAATAACATTTATCACAGCACTATTTACTATAGCAAAGGTATGGAACCAACCCAGATGCCCGTCAGTTGATGAGTAGATCAAATATGGTATTTTTACACAATGGAATTCTGTGCTTCTGTCAGAAAGAATGACATAGACGAATTTGTAAGGAAATAGAAAGACTGTAAAGTTTAGAAATTTGTTTCTGTCTCCTTCTCTCTCTCCTTCTCTATCTCTTTAAAATTTAGAAGTTCCTGTTTCCCTCTCTCTCTCTCTCTCTCTCTCTCTCTCTCTCTCTCTCTCTCTCTCTCTCTCTCTCTCTCTCTCTCTCTCTCTCTCTCTCTCTGTCTCTCCCTCTCCAATCCTTAGGCTTGAACTCAGGGCCTGAGCTACTTTTGCTCAAGCTTACCACTCTACCGTTTGAACCACAGTGCTGCTTCTGGCTTGCTCTTTTCACGTAGTATTGAGGAATCTAACCCAGGCCTTCATCCTTGATAGGTTAGCACTCTACCACTAAGCCACACAGGCAGCTTTTAGAGGTTTCTGACAAAGGTTTTCCTACATGCTATTATTTCTTCTGTGAGTGCTCGTAATGCTTGCTGAAGGTTGACTTTGTTTAGAAGACTTACCCTAATGCTCCCATATACAGAGATTCTATATATAGCAAATTTGTTTTTCATTACTCAGAATTTCTCTATTGTGTATGTTCTGAAATGTACTGAAGACTGCCTTCTGATTAAAAGTCATTGCACATTTGTTCTATTCATTAGTTTTCTTTTCTTCTATGGGAATCAGGTTTGTGATGAACACAGAAGTATGCCTTCCAGGTCAAACACTTTCCACATTTGTAATATTCATAAGGTTTGTCTCTCCTATGTGCATTTTATACTTAGTCTTGCGTTCATGATGGATTTTTCATATTGTTATATTCATACGATTTTTATCATGTGTCTATGTGGTATCATGCAAACTCAACTATGAGTTCTTCAAAAAATTTTCCCTTTCATTTTATTCATCGGATTCTATCCTGTGGGTGTTTAGTGATAAATCTTGACTTGTGCCTTCTGGGGAAAAGACTGAACATTTGCTACATTCATTAAGGGTTTTTTCTTGTGTTGGTTCTGTGACACAAGCTGAGTTTTCTTCCACAGACTAAAAAGCCTTTCCTATTTATTACATTGCTAAGGCTTCTCATATGTGTGAACTCTCTTACGCTTCCTGAAGGGTGAATACTGCACGAAAGACTTTCAACTTTGGTTATATTCCTAAGGTTTCTAATATGTGTTAATTCTGTTATGCCTCCTGTAATGTGACTTCCATCTGAAGGTCTTACCACATTTGATGCACTCGTACAGTTTCTCTCCTGTGTGTGTTCTCTGATGCAATTTGAGGGAAGACTTCCATTTGAAAGACATTCCACATCGGTTACATTCATAAGGTTTTTCTCCTGATTGAATTGTCTTATGCATGTTGAGGTTTGGCTTCTGTGTGAAGGACTTTCCACATATGTTACACTATTAAGGTGTTTCTCCTGAGTATATTCTCTGATGAACATGGAGTTTTACCTTCCATTTGAAAGACTTTCCGCATTCACTACATGCATAAGTTTTCTCTCCTGTGTGTGTTCTATTATGCCCATCAAGATATGACTTCCACTTGAAGGTCTGGATTATGTGTAGAGCTCAAATTTAAAGTTGTTGCTAATCTTACGGTTTCCTCCACTTCGATACTACTTGCAACAGCTACTTCACAAAGACATTCATCTGGACTTTCCTGGCAGGTCTTGAACACATTTTCCATTACCTGGACATCTAAAATGAGTCATAGAAAAAAAGACACAAACATACATGAGATACAAATATTCCTTACTGTAAAGGTAATGACTTTACTTTCCCATCCTAAGTGTTAGATATTGTAAAATATAAAAGTGGAAATTGATTTATGAGAAATATATGCTTTTCTCCCTAACATATTAAGAAAATGATATTTTATAATGACCAATAATGTTTTTCTGAGTTTTATTGTCTTTTTATATCACAGGAAATATTTATTGAAATTACCCAACTATGTATTGCTACAGTTTTAAGCTGAGTACTACCTATAATATACCTGCAGCTGTTTTTTTTGAAATACTGTTTTGTTTATACATTGAGGAATAGCTGCCTTTCTTTTATTTTTGAGAAATAATCTAAATATTGTGCTGTTTTGCATCTTTTTAAAACTTTCTTTCTTTTCTTTTCTCTTTTTTTTTTGTAGTTCATAGGCCTCGGCCCTGTCCCTGAACACTTCAGCAGAAGACTATAACCCCTAACCTTGAGCTACAGCCCCAATTCCTGTTTTCTAGAGTTAACTACAGATAAGAGTCTCAGGTCCTGAGTAGCAGATAGGATTACCTTACCCAGTTCCAATGCTGTTTGCTTTTTAACCATTAAGTGAGGAACACGAATTTTTTCTAGATTCAGCGGCCACAAGTTTGGTTTATATGTCTGTTTGCCTTTGATCCAAGCAAGAACGATTCTTGAGAGTAAGGACTTACACCTATATCCCTTCAGTTACAACTTCTCACTAAAGTCTCAATTTAGGTATTTGTGGGAATTTTGAAATTTGTTTCTTTCCATTTGAAGTCTTATAAAAATTCCTTTTCTAACACTCCTGTCCCTCAGAACCATGGAAGACCAGAAAATCTCCAGCTCATTGTCTAGTTAATTTTCTTATGTTGATTGAAACTTTGTTGTTTTTTTTTCCTTCCATTCCTGGGTTTGAACTTAGGATCTAACTACTGTCCTTGGGTTTTCTCAAGACTAGAACCCTACCAATGAAGTCATTACTTCTGGCTTTTTCTATGTATGTGGTAATAAGGAATCAAACCTGTGTCTTTGTGCATGCTAAGTAAGCACTCTACCACTAGGCTCAATTTCTGGTGGAAAGGTCTGGTTCTGAATACCAGTCTCTTCCTACCAGCAAAAAGATATTATCCTTATCAGAGAATAATGCCCTGACTTATTCCTTGTTTGCTCAATCATTTATATTCTTAGTTTTAAAGAAATGAAATATCATTCTTTCTTTCTTTCTTTCTTTCTTTCTTTCTTTCTTTCTTTCTTTCTTTCTTTCTTCTTTTCCTTCCTTCCCTCTTTCTTCCCTCTTTCTTCTTTCTTTCTTTGTTTCTTTCTTTCTTTCTTTCTTTCTTTCTTTCTTTCTTTCTTTCTTTCTTTCTTTCTTGTTTTGCAGTCATGGGACTTGAATTCTAGAGCTGGCTGTTCTTCCTGAGCTCTTCAGCTCAAGGCTACTGCCCTATGTCTTTAGCCTCAACCCCACTTCTCATTTTCTATTAGTTGATTGGAGAGAAGAGTCTAAGTTGTTTTTGTGATAGGTCAGTCTTTGAACCTTGATCCTCAGATCTCAGCCTCCTAAGTAGCTAGGATTACAGGCATGAGCCACGGGCTCATGGCTTTCTCATTTTATTTTGTTTCACAGTGATTTCTACAGAGAAATCTAACTTTAACTCTACTGCCACATAGAATTCATTATATCACCCTATGATTCTTGGTGCCGGCGTTTGGGCTAGCATGCACAAAGACCTGGTTCAGTTCCTTGGTACTACATACAAAGAAAAAGCCAGAAGTGGTGCTATGACTCAAGAAGTAGAGAGCTAGCCTTGAGAAAACCCAAGGACCATGCTCAGGCATAGGATTGGGAAAGAAAATGATTCTTGATTCATTCACAAAGAATTCCATAGGTTCCACACAGGATTTATGGTAACTAAGGATATTATTGCTCAGTCCATCACAACATGAACTTACCAATGGGGCTCAGGCTCCAACATCAATATGAAGATGCATTCACTCACCTGTGATATTCTTGTCAGAGGAATTTCCTATCCAGAGTTCTGCACAGTGCTCTAGCTTGTCAATTAATACAGGTTTGGGAACAGAGGGCCCTGTAAATTAGAAACAGTAGAGAATTATTGCTTATGCTGGGTCATCATTGCTTTAAGTTGACAGACATCCTACTCACAAGTTATCTGTCATCCTAGCTACTCAGGAGACTGAGATCTGAGGGCCATGGTTCAAAGCCAGCCTGGCACAAAATTCCGTGAGACTCCGTTCCAATTACCCACCATAAAATGTGTAATGGCTTGTGGCATATCATGGTAGAGCAATTGTGGTATCGCCAAAAATAAGTCGGGGGAGTATATTTAGGTTATAAATGGAATTATTCCATTGAAAAGGAACTACATTATATGATGACATATGCTGGTACTGTGAGAATATTGCAAAATCTTAGGGTATCAAGTAATAATACTGTGAAGTACACCTAGAATGTTAATGTTCTATGTCTGGCATAATAGTCACTTGGCGTAGAAAGTTTTTTTTTCTTTTTTTTTGGCAGGGGGATTTGTAAGGCTTGAACTCTGGGCCTGGGCATTGTTCCTGAGCTCTTCAACTCAAGGCTATCACCCTACCTATGAAGCCACAGTACCATTTCCCATATTCTAGTGGTTAACTGTAGATGAGAGTCTCATAGACTTTCTAATGCGCAGGCTGGCTTTGAACCAAATCTTTAGATATCAGCCTGATATCTGAGTAGCTAGGATTACAGGTAGAAGTCACTGCACCTGGCAAGAAATTTATTTCTTGCTGTTTTGTACTACGAATTTACTGTATGTTTTACTTTTTCAAAAAGACTGAGGATGACCTTTTTTCTGTATATAATGAGAAGAGGGGTAGGGAGCTGTGAGCAGAAGAACTGAGGGGCAATACTCAGGGTAGGACAATAGCCTTAAACTAAAGAGCTCACGGCCCAAGGTCCAAGCCCCATGACTTTCCCCACTACCCCACAAAAAAAGGGAAAAAAATTGGAGATTGGAGAGGATTTTCTAAAAAGAATATATAGAAATAGTAGTTCAAAATGTAGAAAGAAGTTCAATATTAACAGTCATGAGAAAAATTAAAATTACAATGAAATCATTACTTTAAATATGTTAATATAAATATAGTTTTAAACAAAACGATCCACATACACACACACAAACACACACACACACACGCATACAAAAAAACAACTTTCAAAGTCTAACTATTACTGGGAAGGTAGTGAGAAGAAGTAGAACTTTGGAATAGTTCTGCAAGGAATATAAAACAATCAAAAATTGCGTGGAGAGTGCTAAAAAAGTACTAAATATAGAATTACATAGAAATATGGTCCAATACTTCTATTTCTAGATTTGTACCTAACGGAAGAGAAAGCAGAGACTAGAACAAATATGTGGAGAATCCATTCACAACTATTAATAATAAACAAAAGATAGAAATATGCAAAACAATGCATTGAAAAGGAAGAACATTTTACTATATTTTACAGATGAATCTTGATTACAGTAAACTAAAAATACAGCAGTCATAAAGGAAGAGCTAGGGTATGTTTTCCCTTCCAGAGCTTCCAAGGATCAACAAACCCTTAGAGCCAAAAAGCACGATGGTTCCAGAGAATGGAGTAGAGAGGAACAGGAGCAGAATGTTTAATGATTATACATGGAAGGTGAAAATTGCTCTAGTTGGGTAGAATGAAGGGAGAACTGTACCCTTAACAATGGTTATGTAGCCACACAGGATGGGACACACCTATACTCCCTGATCTTGGGAAACTCAAGAAGGATTTCTAGCCATCCTAGATGCATGGAAATATCTCTCATAAAAACTAATGTGGAGGGGCTGGGAGTTTGGCCTAGTTGTAGAGTGCTTGTATGAAGACGAAGGTTCAATTCTGCAGTACCACATACACAGAAAAAACCAGAAGTAGTGCTGTGGCTCAAGTAGAAGATCACTAGGCTTGAGGAAAGCTGAAGGACAGTTCTCAGACCGAGTTCCAGCCAAAGGGCTTGTTTAAAAAAAAACAGAAAGCTGAGCATGATGGGGTGGTGGCTCACTTCTATAATCCTAGCTACTCAGGAGGCTGAGAACTGAGGATCAAGGTTTAAAGCCATCCTGGCACAAAAAGACCTGAGACTCTTATCTCCAATTTACCTTTAGAAAATGGGAAGTGGGGCTTGGCTCCAGGGTAAGGTGGTAGCCTGGAGCTGAAAAGCTCAGGGATAGTGCCCAGGCTGAGTTCACGATCTATGACCCACAAAAAAAAAAAACCAAAAACAAAAAATAATATGGAAAAATTTGGATTCTGTGAATTTTATCAGGCATATAAATGTCTTTTTTTGCTGTTGAAATAACAAATTGTTTGGAAACATTTTAAAAGTTTTTACCTAGAAATGTACACTACAAATGGAATTAATAACAAACACAAAATATGCAAAAGATACAAATTATCACAATATGGGTATCCTGCTTCTGTATCTTTTCACTGACTTCTGTTCAAATGAGTCACATATTCTGAATCATTTTTCCCAGTCGATATATGCCACACATGTTAGCTTGTACTGAACTTCTTGGGAAATCAAAAGCAAATACAAAGCAAATGTGTGTTAGATTTTGTCAACAGTGATATTTCAAATATAAATCCCTACACATTGCATTATTTAATATCAATGACGGAATCTAACTTACACTGGCAGAATCTTCAAACTTTTGAAAATCTTCAAAAGGGTGTGTAAATATTTAGTATCGTTATGACTTTCTGGAGTGAGACATTAACTAGTTGGTTTGGCATCTTTCCAACTTGCTGTTGTAGGCACTCAGCACTATAAATTTTCCTCTGAGTACTGCCTTTGTTGTGTCCCTAAGGAGTTGATATTTGTGTGCTCCTTATTGTTAAATTTCATAAACAGTTGGATATCTGTTCTGATCTCTTCGATTACCCATTGTTTTTGATTCAACAATGTCTTTTTCAGTCTCCACGAGTTACTGGGTTTTCGTTGGTGGAGATATGTGTTCAGCTCCAATTTGATGCCTTTATGGTCTGAGAGTGTGCATGGAATAATTTCAGTGTTTCTGAATCTGTCCAGGTTTGTTTTATGGCCTAAGATGTGGTCTATTATGGAAAATGTTCCATGTGCTGCTGAGAAAAACGTATATTGTGTTGTTACTGGGTGGAATATTCTGCAGATGTCTGTTATGTCTAGTTGGTCTATACAGTTGTTCAGTTCTAAGGTTTCTCTGTTGAGTTTTGCCTTGTTGATCTGTCCATAGGTTAGAGTGGTGTGTTAAACTCACCAACAATCACTGTATTTCGATCTGTGTATGGTTTCAGTGTAAGTAAAGTTTGCTTGATGAAGTTTGGAGCTCCGGGATTGGGTGTGTAAATATTTAGGATCGTTATGTCTTCCTGGAGGAAAGATCCCTTTAGTAGTATGTAGTAACCTTCTTTGTCTTTTCTTACTAATTTTAGTTTGAAGTCTATTTTATCTGGTATGAGGATGGCAACTCCAGCCTGTTTATGGGGGCAGTTAGCTTGATAGAGTTTATTCCAACCTCTCACTTTCAAAAGATGATTGTTTTTGGGTAAGATGTGCCTCTTGAAGACAGCAGAACGATGGCTCTTGCTTTTTGATCCAACTAGACAGCCTATGCCGTTTAATTGGAGAGTTAAGTCCATTGATATTGAGAGTTAGGATTGAGAGATATTTATTAGTTCCTACCATTTTTAAAAGCTTTTAGTAGGGCCTGTGTCTTGACAGTTCTTGTGGTCCTTAGATGGTATGCTGTTTAGGTGTCATTTCTTTCCCTATATTGCATTTATTTTGGTTTTCTATGTATAGAGCATCTTTGAGAATTCTCTGTAGTGTTGGTTTTGTTTCGACATATTGTTGCAGCTTTTCCCTGGAATGGAATGTTTTTATTGTTCCCTCAGTTATGAATGAGAGCTTAGCTGGCTACAATATTCTTGGTTGGTAGTTATTTGATTTAAGGGCATGGCATATATGCTTTCAGTCACTTTGTGCTTGCATGGTCTCTGCTGAGAAATCTGGGGTTATTCTGATTGGTTTGCCTTTATAGGTTACTGATCCCTTTTCCCTGGCTGCCTTTAGGATCTTTTCTTTCGTTTCTATTGATCCAGTTCGGATCACAGTGTGGCGGTGGGATGTTCTTTTCTGGTCAGGTCTGTTTGAGGTTCTAAAAGCTTCTCGTATCTGGATGGGCCTGCCCTTCTGGATATTTGGGAAATTCTCTGAGATGATTCCCTGAAGTATATTTCCAATACCATTGACCTCTTTCTCCACGCCCTCCTCAATACCCACTAGCCTTAAATTCGGCTTCCTAATTGTATCTTGGACCTCCTGAAGCGCTCTCTCAATTTTCCTAGATTTGGATTGACTCATTTTCTGTTCTTTCTGTATAATAACTAAATTATCTTCAGCCCCGGAAATTCTCTCCTCTGCACTGTCTAACCTGCTATCAAAGCTATCTACTTTATTTTTCATCGCCCTTGCTTCTAATTGCTCACTTTTGATGCCTTGCATCTCTTGTTTTAGATCATGTATGGATTTCTTTATCTCCTTGATTTCCTTTTGAGTGGTTAGCTCAGTTGCTTTATTTTCTTTGGACATTTGCTGGAGTTTGGTCACGTTTTTATTTGTGGATTCTATGAATTCATCCATCTTTCTTTGAAAAACCTTTATTATGGCCTCCTTTATGGCTTCTTCTTTTTCATTATCACCTTGTTTATGCTTTCCTCTTGTTCAGCTATGGCTTACTCCATTATCTCTCTCTTTATATTTTCACATTTTCCATTAATGATGTTTATCAATTGCATTTGTATAGTACTTGGAAGACTCTCCTCTAGGTGTGCCAGTGACTGTTCCATTGTCTGTTTACATTGGGTGGGGGATGTTGTTTCTTGATTTGACATTTTTCTTGAGTTTCTTGTTCTGCCCATTTGAAAATGGGAGCAAGATTACTACTAAATACGATTATAGTTTTTCAGATATAACCAACCTAGACCTCTGTAGCTGGCAGACACTAGATGTTCACAAGTTTTGATTGGTATTATCACTCTTTCTTTTTGTGCACTTACAGACCAGTGTAATACAACCACTGATAAGCGATTTATACCCAAAACAATAAGCCTCTCAATCCAATCTCTATTGTCTTTAAGTCCCTCTGAGCCTAGAGAATAATTAACCACCTCCATATACAATATTGCTCAACAGCCATCAACTGTAGATCCGTGCAGTATAAGGGTTGAAAGACCAGCAGAGGTCCAGAGATAGAAAAAAAGAATGAGAGAGGTCCGGGCAGGTACAAGAGGATTAACGTAGGAGTGTAAGAATATTGTAGTAATGAAGAAAAGGTATAGCATAAGGATAACTGACCTAAGTTGGTAAGTAGGTAGCATATTTGAGTACAAAGTTTGGAAAGTATTAGAATAAAACTTATGTGTTGCTGCACGACTAGCTCTTAGCCCAACCAGTGGCCTCACAGTGGACCATGGGATGGATCTGTTTTTCTTGTCTACGTTGAGGGAAAGGGGTATTTCACAAGATGCAGAAGCGAAGATTTCAGAAGAACTGCTGTGAGTGAATTAGCTCGTAAAAAGCATTTTTATTTTCTTTTATCTTTCTGCCAGTCTTGGGGCTTGAATTCAGGGCCTGAGCACTGTCCTCGGGTTTTCTCAAGTCTAGCCCTCAACCACTTAAGCCACAGTGCCACATCTAGATTTTCTATCTATGTGATACTGAGCAATCAAACCCAGATCTTCATGGATGCTAGGCAAGCACTCTACCACTGTGCCACACTCTCAACCCTGACATAGTAATTATAAAGTCATCATCGTCCTATCAAAATATCCTTTCTCCTACCAAGAATGAACACTTATCTATGTGTGTAATGCTTTTTTTAAAATTTCACTAATTCTTCTGTGTTTTTCCCTCTTGCATTTTTTACACATGACTGCAAAGCTAATCATCAGGAAAAAATTGATTAGGATACAGAAACCTAATAATATCCTAGTAGATTGACGTCAAAAATATGTGCAAGATGCCCTGTGTGTTTGACCTTGTGGTAGATCCTTGGCTACCACGCAAAAAGACTCAGGTTTGATTCCTCATTACCACATACATAGACAACGCTGCAAGTGGTGCTGTGGCTCGGTGGGACAGCTAAAGCCTAAAGAAAGCCCAAGAACAATGTTCACACTCTGAGGCCAAGTCCCGAGACTAGCAAAAACAAAAAAAAAATCGACAAGGGGCAAAATGCAGGCAGAGAAGGCACTGTGAAGCAAATGTTTTGTAAAGGATGAGGGCAATATTGACCCTTAAGTTTGGATCTTACCTAAGAAAGGCTCCTTGAGCCTGAGACCAGACCTGGTAGCTGGGCCTAGTGGAAGACATTGGGATTGGACAAATAAGGTGTGCTGTTTACTACATCCACATGTATATTGTGAGATTGGAGGAGAGATTCAGCCTCCAGTATGTCTTTGGTGAGGTCTTCTGTGAGCAAGGATCTTTGGTCATTGGGCCCTGAAAGGTGACCCTGCCTCCCTCACAATGGAACAGAATATGGAACCCTGGTAACCAAGCCACTGTAACTAACAGCCAACTCAAGCCAGCTCACTTGGCCTGTGGCTCAGGAGGAAGAAAGATGTTCCTGTGCTGTTGCCAAAGGTCAGGAAACTCGAGTCTCATGCATGGAAGTTGTGGATGTCTTACTCGAAGATGTACATGCTAGATCATTGCCAAGCCACAAATCCAGTATAACAGGCCTTTCTCTAAGAAGAAGGCCAGGAAAATCCAGGGCCACCAGATGAGGTATATTTCTAAGAAGAAATGTATTTGACCCCATCATCCTCCCCACACACTACAACTTTCTTTTCTTTTTTAATTTTTTTATTGTAATTAGTAAAAGGGTTACATGATATTTGCCAGATAGAAGGTGCATTAATTCACATACATTGATACCCTTTCACATGTGTTGGTACCCATTTCCCTCCAAACCCACACCCCCCACCCGTCTTGGTTTTCCCCCCTTCCCTATCCAATTTCAAATATCCAAATACAAATAAATTCAATATATCAGATAACAAAGTGAGATACTATACCAATATGGGATAACCAAGGGACAGCAAAGGAGATGAGAGACAACATAGTACATTAAGGACAACAATCATTCATTATGTGGCTTTTGTTTCAATATCCTGGAGGTCCTTTCAATTAGCTTCACATTATATGGCCTTTTGCTCTATTGCAAATCTCTGCTAGTAGAGCCCAAGGTTTCTACTGATTATGATGAATGAGGGAAACCACTGAGCCTAAGTTCCTTTGAGTCTGGCTTACTTCACTTAATATGATTTGTTCTAAGTCTTTCCATTTCCTAACAAATGGGGCGATGTCATTCTTTCTGACAGCAGCATAGAATTCCATTGTGTACAAATACCACAACTTGTTGATCCACTCATCAACTGAGGGACATCTGGGTTGGTTCCATATCTTTGCTATGGTGAATAGTGCTGCAGTGAACATTGTTGTGCTAGTGGGTTTAGTATGCCCTTGTTCTGGATTGTTGGGTAAATGCCAAGTGGTGGAATTGTTGGGTCATAGGGGAGTTCTATGTTTAGCCTTTTGAGGCACTGCCACACTGCTTTCCATAGTGGTTGACCGAGTTTGCACTCCCACCAACAGTGTAGTAGTGATCCCTCCTGGCCACATCCCCTCCAGCATCTGTTGTCATTCGTTTTCCTGATCCTGGCCATTCTAACTGGAGTGAGGTGGAATCTTAGAGTTGTTTTGATTTGCATTTCTTTTATGACCAGGGATGTGGAGCATTTCTTCATGTGTCTATAGGCCATTTTTGTTTCTTCTTTAGAGAAAACTCTGTTTAAGTCTTTGGCCCATTTTTTAATGGGATGGGTGTTACTTTGGAGGTTAGTTTTGGAGTGATTCAATTTTTTGAGTTGTTGATATATTTTAGATATGAGGCCTTTGTCCGTTGTTTGGTTAATGAAGATCTTCTCCCACTTTGTAGGCTTCCTGATTAGTTTACTAGCTATATCCGTTGCCATAAAAAAGCTCTGCAGTTTAATGCAGTCCCACTTATCCAGCCTTTCTCTGATTTGTTGTGATTCTTGGTCCTTATTAAGAAAGTTTCGACCTGTGCCAAGGAGGCCTAGTGTATCTCCTATTCCTTCCTGTAAACTTTTCAGTGTGTCAGCTTTTACCTCCAGGTCTTTCATCCATTTGGAGTTAATTCTAGTGCAAGGTGACAAAGAAGGATCCAACTTTAGTTTTCTGCAGGTGCTTAACCAGTTCTGCCAGCACAACTTGTTGAAGAGGCTATCTTTCTTCCATTCTATTTTTTTGGCTCCCTTGTCAAAGATTAGGTGGCCATAGGTCTGTGGTTTAATATCTGGGTCCGCAGTTCTATTCCATTGGACTTCAGGCCTGTTCTTGTGCCCGTACCAAGCTGTTTTGAGAATTATAGCTCTGTCATAGAGTCTAAAGTTTGGAATTGAAATTCCTCCAGCGCTGTTCTTTCTACTAAGAAGTGTTTTTGCTATACGGGGTCTTTTATTATTCCATATGAAATTTTGAATTGCCTCTTCTATTTCTATAAAGAATGACATTGGGATGTTGATGGGTATTGCATTGAATTTGTAGATAGCCCTTGGCAAGATTGTCATTTTCACAATGTTGATTCTTCCAATCCAGGAGCATGGGAGTTTTTTTCCTTTCCTTAGTTCTGCTTTAATTTCCTTTTTTAGGGTTTTAAAGTTTTCATCGAAACGGTCGTTTACATTCTTAGTTAAGCTAATTCCTAGGTACTTTATTTTGTTTGAGGCTATTGTGAAAGGAGTTTCTTTCCTGATTATTGCCTCGTTCCTCTCACTGTTGGCGTAAAGGAAGGCAGTTGATTTGTGAGGGTTGATTTTATGGCCTGCTATCCTTCCAAAGCTTTGAATCAGCTCAAGGAGCTTGGGCGTAGAGTCTATAGGATTCTTTAAATACAGAATCATGTCATCTGTAAAGAGGGATAGTTTTATTTCCTCTTTCCCAACTTGGATCCCCTTTATGCTTGCTTCTTGCCTTATTGCACTGCCTAGCAATTCTAGTACTATGTTAGAAAGGAGTGGAGAGAGTGGGCATCGTTGTCTCGTTCCTGATTTTAGAGGGAATGGCTTTAGATTTTCACCATTATGTATAATACTGGCAGTGGGTTTCTCATACACAGCCTTTATTACATTGAGAAATGTTCCATGGATTCCTAGTTTCTCCACATCTTTTAACATAAAGGGGTTTTGGATCTTGTCAAATGCCTTTTCCACATCTATTGAGACAATCATGTGATTTTTGTCCTTGCTCCTGTTGATGTGTTGAATTATATTAATTGATTTGTGTATGTTGAACCAGCTTTGCCTCCCTGTGATGAATCCAGTTTGATCATAGTGTATAATTTTTTTGATGAGTTGTTGTAGACGGTTGGCCAGTATATTGTAGAGAAGTTTTTCATCGATGTTCATCAAAGAAATGCGTCTATAGTTCTCTTTCTTTGATGAATCTCTGTCTGGTTTGGGGATGAGGGATATACTGGCTTCACAGAATGAGTTTGGTAAAGAACCTTCATTTTCAATTTCATTGAAGAGCTTGAGGAGTATTGGTGTGAGCTCTGCTTTGAAGACCTTATAGAATTCAGCTGTGAATCCATCTGGCCCTGGGCTCTTTTTAATTGGAAGTTGTCTAATTTCCATTTCTATTTCAGTGCTTGAAATAGGCCTGTTGAGTTGGGTTAGCTCTTCTTGGTTCAGTGTGGGTATGTTAATATTGTCTAGGAATTCATCCATTTCTTCTAGATTCTCAAATTTGTTGGCGTAAAGGTTTGAGAAGTATTCCCTCATGATATTCTGGATCTTGGTAATTTCTGTCGTGATATTACCATTTTCATCTGCGATTTTGTTTATTTCGATATGCTCTCTTCTTTTTTTGGTAAGATTTGCTAAGGGCTTGTCAATTTTGTTAATTCTTTCAAAGAACCAACTCCTTGTTTTGTTGATTCTTTCTATAGGTTTTTTTTATTCCAAATCATTTAATTCTGCTTTGATTTTAATAATTTGCTTTCTCCTAATGGGTTTAAGGTTAGTTTGTTGCTCTTTTTCCAGGAGGTTAAAGTGAGACATTAACTAGTTGGTTTGGCATCTTTCCAACTTGCTGTTGTAGGCACTCAGCACTATAAATTTTCCTCTGAGTACTGCCTTTGTTGTGTCCCTAAGGAGTTGATATTTGTGTGCTCCTTATTGTTAAATTTCATAAACAGTTGGATATCTGTTCTGATCTCTTCGATTACCCATTGTTTTTGATTCAACAATGTGTTTTTCAGTCTCCATGAGTTACCGGGTTTTCGTTGGTGGAGATATGTGTTCAGCTCCAATTTGATGCCTTTATGGTCTGAGAGTGTGCATGGAATAATTTCAGTGTTTCTGAATCTGTCCAGGTTTGTTTTATGGCCTAAGATGTGGTCTATTATGGAAAATGTTCCATGTGCTGCTGAGAAAAACGTATATTGTGTTGTTACTGGGTGGAATATTCTGCAGATGTCTGTTATGTCTAGTTGGTCTATACAGTTGTTCAGTTCTAAGGTTTCTCTGTTGAGTTTTGCCTTGTTGATCTGTCCATAGGTTAGAGTGGTGTGTTAAACTCACCAACAATCACTGTATTTCGATCTGTGTATGGTTTCAGTGTAAGTAAAGTTTGCTTGATGAAGTTTGGAGCTCCGGGATTGGGTGTGTAAATATTTAGGATCGTTATGTCTTCCTGGAGGAAAGATCCCTTTAGTAGTATGTAGTAACCTTCTTTGTCTTTTCTTACTAATTTTAGTTTGAAGTCTATTGTATCTGATATGAGGATGGCAACTTCAGCCTGTTTATGGGGGCAGTTAGCTTGGTAGAGTTTATTCCAACCTCTCACTTTCAAAAGATGATTGTTTTTTGGTAAGATGTGCCTCTTGAAGACAGCAGAACGATGGCTCTTGCTTTTTGATCCAACTAGACAGCCTATGCCGTTTAATTGGAGAGTTAAGTCCATTGATATTGAGAGTTAGGATTGAGAGATATTTATTAGTTCCTACCATTTTTAAAAGCTTTTAGTAGGGCCTGTGTCTTGACAGTTCTTGTGGTCCTTAGATGGTATGCTGTTTAGGTGTCATTTCTTTCCCTATATTGCATTTATTTTGGTTTTCTATGTATAGAGCATCTTTGATAATTCTCTGTAGTGTTGGTTTTGTTTCGACATATTGTTGCAGCTTTTCCCTGGAATGGAATGTTTTTATTGTTCCCTCAGTTATGAATGAGAGCTTAGCTGGCTACAATATTCTTGGTTGGTAGTTATTTGATTTAAGGGCATGGCATATATGCTTTCAGTCACTTTGTGCTTGCATGGTCTCTGCTGAGAAATCTGGGGTTATTCTGATTGGTTTGCCTTTATAGGTTACTGATCCCTTTTCCCTGGCTGCCTTCAGGATCTTTTCTTTCGTTTCTATTGATCCAGTTCGGATCACAGTGTGGCGGTGGGATGTTCTTTTCTGGTCAGGTCTGTTTGAGGTTCTAAAAGCTTCTCGTATCTGGATGGGCCTGCCCTTCTGGATATTTGGGAAATTCTCTGAGATGATTCCCTGAAGTATATTTCCAATACCATTGACCTCTTTCTCCACGCCCTCCTCAATACCCACTAGCCTTAAATTCGGCTTCCTAATTGTATCTTGGACCTCCTGAAGCGCTCTCTCAATTTTCCTAGATTTGGATTGACTCATTTTCTGTTCTTTCTGTATAATAACTAAATTATCTTCAGCCCCGGAAATTCTCTCCTCTGCACTGTCTAACCTGCTATCAAAGCTATCTACTTTATTTTTCATCGCCCTTGCTTCTAATTGCTCACTTTTGATGCCTTGCATCTCTTGTTTTAGATCATGTATGGATTTCTTTATCTCCTTGATTTCCTTTTGAGTGGTTAGCTCAGTAGCTTTATTTTCTTTGGACATTTGCTGGAGTTTGGTCACGTTTTTATTTGTGGATTCTATGAATTCATCCATCTTTCTTTGAAAAACCTTTATTATGGCCTCCTTTATGGCTTCTTCTTTTTCATTATCACCTTGTTTATGCTTTCCTCTTGTTCAGCTATGGCTTACTCCATTATCTCTCTCTTTATATTTTCACATTTTCCATTAATGATGTTTATCAATTGCATTTGTGTAGTACTTGGAAGACTCTCCTCTAGGTGTGCCAGTGACTGTTCCATTGTCTGTTTACATTGGGTGGGGGATGTTGTTTCTTGATTTGACATTTTTCTTGAGTTTCTTGTTCTGCCCATTTGAAAATGGGAGCAAGATTACTACTAAATACGATTATAGTTTTTCAGATATAACCAACCTAGACCTCTGTAGCTGGCAGACACTAGATGTTCACAAGTTTTGATTGGTATTATCACTCTTTCTTTTTGTGCACTTACAGACCAGTGTAATACAACCACTGATAAGCGATTTATACCCAAAACAATAAGCCTCTCAATCCAATCTCTATTGTCTTTAAGTCCCTCTGAGCCTAGAGAATAATTAACCACCTCCATATACAATATTGCTCAACAGCCATCAACTGTAGATCCGTGCAGTATAAGGGTTGAAAGACCAGCAGAGGTCCAGAGATAGAAAAAAAGAATGAGAGAGGTCCGGGCAGGTACAAGAGGATTAACGTAGGAGTGTAAGAATATTGTAGTAATGAAGAAAAGGTATAGCATAAGGATAACTGACCTAAGTTGGTAAGTAGGTAGCATATTTGAGTACAAAGTTTGGAAAGTATTAGAATAAAACTTATGTGTTGCTGCACGACTAGCTCTTAGCCCAACCAGTGGCCTCACAGTGGACCATGGGATGGATCTGTTTTTCTTGTCTACGTTGAGGGAAAGGGGTATTTCACAAGATGCAGAAGCGAAGATTTCAGAAGAACTGCTGTGAGTGAATTAGCTCGTAAAAAGCATTTTTATTTTCTTTTATCTTTCTGCCAGTCTTGGGGCTTGAATTCAGGGCCTGAGCACTGTCCTCGGGTTTTCTCAAGTCTAGCCCTCAACCACTTAAGCCACAGTGCCACATCTAGATTTTCTATCTATGTGATACTGAGCAATCAAACCCAGATCTTCATGGATGCTAGGCAAGCACTCTACCACTCTGCCACACTCTCAACCCTGACATAGTAATTATAAAGTCATCATCGTCCTATCAAAATATCCTTTCTCCTACCAAGAATGAACACTTATCTGTGTGTGTAATGCTTTTTTTTAAATTTCACTAATTCTTCTGTGTTTTTCCCTCTTGCATTTTTTACACATGACTGCAAAGCTAATCATCAGGAAAAAATTGATTAGGATACAGAAACCTAATAATATCCTAGTAGATTGACGTCAAAAATATGTGCAAGATGCCCTGTGTGTTTGACCTTGTGGTAGATCCTTGGCTACCACGCAAAAAGACTCAGGTTTGATTCCTCATTACCACATACATAGACAACGCTGCAAGTGGTGCTGTAGCTCGGTGGGACAGCTAAAGCCTAAAGAAAGCCCAAGAACAATGTTCACACTCTGAGGCCAAGTCCCGAGACTAGCAAAAACAAAAAAAAAAATCGACAAGGGGCAAAATGCAGGCAGAGAAGGCACTGTGAAGCAAATGTTTTGTAAAGGATGAGGGCAATATTGACCCTTAAGTTTGGATCTTACCTAAGAAAGGCTCCTTGAGCCTGAGACCAGACCTGGTAGCTGGGCCTAGTGGAAGACATTGGGATTGGACAAATAAGGTGTGCTGTTTACTACATCCACATGTATATTGTGAGATTGGAGGAGAGATTCAGCCTCCAGTATGTCTTTGGTGAGGTCTTCTGTGAGCAAGGATCTTTGGTCATTGGGCCCTGAAAGGTGACCCTGCCTCCCTCACAATGGAACAGAATATGGAACCCTGGTAACCAAGCCACTGTAACTAACAGCCAACTCAAGCCAGCTCACTTGGCCTGTGGCTCAGGAGGAAGAAAGATGTTCCTGTGCTGTTGCCAAAGGTCAGGAAACTCGAGTCTCATGAATGGAAGTTGTGGATGTCTTACTCAAAGATGTACATGCTAGATCATTGCCAAGCCACAAATCCAGTATAACAGGCCTTTCTCTAAGAAGAAGGCCAGGAAAATCCAGGGCCACCAGATGAGGTATATTTCTAAGAAGAAATGTATTTGACCCCATCATCCTCCCCACACACTACAACTTTCTTTTCTTTTTTAATTTTTTTATTGTAATTAGTAAAAGGGTTACATGATATTTGCCAGATAGAAGGTGCATTAATTCACATACATTGATACCCTTTCACATGTGTTGGTACCCATTTCCCTCCAAACCCACACCCCCCACCCGTCTTGGTTTTCCCCCCTTCCCTATCCAATTTCAAATATCCAAATACAAATAAATTCAATATATCAGATAACAAAGTGAGATACTATACCAATATGGGATAACCAAGGGACAGCAAAGGAGATGAGAGACAACATAGTACATTAAGGACAACAATCATTCATTATGTGGCTTTTGTTTCAATATCCTGGAGGTCCTTTCAATTAGCTTCACATTATATGGCCTTTTGCTCTATTGCAAATCTCTGCTAGTAGAGCCCAAGGTTTCTACTGATTATGATGAATGAGGGAAACCACTGAGCCTAAGTTCCTTTGAGTCTGGCTTACTTCACTTAATATGATTTGTTCTAAGTCTTTCCATTTCCTAACAAATGGGTGATGTCATTCTTTCTGACAGCAGCATAGAATTCCATTGTGTACAAATACCACAACTTGTTGATCCACTCATCAACTGAGGGACATCTGGGTTGGTTCCATATCTTTGCTATGGTGAATAGTGCTGCAGTGAACATTGTTGTGCTAGTGGGTTTAGTATGCCCTTGTTCTGGATTGTTGGGTAAATGCCAAGTGGTGGAATTGTTGGGTCATAGGGGAGTTCTATGTTTAGCCTTTTGAGGCACTGCCACACTGCTTTCCATAGTGGTTGACCGAGTTTGCACTCCCACCAACAGTGTAGTAGTGATCCCTCCTGGCCACATCCCCTCCAGCATCTGTTGTCATTCGTTTTCCTGATCCTGGCCATTCTAACTGGAGTGAGGTGGAATCTTAGAGTTGTTTTCATTTGCATTTCTTTTATGACCAGGGATGTGGAGCATTTCTTCATGTGTCTATAGGCCATTTTTGTTTCTTCTTTAGAGAAAACTCTGTTTAAGTCTTTGGCCCATTTTTTAATGGGATGGGTGTTACTTTGGAGGTTAGTTTTGGAGTGATTCAATTTTTTGAGTTGTTGATATATTTTAGATATGAGGCCTTTGTCCGTTGTTTGGTTAATGAAGATCTTCTCCCACTTTGTAGGCTTCCTGATTAGTTTACTAGCTATATCCGTTGCCATAAAAAAGCTCTGCAGTTTAATGCAGTCCCACTTATCCAGCCTTTCTCTGATTTGTTGTGATTCTTGGTCCTTATTAAGAAAGTTTCGACCTGTGCCAAGGAGGCCTAGTGTATCTCCTATTCCTTCCTGTAAACTTTTCAGTGTGTCAGCTTTTACCTCCAGGTCTTTCATCCATTTGGAGTTAATTCTAATGCAAGGTGACAAAGAAGGATCCAACTTTAGTTTTCTGCAGGTGCTTAACCAGTTCTGCCAGCACAACTTGTTGAAGAGGCTATCTTTCTTCCATTCTATTTTTTTGGCTCCCTTGTCAAAGATTAGGTGGCCATAGGTCTGTGGTTTAATATCTGGGTCCGCAGTTCTATTCCATTGGACTTCAGGCCTGTTCTTGTGCCCGTACCAAGCTGTTTTGAGAATTATAGCTCTGTCATAGAGTCTAAAGTTTGGAATTGAAATTCCTCCAGCGCTGTTCTTTCTACTAAGAAGTGTTTTTGCTATACGGGGTCTTTTATTATTCCATATGAAATTTTGAATTGCCTCTTCTATTTCTATAAAGAATGACATTGGGATGTTGATGGGTATTGCATTGAATTTGTAGATAGCCCTTGGCAAGATTGTCATTTTCACAATGTTGATTCTTCCAATCCAGGAGCATGGGAGTTTTTTTCCTTTCCTTAGTTCTGCTTTAATTTCCTTTTTTAGGGTTTTAAAGTTTTCATCGAAACGGTCGTTTACATTCTTAGTTAAGCTAATTCCTAGGTACTTTATTTTGTTTGAGGCTATTGTGAAAGGAGTTTCTTTCCTGATTATTGCCTCGTTCCTCTCACTGTTGGCGTAAAGGAAGGCAGTTGATTTGTGAGGGTTGATTTTATGGCCTGCTATCCTTCCAAAGCTTTGAATCAGCTCAAGGAGCTTGGGCGTAGAGTCTATAGGATTCTTTAAATACAGAATCATGTCATCTGTAAAGAGGGATAGTTTTATTTCCTCTTTCCCAACTTGGATCCCCTTTATGCTTGCTTCTTGCCTTATTGCACTGCCTAGCAATTCTAGTACTATGTTAGAAAGGAGTGGAGAGAGTGGGCATCGTTGTCTCGTTCCTGATTTTAGAGGGAATGGCTTTAGATTTTCACCATTATGTATAATACTGGCAGTGGGTTTCTCATACACAGCCTTTATTACATTGAGAAATGTTCCATGGATTCCTAGTTTCTCCACATCTTTTAACATAAAGGGGTTTTGGATCTTGTCAAATGCCTTTTCCACATCTATTGAGACAATCATGTGATTTTTGTCCTTGCTCCTGTTGATGTGTTGAATTATATTAATTGATTTGTGTATGTTGAACCAGCTTTGCCTCCCTGTGATGAATCCAGTTTGATCATAGTGTATAATTTTTTTGATGAGTTGTTGTAGACGGTTGGCCAGTATATTGTAGAGAAGTTTTTCATCGATGTTCATCAAAGAAATGCGTCTATAGTTCTCTTTCTTTGATGAATCTCTGTCTGGTTTGGGGATGAGGGATATACTGGCTTCACAGAATGAGTTTGGTAAAGAACCTTCATTTTCAATTTCATTGAAGAGCTTGAGGAGTATTGGTGTGAGCTCTGCTTTGAAGACCTTATAGAATTCAGCTGTGAATCCATCTGGCCCTGGGCTCTTTTTAATTGGAAGTTGTCTAATTTCCATTTCTATTTCAGTGCTTGAAATAGGCCTGTTGAGTTGGGTTAGCTCTTCTTGGTTCAGTGTGGGTATGTTAATATTGTCTAGGAATTCATCCATTTCTTCTAGATTCTCAAATTTGTTGGCGTAAAGGTTTGAGAAGTATTCCCTCATGATATTCTGGATCTTGGTAATTTCTGTCGTGATATTACCATTTTCATCTGCGATTTTGTTTATTTCGATATGCTCTCTTCTTTTTTTGGTAAGATTTGCTAAGGGCTTGTCAATTTTGTTAATTCTTTCAAAGAACCAACTCCTTGTTTTGTTGATTCTTTCTATAGGTTTTTTTTATTCCAAATCATTTAATTCTGCTTTGATTTTAATAATTTGCTTTCTCCTAATGGGTTTAAGGTTAGTTTGTTGCTCTTTTTCCAGGAGGTTAAAGTGAGACATTAACTAGTTGGTTTGGCATCTTTCCAACTTGCTGTTGTAGGCACTCAGCACTATAAATTTTCCTCTGAGTACTGCCTTTGTTGTGTCCCTAAGGAGTTGATATTTGTGTGCTCCTTATTGTTAAATTTCATAAACAGTTGGATATCTGTTCTGATCTCTTCGATTACCCATTGTTTTTGATTCAACAATGTGTTTTTCAGTCTCCATGAGTTACCGGGTTTTCGTTGGTGGAGATATGTGTTCAGCTCCAATTTGATGCCTTTATGGTCTGAGAGTGTGCATGGAATAATTTCAGTGTTTCTGAATCTGTCCAGGTTTGTTTTATGGCCTAAGATGTGGTCTATTATGGAAAATGTTCCATGTGCTGCTGAGAAAAACGTATATTGTGTTGTTACTGGGTGGAATATTCTGCAGATGTCTGTTATGTCTAGTTGGTCTATACAGTTGTTCAGTTCTAAGGTTTCTCTGTTGAGTTTTGCCTTGTTGATCTGTCCATAGGTTAGAGTGGTGTGTTAAACTCACCAACAATCAATGTATTTCGATCTGTGTATGGTTTCAGTGTAAGTAAAGTTTGCTTGATGAAGTTTGGAGCTCCGGGATTGGGTGTGTAAATATTTAGGATCGTTATGTCTTCCTGGAGGAAAGATCCCTTTAGTAGTATGTAGTAACCTTCTTTGTCTTTTCTTACTAATTTTAGTTTGAAGTCTATTGTATCTGATATGAGGATGGCAACTTCAGCCTGTTTATGGGGGCAGTTAGCTTGGTAGAGTTTATTCCAACCTCTCACTTTCAAAAGATGATTGTTTTTTGGTAAGATGTGCCTCTTGAAGACAGCAGAACGATGGCTCTTGCTTTTTGATCCAACTAGACAGCCTATGCCGTTTAATTGGAGAGTTAAGTCCATTGATATTGAGAGTTAGGATTGAGAGATATTTATTAGTTCCTACCATTTTTAAAAGCTTTTAGTAGGGCCTGTGTCTTGACAGTTCTTGTGGTCCTTAGATGGTATGCTGTTTAGGTGTCATTTCTTTCCCTATATTGCATTTATTTTGGTTTTCTATGTATAGAGCATCTTTGAGAATTCTCTGTAGTGTTGGTTTTGTTTCGACATATTGTTGCAGCTTTTCCCTGGAATGGAATGTTTTTATTGTTCCCTCAGTTATGAATGAGAGCTTAGCTGGCTACAATATTCTTGGTTGGTAGTTATTTGATTTAAGGGCATGGCATATATGCTTTCAGTCACTTTGTGCTTGCATGGTCTCTGCTGAGAAATCTGGGGTTATTCTGATTGGTTTGCCTTTATAGGTTACTGATCCCTTTTCCCTGGCTGCCTTCAGGATCTTTTCTTTCGTTTCTATTGATCCAGTTCGGATCACAGTGTGGCGGTGGGATGTTCTTTTCTGGTCAGGTCTGTTTGAGGTTCTAAAAGCTTCTCGTATCTGGATGGGCCTGCCCTTCTGGATATTTGGGAAATTCTCTGAGATGATTCCCTGAAGTATATTTCCAATACCATTGACCTCTTTCTCCACGCCCTCCTCAATATCCACTAGCCTTAAATTCGGCTTCCTAATTGTATCTTGGACCTCCTGAAGCGCTCTCTCAATTTTCCTAGATTTGGATTGACTCATTTTCTGTTCTTTCTGTATAATAACTAAATTATCTTCAGCCCCGGAAATTCTCTCCTCTGCACTGTCTAACCTGCTATCAAAGCTATCTACTTTATTTTTCATCGCCCTTGCTTCTAATTGCTCACTTTTGATGCCTTGCATCTCTTGTTTTAGATCATGTATGGATTTCTTTATCTCCTTGATTTCCTTTTGAGTGGTTAGCTCAGTAGCTTTATTTTCTTTGGACATTTGCTGGAGTTTGGTCACGTTTTTATTTGTGGATTCTATGAATTCATCCATCTTTCTTTGAAAAACCTTTATTATGGCCTCCTTTATGGCTTCTTCTTTTTCATTATCACCTTGTTTATGCTTTCCTCTTGTTCAGCTATGGCTTACTCCATTATCTCTCTCTTTATATTTTCACATTTTCCATTAATGATGTTTATCAATTGCATTTGTGTAGTACTTGGAAGACTCTCCTCTAGGTGTGCCAGTGACTGTTCCATTGTCTGTTTACATTGGGTGGGGGATGTTGTTTCTTGATTTGACATTTTTCTTGAGTTTCTTCTTCTGCCCATTTGAAAATGGGAGCAAGATTACTACTAAATACGATTATAGTTTTTCAGATATAACCAACCTAGACCTCTGTAGCTGGCAGACACTAGATGTTCACAAGTTTTGATTGGTATTATCACTCTTTCTTTTTTTGCACCTACAGACCAGTGTAATACAACCACTGATAAGCGATTTATACCCAAAACAATAAGCCTCTCAATCCAATCTCTATTGTCTTTAAGTCCCTCTGAGCCTAGAGAATAATTAACCACCTCCATATACAATATTGCTCAACAGCCATCAACTGTAGATCCGTGCAGTATAAGGGTTGAAAGACCAGCAGAGGTCCAGAGATAGAAAAAAAGAATGAGAGAGGTCCGGGCAGGTACAAGAGGATTAACGTAGGAGTGTAAGAATATTGTAGTAATGAAGAAAAGGTATAGCATAAGGATAACTGACCTAAGTTGCTAAGTAGGTAGCATATTTGAGTACAAAGTTTGGAAAGTATTAGAATAAAACTTATGTGTTGCTGCACGACTAGCTCTTAGCCCAACCAGTGGCCTCACAGTGGACCATGGGATGGATCTGTTTTTCTTGTCTACGTTGAGGGAAAGGGGTATTTCACAAGATGCAGAAGCGAAGATTTCAGAAGAAATGCTGTGAGTGAATTAGCTCGTAAAAAGCATTTTTATTTTCTTTTATCTTTCTGCCAGTCTTGGGGCTTGAATTCAGGGCCTGAGCACTGTCCTCGGGTTTTCTCAAGTCTAGCCCTCAACCACTTGAGCCACAGTGCCACATCTAGATTTTCTATCTATGTGATACTGAGCAATCAAACCCAGATCTTCATGGATGCTAGGCAAGCACTCTACCACTCTGCCACACTCTCAACCCTGACATAGTAATTATAAAGTCATCATCGTCCTATCAAAATATCCTTTCTCCTACCAAGAATGAACACTTATCTGTGTGTGTAATGCTTTTTTTTAAATTTCACTAATTCTTCTGTGTTTTTCCCTCTTGCATTTTTTACACATGACTGCAAAGCTAATCATCAGGAAAAAATTGATTAGGATACAGAAACCTAATAATATCCTAGTAGATTGACGTCAAAAATATGTGCAAGATGCCCTGTGTGTTTGACCTTGTGGTAGATCCTTGGCTACCACGCAAAAAGACTCAGGTTTGATTCCTCATTACCACATACATAGACAACGCTGCAAGTGGTGCTGTGGCTCGGTGGGACAGCTAAAGCCTAAAGAAAGCCCAAGAACAATGTTCACACTCTGAGGCCAAGTCCCGAGACTAGCAAAAACAAAAAAAAATTGACAAGGGGCAAAATGCAGGCAGAGAAGGCACTGTGAAGCAAATGTTTTGTAAAGGATGAGGGCAATATTGACCCTTAAGTTTGGATCTTACCTAAGAAAGGCTCCTTGAGCCTGAGACCAGACCTGGTAGCTGGGCCTAGTGGAAGACATTGGGATTGGACAAATAAGGTGTGCTGTTTACTACATCCACATGTATATTGTGAGATTGGAGGAGAGATTCAGCCTCCAGTATGTCTTTGGTGAGGTCTTCTGTGAGCAAGGATCTTTGGTCATTGGGCCCTGAAAGGTGACCCTGCCTCCCTCACAATGGAACAGAATATGGAACCCTGGTAACCAAGCCACTGTAACTAACAGCCAACTCAAGCCAGCTCACTTGGCCTGTGGCTCAGGAGGAAGAAAGATGTTCCTGTGCTGTTGCCAAAGGTCAGGAAACTCGAGTCTCATGCATGAAGTTGTGGATGTCTTACTCGAAGATGTACATGCTAGATCATTGCCAAGCCACAAATCCAGTATAACAGGCTTTTCTCTAAGAAGAAGGCCAGGAAAATCCAGGGCCACCAGATGAGGTATATTTCTAAGAAGAAATGTATTTGACCCCATCATCCTCCCCACACACTACAACTTTCTTTTCTTTTTTAATTTTTTTATTGTAATTAGTAAAAGGGTTACATGATATTTGCCAGATAGAAGGTGCATTAATTCACATACATTGATACCCTTTCACATGTGTTGGTACCCATTTCCCTCCAAACCCACACCCCCCACCCGTCTTGGTTTTCCCCCCTTCCCTATCCAATTTCAAATATCCAAATACAAATAAATTCAATATATCAGATAACAAAGTGAGATACTATACCAATATGGGATAACCAAGGGACAGCAAAGGAGATGAGAGACAACATAGTACATTAAGGACAACAATCATTCATTATGTGGCTTTTGTTTCAATATCCTGGAGGTCCTTTCAATTAGCTTCACATTATATGGCCTTTTGCTCTATTGCAAATCTCTGCTAGTAGAGCCCAAGGTTTCTACTGATTATGATGAATGAGGGAAACCACTGAGCCTAAGTTCCTTTGAGTCTGGCTTACTTCACTTAATATGATTTGTTCTAAGTCTTTCCATTTCCTAACAAATGGGGCGATGTCATTCTTTCTGACAGCAGCATAGAATTCCATTGTGTACAAATACCACAACTTGTTGATCCACTCATCAACTGAGGGACATCTGGGTTGGTTCCATATCTTTGCTATGGTGAATAGTGCTGCAGTGAACATTGTTGTGCTAGTGGGTTTAGTATGCCCTTGTTCTGGATTGTTGGGTAAATGCCAAGTGGTGGAATTGTTGGGTCATAGGGGAGTTCTATGTTTAGGCTTTTGAGGCACTGCCACACTGCTTTCCATAGTGGTTGACCGAGTTTGCACTCCCACCAACAGTGTAGTAGTGATCCCTCCTGGCCACATCCCCTCCAGCATCTGTTGTCATTCGTTTTCCTGATCCTGGCCATTCTAACTGGAGTGAGGTGGAATTTTAGAGTTGTTTTGATTTGCATTTCTTTTATGACCAGGGATGTGGAGCATTTCTTCATGTGTCTATAGGCCATTTTTGTTTCTTCTTTAGAGAAAACTCTGTTTAAGTCTTTGGCCCATTTTTTAATGGGATGGGTGTTACTTTGGAGGTTAGTTTTGGAGTGATTCAATTTTTTGAGTTGTTGATATATTTTAGATATGAGGCCTTTGTCCGTTGTTTGGTTAATGAAGATCTTCTCCCACTTTGTAGGCTTCCTGATTAGTTTACTAGCTATATCCGTTGCCATAAAAAAGCTCTGCAGTTTAATGCAGTCCCACTTATCCAGCCTTTCTCTGATTTGTTGTGATTCTTGGTCCTTATTAAGAAAGTTTCGACCTGTGCCAAGGAGGCCTAGTGTATCTCCTATTCCTTCCTGTAAACTTTTCAGTGTGTCAGCTTTTACCTCCAGGTCTTTCATCCATTTGGAGTTAATTCTAGTGCAAGGTGACAAAGAAGGATCCAACTTTAGTTTTCTGCAGGTGCTTAACCAGTTCTGCCAGCACAACTTGTTGAAGAGGCTATCTTTCTTCCATTCTATTTTTTTGGCTCCCTTGTCAAAGATTCGGTGGCCATAGGTCTGTGGTTTAATATCTGGGTCCGCAGTTCTATTCCATTGGACTTCAGGCCTGTTCTTGTGCCCGTACCAAGCTGTTTTGAGAATTATAGCTCTGTCATAGAGTCTAAAGTTTGGAATTGAAATTCCTCCAGCGCTGTTCTTTCTACTAAGAAGTGTTTTTGCTATACGGGGTCTTTTATTATTCCATATGAAATTTTGAATTGCCTCTTCTATTTCTATAAAGAATGACATTGGGATGTTGATGGGTATTGCATTGAATTTGTAGATAGCCCTTGGCAAGATTGTCATTTTCACAATGTTGATTCTTCCAATCCAGGAGCATGGGAGTTTTTTCCCTTTCCTTAGTTCTGCTTTAATTTCCTTTTTTAGGGTTTTAAAGTTTTCATCGAAACGGTCGTTTACATTCTTAGTTAAGCTAATTCCTAGGTACTTTATTTTGTTTGAGGCTATTGTGAAAGGAGTTTCTTTCCTGATTATTGCCTCGTTCCTCTCACTGTTGGCGTAAAGGAAGGCAGTTGATTTGTGAGGGTTGATTTTATGGCCTGCTATCCTTCCAAAGCTTTGAATCAGCTCAAGGAGCTTGGGCGTAGAGTCTATAGGATTCTTTAAATACAGAATCATGTCATCTGTAAAGAGGGATAGTTTTATTTCCTCTTTCCCAACTTGGATCCCCTTTATGCTTGCTTCTTGCCTTATTGCACTGCCTAGCAATTCTAGTACTATGTTAGAAAGGAGTGGAGAGAGTGGGCATCGTTGTCTCGTTCCTGATTTTAGAGGGAATGGCTTTAGATTTTCACCATTATGTATAATACTGGCAGTGGGTTTCTCATACACAGCCTTTATTACATTGAGAAATGTTCCATGGATTCCTAGTTTCTCCACATCTTTTAACATAAAGGGGTTTTGGATCTTGTCAAATGCCTTTTCCACATCTATTGAGACAATCATGTGATTTTTGTCCTTGCTCCTGTTGATGTGTTGAATTATATTAATTGATTTGTGTATGTTGAACCAGCTTTGCCTCCCTGTGATGAATCCAGTTTGATCATAGTGTATAATTTTTTTGATGAGTTGTTGTAGACGGTTGGCCAGTATATTGTAGAGAAGTTTTTCATCGATGTTCATCAAAGAAATGCGTCTATAGTTCTCTTTCTTTGATGAATCTCTGTCTGGTTTGGGGATGAGGGATATACTGGCTTCACAGAATGAGTTTGGTAAAGAACCTTCATTTTCAATTTCATTGAAGAGCTTGAGGAGTATTGGTGTGAGCTCTGCTTTGAAGACCTTATAGAATTCAGCTGTGAATCCATCTGGCCCTGGGCTCTTTTTAATTGGAAATTGTCTAATTTCCATTTCTATTTCAGTGCTTGAAATAGGCCTGTTGAGTTGGGTTAGCTCTTCTTGGTTCAGTGTGGGTATGTTAATATTGTCTAGGAATTCATCCATTTCTTCTAGATTCTCAAATTTGTTGGCGTAAAGGTTTGAGAAGTATTCCCTCATGATATTCTGGATCTTGGTAATTTCTGTCGTGATATTACCATTTTCATCTGCGATTTTGTTTATTTCGATATGCTCTCTTCTTTTTTTTGGTAAGATTTGCTAAGGGCTTGTCAATTTTGTTAATTCTTTCAAAGAACCAACTCCTTGTTTTGTTGATTCTTTCTATAGGTTTTTTTTATTCCAAATCATTTAATTCTGCTTTGATTTTAATAATTTGCTTTCTCCTAATGGGTTTAAGGCTAGTTTGTTGCTCTTTTTCCAGGAGGTTAAAGTGAGACATTAACTAGTTGGTTTGGCATCTTTCCAACTTGCTGTTGTAGGCACTCAGCACTATAAATTTTCCTCTGAGTACTGCCTTTGTTGTGTCCCTAAGGAGTTGATATTTGTGTGCTCCTTATTGTTAAATTTCATAAACAGTTGGATATCTGTTCTGATCTCTTCGATTACCCATTGTTTTTGATTCAACAATGTGTTTTTCAGTCTCCATGAGTTACCGGGTTTTCGTTGGTGGAGATATGTGTTCAGCTCCAATTTGATGCCTTTATGGTCTGAGAGTGTGCATGGAATAATTTCAGTGTTTCTGAATCTGTCCAGGTTTGTTTTATGGCCTAAGATGTGGTCTATTATGGAAAATGTTCCATGTGCTGCTGAGAAAAACGTATATTGTGTTGTTACTGGGTGGAATATTCTGCAGATGTCTGTTATGTCTAGTTGGTCTATACAGTTGTTCAGTTCTAAGGTTTCTCTGTTGAGTTTTGCCTTGTTGATCTGTCCATAGGTTAGAGTGGTGTGTTAAACTCACCAACAATCACTGTATTTCGATCTGTGTATGGTTTCAGTGTAAGTAAAGTTTGCTTGATGAAGTTTGGAGCTCCGGGATTGGGTGTGTAAATATTTAGGATCGTTATGTCTTCCTGGAGGAAAGATCCCTTTAGTAGTATGTAGTAACCTTCTTTGTCTTTTCTTACTAATTTTAGTTTGAAGTCTATTTTATCTGGTATGAGGATGGCAACTCCAGCCTGTTTATGGGGGCAGTTAGCTTGATAGAGTTTATTCCAACCTCTCACTTTCAAAAGATGATTGTTTTTGGGTAAGATGTGCCTCTTGAAGACAGCAGAACGATGGCTCTTGCTTTTTGATCCAACTAGACAGCCTATGCCGTTTAATTGGAGAGTTAAGTCCATTGATATTGAGAGTTAGGATTGAGAGATATTTATTAGTTCCTACCATTTTTAAAAGCTTTTAGTAGGGCCTGTGTCTTGACAGTTCTTGTGGTCCTTAGATGGTATGCTGTTTAGGTGTCATTTCTTTCCCTATATTGCATTTATTTTGGTTTTCTATGTATAGAGCATCTTTGAGAATTCTCTGTAGTGTTGGTTTTGTTTCGACATATTGTTGCAGCTTTTCCCTGGAATGGAATGTTTTTATTGTTCCCTCAGTTATGAATGAGAGCTTAGCTGGCTACAATATTCTTGGTTGGTAGTTATTTGATTTAAGGGCATGGCATATATGCTTTCAGTCACTTTGTGCTTGCATGGTCTCTGCTGAGAAATCTGGGGTTATTCTGATTGGTTTGCCTTTATAGGTTACTGATCCCTTTTCCCTGGCTGCCTTCAGGATCTTTTCTTTCGTTTCTATTGATCCAGTTCGGATCACAGTGTGGCGGTGGGATGTTCTTTTCTGGTCAGGTCTGTTTGAGGTTCTAAAAGCTTCTCGTATCTGGATGGGCCTGCCCTTCTGGATATTTGGGAAATTCTCTGAGATGATTCCCTGAAGTATATTTCCAATACCATTGACCTCTTTCTCCACGCCCTCCTCAATACCCACTAGCCTTAAATTCGGCTTCCTAATTGTATCTTGGACCTCCTGAAGCGCTCTCTCAATTTTCCTAGATTTGGATTGACTCATTTTCTGTTCTTTCTGTATAATAACTAAATTATCTTCAGCCCCGGAAATTCTCTCCTCTGCACTGTCTAACCTGCTATCAAAGCTATCTACTTTATTTTTCATCGCCCTTGCTTCTAATTGCTCACTTTTGATGCCTTGCATCTCTTGTTTTAGATCATGTATGGATTTCTTTATCTCCTTGATTTCCTTTTGAGTGGTTAGCTCAGTTGCTTTATTTTCTTTGGACATTTGCTGGAGTTTGGTCACGTTTTTATTTGTGGATTCTATGAATTCATCCATCTTTCTTTGAAAAACCTTTATTATGGCCTCCTTTATGGCTTCTTCTTTTTCATTATCACCTTGTTTATGCTTTCCTCTTGTTCAGCTATGGCTTACTCCATTATCTCTCTCTTTATATTTTCACATTTTCCATTAATGATGTTTATCAATTGCATTTGTGTAGTACTTGGAAGACTCTCCTCTAGGTGTGCCAGTGACTGTTCCATTGTCTGTTTACATTGGGTGGGGGATGTTGTTTCTTGATTTGACATTTTTCTTGAGTTTCTTGTTCTGCCCATTTGAAAATGGGAGCAAGATTACTACTAAATACGATTATAGTTTTTCAGATATAACCAACCTAGACCTCTGTAGCTGGCAGACACTAGATGTTCACAAGTTTTGATTGGTATTATCACTCTTTCTTTTTGTGCACCTACAGACCAGTGTAATACAACCACTGATAAGCGATTTATACCCAAAACAATAAGCCTCTCAATCCAATCTCTATTGTCTTTAAGTCCCTCTGAGCCTAGAGAATAATTAACCACCTCCATATACAATATTGCTCAACAGCCATCAACTGTAGATCCGTGCAGTATAAGGGTTGAAAGACCAGCAGAGGTCCAGAGATAGAAAAAAAGAATGAGAGAGGTCCGGGCAGGTACAAGAGGATTAACGTAGGAGTGTAAGAATATTGTAGTAATGAAGAAAAGGTATAGCATAAGGATAACTGACCTAAGTTGGTAAGTAGGTAGCATATTTGAGTACAAAGTTTGGAAAGTATTAGAATAAAACTTATGTGTTGCTGCACGACTAGCTCTTAGCCCAACCAGTGGCCTCACAGTGGACCATGGGATGGATCTGTTTTTCTTGTCTACGTTGAGGGAAAGGGGTATTTCACAAGATGCAGAAGCGAAGATTTCAGAAGAAATGCTGTGAGTGAATTAGCTCGTAAAAAGCATTTTTATTTTCTTTTATCTTTCTGCCAGTCTTGGGGCTTGAATTCAGGGCCTGAGCACTGTCCTCGGGTTTTCTCAAGTCTAGCCCTCAACCACTTGAGCCACAGTGCCACATCTAGATTTTCTATCTATGTGATACTGAGCAATCAAACCCAGATCTTCATGGATGCTAGGCAAGCACTCTACCACTCTGCCACACTCTCAACCCTGACATAGTAATTATAAAGTCATCATCGTCCTATCAAAATATCCTTTCTCCTACCAAGAATGAACACTTATCTGTGTGTGTAATGCTTTTTTTTAAATTTCACTAATTCTTCTGTGTTTTTCCCTCTTGCATTTTTTACACATGACTGCAAAGCTAATCATCAGGAAAAAATTGATTAGGATACAGAAACCTAATAATATCCTAGTAGATTGACGTCAAAAATATGTGCAAGATGCCCTGTGTGTTTGACCTTGTGGTAGATCCTTGGCTACCACGCAAAAAGACTCAGGTTTGATTCCTCATTACCACATACATAGACAACGCTGCAAGTGGTGCTGTGGCTCGGTGGGACAGCTAAAGCCTAAAGAAAGCCCAAGAACAATGTTCACACTCTGAGGCCAAGTCCCGAGACTAGCAAAAACAAAAAAAAAATCGACAAGGGGCAAAATGCAGGCAGAGAAGGCACTGTGAAGCAAATGTTTTGTAAAGGATGAGGGCAATATTGACCCTTAAGTTTGGATCTTACCTAAGAAAGGCTCCTTGAGCCTGA